>NC_086453.1:29873448-30473448 GCF_028390025.1 Pseudophryne corroboree | reverse complement strand
GTAAAGGAGTCAGTATTATCATATATGCGGTAACCAATTCAGTGTTAGTCCACATGTAGGATATGTCATTATTGTACCGTAAGTAATAATAATACTGTATAGTATATATATTCTGTACAAGGTTCAATATAAATATACAATATTAGTGTAGTTTTATTATATATGTGATAACAAAATTCAGTATGAATGCAGTTATATAGGAGAGCTGCTTTTATTGTGTATACGGTTCCAGAGTCAGTATAAAAGTATGTATAACATAAGAGAGCTGGTATATGGGACGAGAGCTGGTATATGGGACGAGAGCTGGTATTATTACATACAAGTAGTAGACACAGTATCTTTGAAAATACCTGAGCCGGGGTGCCACCCAAGCCGGTCTCGGGGTTACCATCGCTGGCAGTCCCAGTTGTCCACTGAATGTCACCATAATTTAAGATGGCAAAGTAATGGAACCCGTCTGTGGTAAGGACAGCCTGGAACGTGTTCACCTGAGAATCCACCCCGCCCCAAAAATAAAAATAAATAAATAGCTTTTAAGGAATCACTAAATAAATTGCACAATTAATTGCTCTGTTTATTATTGTAACATAATGCATAATATTAGGGTTACAAACTGTTCTAAGGGTGGGATGTACTAATAGTCTTTGCGGGCCATCGCCGTCCATCGCACCGAAGCTTATCGCATATGTACTAACGTATGCGATTAGTATCGCAATGCGATGGCTGAGGCCCCCTGCAAAGCTTGGTGGTCCAGAGGAGAGAGTGTGTGGGGGCCTCCAGCCCCGGGAGGTGACGTCTGCAGTCAGTCCCAGGCTCCTCCCCGTAGCCGGAAGGACATCTGGCGGTTTTGCTGGGGGCAGGGCCGGATTAAGCCTTGGTGGTGCCCGGGGCACTTAAGACAGGGGTCCCTGATGGAAGGTGGGGGTTGGGGGGGGGGGGGGTGTATATTAGATTGTGCATACCGCCCAACATGTCCCATTCCAGGAGGGACAAAATGCTCTCTACCTGGACTTCCCACTTAATATATGATTGGCGTTACCTGTGTTGAACTATTTAATTGATAAGAAAGGTGTTTCAACACAGGTAATTGCAATCGTAAATTAAGAAGGAAGACCAGGTAGAAAGCATGTTGTCCCTCCTGGAATGGGTCATGGTGGGAGATATGGATTGTGTATATTAAATTCACCCCAATGGTGTATATTAGTTTTAAACTAATAGTTTAATAATAGCTGGGTACTGATTAAAGCTCTACCTAATTGAAAGACAACTATTATATAACCTTTTCAGACAACTTAACCTTAAAATACACATAGAAAAATAAAATAATTAATCTTATCACATGAAAGAATAGCAGCAGCCTCTATACTACTTACACACTGGGACAGGACTCAGGAGGACTCTGTGTGTGTCTCTAGACCCAGATGGTTTAGTTGCATAACAGTTTACACAAGACTCAGACACCCAGGGAAGAGGAGAAGCTGAGATACCTATGTCACTCCTATCCTCTGTCGGTAGCTCATGAAACATGATACTCCTGTGTCTCTGCCTGCACTGCCACTGTCCTGCTCGCATTCTGGCTGCTGGTTCTGCTGCTGCTTAAGAGGGAAAGCCGGTGATTTCAGTGCACTCTGGCCAGGGGGCCCCCTGACAATGGGGGGGCCCGGGCTACAGTATGCACTGCATCCCCCCCTTAATTTGGCTATGGCTCGGGGAGGAGCAGGCTGGGATCCGGGACTGTGATGGGAGGTTGCCTGCACTCGGGTATTGGGGGGGCAGCAGCGTGAGCAGCACTGGGCGTTGGGGGGCGGTAAGAAGCCCAGAGACTTATATAGGGTATAAACCAACCTGGTTTTGCCTTGTAAATGTTTTCTGCTTAAAAAAAAAATTTGTGCGCTCGGCCGTCTCACAGTCCATTACATCCGGCCCCATGTGTCCAAATCTGTACTGGGACTCTGTACGTACAAAGCTGGGATGTATGTGCAGCTGAACTCAGGCATATGTGCCTCAACTCAGAACACATTGTACATTTTCATGCATATCGGACTGGTGTTGAAATCACCATGTGTCCAAGTTCCAACAAGTCATAAACCCGCTGTTCTACCCTCGTCCGGGCTCGCAAGGAATACATAAGATTCTGGCTGCTCTGCTAGTAACATTAGCAGATTTTTTGTAACCCAAAAAGTTCTGTATCCAGGAATTGTTGGTGAAAATCTGGGAACGGTACCTATAGTTTGTACCAGGATGAACTTAATAAAACATATTCATTTATATAAGCCTAAATTATATTTTATAGTATCCCATCAAAACAAACACATGTTTAAACAATCCTTGATAAACATATCAATGATGTAGGTGAGATGGGACATTACTGACCTTGGTAGATGCTGCACCATAATAGGCTACTTTGTCCCAGGTGGCGATGAAAGCCCACGTCGTTACGTAATGTTTGAGTGGAAGATGCTTCGCCATATCCCGTGTTATCCTCTGCAGTATAGCGGGGTCTGTCGTCTCCCTATAGTACACTACACCTCCCAGATTATTATCCACGTCTCCCCAGAAAGGGGTGACGAACGTTTCACCATTTGTAAGTGGGAAAGGATCAGGTGTATACTGCGACACTGCGCTGTTGAATGAAATCACCCCGTTGTTGTTCACCTAGAGACAGAGAGCAGGCGATAGAAAAAGATGTTCAGCATTCTACGGAAAATTCTACAAGACATTTATTGATTGTGCCATTTGGAAACGAGAGTAAGATAAATAGGGCAATGAGAAACTGATAATACTTCTACTCTTCTACAACACATCTTTGTTCTAGGCTCAAAATATATATATATGGACCCTACTTACATAGAGAGATTTGTATTCTTTCCCAAAGAATTTAAAGGTGATAGAGAGGGGGACTTCTCCTGATGTCCCATCATCTTCTATTGGGGTCTTATTGTCACCCTGAGCCGGTCCATACGGATAAAGAAGGTCATCTGAGGAACATGAAATAAATCGGTGTAAGCAGCAGGGGAAGAGCTATGAGTGAGGAGACGTCATACAGTATGTCCTTTCCTTCCACTTACCGCTATCGTCACTTGCGTACTGCTGGGCCGGTTCTGTTTGAGAAGTTAAACGGTTCTGTTTAGTTTGTTAGTAATTGCTGTTATAAATATCAGAACGTCAGAATAAAGCAGGACATGCAGTAATGTACAGGGGGTGAGAAGGATAACACTATCAGGCCAGATAAGCATGTTGTGTCACCCATGTATACCTGTATTCACACGTATGACATTAGGCAGTGCACATCTTATGGCACTATGGATATAGAGTAACACAACGTGCCCGTACGTACACCATACAGCCGCTGAGCCTCACCAGCGGGGTCTGATCTAACCTGGCCACATGGGCATCTGCAGAACTGGCTAGTACCAACTGAAGTGCGCAGGACGCCAGGTGGAACAGAATTAGGCCAGAAACGCACATTGGGGGCCATTCTGACCCGATCGCTCGCTGCAGTTTGTCGCAGTGCAGCGATCGGGTCGGAACTGCGCATGCGCCGGCGCTGCAGTGCGCCGGCGCATGGCAATCATCGTTGCCTAACGATCACCTCTGAGACAGATGCGGTCGCTGGGCGGGAGGGGGCTGGGCGGCGGCATTAAGCCGCCGTTTAGGGGGAGCGGTCCGGCCAACGCAGGCGTGGCCGGACCATTGGGGGGCGGGCCATGGCGGCTGCGTGACATCTCACGCAGCCGCTGCAGCCAGCGGTAGCGACGAACAACTCCCGGCCAGCCGCAGGAGCTGCGCTGGCAGGGAGTTACTGCAGAAATACAAAAGCATCGCCGCTGTGCGATGCTTTTGTATTTGTGCAGGGGGGGGGAGGGGACTGACATGCGGGGCGGACTAGCCCTGTGCTGGGCGTCCTCCCGCATGTCAGGGAACATGATCGTACCTGTGCTAAATTTAGCACAGCTACGGTCAACTCGGAATGACCCCCATTGTCAGAAATGTATAACTCCACTTCCTGGGGCATATGCACCAACGTTTGGAAAGAGATAAAGTGGACGGAGATGAAATACCAGCCAATCAGCTCCCAACTGTCACTTTGCAGGCTGTGTTTGAAAACTGGCAGTTAGGAGCAGGGTAGAAATGATTAGAATAACACAAATAAGATTTTTATAATCTATTATTTGTTTTTTTTTTAAACATATGTATAGTCACAGCTCTGTAGTATTCTGGGGGTATGAAAGGAGAGGCACTGCCTCACCTCACCGCACATCACTGCCTCACCTATACAAGCCTCATCACTGCCTCACCTATACAAGCCTAGTGTGAGGGCTCTATCACTATACATGGGGGTAGAAGTTTCCTGTTTTCTGACCTATTGCCGACTCGCAGAGTAGACTAAAGCAAAAAAAAAGAAAAGGAAACGGGACAACAAGCAAAAGGCACAGACCATAGAGTCCCGCTGGGGCCACACGCAGAAGACTTTCATTATTTTAAAAGTTTGGACATGTAAGAAACACATGATTCTTCCATATGTATTCCCATAACTGGCCTTCATCATTAGGTCAAACACATTGTCCTGTGAACATCTGGACTGTAGGTTGGTGTGCAAGATCCCTTGGAAGTAGTTGCGGGATTGACACCAAAGTATTCATCCTCATCCAGCCGTTTGGTTACAGATAATTCAGACCTGATTGCAGCAGCAAAATTGTTCTCTAATGGGCAAAACCATGTGCACTGCAGGGAGGGGGGCGGGGGGGGGGGGGGGGGGGGCAGATGTAACATGTGCAGAGAGAGTCAGATTTGGGTGGGGTGTGTTCAAACTGAAATCTAAATTGCAGTGTAAAAATAAAGCAGCCAGTATTTACCCTGCACAGAAACAATATAACCCACCCAAATCTAACTCTTGCTGCACATGTTATATCTGTCCCACCTGCCAGTAGCGGATCTTGCCACGGGCAAGCAGGACTTTTGCCCGGGGTGCCGCCTTCCGGAGGGCGCCGCACCAGGGCAAGATCCGCTGCTGCTGTGTGCTGCCCGCTGCCCCCCTGCTGCCGCTGGCCGCTGCCCCCCGCTGCCGCTGTGAAGGGAAACTAGACGCGTACGCATCTAGTTTCCCTTCGTGGAGAGGTCCTTTACTGTGCGGTGCGCGATGACGTCATCGCGCACCGCACATCTTTTCAGTCTGTACAGGGGGCATAAATGACCACGCCCCCTGTACGAAGCCACGCCCCCTATTGCCGTCGGGGCGCACAGAGCGCCAGAACCGGCCCTGCCACCTGCAGTGCACATGGTTTTGCCCATTAGAGAACAATTTTTCAAAATAACAGGAAAGGAGGCCAAGGAGAGACAATTAGATAGGATCTGAAAATCCACAAATATTAAGGAACAGACTTGTGTGTGTGAGTGTCTATGTATCTGTGTGTGTGAGTGTCTATGTATCTGTGTGTGTGAGTGTCTATGTATCTGTGTGTGTGAGTGTCTATGCATCTGTGCAGGGGCGGATCCAGAAAAAAATTACAGGGGGGGGCACCATAAGGGGTGTGGCTTTGTTGGAATGGGCGTGGCTTCGTTTGAATGGGCGTGGTATTGCAGGAAAAGACTACCTTATACCCCAGTTTTGCAACCTGCACGCCCAGACGTTGGCCACCACAGGAAAGAAAAATAATTCTGATTCATGCCCCTTACATTATTTGTCATTTTTCCTCCTTATAGTAATGCCCAGTATACATTATTCCACATACTGCAATGGCCCTTAGACATTATTCCACACACAATAATGCACATGACACAATATGCACACACTGTAATGCCCCAGACACATTATGCCACACACCGTAATGCCTGTGACACATTATGACAGGAATCGCAATGCCCGTTATACATTATGCTACACACTGCACTGCCCCTGATACATTATAGCACATACAATGTCTGTGACACATTATGCCACACACTGCAATGACCTTGAGACATTATACCACAATGCCCGTGATATAGTATACCATACACCGTAATGCCTGTGACACATACCGCAATGCCCGTTATACCCTATGCCACACACCGCAATGCCCGTTATATATTATGCCACACTGCAATGACCCTGAGACATTATACCACATACCACAATGCCCGTGATATAGTATACCACACACCGTAATGCCTGACACATTATGACACAAACCGCAATGTCCGTGATACATTATGCCACACACTGCAATGACCCTGAGACATTATACCACATATCACAATGCCAGCGATATAGTATACCATACACCGTAATGCCTGTGACACATTATGACACACACCGCAATGTCCGTGATACATTATGCCACACACCGTAATGCCCATTACACATTAAGTCCTACAGTAAGGCTTCTAATTACTTTTCAAATACCTGCTCGTTGTCAGGGGTTTCATGCACTGGGTGTCATGCTCGTTGCCAGGGGTTTCATGCTCTTGGTTCCATGCACGGTGCCAGGGGTTTTCATGCTCAGGGTGTCATGCTCGTTGCCAGGGGTTTCATGCACTGGGTGTCATGCTCGTTGCCAGGGGTGTCATGCACTGGGTGTCATGCTCGTTGCCAGGGGTTTCATGCACTGGGTGTCATGCTCGTTGCTAGGAGGTAGTCCTTGTTGCTAGGGCTGTGCTCCCAGTGCCACATATGTCCCCAGTGCCAGATATTCCCCCACGGTGCCAGGTACTCACATGCCCCCAGTGCCAAATATAGCCCCCCCCATGTGTGCCAGGTACACATATACCCCCAGTGCCAGATATTCCCCGACAGAGCCACATATGCCCCCAGTGCCAGATATCGCCCCCCCCCAGTGCTATATATGCCCCCAGTGCCACATATGCCCCAGTGCCAGATATTCCCCCCCCAGTGCCACATATGCCCCCAGTGCCAGATATCCCCCCCCAGTGCCACATATGCCCCCAGTGCCAGATATTCCCCCCCCAGTGCCATATATGCCCCCAGTGCCAGATATTCCCCCCAGTGCCATATATGTCCCCAGTGCCAGATATTCTCCCCCCCCCCCTCCCTGCCAAATATGCCCCCAGTGCCAGATATTCCCTCCCCAGTGCCATATATGCCCCCAGTGCCAGATAATCCCCCCAGTGCCATATATGTCCCCAGTGCCAGATATTCTCTCCCCCCCCCCCTCCCTGCCAAATATGCCCCCAGTGCGTCCTCCCCCCCCCCCCTTCCTCCGGCCGGCGGCCGCGGGTCACTGTAATAAAGGAAGTGCTCACGAACGGCACTTCCTTCATGAGACCAGCGGCCGCCGGAGACCCAGGAGGGACACAGGAGAGGCGCGCACTGTGCCCTCCGTGTCCCTCCTAACAGCAGGGGAGGAAACGGGACCGCAGACTGACATGCGGACGCTCGTCCGCATGTCAGTCTGCACTAAAAATTACAGGGGGGGCACGTGCCTTGGTGCCCCCCCCCTAAATCCGCCACTGCATCTGTGTGTGTGTGCCTGTGCAGTGTCGGACTGGGGCATGTAGGGCCCACCAGGGGTATGCAGTGGTAGGGGCCCATGTTTAGGGGTGTGGCCAGTCTCTGGAAGGGGTGTGCCCGGCCACCACATTGGTTTGCCTAACCATTTAGCATGGTTTGGGGCCCTTGATAAATATATACAGTAAATACTGTAGTGCATACGTGATAATGTCCTAGATTAGTAGCAGCACAGTCTGGAACCTGATCCCTAGAGGAGGGAGTGGGTCACCAGCAGACCTTAGGGCCCACCGGTGGTTTCCCCTGTACCCCTGTGGACCAGTCCAGCCTTGTGCCTGTGTATCTATGTGTGTGTGTATATGTGTCTATGTATCTATGTGTGTGTGTATATGTGCCTGTGTATCTATGTGTGTGTGTATATGTGTCTATGTATCTATGTGTGTGTGTATATGTGCCTGTGTATCTATGTGTGTGTGTATATGTGTCTATGTATCTATGTGTGTGTGTATATGTGCCTGTGTATCTATGTGTGTGTGTATATGTGTCTATGGGCCTGATTCACAGCCGGACGGAAACTCAATGCCGTAAGTGAGCAGCTTTGAATTTCCGTCCGATCTCTAGAAGTGGGCGTGCAGGCGATGTGTCAGTAGAAGAGACGCCTCCTGCATGTAGCTGCGATCCCAGCACAGCGACCAACCTCCCAAGCTGGGATCCAACATCTGATCATCGATTTCACGCAGCTGGCCAACGGAAGTGGGGGCTGCGAGGCCAGAAAGCGGGGGTGACATGCTCCTATTTCCGGGAACGCAGGCTTACCCCTGCCACCTGCCCACCCCCTCAACGCCACTACGTGTCAATCAGTCAGAGGGGCGCTAGGGGGCAATATCACAAGGACCGTTCCGCACATGCGCAGATGGACATTGCGCAGCTGCAGATTCCCGATAATTGGGAGTCTGCGAGTGTCCCCTCTCCTCTGAATCAGGCCCCATGTGTGTTCTACTGGGTTCATAGTTGTAATAAATCAGTGTAAGCAGCAGAGTGCAGTGACAGGATGAACGAGGAGACGTCACATATAATATCTGTGCACGTACCGTTATCTACATTTGCTGACTGCTGGACGGGATCTATGCAAGAAATAAAACAGTTCAGTTACATTTGTTAGTAATTGCGGTTTTGTACATATCAGAAATAAATGAAAGCAGGGCATGCATTACATTGTACCGAATGATGGTGGTCATTTCGAGGTGTTCGCTCGCTAGCAGTTTTTAGCAGCCGTGCAAACGCTATGCCACCGCCCACTGGGAGTGTATTTTTGCTTAGCAGATGTGCGAACGAAAGGATCGCAGAGCGGCTACAATTTTTTTGTGTGCAGTTTTAGAGTAGCTCAAAACCTACTCAACGCTTGCGATGACTGCAGACTGTTCAGTTCCTGTTTTGACGTCACAAACACGCCCTGCGTTCGCCCGGCCACGCCTGCATTTTTCCTGGCACGCCTGCGTTTTTACGAGCAGTCCCTGAAAACGGTCAGTTGCCACCCAGAAACGCCCACTTCATGTCAATCACTCTGCGGCCAGCAGTTTGACTGAAAAGCATCGCTAGATCCTGTGTGAAACTACATCAGACGTTGTAATAGTACATCGCGCGTGCGCATTGCGCCGCATACGCATGCGCAGAAGTGACTTTTTTTGCCTCATCGCTGCACAGCGAACGAAAGCAGCTAGCGATCAACTCGGAATGACCCCCCGATATGTAGTACAATATTAGGCCAGTATAGCACATTGGGCGAGATGTATTAACATACATCGCCGCCCCTCGCCACCTACTGCAGCGATGCTAATCGTATATGTACCCTCGGGGGTTTTACCACATTTTACCTTTAGTACATCCCGCCCATTGTCACATATATACCCTTATTCACAATATAACACTAAGATGCAGCTGAGATTTGTAAGACTTTGAATCGCTGGCAATCTCTCTAAGGGGTCTATTCATGAAGCAGTTAAAAGTGTGGAGAAGTGAGCCAGTGGAGAAGTTGCCCATGGCAACCAATCAGCATTGAAGTAACATTTATAATTTGCATAGTATACAATTGTACGGAGCAGCTGATTGGTTGCCATGGGCAACTTCTCCACTCTTTTCACTGCTTCGTGAATAGACCCACTGGCGTTTCTATAATGGGTGCAGCGTGCGCGGTGCACACGGGCCCTTGAGTCCAGAGGGGGCCCTCACTGCACACACTGCACCCATTTTTAAAATACTCACCACTCCGAAGTCCAGCGCCGGCATCCGCAGCGCTATTAGAACACAGTGAAAATGGCTCAGCGGTCATTTTCACGGAGTTCTGCGCATGCGCATGAGAGAAATCTCAGGGAAAATGGCCGCCGCGCCATTTTCCCGGAGATCTGTGCATGCGCAGTTGAATCTGAGCCCTCTAGTGCTCAGACGCTACAGCGCTCCAGGTAGAGAGGAGGGGGCCCAAACGGAGGAGGCTGAACACGGGTCTCCTCCTCTCTTGCCCCTGAATAGACCCCTGAGTTACGTATGCAGGATGTGACACGCGCCCAGGCTGCTAATAACTGTGTGCAACAGTGAACTAGGAACGTAATGTTTATACTGAGGACAAGACCCACTCATCCTCAGCAAGGAATAAAATCAATTAAAAAAAGTGTGTCAGTGTATGTGTTTGCGTGTAAATGTGTGTGCGGTATGTCTACTGCAGATTTTGTTTCACCCTGGGCCAGACCATATGGATATAGGAAATCCTCTAGAATGTGGGGAAAAGCTAAATAAATCAGTGTGAGTCGCAGGAGGAGAGGTATGAGGGAGGAGGTCTCATCTGTTCTCTTGCACCTACCGATATCTTCATTGGCGTACTGCTGGATGGGTTCTGTAAATAGTAGAAGTTCAAATGAAAACAGCACAGGCATGGAATTATACAGCAGGACACGTGGAACATATTAAGGCCAGAACAGAACGTATCACACTGCTGGCTCCTGCCAGCATATATATGGGGAGATAAGTGTTCTCACTGTCTTTCTATTGGCAGCACTCTATCACCCAGATATAACTCACATCTTGTTTATAGCAATGGGCTAGGTCCAAATAACATGAACAGAACAGAGAATGTAAATATATATATATTTTTAAAAAAACATGCTTGTGTGTGTATCTACTGCATATGTCAGTGTGTCTACATGTGTGTGTGTCTCTGTAGGTGTGTGTGTCTATGTGTATGTGTGTCTATTTGTGTGTGTGTCTATTTGTGTGTGTCTGTGTGCCTAAGTGTGTATGTGTGTGTGTGTGTGTGTGTGTGTGTCTGTCTATGTGTGTACATGTTTATGCGTGTGTGCCATCATGGCCTACCGGGGTTATGTGATCACCCTGAAGGTGTGTACACTTGGAGAGATATTTTCTTGCGATTTTGACTACATAGTCAAATTTATAAGGAAAGTTAGTGCAGATCGCAAGGTGAAAGTCACCTTGCCAGAGCCGGCCCTAACCAATATGATGCCCTAGGCAAGATTTTGGCTGGTGCCCCCTAGCACCGCTGCTAGTTCTGCAGGAGATGCCTGGCATGAGTCAGCTGGCAGCTCTCCTAACGTCGGGTGCCTTTTGTTTATGAAAATGCATCTTATTTGCATTACCATGTGGCTAGGATGCACAAGTAGCTTCTGCTGATTAAAATGATATGCAGCATGCCTATATTCTGTGTGCGACTGCGGCTGTATCTGCATACGAAATGCTACATTACAGTGATTTCCAGGAACACACACAGAATATAGGCATGCCGCATATCATTTTAATCAGCAGAAGCTGCTGGTGCCCCTAAGCATACCAAATGCCCTAGGCATTTGCCTAGTTTGCCTATGCCTAAGGCCGGCTCTGCACCTTGCTATCCCGTTGCGATACCGATGTGCGGTCCCGCGAGGTCGGTATCGCCAGCCTAGGTAGACTGTGCAGGCAAGTCAATTTTGACTATCTTGTATAAATGTATAGTCAAAATTTACACTTAGCCAAAATCGTACATAGTATCGCAAGCACAGTCATCTAGGCTTGTTATACCGACCATAGTCCATGCCGCATAGTGAGAATCGGGGTTAGCCTGAATCTCACAGCGTGCACACACCTTGAGTCAAGCCATAGGGATGAAGAAGAGTTTTGAGAAAGTGGGAAAACACTAAATAAACCAGTGGGGAAGAGGGAAACGGGGAAAGGGGGGGGGGTCATCTCTTTAATTCTCTTGCACGTACCGTAATCTTCCTCTGCGTACTGCTGGACGAGCGCTGTATTTGAAATCAGACATTTTAGTTTATTAGTAACTGCTGCTGTAAGTATGAGAAAGTCAGATTAGAGCAGGGCGTGCAGTAATGTACAGGGGATGAGATGTGGCACGCTGTTAGGCTAGAAAGGCACATTGTCACATACGTATACCTTTATTCACAAATATGACATCAGCCAGCAGACATCCTATGGCAACATAGTCCAGTAACTAAAGACCCCCCCATACCCCTGCAGGCACAGCCGCCCTGCCGGACCAGTGAGGACCTTATATACCTGTAATCTGGCCACATGGACATCTGGCTGATCCATATATCAATCACATTTCCCTCTGCTCCCAATTGGCGTTAGAGTATTGGGTCTAATACGGCTTACCTGGCTATACATATCTCAGAGTGTATGGGAATATAAGCACACCAGTCCCTTCATACTGTCACCTGAGTTACCTTTTATACCTATCACCTGCTTGTGGTAATACAATTGGTCAGAATTTCTGGACCAAGGACAGAGCCCTAGACAAGAACCCCAAATTGGGTAGTATTGGCCCTCATTCCGAGTTGTTCACTCGCTAGCTGCTTTTAGCAGCCGTGCAAACGCTAGGCCGCCGCCCTCTGGGAGTGTATCTTAGCTTAGCAGAAGTGCGAACGAAAGGATCGCACAGCGGCTACCAAAAAAATTTGTGCAGCTTCAGAGTAGCTCCAGACCTACTCCTAGCTAGCGATCACTGCAGACTATTTAGTTCCTGTTTTGACGTCACGAACACGCCCTGCGTCCGGCAAGCCACGCCTGCGTTACCCCAGGCACGCCTGCGTTTTTATCTGGCACGCCTGCGTTTTTTCACACACTCCCTGAAAACGGTCAGTTGACACCCAGACACACCCACTTCCTGTCAACCACTCTGCGGTCAGCAGTGCGACTGAAAAGCGTCGCTAGACCTTGTGTGAAACTGCATCGGCTTTTGTGAAAGTACATCGTGCTTGTGCACTGCGCCCCATACGCATGCGCAGAAGTGCCGTTTTTTTTGCCTGATCGGTGCGTAGCGAATGAAAGCAGCTAGCGATCAACTCGGAATGACCCCCGTAGTATTATATATAATTAACTGTTATTCTTGCACTTATGACACAGAGATAAGGAGAAGACATTCATCCAATACTGTACGTAACCGTCTTGCTAAAGTATTTATCTGAAACTGTTTTACCTGGTCCTGTTGATCCCTGGTCAAATAGTGAAATCAAAACTGCGAGAAAAGGATTTGCATTAGAGTTTGTTTGTGGCTTTTAAATATTTACTGTTTCTGCGCTGTCAGGAAATGTTCCGCACTTACCAAGTAGCAGCAGCGGCGTAACTCTCCCGGTCACCTTCATCTTGTCTCAGTTCTCTAAGACGCTGCAAGAGTTATTGATCATCTCTTAATTATTATTATTATTTTGAAGGAGCTCAGAATCTTGCTTACAAATCTCCCACCCTCTCATTAACTAATAGAGGTGTTGTTGTGTAGGATATTTTATGAAATACATTCCCTAAGAGTGTCCTAGTATTTACATGTACTGTGTAGGGTGCAGGCGGTGATAAGGTGCAGTATTGAATAATAAACTACATTTCTTCTTGCAAAAGTGAGTTCTAATTCGGTTTATTCTATAAAAGCTGGATACACACTATAAGATTATCTGTCCAATCGTTCTGGTTGAAACGAAATTCTGCTAATGTATGGGAGCAAATGACAATTGACCATTTGTTCCCAAACATTGGAAAACTGACAAAACTGGACGTTCAAACAAATTGGTTAAATAAACTTGGGGGATAATTCAGACTTGATCGCAGCAGTAAATTTGTTAGCAGATGGGAAAAACCATGGTGGTCATTCCAAGTTGTTCGCTCGTTATTTTTTTGTCGCAACGGAGCGATTAGTCGCTAATGCGCATGCCCAATGTCCGCAGTGCGACTGCGCCAAGTAAATTTGCTATGCAGTTAGGTATTTTACTCACGGCATTACGAGGTTTTTTCTTCGTTCTGGTGATCGTAATGTGATTGACAGGAAGTGGGTGTTTCTGGGCGGAAACTGGCCGTTTTATGGGTGTGTGCGAAAAAACGCTACCGTTTCTGGGAAAAACGCGGGAGTGGATGGAGAAACGGAGGAGTGTCTGGGCGAACGCTGGGTGTGTTTGTGACGTCAAACCAGGAACGACACTGACTGAACTGATCGCAGATGCCGAGTAAGTCTGGAGCTACTCAGAAACTGCTAAGAAGTGTCTATTCGCAATTCTGCTAATCTTTCATTCGCAATTTTGATAAGCTAAGATTCACTCCCAGTAGGCGGTGGCTTAGCGTGTGCAAAGCTGCTAAAAGCAGCTTGCGAGCGAACAACTCGGAATGACCCCCCATGTGCGCTGCAGGTGGGGCAGTTGTAACATGAGTTAGATTTGGGTGGGTTATAGTGTTTCTGTGCAGGGTAAATACTGGCTGTTTTATTTAAACACTGCAATTTAGATTTCAGTTTGAACACACCCCACCCAAATCTAACTCTCTCTGCACATGTTACATCTGCCCCCCCTGCAGTGCACATGGTTTTGCCCAACTGCTAACAAATTTGCTGCTGCGATCAACTCTGAATTACCCCCTTGATTCAATCAATTCATCCGAACAACCATCTTTATCCATTTTCCAGCTTTTGGGAGCAAATGGTTGATTGTCATTGGCTCCCATAATTAGCAGATTTTCGCTCAAACCTGAAAGATTGGACAGATAATCTTATAGTGTGTATCCATCTTAAGGAATGTGTCATTGACTATTATGACATTTTCTGAAACATTTATGTGAGCGGGGCCTCTCGTTCCTACACATGCACGAGTGCTCCCCTAGCTGGTGGTATTTTGTAACTCAGCCCATAAAAGTATTTCAGTAAAATATCCATGTTTTATTGATGCTTACCTGTGTGCCGGGCAGTGCTCTGCAGCCTGTGGCCACTCAGATGGGAGATCATCTTATACAGTCCGGGCTGAATGAAAGGGGTGGAGTCTATAGTGTTTAAACAAATGTTAACACCTATTGCGGCGTTATTCCACTATCAAGTACCAGGACGTTGTGTGTACACTTACCACTTACAACAATATTTAAGTATGTCTCTAGCAATGCAATGCTGTTGATTTTTTGACACCTTTCCTTACTGATGCGCCCTATTTAAACAATGATTCATGTCACTATTTAGGTTCAGCCTGTGCTATTTGCAAATACTTAAGTGAATGTTTGCGCTGATTTGAGCCTGCCCTTCCCCACTCATTTCCAATCACAGCCTTACGTTTTAAAGATTCTGAAAATTTCCCTATTTTTCAATATATGTCAGCTGTATATTACAATTTCTATTGTTCAAGATAACATGCAGTTCCCACTGTGGGGGAGGTGTATCAACCCTTGGATGGAGATAAAGTGGAGTAGTTTCCCAATCAAGCATCTACAGTAACCGTCATTTCATAGGCTGATGCTAGATAGATGACAGATGATTCATTGCTTTGGTTAACGTCTCCAGCTTATAACTCTCCAAGTTTTGATACATCTCCCTTCCTTTTTAAGTGTAACTACACCTGATCCTGTGCTAGACATGTGATATTTTGATTTTATAGTGATCATATAGGTTAATAATGCACTACCTATTTCCAAGTTTTAATATAAAGACTTCTGTTTGGGGGGATTTCATTATACTCAGTAGAATTAAGCCTGTCTAGGACCTTCCTGCCTTTTCTTTTTTCCATAATACATTTTGCTGGATTCAGTATGATATCCTGGCTGACGGGTTGCTGGAGGTCTGAATAATGACGCCAGCATCCCGATAGTATAAATCCTGACGGGGAGAGGTAAGGCTGTTCCTCCCTCTCCCCTACCCCCTAAGCCTGAACCTCACTTTCTGCTGCATAACCCTAACCTCCCCCCTTAGTGCCTGACACAAACCTCCCCCTGCTGGTGCCTAAACCTTACCCCCCCTCCCCTGCTGGCTAACCCTAACCTTCCTTCCTGAGTGCCTAAACCTAACTCACCCCCTATGGTGCCTAACCCTAACTCCCCCCTCCCCGCAGTCTAACCCTAACCTTCCTTCCCGAGTGCCTAAATCTAACCCACCCCCTATGGTGCCTAACCCTAACTTCCCCCTCCCCACAGTCTAACCCTAACCTTCCTTCCTGAGTGCCTAAACCTAACCCACCCCCTATGGTGCCTAACCCTAACTCCCCCCTCCCCGCAGTCTAACCCTAACCTTCCTTCCCGAGTGCCTAAATCTAACCCACCCCCTATGGTGCCTAACCCTAACTTCCCCCTCCCCACAGTCTAACCCTAACCTTCCTTCCTGAGTGCCTAAACCTAACCCACCCCCTATGGTGCCTAACCCTAACTTCCCCCTCCCTGCAGTCTAACCCTAACCTTCCTTCCCGAGTGCCTATATCTAACCCACCCCCTGTGGTGCCTAACCCTAACTTCCCCCTCCCCAGCAGTCTAACCTAACCTTCCTTCCCGAGTGCCTAAACCTAACGTGCCTAAACCTAACCCACCCCCTATGGTGCCTAACCCTAACTTCCCCCTCCCCAGCAGTCTAACCTAACCTTCCTTCCCGAGTGCCTAAACCTAACCCACCCCCTATGGTGCCTAACCCTAACTCCCCCCTCCCCAGCAGTCTAACCCTAACCTTCCTTCCCGAGTGCCTAAACCTAACCCACCCCCTATGGTGCCTAACCCTAACTTTCCCCTCCCCAGCAGTCTAACCTAACCTTCCTTCCCGAGTGCCTAAGCCTAACCCACCCCCTATGGTGCCTAGCTCTAACTCCCCCTCCCTGCAGTCTAACCCTAACCTTACTTCCTGAGTGCCTAAATCTAACCCACCCCCTATGGTTCCTAACCCTAACTCCCCCCTCCGCGCAGTCTAACCCTAACCTTCCTTCCCGAGTGCCTAAATCTAACCCACCCCCTATGGTGCCTAGCTCTAACTCCCCCTCCCTGCAGTCTAACCCTAACCTTACTTCCTGAGTGCCTAAACCTAACCCACCCCCTATGGTTCCTAACCCTAACTCCCCCTCCCTGCAGTCTAACCCTAACCTTACTTCCTGAGTGCCTAAACCTAACCCACCCCCTATGGTTCCTAACCCTAACTCCCCCCTCCGCGCAGTCTAACCCTAACCTTCCTTCCCGAGTGCCTAAATCTAACCCACCCCCTATGGTGCCTAACCCTAACTTCCCCCTCCCCAGCAGTCTAACCCTAACCTTCCTTCCCGAGTGCCTAAACCTAACCCACCCCCTATGGTTCCTAACCCTAACTCCCCCTCCCTGCAGTCTAACCCTAACCTTACTTCCTGAGTGCCTAAACCTAACCCACCCCCTATGGTTCCTAACCCTAACTCCCCCTCCCTGCAGTCTAACCCTAACCTTACTTCCTGAGTGCCTAAACCTAACCCACCCCCTATGGTTCCTAACCCTAACTCCCCCCTCCGCGCAGTCTAACCCTAACCTTGCTTCCCGAGTGCCTAAATCTAACCCACTCCCTATGGTGCCTAACCCTAACTTCCCCCTCCCCAGCAGTCTAACCCTAACCTTACTTCCTGAGTGCCTAAACCTAACCCACCCCCTATGGTGCCTAGCCCTAACTCCCCCCTCCGCGCAGTCTAACCCTAACCTTCCTTCCCGAGTGCCTAAATCTAACCCACCCCCTATGGTGCCTAACCCTAACTTCCCCCTCCCCAGCAGTCTAACCCTAACCTTCCTTCCCGAGTGCCTAAACCTAACCCACCCCCTATGGTGCCTAGCTCTAACTCCCCCCTCCGCGCAGTCTAAACCTAACCTTGCTTCCTGAGTGCCTAAACCTAACCCACCCCCTACGGTTCCTTACCCTAACTCCCCCTCCCTGCAGTCTAACCCTAACCTTACTTCCTGAGTGCCTAAACCTATCCCACCCCCTATGGTGCCTAGCCCTAACTCCCCCCTCCCCGCAGTCTAACCCTAACCTTCCTTCCCGAGTGCCTAAACCTAACCCACCCCCTATGGTGCCTAGCCCTAACTCCCCCCTCCCCGCAGTCTAGCCCTAACCTTACTTCCTGAGTCCCTAAACCTAACCCACCCCCTATGGTGCCTAGCCCTAACTCCCCCCTCCGCGCAGTCTAACTCTAACCTTACTTCCTGAGTGCCTAAACCTAACCCACCCCCTATGGTTCCTAACCCTAACTCCCCCTCCCTGCAGTTTAACCCTAACCTTCCTTCCCGAGTGCCTAAACCTAACCCACCCGCTATGGTGCCTAGCCCTAACTCCCCCCTCCGCGCAGTCTAACCCTAACCATCCTTCCCGAGTGCCTAAATCTAACCCACCCCCTATGGTGCCTAACCCTAACTTCCCCCTCCCCAGCAGTCTAACCCTAACCTTCCTTCCCGAGTGCCTAAACCTAACCCACCCCCTATGGTTCCTGACCCTAACTCCCCCTCCCTGCAGTCTAACCCTAACCTTACTTCCTGAGTGCCTAAACCTAACCCACCCCCTATGGTTCCTAACCCTAACTCCCCCTCCGTGCAGTCTAACCCTAACCTTCCTTCCTGAGTGCCTAAACCTAACCCACCCCCTATGGTTCCTAACCCTAACTCCCCCCTCCGCGCAGTCTAACCCTAACCTTCCTTCCCGAGTGCCTAAATCTAACCCACCCCCTATGGTGCCTAACCCTAACTTCCCCCTCCCCAGCAGTCTAACCCTAACCTTACTTCCTGAGTGCCTAAACCTAACTCACCCCCTATGGTGCCTAGCCCTAACTCCCCCCTCCGCGCAGTCTAAACCTAACCTTCCTTCCCGAGTGCCTAAATCTAACCCACCCCCTATGGTGCCTAACCCTAACTTCCCCCTCCCCAGCAGTCTAACCCTAACCTTCCTTCCCGAGTGCCTAAACCTAACCCACACCCTATGGTGCCTAGCTCTAACTCCCCCCTCCGCGCAGTCTAAACCTAACCTTGCTTCCTGAGTGCCTAAACCTAACCCACCCCCTATGGTTCCTAACCCTAACTCCCCCTCCCTGCAGTCTAACCCTAACCTTTCTTCCTGAGTGCCTAAACCTATCCCACCCCCTATGGTGCCTAGCCCTAACTCCCCCCTCCCCGCAGTCTAACCCTAACCTTAGTTCCCGAGTGCCTAAACCTAACCCACCCCCTTTGGTGCCAAGCCCTAACTCCCCCCTCCCCGCAGTCTAGCCCTAACCTTACTTCCTGAGTACTTAAACCTAACCCACCCCCTAATGGTGCCTAACCCTCCCCGCAGTCTAACCCTAACCTTACTTCCTGAGTGCCTAAACCTAACCCACCCCCTATGGTGCCTAGCCCTAACTCCCCCCTCCGCGCAGTCTAAACCTAACCTTACTTCCTGAGTGCCTAAACCTAACCCACCCCCTATGGTTCCTAACCCTAACTCCCCCTCCCTGCAGTCTAACCCTAACCTTCCTTCCCGAGTGCCTAAACCTAACCCACCCCCTATGGTGCCTAGCCCTAACTCCCCCCTCCCCGCAGTCTAGCCCTAACCTTACTTCCTGAGTGCCTAATCCTATCCCACCCCCTATGGTGCCTAGCCCTAACTCCCCCCTCCCCGCAGTCTAACCCTAACCTTACTTCCTGAGTACTTAAACCTAACCCACCCCCTGATGGTGCCTAACCCTAACTCCCCCCTCCCCGCAGTCTAACCCTAACCTTACTTCCTGAGTGCCTAAACCTAACCCACCCCCTATGGTGCTTAACCCTTACTCCCCCTCCCCGCAGTCTAACCCTAACCTTATTTCCTAAGTGCCTAAGCCTATCCCACTCCCTATGGTGCCTAGCCCTAACTCCCCCCTCCCCGCAGTCTAACCCTAACCTTACTTCCTGAGTGCCTAAACCTAACCCACCCCCTATGGTTCCTAACCCTAACTCCCCCTCCCTGCAGTCTAACCCTAACCTTACTTCCTGAGTGCCTAAACCTATCCCACCCCCTATGGTGCCTAGCCCTAACTCCCCCCTCCCCGCAGTCTAACCTTAACCTTACTTCCTGATTGCATAAGCCTATCCCACTCCCTATGGTGCCTAGCTCTAACTCCCCCTTCCCATAGTCTAACCCTAACCTTCCTTCCCGAGTGCCTAAACCTATTCCACCCCTATGGTGCCTAACCCTAACTCCCCCCTCCCTGCAGTCTAACCCTAACCATACTTCCTGAGTGCCTAAATCTAATCCACCCCCTATGGTGCCTAGCCCTAACTCCCCCTCCGCGCAGTCTAACCCTAACCTTACTTCCTGAGTGCCTATACCTAACCCACCCCCTATGGTGCCTAACCCTAACTCCCCCCTCCCCGTAGTCTAACCCTAACCTTACTTCCCGAGTGCCTAAACCTATACCACCCCCTATGCTGCCTAACCCTAACTCCCCCCTTCTTGCAGTCTAACCCTAACCTTACTTCCCAAGAGTCTAAACCTATCCCACCCCCTATGGTGCCTAGCCCTAACTCCCCCTCCCCGCAGTCTAACCCTAACCTTACTTCCTGAGTGCCTAAACCTAACCCACCCCCTATGGTGCCTAGCCCTAACTCCCCCCTCCCTGCAGTCTAACCCTAACCTTACTTCCTGAGTGTCTAAACCTATCCCACCCCCTATGGTGCCTAACCCTTACTCCCCCTCCCTGCAGTCTAACCCTAACCTTACTTCCTGAGTGCCTAAACCTATCCCACCCCCTATGGTTCCTAACCCTAACTCCCCCCTCCGCGCAGTCTAACCCTAACCTTACTTCCTAAGTGTCTAAACCTAACCCACCCCCTATGGTGCCTAGCCCTAACTCCCCCTCCCCGCAGTCTAACCCTAACCTTACTTCCTGAGTGCCTAAACCTAACCCACCCCCTATGGTGCCTAGCCCTAACTCCCCCCTCCCTGCAGTCTAACCCTAACCTTACTTCCTGAGTGCCTAAACATATACCACCCCCTATGGTGCCTAACCCTTACTCACCCTCCCTGCAGTCTAACCGTAACCTTACTTCCTGAGTACTTAAACCTAACCCACCCCCTAATGGTGCCTAACCCTAACTCCCCCCTCCCCGCAGTCTAACCCTAACCTTACTTCCTGAGTGCCTAAACCTAACCCACCCCCTATGGTGCCTAACCCTAACTTCCCCCTCCCCAGCTGTCTAACCTAACCTTCCTTCCCGAGTGCCTAAACCTAACATGCCTAAACCTAACCCACCCCCTATGGTGCCTAACCCTAACTTCCCCCTCCCCAGCAGTCTAACCTAACCTTCCTTCCCGAGTGCCTAAACCTAACCCACCCCCTATGGTGCCTAACCCTAACTCCCCCCTCCCCAGCAGTCTAACCCTAACCTTCCTTCCCGAGTGCCTAAACCTAACCCACCCCCTATGGTGCCTAACCCTAACTTCCCCCTCCCCAGCAGTCTAACCTAACCTTCCTTCCCGAGTGCCTAAGCCTAACCCACCCCCTATGGTGCCTAGCTCTAACTCCCCCTCCCTGCAGTCTAACCCTAACCTTACTTCCTGAGTGCCTAAATCTAACCCACCCCCTATGGTTCCTAACCGTAACTCCCCCCTCCGCGCAGTCTAACCCTAACCTTCCTTCCCGAGTGCCTAAATCTAACCCACCTCCTATGGTGCCTAGCTCTAACTCCCCCTCCCTGCAGTCTAAACCTAACCTTACTTCCTGAGTGCCTAAACCTAACCCACCCCCTATGGTTCCTAACCCTAACTCCCCCTCCCTGCAGTCTAACCCTAACCTTACTTCCTGAGTGCCTAAACCTAACCCACCCCCTATGGTTCCTAACCCTAACTCCCACCTCCGCGCAGTCTAACCCTAACCTTCCTTCCCGAGTGCCTAAATCTAACCCACCCCCTATGGTGCCTAACCCTAACTTCCCCCTCCCCAGCAGTCTAACCCTAACCTTCCTTCCCGAGTGCCTAAACCTAACCCACCCCCTATGGTTCCTAACCCTAACTCCCCCTCCCTGCAGTCTAACCCTAACCTTACTTCCTAAGTGCCTAAATCTAACCCACCCCCTATGGTGCCTAACCCTAACTTCCCCCTCCCCAGCAGTCTAACCCTAACCTTACTTCCTGAGTGCCTAAACCTAACCCACCCCCTATGGTGCCTAGCCCTAACTCCCCCCTCCGCGCAGTCTAACCCTAACCTTCCTTCCCGAGTGCCTAAATCTAACCCACCCCCTATGGTGCCTAACCCTAA
The DNA here is from genome assembly GCF_028390025.1 of Pseudophryne corroboree. Taxonomy (NCBI): domain Eukaryota; kingdom Metazoa; phylum Chordata; class Amphibia; order Anura; family Myobatrachidae; genus Pseudophryne; species Pseudophryne corroboree. Next base: position 30,451,515 of record NC_086453.1, on the reverse strand, counting down.
CTTCCCCCTCCCCTGCAGTCTAACCCTAACCTTCCTTCCCGAGTGCCTAAACCTAACCCACCCCCTATGGTGCCTAGCTCTAACTCCCCCCTCCGCGCAGTCTAAACCTAACCTTGCTTCCTGAGTGCCTAAACCTAACCCACCCCCTATGGTTCCTAACCCTAACTCCCCCTCCCTGCAGTCTAACCCTAATCTTACTTCCTGAGTGCCTAAACCTATGCCACCCCCTATGGTGCCTAGCCCTAACTCCCCCCTCCCCGCAGTCTAACCCTAACCTTACTTCCCGAGTGCCTAAACCTAACCCTCCCCCTATGGTGCCTAGCCCTAACTCCCCCCTCCCCGCAGTCTAGCCCTAACCTTACTTCCTGAGTACTTAAACCTAACCCACCCCCTAATGGTGCCTAACCCTAACTCCCCCCTCCCCGCAGTCTAACCCTAACCTTACTTCCTGAGTCCCTAAACCTAACCCACCCCCTATGGTGCCTAGCCCTAACTCCCCCCTCCGCGCAGTCTAACTCTAACCTTACTTCCTGAGTGCCTAAACCTAACCCACCCCCTATGGTTCCTAACCGTAACTCCCCCTCCCTGCAGTCTAACCCTAACCTTCCTTCCCGAGTGCCTAAACCTAACCCACCCCCTATGGTGCCTAGCCCTAACTCCCCCCTCCGCGCAGTCTAACCCTAACCTTCCTTCCCGAGTGCCTAAATCTAACCCACCCCCTATGGTGCCTAACCCTAACTTCCCCCTCCCCAGCAGTCTAACCCTAACCTTCCTTCCCGAGTGCCTAAACCTAACCCACCCCCTATGGTTCCTGACCCTAACTCCCCCTCCCTGCAGTCTAACCCTAACCTTACTTCCTGAGTGCCTAAACCTAACCCACCCCCTATGGTTCCTAACCCTAACTCCCCCTCCCTGCAGTCTAACCCTAACCTTCCTTCCTGAGTGCCTAAACCTAACCCACCCCCTATGGTTCCTAACCCTAACTCCCCCCTCCGCGCAGTCTAACCCTAACCTTCCTTCCCGAGTGCCTAAATCTAACCCACCCCCTATGGTGCCTAACCCTAACTTCCCCCTCCCCAGCAGTCTAACCCTAACCTTACTTCCTGAGTGCCTAAACCTAACCCACCCCCTATGGTGCCTAGCCCTAACTCCCCCCTCCGCGCAGTCTAAACCTAACCTTCCTTCCCGAGTGCCTAAATCTAACCCACCCCCTATGGTGCCTAACCCTAACTTCCCCCTCCCCAGCAGTCTAACCCTAACCTTCCTTCCCGAGTGCCTAAACCTAACCCACACCCTATGGTGCCTAGCTCTAACTCCCCCCTCCGCGCAGTCTAAACCTAACCTTGCTTCCTGAGTGCCTAAACCTAACCCACCCCCTATGGTTCCTAACCCTAACTCCCCCTCCCTGCAGTCTAACCCTAACCTTACTTCCTGAGTGCCTAAACCTATCCCACCCCCTATGGTGCCTAGCCCTAACTCCCCCCTCCCCGCAGTCTAACCCTAACCTTACTTCCCGAGTGCCTAAACCTAACCCACCCCCTATGGTGCCTAGCCCTAACTCCCCCCTCCCCGCAGTCTAGCCCTAACCTTACTTCCTGAGTACTTAAACCTAACCCACCCCCTAAATGTGCCTAACCCTCCCCGTAGTCTAACCCTAACCTTACTTCCTGAGTGCCTAAACCTAAACCACCCCCTATGGTGCCTAGCCCTAACTCCCCCCTCCGCGCAGTCTAACCCTAACCTTACTTCCTGAGTGCCTAAACCTAACCCACCCCCTATGGTGCCTAGCTCTAACTCCCCCCTCCGCGCAGTCTAAACCTAACCTTGCTTCCTGAGTGCCTAAACCTAACCCACCCCCTATGGTTCCTAACCCTAACTCCCCCTCCCTGCAGTCTAACCCTAACCTTACTTCCTGAGTGCCTAAACCTATCCCACCCCCTATGGTGCCTAGCCCTAACTCCCCCCTCCCCGCTGTCTAACCCTAACCCTACTTCCCGAGTGCCTAAACCTAACCCACCCCCTATGGTGCCTAGCCCTAACTCCCCCCTCCCCGCAGTCTAGCCCTAACCTTACTTCCTGAGTACTTAAACCTAACCCACCCCCTAATGGTGCCTAACCCTCCCCGCAGTCTAACCCTAACCTTACTTCCTGAGTGCCTAAACCTAACCCACCCCCTATGGTGCCTAGCCCTAACTCCCCCCTCCGCGCAGTCTAACCCTAACCTTACTTCCTGAGTGCCTAAACCTAACCCACCCCCTATGGTTCCTAACCCTAACTCCCCCTCCCTGCAGTCTAACCCTAACCTTCCTTCCTGAGTGCCTAAACCTAACCCACCCCCTATGGTGCCTAGCCCTAACTCCCCCCTCCCCGCTGTCTAGCCCTAACCTTACTTCCTGAGTGCCTAATCCTATCCCACCCCCTATGGTGCCTAGCCCTAACTCCCCCCTCCCCGCAGTCTAACCCTAACCTTACTTCCTGAGTACTTAAACCTAACCCACCCCCTGATGGTGCCTATTCCTAACTCCCCCCTCCCCGCAGTCTAACCCTAACCTTACTTCCTGAGTGCCTAAACCTAACCCACCCCCTATGGTGCTTAACCCTTACTCCCCCTCCCTGCAGTCTAACCCTAACCTTATTTCCTAAGTGCCTAAGCCTATCCCACTCCCTATGGTGCCTAGCCCTAACTCCCCCCTCCCCGCAGTCTAACCCTAACCTTACTTCCTGAGTGCCTAAACCTAACCCACCCCCTATGGTTCCTAACCCTAACTTCCCCCTCCCTGCAGTCTAACCCTAACCTTACTTCCTGAGTGCCTAAACCTATCCCACCCCCTATGGTGCCTAGCCCTAACTCCCCCCTCCCCGCAGTCTAACCCTAACCTTACTTCCTGATTGCATAAGCCTATCCCACTCCCTATGGTGCCTAGCTCTAACTCCCCCTTCCCACAGTCTAACCCTAACCTTCCTTCCCGAGTGCCTAAACCTATTCCACCCCTATGGTGCCTAACCCTAACTCCCCCCTCCCTGCAGTCTAACCCTAACCTTACTTCCTGAGTGCCTATACCTATCCCACCCCCTATGGTGCCTAGCCCTAACTCCCCCCTCCCCGCAGTCTAACCCTAACCTTACTTCCCGAGTGCCTAAACCTAACCCACCCCCTATGGTGCCTAGCCCTAACTCCCCCCTCCCCGCAGTCTAACCCTAACCTTACTTCCCGAGTGCCTAAACCTTACCCACCCCCTATGGTGCCTAACCCTAACTCCCCCCTCCCCGTAGTCTAACCCTAACCTTACTTCCCGAGTGCGTAAACCTATCCCACCCCCTATGCTGCCTAACCCTAACTCCCCCCTCCTCGCAGTCTAACCCTAACCTTACTTCCTAAGAGTCTAAACCTATCCCACCCCCTATGGTGCCTAGCCCTAACTCCCCCCTCCCTGCAGTCTAACCCTAACCTTACTTCCTGAGTGTCTAAACCTATCCCACCCCCTATGGTGCCTAACCCTTACTCCCCCTCCCTGCAGTCTAACCCTAACCTTACTTCCTGAGTGCCTAAACCTAACCCACCCCCTATGGTTCCTAACCCTAACTCCCCCCTCCGCGCAGTCTAACCCTAACCTTACTTCCTAAGTGTCTAAACCTATCCCACCCCCTATGGTGCCTAGCCCTAACTCCCCCTCCCCGCAGTCTAACCCTAACCTTACTTCCTGAGAGCCTAAACCTAACCCAACCCCTATGGTGCCTAGCCCTAACTCCCCCCTCCCTGCAGTCTAACCCTAACCTTACTTCCTGAGTGCCTAAACCTATCCCACCCCCTATGGTGCCTAACCCTTACTCACCCTCCCTGCAGTCTAACCCTAACCTTACTTCCTGAGTACTTAAACCTAACCCACCCCCTAATGGTGCCTAACCCTAACTCCCCCCTCCCCGCAGTCTAACCCTAACCTTACTTCCTGAGTGCCTAAACCTAACCCACCCCCTATGGTGCCTAACCCTTACTCCCCCTCCCCGCAGTCTAACCCTAAACTTATTTCCTAAGTGCCTAAGCCTATCCCACTCCCTATGGTGCCTAGCCCTAACTCCCCCCTCCTCGCAGTCTAACCCTAACCTTACTTCCTGAGTGCCTAAACCTAACCCACCCCCTATGGTGCCTAGCCCTAACTCCCCCCTCCACGGAGGCTAACCCTAACCTTACTTCCTGAGTGCCTAAACCTAACCCACCCCCTATGGTTCCTAACCCTAACTCCCCCTCCCTGCAGTCTAACCCTAACCTTACTTCCTGAGTGCCTAAACCTATCCCACCTCCTATGGTGCCTAGCCCTAACTCCCCCTCCCCGCAGTCTAACCCTAACCTTACTTCCTGAGTGCCTAAGCCTATCCCACTCCCTATGGTGCCTAGCTCTAACTCCCCCTTCCCAAAGTCTAACCCTAACCTTCCTTCCCGAGTGCCTAAACCTATTCCACCCCTATGGTGCCTAACCCTAACTCCCCCCTCCCTGCAGTCTAACCCTAACCTTACTTCCTGAGTGCCTAAATCTAACCCACCCCCTATGGTGCCTAGCCCTAACTCTCCCCTCCCCAGCAGTCTAACCCTAACCTTACTTCCCGAGTGCCTAAACCTATTCCACCCCTATGGTGCCTAACCCTAACTCCCCCCTCCCCGCAGTCTAACCCTAAACTTACTTCCTGAGTGCCTAAATCTAATCCACCCCCTATGGTGCCTAGCCCTAACTCTCCCCTCCCCCGCAGTCTAACCCTAACCTTACTTCCTGAGTGCCTAAACCTAACCCACCCCCTATGGTGCCTAGCCCTAACTCCCCCTCCGCACAGTCTAACCCTAACCTTAATCCCAAGTGCCTAAACCTAACCCACCCCCTATGGTGCCTAACCCTAACTCCCCCCTCCCCGCAGTCTAACCCTAACCTTACTTCCCGAGTGCGTAAACCTATCCCACCCCCTAGGGTGCCTAACCCTAACTCTCCCCTCCTCGCAGTCTAACCCTAACCTTACTTCCTAAGTGTCTAAACCTATCCCACTCCCTATGGTGCCTAGCCCTAACTCCCCCTCCCCGCAGTCTAACCCTAACCTTACTTCCTGAGTGCCTAAACCTATCCCACCCCCTATGGTGCATAGCCCTAACTCCCCCCTCCCTGCAGTCTAACCTTAACCTTACTTCCTGAGTGCCTAAACCTATCCCACCCCCTATGGTGCCTAGCCCTAACTCCCCCCTCCCTGCAGTCTAACCCTAACCTTACTTCCTAAGTGTCTAAACCTATCCCACCCCCTATGGTGCCTAGCCCTAACTCCCCCCTCCCTGCAGTCTAACCCTAACCTTACTTCCGGAGTGCCTAAACCTATCCCACCCCCTATGGTGCCTAGCCCTAACTCCCCTCTCCCCGCAGTCTAACCCTAACCTTACTTCCTAAGTGTCTAAACCTATCCCACCCCCTATGGTGCCTAGCCCTAACTCCCCCTCCCCGCAGTCTAACCCTAACCTTACTTCCTGAGTGCCTAAGCCTAACCCACCCCCTATGGTTCCTAACCCTAACTCCCCCTCCCTGCAGTCTAACCCTAACCTTCCTTCCCGAGTGCCTAAACCTAACCCACCCCCTATGGTGCCTAGCCCTAACTCCCCCCTCCGCGCAGTCTAACCCTAACCTTACTTCCTGAGTGCCTAAACCTAACCCACCCCCTATGGTTCCTAACCCTAACTCCCCCTCCCTGCAGTCTAACCCTAACCTTACTTCCTGAGTGCCTAAACCTATCCCACCCCCTATGGTGCCTAGCCCTAACTCCCCCCTCCCCGCAGTCTAACCCTAACCTTACTTCCTAAGTGTCTAAACCTATCCCACCCTCTATGGTGCCTAGCCCTAACTCCCCCCTCCACGGAGTCTAACCCTAACCTTACTTCCTGAGTGCCTAAACCTAACCCACCCCCTATAGTTCCTAACCCTAACTCCCCCTCTCTGCAGTCTAACCCTAACCTTACTTTCTGAGTGCCTAAACCTATCCCACCCCCTATGGTGCCTAGCCCTAACTCCCCCCTCCCCGCAGTCTAACCCTAACCTTACTTCCTGAGTGCCTAAGCCTATCCCACTCCCTATGGTGCCTAGCTCTAACTCCCCCTTCCCACAGTCTAACCCTAACCTTCCTTCCCGAGTGCCTAAACCTATTCCACCCCTATGGTGCCTAACCCTAACTCCCTCCTCCCCGCAGTCTAACCCTAACCTTACTTCCTGTGTGCCTAAATCTAACCCACCCCCTATGGTGCCTAGCCCTAACTCTCCCCTCCCCAGCAGTCTAACCCTAACCTTACTTCCCGAGTGCCTAAACCTATTCCACCCCTATGGTGCCTAACCCTAACTCCCCCCTCCCCGCAGTCTAACCCTAACCTTACTTCCTGAGTGCCTAAATCTAACCCACCCCATATGGTGCCTAGCTCTAACTCTCCCCTCCCCCGCAGTCTAACCCTAACCTTACTTCCTGAGTGCCTAAACCAAACCCACCCCCTATGGTTCCTAGCCCTAACTCCCCCTCCGCGCAGTCTAACCCTAACCTTACTTCCCAAGTGCCTAAACCTAACCCACCCCCTATGGTGCCTAACCCTAACTCCCCCCTCCCCGCAGTCTAACCCTAACCTTACTTCCCGAGTGCGTAAACCTATCCCACCCCCTATGGTGCCTAACCCTAACTCTCCCCTCCTCGCAGTCTAACCCTAACCTTACTTCCTAAGTGTCTAAACCTATCCCACTCCCTATGGTGCCTAGCCCTAACTCCCCCTCCCCGCAGTCTAACCCTAACCTTACTTCCTGAGTGCCTAAACCTATCCCACCCCCTATGTTGCATAGCCCTAACTCCCCCCTCCCTGCTGTCTAACCCTAACCTTACTTCCTGAGTGCCTAAACCTATCCAACCCCCTATGGTGCCTAGCCCTAACTCCCCCCTCCCTGCAGTCTAACCCTAACCTTACTTCCTAAGTGTCTAAACCTATCCCACCCCCTATGGTGCCTAGCCCTAACTCCCCCCTCCCTGCAGTCTAACCCTAACCTTACTTCCTGAGTGCCTAAACCTATCCCACCCCCTATGGTGCCTAGCCCTAACTCCCCCCTCCCCGCAGTCTAACCCTAACCTTACTTCCTAAGTGTCTAAACCTATCCCACCCCCTATGGTGCCTAGCCCTAACTCCCCCTCCCCGCAGTCTAACCCTAACCTTACTTCCTGAGTGCCTAAGCATAACCCACCCCCTATGGTTCCTAACCCTAACTCCCCCTCCCTGCAGTCTAACCCTAACCTTCCTTCCCGAGTGCCTAAACCTAACCCACCCCCTATGGTGCCTAGCCCTAACTCCCCCCTCCGCGCAGTCTAACCCTAACCTTACTTCCTGAGTGCCTAAACCTAACCCACCCCCTATGGTGCCTAACTCTTACTCCCCCTCCCTGCAGTCTAACCCTAACCTTACTTCCTGAGTGCCTAAACCTAACCCACCCCCTATGGTTCCTAACCCTAACTCCCCCTCCCTGCAGTCTAACCCTAATCTTACTTCCTGAGTGCCTAAACCTATCCCACCCCCTATGGTGCCTAGCCCTAACTCCCCCCTCCACGCAGTCTAACCCTAACCTTACTTCCTGAGTGCCTAAACCTAACCCACCCCCTATGGTGCCTAACCCTAACTTCCCCCTCCCCAGCAGTCTAACCCTAACCTTACTTCCTGAGTGCCTAAACCTAACCCACCCCCTATGGTGCCTAGCCCTAACTCTCCCCTCCCCGCAGTCTAACCCTAACCTTACTTCCTGAGTGCCTAAACTTATCCCACCCCCTATGGTGCCTAGCCCTAACTCCCCCCTCCGCGCAGTCTAACCCTAACATTGCTTCCCGAGTGCCTAAACCTATCCCACCCCCTATGGTGCCTAGCTCTAACTCCCCCCTCCGCGCAGTCTAACCCTAACCATACTTCCTGAGTGCCTAAACCTAACCCACCCCCTATGGTGCCTAGCCCTAACTCCCCTCTCCGCGCAGTCTAACCCTAACCTTACTTCCTGAGTGTCTAAACCTATCCCACCCCCTATGGTGCCTAGCCCTAACTCCCCTCTCCGCGCAGTCTAACCCTAACATTACTTCCCGAGTGCCTAAACCTATCCCACCCCCTATGGTGCCGAGCCCTAACTCCCCCTTCCCCGCAGTCTAACCCTAACATTACTTCCCAAGTGCCTAAACCTAACCCACCCCCTATGGTGCCTAACCCTAACTCCGCCCTCCCCGCAGTCTAACCCTAACCTTACTTCCTGAGTGTCTAAACCTATCCCACCCCCTATGGTGCCTAGCCCTAACTCCCCTCTCCGCGCAGTCTAACCCTAACATTACTTCCCGAGTGCCTAAACCTATCCCACCCCCTATGGTGCCTAGCCCTAACTCCCCCTTCCCCGCAGTCTAACCCTAACATTACTTCCCGAGTGCCTAAACCTAACCCACCCCCTATGGTGCCTAGCCCTAACTCCCCCCTCCCCGCAGTCTAACCCTACCCCTTACCCCCCAGAAGCCTATCCCTTACCCCACCGGATGGTGCCTAAACCTACCTCCTCCTGGGCCTAACCCTAACCCGCCCACTATACTTACGGTTGGAATGCCAGATGTCGGGATTCCGGCATTGGTATCCTGACTCGTCGGGATTACGGCATCAGCATTCTGACGGTTGTTGGGTTCCGCTGTCGGCATTCCAACTGCCGAGATCCTGACAGCCGCCATCTTGACCGCATCCCATTTTGCCAATTGGCAGTGATAAAATACAGAGAAGCAAGCTACAAGTATGAAGACAAAATATTTGCAGGAAGATATATGGAAAATTGAGGCACGGGACAATAGAATATTTTAGACTAAAAAAAGGAATGAGCGCACACTACACTATTTCCAAATGAACTGGAGTCAAGACTTTACTCCCAGACCACCTGTTCTGCTGGGGACAAGGTGGAAATTGTTAGCGTGCGGTGCACCAAGAAATATGCTTAAATGCCAGTGTGCAATATGCAGGTGACAAACGAGTCTCATGAAAACGTTATTTACTTTTTTACTTAAGTGATGGTAAACTCTTGAGTATTTTAGAAGAACTGAAATCACTTAATAGAACTGGTAAAAAGACGCATGATGTGACGTTTTAATGCTTTTTCAGCAGGCGCATTTCTAGTTGGTGCGACAATCTCACAAATGTAGGCGCAGATTGATTTTCTGTGTACAGAAATGTACAACCTACAGTATGATTAAGCTACAAAGAAAGGAGCATAAAATAGTTTGAAGGGTCAATCCAATTAACCGTGATGGCAGAAATTGTGGGGCCCGGGACTGCCAGAATAGGCGGGGCCCCATGCCTCCTGATTGGCTGCCAATCTGCAAGCAAAATGCCACCATTGCTGTCCCTCTATGACAGCCTACAGTGCGTTCCAATGCACACCACTGCCATGCGGGCCCTCTCACGGTCTCAGCCCAGGAGTGGAGTCCTGGCAGTCCCCCCCTGTTGGTGGCCCTGCTTTATGGTATTATGTAACAGCGCAGCAGCCCAGCATCGCTAATTTTGCCTTGTACCTCTAGAGGTGCAGCCCAAACTGTGCTCATGAACCTAAAAAATATTTAAAAATGTCAACAAGCCTATTAGTTACTTCATCATTGACTTGCACACTGTGTCATTTTTGTTGGAGTCACGCCCATATATATTTATCCCTTAAGTCCACTTTATTTGATTTTCCTCTTGCCTGGGTGAGAATTACTGTATGTTGCTTTATGGCAGCAGTTTCCAAGTCACATAAAGACACAAGAGCTTAATGCATGCAATCTGTCTGTAAATGATTTCTCTGAATGATCAAATACACTTGTGTCTTATCTCTTATAATGAGACAGTATAATCTATGGATCATATTACCTTGTGCTACTGTATTTGAAAGTGATTCATTTCCTGTAAGAGAGTTTTTGGAGTTCTAAGCAGAGACATGTGAGGTAGGGATGGCAATTCGGTGTGGTTGCCATCGATGGTTACCATCGATGGTGATATGGAAAGAAACCATCGATTGCTGCCAACTATGCAGTGGATAACCATCGATGGTTCCCACTATCGATGGTCATCCCTGTTTTTTCCACTGACTGATCAATCAGAATACAGGTGCGGGGCTTCACATGTGTGGGGGGGCAGAGCTATGCTCCGTGTCACGTCACCACATAAAAATAAAAACAAAAAAAATATTTGGTTATACCTTTCCATCGATGGAGGTAAACCATCTGGTTTTCCCTCATCAATGGCAAAAGTATTCTGCTTCGGCCATATACCATCGATGACTTTGAATCATCAATGGTCGATGGCCATCCCTAATGTGAGGTTTTTGTAAAAGTTTGATTTCCAATAACACCAATATTAAAACGAGCAAGTCTCAGGCAAGAACATATAGTCTAATGTGAGTATTCGGCCCGCACGGATGTCTGAGAATGCGTCCGCAATAGCATTATTGCTATTATTGGTGCTTACAACTATCTCAGACTAGGTCGGTGCAAGAGATCTTTCTGAAAACTCAGATAAATAATGGAGTAATTCTGGCTACACGCTCAAGAACCTCCTATGGGGCGGTTCTCTTCCATACATATACATCCAGTTGACACCCAGTAACTCCCGGTTTGCTAATGCACATGTGTGGCTTAGAATCAGGGTTTTAACCCCCACAGTGCTCTAAGTACAATAGTTACCATATTAATACAGTCTACATACTCACACTCACATTGCAGATATAAATGCATAATTTAGTACATTTTACTTTCACAACAATGTATCACCCCTATCTCAGGTACAGTATGCCTATGGGAGAGGTGCTTTTATAGGGATAGCAGTACTCACCGTTATATCTTCTATGCAATGCCACAACCTTACTTAAAATCAAGTAGCATCTTTGTGCGTCGAAGGGGCAACCGATGGTGTGTCTATAGATGGACAGTGATGGAAATGTCTTAAGACGCAGTAGTGATGGGAAATCTAGTTCACTTTGGTGATTAGTGCATTATGATCTACAGATGGGTCCTCCGTTATCTTGGCACTTTCTGCACCTAGATGGAGGTTTAGTCACGCCTAGGCGATAGCTTAGGTTGCTGAGTTTAATCACGGACAGGCGCGTTTAGGCGCGACTTGATACTCAGCATGAAATACACATCTCCACCAGTGGGTGGCTAATGCCCCACTAATCCAGTACTTTAGATCGAATAGCGGCGGATTGATCTACAAGCTCTGGCAAATGTTCAGTGACGACTGTAATGTTAATAGATGGTGACGAATGGTCAGACGGAAAGAGTTAAAAAAATAAATAAATAATTTATACAGACACAAATGAACATGTTTAAACACTTGTGTATGCAGACGCAACTAAAGATTGTGTATGCAGACGCAACTAATGTGTGAAAGGAATAATGTAGCTCATTGACTTTAAAGTATGTACAGTGCACTAAATACCGTGCTTTTGAAATATAAGATTCCGAATCCCCTAAGGCATAAACCAACACCAATGAGAAGGAATCGCTGCTTGCAGTACTTTTACACATGAACTTTGTGAATCTTCCATGAAGCATCGTGGGCTAGTGATAAAGGCTCCCGCCTCCCACACTGAGAGTCCTGGGTTCGAGTCCCAAACCTTTTTTTTTTTGTGTTCCTGTGACTCACTTTTTTAATTATTTTTTTTCTTTGTAATACATTCAATGGAAGGGTGCACACAGGTTTCACATAAATCAGAGTAAATCTGCAGGAGCGACTCATTCCGCTATATACAATACACAGCAGTAATGAGCACCTGTAGACATACAGTACCAGTAAATATAAATTAGTGTATTCTGACGCAACTAACTGTTTGAGTAATACAGTACTGTAGATTGTCGGCATTTGTGTATTGTACCTGACCTGAACTCCCTTCCTGTCTACTGCATGAACTGTACAGGCTCCCAGGGGGGAAGGGCGAGGCGGGTAGCGGGAGGCGGTGGAAAATACTGTGCTTTTCAAATACATGTACAGTATGAGCGTCCGAGTCCCCTAAGGCATAAACCAACTAAAGATTGTGTATGCAGATGCAACTAATGTGTGACAGGAATAATGTAGCTCCATGACTTTAAAGTATGTACAGTGCACTGAATACTGTGCTTTTGAAATATGAGCGTCCGAATCCCCTAAGGCATAAACCAACACTATTGAGAAGGAATCGCTGCTTGCAGTACTTTTACACATGAACTTGTGAATCTTCCATGAACCGTTGTGGGCTAGTGATGAAGGCTCCTATCTCCCATGCTGAGAGTCCTGGGTTCGAGTCCCAAAGTGCCAAAATTTTTTTTGTGTTCCCGTGACATTCACTTTTTTTATTATTTTTTTTCTTTGTAATACATTCAATGGAAGGGTGCACACAGGTTTCACATAAATCAGAGTAAATCTACAGGAGCGACTCATTCCGCTATATACAACACACAGCAGTAATAAGCACCCGTAGACATACAGTACCAGTTAGTGTATTCTGACACAACTAACATTTTGAGCAACACAGTACTGTAGATCGTCGGCGTTTGTGTATTGTACCTGACCTGAAGTCCTCCCCTGTCTACTGCATGAACTGTGTAGGCTCCCAGGGGGGAAGGGTGAGGGGGGTAGGGGGAGGCGGTGGAAAATACCGTGATTTTGAAATACATGTACAGTATGAGCATCCGAGTCCCCTAAGGCATAAACCAACTAAAGATTGTGTATGCAGATGCAACTAATGTGTGAAAGGAAAAATATAGCTAATTGACTTTAAAGTATGTACAGTGCACTAAATACCATACTTTTGAAATTTGAGCGTCCGAATCCCCTAAGGCATAAACCAACACCAATGAGAAGGAATCGCTGCTTGCAGTACTTTTACACATGAACTTGTACATCTTCCATGAAGCGTCGTGGGCTAGCAATGAAGGCTCCCACCTCCCACACTGAGAGTCCCAAAGTGCCAACCTTTTTTTTTTGTGTGTTCCTGTGACATTCACTTTTTTGATAATTTTTTTTCTTTGGAATACATTCAATGGAAGGGTGCACACAGGTTTCACATAAATCAGAGTAACTCTGCAGGAGCGACTCATTCTGCTATATACAATACACAGCGGTAATGAGCACCCGTAGACATACAGTACCAGTAAATATAAATTATTGTATTCTGACGCAACTAACTGTTCGAGCAACACAGTACTGTAGATCGTCGGTGTTAGAGAATCTGTGTTGTGAGAATCTGTGTTGTACTTAATGAGAAGGGATCACTGCTACTGTACCATTAACACATCTACAGTATCAACGCGACTGCAGTTCTCTCTGTGATTTTCCTACATACAGTAGTATACTGTTGCACATGTCTTGTAACCTGATCTGAACTCTCTCCCTGTCTACTGCATGAACTGTGCAGGCTCCCAGGAGGAAGGGGAAAGTGGGATGGGGATAGGGCGAGGCAGTGGAAAATACCGTGTTCAAAGAAAAGGCATAATCAAAACCAAGGGGAACTGACGTAATAACCTGGGATGCCTGCAACGCACAACGTCTGAGACGCACGTCTGAGACGCTCATTGCAGTTATTAACTGTACAGTATACAGTACAGTGTCTGCCAGGGATCGCCCCTATTCCCTCAGGGAGCTCCATCTCCTCATTTGCTGGCGGGACAGACCTTTCGTCAGCAACGAGGAGAAGATTAGGGCATAAAGGAGGGCTCGCAGGAAGATCCTCTGAAAGTACAGCCGGAGTAGGACCATGAGGTCAGTGGCGGAACAAGCAAGCGGTGGGCCCAGGTGCGACAAAATGCTTTGGGCCCCCCCCCCCCCCCCCCATCCAAGTCCACCCCGGGGGCAGTGCGCGCCGTAGGCGCGCGCAAAAATACATAGTGGCGTGGCTTCGTGGGGAAGGGGTGTGGCCACAAAATAATACCAACACAGTAGTCTCCATTATTCAAATTACGCCGCACAGTAGCACCACTACACCAAGTAGAGACCCTTTTACACCTTACAGCGAACAGATTCCTCTTTTTACACATTACAGCAGACAGCGTGCCCTTTTTACACATAACGGCAGACAGCGTGCCCTTTTTACACATAACGGCAGACCGCGTGCCCTTGTTACACATTACGGCAGACAGCGTGCCCTTTTTACACATTACGGTAGACAGCGTGCCCTTGTTACACATTACGGCAGACAGCGTCCCCATTTTTACACATTACGGCAGGCAGATTCCTCCTTTTTACACATAGCAGCAGGCAGATTCCCCATTTTTACACATAGCGTCAGGCAGCCCCCCTTTTTTACACATTACGGCAGGCAGATTCCCCATTTTTACACATAGCGTCGGGCAGATTACCCCTTTTTACACATAACGGCAGACCGCGTGCCCTTGTTACACATTATGGCAGACAGCGTGCCCTTTTTACACATTACGGCAGACAGCGTGCCCTTGTTACACATTACGGCAGACAGCGTCCCCATTTTTACACATTACGGCAGGCAGATTCCCCTTTTTACACATAGTGGCAGGCAGTCCCCCCTTTCTACACATTGCGGCAGGTAGTCCCCCCTTTTTACACATTGCGGCAGGCAGTCCCCCCTTTTTACACAGTGCGGCAGGCAGTCCCCCCTTTTTACACATTGCGGCAGGTAGTCCCCCCTTTTTACACATTGCGGCAGGCAGTCCCCCCTTTTTACACAGTGCGGCAGGCAGTCCCCCCTTTTTACACATTGCGGCAGGTAGTCCCCCCTTTTTACACATTGCGGCAGGCAGGCACAAGAAAGAAAGAAGGAAAGAAAAAGAAAGAAAGAAAGAAAGAAAGAAAGAAAGAAAGAAAGAAAGAAAGAAAGAAAGAAAGAAAGAAAGAAAGAAAGAAAGAAAGAAGAATTATACTTACCCTCAGGCTCCTCGGTGCAGCTGCGTCAGACGACGATTCCCGGGCAGTAGAGAATGAGGAGGAGGGAGCCGGAGGACGGAGCCGCAGCAGCGCTTTGTTACTGGTGGAGGCGCTGCTGCTGCTGCCCCTCTGCTTCCCTATAGGCTGTTCTCGGAAGACAGCCTATAGGGAAGCAGAGGAGCAGCAGCAGCAGCGCCTCCACCAGTAACAAAGCGCTGCTGCGGCTCCGTCCTCCGGCTCCCTCCTCCTTCCCCCGTCTGTACCGCTGCTCAGCTCCTATCTCCGGGCGGCTGTGCGCTGCGGGCAGCGGTTGCCTGCAGCGCACAGCGGCATGTAATGAGTCAGTTTGACTCATTACATGCTTGGGCCCCTGGACAGAGGCGGGCCCCAGTGCAGTGCACTGCCTGCACTGCCGGTAGTTCCGCCTCTGCATGAGGTCACTCCAAAGGCGGTGGAGTGACCTTGTCCGGAGGACCCGAAGGCGCCTGCAGGCCATTCGTGACTGTAAGTACAGTACAGTACTGTAGATTGCTGTACTTTAAGTTACTGTAGTTACAGGTACTGTGTAACACAGGCTGCTGTAGCAGCAGGTATCCGGTCTATACAGTACTGTACCTGTGGTAAACAAATGGTTAAACAAGACGCAAACGTTAACCAGGGTCAAAAGGTCAAGGTTTTTTTGACACTTTTCTTTTTTTTTTTTTGCATTTACTATCCATGTCAAAAGCGACACCATCTAGGTCGACACACCTTAGGTTGACACCGATTGGTTGACACCAGATATAGTTTGACATGGGTGTTAAGTTGACATGGCAAAAGGCCGCCATGAGTTTTTGAAAAAATTTTTTTTTTAAACTTGTTTATACAGTTCTTTACAATCCACGTGGTCTACGATTGTGCAGTGTATCATGCAGTGTACAGTATATGCAGTGTATCACATCATGCAGTGTATCGTTCTGTGTAATTGCAGCGTGTCATACAGTGTACATTCAGTGTATGGTATTGTGCAGTGAAATTGCAGTGTAATGCGTAGTGAATCACATTATGTGGTGTGCTGTGTATCGTGCAGTGTAATTGCAGTGTACAGTACATGCACTGTATTATATTGTGCAGGGAAATGTGCAGTGTATCGTGCAGTGTAATTTGCAGTTTATCATATCACACAGTGTATCATGCAGTGAAATTGCAGAGTATTGTGCAGTGTATCACATAGTGCAGTGCATATGCAGTGTTGTGCAGTGCATCGTGTGGTGTAATTGCAGTGTGTCGTGCAGTGCATCGTGCGGTGTAATTGCAGTGTGTCGTGCAGTGCACTCTAGTACTGTAAATGTATTTTTTGGTTTAATGAACAGTACAATACCGTATGTTTTATTTTCTCTTTTTAACTTAATTAATTAACAAATATTTTTTTCTGTACTGTATTTTTTTTTTAGATCACCGGACATGAATCCGATTGAATTAGTGTGGGCTCAATTGAAGAGATACATTAGAAGTGTTGCGAAGCCAACAACAAAACAGCAGCTGTTGGATGGGATCCAGAAATTTTGGCTAGAAGTACTCACACCTGAATCACCTGTATAAAATATTATCTGTTATAGTTGAAAGAAATGGTCAAGCCATAAATATGTAGTTCTGTACTGTATTTTCTGTATAAAATTTTAATCGATGCATTATTAAAAATGTTTATAAAATTGCCTTTGTCTGAATATTGCATAAAGCTAATGTACAATATTATACATTATACTATACAGTAATACTGTTATTGATGTGTATGAACAGTTCTTTACAGTTTTATAAGTTCTGAATAATAGAGTACTGTACATTTTTGACTAATACAGTACATGAAATCTGATGTTGTAATAAAGACTTTTTTTTACATTAATATTGATGCTATTCCAATAAATATTCCATTATACAGTACGGTATGGTACAGTACATGGGTTTAAATGTACAGTATGATGTGTCGTTATGGGGGAGAGGTACTGTATACACTAAATATACAGTGACATTTTTTTTATTTATTACAAACACACAAATGCATCCCAGACGGAAATCTGCTATACACAGCAGACAGCTTATGGTGACAGAACTTACCTACTGTATCTCCACAGTAGCGGATCTTGCCACGGGCAAGCAGGACTTTTGCCCGGGGCGCCACCTCCCGGAGGGCGCTGCACCAGGGCAAGATCCGCTGCTGCTGTGCCCCCCGCTGCCCGCTGCCCCCCGCTGCCACTGGCCGCTGTGAAGGGAAACTAGATGCTACGCGTCGAGTTTCCCTTCGTGGAGAGGTCCTTTACTGTGCGGTGCGCGATGACGTCAGCGCGCACCGCACAGCAAAGGTCCTCTCCACGAAGGGAACTAGACGCTATGCGTCTAGTTTCCCTTCGTGGAGAGGACCTTTGCTGTGCGGTGTGCGATGACGTCATCACGCACCACACATTTCCGAGCGCTACAGTAGTCTGTACAGGGGCGTAAATGACCACGCCCCCTGTACGAAGACACGCCCCTATTGCCGCCCAGGGCGCACAAAGCCCCAGAACCGGCCCTGTATCCCCACCCAGAGTTGTGGTGTATTTTAGATAGCGTAATGAGACACTCCTGCAGCATTGCCCTGATTCATGTAAAACCTGTGTGCAAACAGTATCTCTATTGAATGCAAAGTACAGTAACAGTACAGTACAGTATATTACCAGAGCCGGCCCTAACCAATAGGATGCCCTAGGCTAGATTTTGGCTGGTGCCCCCTTACACAGATGCTAGTTCTGCCTCTGACCCTGTACCCCTTTCCCAGCACCATCACCCCTCACCCATAGCAGTCCTCATTTTGGTTCTCTTACCCCCTATATTTTAAATAGGAACAGTGTGCACATGCAGTGCCAGCCCAAAATGGTGCATGTTCTTGCTGGGAAGGGGCATGGCCACACAATAATACCCCCAGTTGAAATTACGCCACACAGTATTGCAACTTTATTCACATTATATCATGCAATAGTGTCTCTTATTTTCATTACATCACATGGTAGTACCACATTACTCCTCACAGTAGTGCCCCTTTTTCACATTGCACCGCACCATATTGCTCTTTATCCACATTAGACCACACAGTAGTGCCCTTTCTTTACGTTACGCCACAAAGTACTGTAGCACACCTTATACACATAATGCCGCACATTAGTAATGCATTTCATATTTCAGTTTTCATATTTCATTTCTTAGAGCCGCAGTCACACACAGAATATAGGCATGCTGCATATCATTTTAATCTGCAGAAGCTGCTTGTACCCCATTTGCCTAGTTTGCCTATGCCTAGGGCCAGCTCTGTATATTACAATAGAAAAAAAAATATTGTCAGGGAAAATACACCTCATGACAGATACACAAGCTCATGTCTAAATGTACAGTAAGCAGTGATCCCTTGCCATTGGTTTTAGATTAATCCCCTAATGGCTAGGGGACTTGGCCGCTCACTTACTGTACCAAATCCCTGACTTCAATAGACCGCACTGTTGATTAAACTCCTTGTTTTGCGTCTGTTTACTGTACATTATACAGTATTTATTAATTGCTCATTCTACGGGACCTCATTACCCCTGTGTATTTTAGCTAGGGGATTGTGACGCTCCTTCAGCATTGGCCCATAGCTGCAAAACCTGTTCCGTCACTTGATTCATAGCTGAGGGCTGCCACGATGTGGGGCGAATTGGGCGGCGGCCATTTTTTCAGTTTGCTATGCTATCGAGTCCGGTGTATCGTTATGTGCATAGAGCTCGCTTATCCCTATCGCCCCTGTGTATTTTAGCTAGGGGATTGTGACGCTCCTTCAGCATTGCCCCATAGCCTGCAAAACCTGTGCCGTCGCTTGCTCCATATCCGAGCGCTGCCACGAGGTGGGGGTTCATGGGCAGCGCTAGGGGATTGTGACGCTCCATCAGCATTGCCCCATGGCCATCTCTCACTCCATATCCGAGCGATGCCATGTGGTAGGGGTTCATCGGCAGCGGCCATTTTGTCAGTTTGCTATACGATCGAGTCCGGTGTACCGTAATGTGCATAGACCTCGCTTATCCCTATCGTCCCTGTGTATTTTAGCTAGGGGATTGTGACGCTCCTTCAGCATTGCCCCATAGCATGCAAAACCTATGCCGTCGCTTGCTCCATAGCCAGCCAAGTGCAACCACGAGGTGGGGGTTCACGGGCGGCGGCCATTTTGTCAGTTTGTTATGCGATTGAGTCCAGTGTACCGTAATGTGCATAGAGCTCGCTTATCCCTATCGCCCCTGTGTGTTTTAGCTAGGGGATTGTGACGCTCTTTCAGCATTGGCCCATAGCCTGCAAAACCTATGCCGTCGCTCGCTCCATAGCTCCATAACTGAGTGCTGCCACAAGGCGGGGGCTCACGTGCCTCGGACATTTTGTCAGTTTGCTATGCGATCGAGTCCAGTGTACCGTAATGTGCATAGAGCTCACTTTTCCCTATCGCCTCTGTGTATTTTAGCTAGAGGATTGTGACGCTCCTTCAGCATTGCCCCATAGCCTGCAAAAACCTATGCCATTACTCGCTCCATATCCGAGTGCTACCACGAGGTGGGGGTTCATGGACGGCCGACATTTTGTCAGTTTGCGATGCGATCAAGTCCGGTGTATCGTTATGTGCATAGAGCTCGCTTATCCTCTCTGTTATATTTTAGCTAGGGGATTGTGACGCTTCTTCAGCATTGGTCCATTGTCTGCAAAACCTGTGCTGTTACTTGCTCCGTAGCCGAGTTCCTCAATGGGGCAAGGTGTCACAGGTGGTAGCCATTTCAATTGAGTCTGCCCTGCTACAGAATTGTATGTGCACCGTATGGTGCATAGAACCTTAACAGTAGAAATGCTCCTGTAGCTTTGCCCTGCTTTATGTAAAACTTGTGTGCACACTTGTATTGAATGTGAAAGTATACTTAAGTACTATAGATAAAAAAATAAAAAAATAATAAAGTGTCTGGAAGAAACTAACATGCATTCGTACTTTAGGAATCGAACCCGGTACTCTAAGCATGAGAAGCAGAACAGTTCACCACTCGGACACTTCGCTGCCGACAGATGAATAAATACATTGGTTTTGATTATGCCGTAATGGCTACGGGATTAGGACTCTAACATACAATATCCCTAACATCAATAGGCAACAATGTACTCCGTTTGCGTCTGTGTACACTACTGGTTTTATGTTGCTTTGTCTGCGGAACTTGGATGCTCACATATTCCTAAAGTACTGTAAATGGACCATATATGCTGTACTATTTGCGTCTGTACTGTATATACTGTATGAAATAATGTAGCGTAATGAGACGCTGTATATACTGTATGTAGCGTAATGAGACGCACTAGTAAAGTAGTTCTTACTATGAGTATTTACTGTATTAAATAATGCAGCGTAATGAGTATTTACTGTATGCAGTGTAATGAGATGCCTTAGTAAAGTAGTCCTTATTATGTATTTCAGTATTGTATTTTACAGGAGACCACACGCATGCGCAGTCGTGATTGTAAAAAGTGACATCTGGTGGATGATCGCAGGTATTACACTTAAAGGTAACGACAAATGCTCTGTGCGCCTCCCTGCGACTAGGCGTGCCTCTCTGCGACTAGGCGCGCCTCCCTGCACCCCGGCACACTGTGTATACTCGATCGCGACTAACGCCTCAGCCAGCCAAGATAACGGAGGACCCATCTGTAATTCACTCAAAAGATTAGTTCAGAAGATTAGTTCTTGTAGTTCATTTAGTTCATCATTTCACTCACTGGCTCTGAGGCTGAAAGGAGTGAATGGAATTAGAACTAGTCTAGACTATTACACATAAAATAGGCCTAATACTAGCTCATTGTAGGAGTTATAATCTTGTTCAAATAATATGTCAGATTCTTTTATATTTAAGAAAATCAGTAAGTAATATAGCAACCTTTATAGTGACATATTTATCTCTGCAATATTAATCCCATTGTTGGTACAAATTTTTACTTCATAAAATACTGTATGCAAGTGAAAGACCCAAATTTAGAGTAATGTAACTTATTAGTGACTTTTTTCTGCTTTTAAAATACGGTAATTAAAAGAAAAAAAAATGTCCCTTTGCCCAAATGTAACAGACCTTAGAGAGAGATAAAGTGGAGATGTTGCAAAGTAACCAATCAGCTTCTGTCATTTATCTTCAACAGTATATAAAGTGACAGAAGCTGACTGGTTGCTAGGGGCAACTGCTCTACTTTATGTCACTTGAAGGTTCATAGTACATATCCCCCTATGTCTTGTGTGGAGTAATCAGACCCTACAGCAGGGGTGGGGAACCTCCGGCCCGCGGGCCGAAGCCGTTTGGTCCGGCCCACCAGCTTGTGTCAGTGAGACACGCTGCCGCTCAGTCCGGCGGCAGCGTGTCTCAGCTGTCAGAACAGGGAGACAGGGAGGAGAGCGCGGCTGTCGAGTGGGAGCGGAGGCGTGTAGTACTGCAAACCAGCCGCCGGTCCGTGAGCCAATCAGAGCTCGCGGACCGGCAGCCAATCAGGAGCCGCGGCTGCTGGTCTGCGAGCTCTGATTGGCTCTCGAACCGGCGGCTGGTTTGAAATACTACACGCCGCCGCTCCCACCCGACAGCCGCGCTCTCCTCCGTGTCCCACGTTAAGCAGCACGGAGGGGAGGGCATCTGTATACCTGGCACCGTGGGGGCATCTGTATACCTGGCACTGTGGGGGCATCTGTATACCTGGCACTGTGGGGGCATCTGTATACCTGGCACTGTGGGGGGCATTTGTATACCTGGCACTGTGGGGGGCATTTGTATACCTGGCACTGTGGGGGCATCTGTATACCTGGCACTGTGGGGGCATCTGTATACCTGGCACTGTGGGGGGCATTTGTATACCTGGCACTGTGGGGGCATCTGTATACCTGGCACTGTGGGGGGCATTTGTATACCTGGCACTGTGGGGGCATCTGTATACCTGGCACTGTGGGGACATCTGTATACCTGGCACTGTGAGGGGCATTTGTATACCTGGCACTGTGAGGGGCATTTGTATACCTGGCACTGTGGGGAGCATTTGTATACCTGGCACTGTGGGGGCATCTGTATAACTTGCACTGTGAGGGGCATTTGTATACCTGGCACTGTGGGGGCATCTGTATACCTGGCACTGTGGGGACATCTGTATACCTGGCACTGTGGGGGCATCTGTATACCTGGCACTGTGGGGACATCTGTATACCTGGCACTGTGGGGGCATCTGTATACCTGGCACTGTAGGGACATCTGTATACCTGGCACCGTGAGGGGCATTTGTATACCTGGCACTGTGAGGGGCATTTGTATACCTGGCACTGTGAGGGGCATTTGTATACCTAGCACTGTGGGGGCATTTGTATACCTGGCACTGTGGGGGCAATTGTGGATCTGGCACCGCACTATTGGGGGAATATGTGTATCACATCCCATTTTAACTGGCCACACCCATTTTTTTGGCGCGTGCGCGCCTCCTGCGCGCACACACAGTACCTCTAAGGGGCAGACCTACTGGGGGACAGGGTAATTTTTTAAGTTGAGAATTTTTGTACGGCCCCCGAAGGAGTTTATAAATATCCAAATGGCCCTCAGTAGAAAAAAGGTTCCCCACCCCTGCCCTACAGGATAGCATGCAGCACTCAGCACCGTGTATTCAGCTGATTGGGAGTGTAGCTTGTCACCTAATATACTGAGGGAATGAATCATGGCTATATGCAGTACAGGATCAGCTCCATAGCATATGCCTGTGCACAGCAGTGCCACACATGGTAGCTTATTGGTACTGTACTGACTCATATGGCTGTATGAGTCATTGAGTCAGTGAGTTGATCAGTGATCTGTATGAATTACTGAAGTGCTGAACTACTTGCAAGGAGAATGACTCATGAGTCATCAGGACAATGTAGCTCAATCAGCTCCACAGAGTCCACTCCATGAGCACAGAAGTGCCACCTGTGGCAGCTGAGGTAAACTGACTCATGAGTATTCAGTACACACACACACACACACACACACACACACACACACACACACACACACACACACACAATGATTGGTTGCTATGGGCAACTGCTCTACTTTATGTCACTTGAAGGTTCATAGTACATATCCACCTATGTCTTGTGTGGAGTAATCAGACCCTACAGGATAGCATGCAGCACTCAGCACTGTGTATTTGGCTGATTGGGAGTGACAGTGTACCTTATGACCAAATATGCTAGGTGAATTAATCATGGCTATATGCAGTACAGGATCAGCTCCATAGCATATGTCTGAGTACAGCAGTGCCACGCATGGTAGCTTAGAGGTACTGTACTGACTCATTGTGGCTGTATAAGTCATTGAGTCAGTGAGCTGATCAGTGATCTGTATGAATCAGTGAACTGCTGAGCTACTTGCAAGGAGAATGACTCATGAGTCGTCAGGACAATGTAGCTCATGATCAGCTCCACAGAGTGAGACCACTCCATGTCTGAGCGCAGCAGTGCCACCCGTGGCAGAAGAGATGTACTGACTCATGAGTATTGCTGAGTGAGAGCTGAATAATAACAATGCTGCTGCAGCAGCACCTACACAATACCCAGCAGAAGATTTAGCACAGCAGTATGTTCAGGAGCCAATAGTACCAGAAGCAGCAGCAAGTGTTTGGACATCTGGACTAATAGGACAGTGATTGTATCACAGAAAGGTGAGCAGCATGACCACACATGCTCACTCACAGACACACATAGACTTTGACTAGGTAGTGCAGATGCAATTTTTTTTAATTATTATTAGATCTGTATTGCTGGGCTGTGTTGTAGTTTTAACTTTCATTTTACAGCATCAGATTCAGGAAGTGAAAATCCAGTGAGTGAGACAGTGAGTACCCTGATGCAGCTGCTGGCTCTATTCTGTCTGTGTCTAACTCCTTCTTCCTAATGAACTAATCTTTGCCAGAGCTGTGAACTGAACGAACTGGTTCACTTTGAAGATTAGTTCATTTTGAACTAATCATTCATGAACTACCCATAGCTAGCCACAAGAGGGCATCGCCATTAGCACAAGACGCAACTACGGCAATAGGCATCGATGTGGCAGCATCTGCTCCCATCTCAGAGTCAGGAGACGGGTATCAATAAACTAAACTAAACAGGGAAGATAAAAGAATGGGACGCATACAGCGAGGCGTTCAATCCACTAGAGTTGTAGCAAATAATTAACTTTTATTGCAACATTTAAACTATAATGGTGGCCTACTGACATGAGGAATTCATACATTATGAAACATTGGGTGTAATTAATGTTTGCCTACCCAGCTGCTATTTTTTAAGCTACGGAATTGCTAATCATCTTAAGGGAAGCAGCCGCCCAGATAAGAATATAGACGTCCACAGGAGCCACGCAAAGTCCTCAGCAACTGCGCACTTATTTGCGGACTATGAACCCGATTCAGTAAGAATTGCAAATTCTGCAACACCGCCTAGCGTGCTATCCGCTGGCCCCCCTGAGACCACGATGAAATTGCAGTTGCCCCCCTCAATACTTCATCTCCACCTAGGAAGCAGAGGATTGCCGCCACCCTCCCACCCCGCGAACGCCTCTGACAGATTGACAGGCATAGGCATTTGCATTTTACTGCGGGGTGCTTGCAGAAAATGTGAGTGCATGCGCAGGATGGGCACTGCGCATATGCCTGCATCCTCTTTGTAATTTTTTGCGGTTGGATCGCATTTTGCAATTCAACCTGAATGAGGGCCTATATGCAATAACGAGGGAGAGCGACTGCTAAGGTGGCCCTATGGCTAAGCAGTCTGGCCGCGGCAGTAGCAATGCTGGCGCCATGTTTCTCTGCATACATGATCACAGCTGAAGGACGATAGATGCCCCTGAAAATGACCGCGACATGCCTGCGCTTTTTCCGTTACTCCTCGTTACCTCCCCCAAACAGCCCCTTCCTGTCAATCACTCCACGATGAAATCAGCACTGAGAGCGGCTTTACACAGCATACTTGCCTACCCTCCCGGAATGGCCGGGAGGCTCCCGAAAATCAGGTGACCCTTCCGGCCCCCCGGAAAGGTGGGCAAGCCTCCCGCTTACCCTACAGCCCCTCCACGACCCTCCTCGGCCGCCCGCAGCAGAGAACAAGTGGGCGGTCCGAGGGGGTCCGATGATGCGATTCATTGTAGCTCTGCCCCCTGCTATACAGCGCCTCTTTTCTCGGCACCCATTGTCTGTCTCTGCCACTCTCTACCTCTCCCTGTTACCCACTGCCTCTCCCTGTTGCCCTCTCCCTGTCACCCATTGTCTCTCTCTGTCATTCTCTGCCTCTATCTGTTATCCTCTAGCTCTCTCTGTCACTTTATGGCTCACCCTATCACCCGCTGCCTATCCCTGTTACCCACTGCAGTGTGGCATATTATGAACTTGGGGTGGGGCAGAGGAGGAGGCCCAAAACATATTTTTGCCGCTGTGCCCACCACTCAAAAGTTCCGCCACAGGTAGTCACAACTTCCCATCTCAGTATAGGATCTAGAACATTTTCAGCCCCAGAGTCGTGTGGACCTTAATCCGGCCTGTCTGCAGGATTAGCATGAGTATGGTACAATGGCCCTCATTCCGAGTTGTTCGCTCGCTAGCTGATTTTAGCAGCATTGCACACGCTAGGCCGCCGCCCTCTGGGAGTGTATCTTAGCTTAGCAGAATAGCGAACGAAAGATTAGCAGATTTGCTATTACATAATTCTTAGCAGTTTCTGAGTAGCTCCGGACCTACTCACAGATTGCGATCAGTTCAGTCAGTTTCGTTCCTGGTTTGACGTCACAAACACGCCCTGCGTTCGGCCACCCACTCCCCCGTGTCTCCAGCCACTCCCACGTTTTTTTCCTTGGCACGCCTGCGTTTTTCCGCAAGCGCCGTGAAAACGCTGAGTTGCCGCCCAGAAACACCCACTTCCTGTCAATCACACTTCGATCACTCCAGCATTGAAAAACCTTCCCTCAAGCTTGTGTAAATCTACTAAATTCTTAGTTAAATTACTAAGCGTATGCGCTCTGCGTACCATGCGCATGCGCATTTTCCACCTATTCGCAGCGTTGCTAAAATCGGCAACGAGCGAACAACTCGGAATGACCCCTAATATTGTTAATGGCCTGCAAGTTATGGACATTGAAGTCACTTATTGGCACATGAACCTGCTCAACTACAGCGCAGTTATGTCCAGAATGTCATGTGCTGTAACATGCTCATTTCACCTTGTTATCCCTACAGCTCACACAAACAACTCTACCTACATTAAGTCTATGTCATATGCCAAATTTGTATACTGGGACCTTGGGCAGAGTTACACCTGTGCCTGGGAAAGTACAGGTGGGAAACTTGTTTAGCTGAGAACCTAATTCCCTTCCTGTGTGTTTGGGTGTTAGCGATACAGTTAGAGGTTTAATCTCTGGCTCTGTGGTTTTCAGACATGCAGACGCGTATTAACATGAAGCTTGCTAATATTTCTAATGTTTTCCAAACGTGAGCACAAGTCTCTGTTGCCAGTGTTTCCTAAGCCCCCTGCCCACCCGCAGTAACATTCACAGGAAACATAAGCAGCTTCTACGAGTCAGAGAGCTGACTTATAATACAACCACACCCATATACAGCACTGCACTGCTGATAATGGCCAGTGTTTAATATAGACTTAAATGTCCTGCATACAACAAGTGCTACAAGAAACTACCATGAGATACAGCCCCAAATGACCGTGGCATTATACAGGGCTGCCATCAGAAATAAATAATAAAAAAAAATATGTATATATATATATATATATATATATATACACACACAGGAGGTTGAGTATCTCTTATCCAAAATTCAAAATCCCAAATTTTTGTGTCCCCTACTGAGATAATGACGTATATATTATATATTATGTGTATATCTCAGAAGGAGAACCACAAATTTGAGATTTTTAATTTTGAATAAGGTATACTCAACACATATATATATATATATATATATATATATATATAAATGTGTAAATATATATATATATTTTCATTAACTACCCATGCACATCCCCACAGTAATGCCCCTAACACCATATTATGCCCCGGCAGTTATGTCCCTGTCACCATATTATGCCCCACACAGTAATGCCTCTGACACCATATTATGCCCCAACATTAATGCCCTTGTTATCATATTATGCCCACACAGTAATTCTCAGGAAGCCGCTGATAACCAAAGTAGGCGGGGAAACGCATTAAGCTGCAATACGGATCCACGCTAAAGTTTGCACGGGAATTATCCACTGAGAGTGAGTGGGGATTAAGCTGCCTCTGGAGATGTCCGGCTGAATAGAGTGAGCACCAGCGGTTGGGAGGACTCCTTGACACTCTCCTCATAGAAATCACAGCAGTGAGATAATCTAAAATACATACTGTCTGGCCAGACGTAAAAGGAATTATTTCTAAAATGTCTACATAATTGATGAACTAATGAGAGGAATGTTCAAGCCTCTGTATTTCATCTATTCCATCTAGTTGTGCAAATAAGCCACATTATTGCCTCTTTATTATATGCTTTATTAACATTCAGCTGCAGTAGGAGGAAGATTTAAAACCAATTAATCCCACCTGCTTTTTTGGCTCATCAAATCGATTGCTAGACTGCTCCCTGGTGCTTTACAAATACACTGCTGGGATCATTTTAATTTCATACGAGAAATTAATAGCTTTCAAATCTCTGTTGACTAAGCTAAGTACATGATACAGTCTATTGGGGATTTATTGACACAATTGTATCATTTGTTTAATAAGAATTACAACTGTATCCACAAGATTTACTACATTGTGTGTAGTTGCTAAATGTGTGCCTATCAGTCAAATATACTGTGTTAACGGGATCCGGTCTCTAACTAGGTAGACACTGTCTAGGTCGACCACTATTGGTCGACAGTAACTGGGTCGACACGGTTTCTAGGGCAACAGGGTCTCTAGGTTGACATGTTCAAAGTTGACAGGTGAAAAGGTCGACATAAGTTTTTCCCAAATTTTTTATTTTTTTAAACTTTTTCATACTTAACAATCCACGTGGACTACGATTGGGAATAGTAACCTGTGGTAGCACAACGAGGCATGCACTAATTGGGGTTCCCGGTCACTGTACGGAGAAAACGACACCAAAAAAACAATAAAAACTCATGTCAACATTTTGACCTGTTGACTTAGAACATGTCGACCTAGAGACCCTGTCGACCTAGTTACTGTCGACCAATAGTGGTTGACCTAGACACTGTCAACCTGGTTACCATCGACCTTACATACCACACCCATTAAAACTGTCCACTTGGTTTTGACAAAGCTTTTTATTTATTTTAAAATGGTGTATTATAACTAGTGTTGATCTGTGTTTATAATAAATTTATATGAATTTTTATTCTGATGCGCTGTGACTATTCTTTTTTTCTTCTGTTTGTCTAACTTTTTGAGGGTTGAGTATACCTCATGTCAACAACTGCAAGGGAATAAAAAATAACTAATCTAGTATCGGTCTTTTGGACATTTTTTCTGTACACATAATTATAACAGTACCTGCTCGTCTTCAGGGGTTCCGCTCATTTTCAGGGGATTCCCCACCCCTCATTCCCTCTGTTCTCACCTGCCTACCTGCTTAAAATGAAAACTATTGAAAACGTCCACCCAAAATTGCCACCACCTCAGAGGAGACAGTTATTAAAAATACTAGAGGCGCCTCCTCTAGTATCTTTAATAACTGTCTCCTGTGAGGTGGTGGCCATTTTGGAAGAGACATTTTCAACAGCTCTGTGGATGGCGGCGGGCCGGCAGATGGACGCGGATGGCTGCAATGGACGGATGGTGGCATTAGCAGCCTGGGCCCTCCATTCTCTGTGCCCCCACCACCCCCATGATGGTGGCCCTGGCATTATACGGCGCGTTTCACCGTCTCCAAGATTCAGAAGCACACTGCAATATTTGAGTATTGCCCTGGTGATACAGGTCTTAAGCAGTAATGGTAAACTTCCTGTTTTTCTGATTTGTGGATTTATTTTTTCATGTTGAAAAAAAGGGATTTACAAAATAAAATAAATTAAAAAGCTTTATTGAAAAAATGCTAAATGCAAAAAAAGAAAGCAATTTTTTTTACAATGATTTTAACCAGTGACCATCAACCTAAGAATCTGTTATCGTCACCCGTTTCTGTAACCAAATGGAATTTCATCCTCTGATAAATTAGGCCCTTAGAGTGAAAAATAGAGCACAGGCAAACCCAACTGTACAATGAATTCCTGAAACAGCGCTGGCCTGTTTGGCTGTGTTGCATGCAAATGCAGGCAGTGCATGGGAAAAAAATATTTGCATTAACTGCACCTGCACTATATTTCCACCTAACTCGTAGTCAGCCTGTAAATGTATAATATATTCTTATTACATTAAAATAATCTACTACAAGGATCTATAAACACTTGAAGAATTGCTTGGTTCTATATCGCCACTTATTGGTCAACAGGTAGTACTGCAGCTTATATTTTTATTATGACTTTTTTCTTTTTAATATTACATTTCCAGAACAGTGGTCTTTCTGGGAGTGATTGCGGAAATGTGCCTTCTCCTAATCTCCCATTAATGGGCTTTTCCACGTTTAGATAATATATATACCATATTCTCTCCCCTTTGGAGAGCAAACAGGGGAACTCCCTGTCACTTGAATTCCCTGTTTTGAGAAGTTGGTTTTCAGAATATGCCGCAGCGAAGACAAGTGTAATACAAGCCAACCATAGCTCTTTAAGCGTGCTCTATTGAAAAATTAGGAAAATATTAGGTCCGGTGCAGTAAGCATACTTGCAGGGTTTATATCTGAGTAGCCAGGTGGGCAAGGAATGGTCACTGGTGCAAAACAGTGCTTAGCCCTGTGGGGCAGGAGGGGGGGGGGAGGGGGGTGAACTGAGCAGGGTACTCTTATTTGCTGTACAGGCTGTTATATATTTTTATATATTTACAGTTATTAATACGGTACACATATGCTATACAGTGCCTTGCAGAAAATATTTAGGCATTCACATGAATCTCTGACCCAGTGGAGCTTACAATCTATATTTCCTGTCACATGGAAGCACACATACATAACATGGTTAGTTGTTTGTCAGAATCCAACTAAACTTCCTGTATATTATTTGTGTGTGAAGAAATGGGCGTAAGCCCATGGACACAAAGGAAGAACATACAAACTCCGCACAGATAAGGCATACCTCCCAGTGTATAAGAGTATGGATGAGGGACTCCCTGCATACCAGGTAGACATGTGCCTGAAAAGCGTCTCGGCCTAGTGGCAAAGGGGCATGGTCTTAGTTCCGTTGCTCTGGGGCCTTGCCCCGCACTTCCGTGAGCTGCTGGGCTGTACCGAGTCAACATGGGGCAGCGTGGCCTGCCGATGGGATGGCAGGACAGTGCACAAAATGTAGGACTGCCCCACCAAAAGTGAGATGGATCTTGGTATGAATCGGGCCTTTGTCCAGTATTGAACGCATGATCTCAGTGCTGTGGTGCCGACATGTCAGCGTGCTTTTATTTGAAGATTATAATGTGCCTGTATAGCTGCAATGTAGGGAACGCTTTCGCTATTCCAATCAGAAACACACAATTGCTGCACTATGTAGAAATGGGCCAATGTTCCATTGATTGATCCGTTAGTTATCTTGCCTGTACTCTAGGTATTACAGACCGACAAAGGCAGATTTGTAACCTTGAGAACTCCCCATTTCCTGCTCAACATGACAGAAAGTGACCATGTGCTTTACTGACATCCTACTGGGGTCAGAAGCTCTGAACAAACCAAACACAGCGTATGTACCTGGCACTGTCTGAGGCTGTTTATGTGTTTCCCCTACAGGTGCTGCAGACGGAGGGAGCACCAATCCCAGGGGCGGTGATGCCTGCTCTACCCATGTATGAGATATGGCGGCTTCTGGCACAGAACAGCCTTGTTAATCATTTATGGCCTAATCATAAGTGCTGGTAAAATAGAAAAGTGTATCTGCAGTGTCTTCAGTGTCAGCGATGTTTATTGTACTTGTCGTGGCTCTGTTGGGGTCAGCAGGTGAGATGGACGCAGAACATACAGTATTACATCAATGGGGGATGGCTAATACTATCCAAGGGGCTTCTGAAATAATTTCATACACCCACACCCACATATATCTATATATTTATCTATATGCACCCATATACTGTATGTATATATATATATATATATGTCTGTCTATCTCCCTGGCTGTCGATGAGGCATCCATTGCGCAATATCTTCCCCAAGCAAAACATACTGATAAACAGAATTCTATCTAACGTTTGTAGTAACTGTATAATAGTTAGTGATAATGTATGTCAGTATTTAGAACTGCAATTACTAGGTGTGTTAAAATATAATCATTAGCACAGTAAGACCTGCAAAGAATAATCTGTATTTGCAATAGTTTAAATATTAATTTCTAAAACCTCTGTTCTCGATTTATACATTAAATATTCTCAGTATTTATTACATACAATGAATTCCAGACAATGCGATTAGCTTACCCTGTACTATTTAAATTGATGATAACTTTCTGGGGTTTTACTACTAATACTCATCTTTCTATTCCTTTGTATTTTGAACAGTTAAGGCCCATTCCATTGACCGGATAATAGGGGGAGAGGACTGCCCGCCTCATTCCCAGCCATGGTTGGCGGTACTGTACTACTTCAATAGGTTTATCTGTGGCGGAATCCTTATCGATGAGTACTGGGTTCTGACAGCGGCTCACTGCAGGATGACGTAAGCATTCAATGATCATTAACTTTGTGTTCTGCTTTTCTTACTGATTATAATCCACAGAAAAAATAAAGACTGAACCCAAAGGCTACGGAATTTATTTTTATTTGTATTCAGCGGTGCAAGTATGCGGGTACGCTCGGGTACGGAGTGCCCTTAAGAATTTGGCATCGCAGTGGCGTAACTAGAAATGTTTCCCCCACTTCATTTAACAGACACTCCACTGCCGCCGGAGACCCAGGAGGGACACACAGGAGAGGCGCGCGCTGTGCCCTCCGTGTCCCTCCTTCCCAGCAGAAAT
This sequence comes from Pseudophryne corroboree, assembly GCF_028390025.1. NCBI lineage: Eukaryota > Metazoa > Chordata > Amphibia > Anura > Myobatrachidae > Pseudophryne > Pseudophryne corroboree. The sequence goes on along the minus strand of NC_086453.1, from coordinate 30,419,479 downwards.
CAGTGACGGTGGGTAGGGCGTCCCGCAGCCCTGCATGCCTCCAAGCGCTCACAGGGGCTGCGGGCCCCTAGTTATGCCACTGTGGCAGCGGGTACTCAGTACCACCTGTCACACACTTTGCCATTACCACATTTATAATGTGCCACAAAGCAACAAGACCATGGTGCTTGGCAGCATGATGGCTCCTCCCACTATGTCAGGGTCACTGGGAGTGCAACAGTGGCTGTATTTTCCTGTTATACTGGATGCATTACTATATATTTCTATTATACTGGGGGTATTACTATATATTTCTATTATACTGGAGGTATCACTATATATTTCTATTATACTGGAGGTATTACTATATATTTCTATTATACTGGAGGTATTACTATATATTTCTATTATACTGGGGGTATTACTATATATTTCTATTATACTGGAGGTATTACTATATATTTCTATTATACTGGAGGTATTACTATATATTTCTATTATACTGGGGGTATTACTATATATTTCTATTATACTGGAGGTATCACTATATATTTCTATTATACTGGAGGCATTACTATATATTTCTATTATACTGGAGGTATCACTATATATTTCTATTATACTGGAGGTATCACTATATATTTCTATTATACTGGAGGTATCACTATATATTTCTATTATACTGGAGGTATCACTATATATTTCTATTATACTGGAGGCATTACTATATATTTCTATTATACTGGATGTATTACTATGTATTTCTATTATACTGGAAGTATCATTATATATTTCTATTATACTGGAGGTATCACTATATATTTCTATTATACTGGAGGCATTACTATATATTTCTATTATACTGGAGGTATCACTATATATTCCTATTATACTGGAGGTATCACTATATATTTCTATTATACTGGAGGTATCACTATATATTTCTATTATACTGGAGGTATCACTATATATTTCTATTATACTGGAGGCATTACTATATATTTCTATTATACTGGAGGCATTACTATATATTTCTATTATACTGGAGGCATTACTATATATTTTTATTATACTGGAGGTATTACTATATATTTCTATTATACTGGAGGCATTACTATATATTGTTATTATACTGGGGGCATTACTATATATTTCTATTATACTGGAGGTATCACTATATATTTCTATTATACTGGAAGTATCACTATATATTTCTATTATACTGGAGGTATCACTATATATTTCTATTATACTGGAGGTATCACTATATATTTCTATTATACTGGAGGTATCACTATATATTTCTATTATACTGGAGGCATTACTATATATTTCTATTATACTGGAGGCATTACTATATATTTCTATTATACTGGAGGCATTACTCAGGGCCGAAACTAGGATTTCTGTCACCCGGGGCAAGGTAGTCATTTGACACCCCCCCCCCCCCGCAAAAAAAATAATATATTTTACAATAAATAAATAAAAATAATAAAATAAAATAAAAAATAAATAAATAAATGAATAAAAATTTTCTAACATAAATTTCATATCCAGGAAAAAGTGTCCCCATTTTACACATTGCGGCAGGAAAAAGTGTCCCCATTTTACACATTGCGGCAGGAAAAAGTGTCCCCATTTTACACATTGCGGCAGGCACGTGTCCCCATTTTACACAGTACGCTGGCAAGTGTCCCCATTTTACACATTGCGGCAGGAAAAAGTGTCCCCATTTTACACAGTACGCTGGCAAGTGTCCCCATTTTACACATTGCGGCAGGAAAAAGTGTCCCCATTTTACACAGTACGCTGGCAAGTGTCCCCATTTTACACATTGCGGCAGGCACAGGTCCTCATTTTACACAGTACGCTGGCACAGGTCCCCATTTTACACAGTACGCTGGCAAGTGTCCCCATTTTACACAGTACGCTGGCACAGGTCCCCATTTTACACAGTACGATGGCACAGGTCCCCATTTTATACAGTACGCTGGCACAGGTCCCCATTTTACACAGTACGCTGGCACAGGTCCCCATTTTATACAGTATGCTGGCACAGGTCCCCATTTTACACAGTACGCTGGCACAGGTCCCCATTTTACACAGTACGCTGGCACAGGTCCCCATTTTACAAATTACGCTGGCACAGGTCCCCATTTTACACAGTACGCAGGCACAGGTCCCCATTTTACACAGTACGCTGGCACAGGTCCCCATTTTACACAGTACGCTGGCACAGGTCCCCATTTTACACAGTACGCTGGCACAGGTCCCCATTTTACACAGTACGCAGGCACAGGTCCCCATTTTACAAAGTACGCTGGCAAGTGTCCCCAATTTACACAGTACATTGGCACAGGTCCCCATTTTACACAGTACGCTGGCACAGGTCCCCATTTTATACAGTACGCTGGCACAGGTCCCCATTTTACACAGTACGCTGGCACAGGTCCCCATTTTACACAGTACGCTGGCACAGGTCCCCATTTTACACAGTACGCTGGCACAGGTCCCCATTTTACACAGTACGCAGGCACAGGTCCCCATTTTACACAGTACGCTGGCAAGTGTCCCCATTTTACACAGTACGCTGGCACAGGTCCCCATTTTACACAGTACGCTGGCACAGGTCCCCATTTTATACAGTACGCTGGCACAGGTCCCCATTTTACACAGTACGCTGGCACAGGTCCCCATTTTACACAGTACGCTGGCACAGGTCCCCATTTTACAAATTACGCTGGCACAGGTCCCCATTTTACACAGTACGCAGGCACAGGTCCCCATTTTACACAGTACGCTGGCACAGGTCCCCATTTTACACAGTACGCTGGCACAGGTCCCCATTTTACACAGTACGCTGGCAAGTGTCCCCATTTTACACAGTACGCTGGCACAGGTCCCCATTTTATACAGTACGCTGGCACAGGTCCCCATTTTACACAGTACGCTGGCACAGGTCCCCATTTTATACAGTATGCTGGCACAGGTACCCATTTTACACAGTACGCTGGCACAGGTCCCCATTTTACACAGTACGCTGGCACAGGTCCCCATTTTACAAATTACGCTGGCACAGGTCCCCATTTTACACAGTACGCAGGCACAGGTCCCCATTTTACACAGTACGCTGGCACAGGTCCCCATTTTACACAGTACGCTGGCACAGGTCCCCATTTTACACAGTACGCTGGCACAGGTCCCCATTTTACACAGTACGCAGGCACAGGTCCCCATTTTACAAAGTACGCTGGCAAGTGTCCCCAATTTACACAGTACATTGGCACAGGTCCCCATTTTACACAGTACGCTGGCACAGGTCCCCATTTTATACAGTACGTTGGCACAGGTCCCCATTTTACACAGTACGCTGGCACAGGTCCCCATTTTACACAGTACGCTGGCACAGGTCCCCATTTTACACAGTACGCTGGCACAGGTCCCCATTTTACACAGTACGCAGGCACAGGTCCCCATTTTACACAGTACGCTGGCAAGTGTCCCCATTTTACACAGTACGCTGGCACAGGTCCCCATTTTACACAGTACGCTGGCACAGGTCCCCATTTTACACAGTACGCTGGCACAGGTCCCCATTTTACAAATTACGCTGGCACAGGTCCCCATTTTACACAGTACGCAGGCACAGGTCCCCATTTTACACAGTACGCTGGCACAGGTCCCCATTTTACACAGTACGCAGGCACAGGTCCCCATTTTACACAGTACGCAGGCACAGGTCCCCATTTTACACAGTACGCTGGCACAGGTCCCCATTTTACACAGTACGCTGGCACAGGTCCCCATTTTACACAGTACGCTGGCAAGTGTCCCCATTTTACACAGTACGCTGGCACAGGTCCCCATTTTACACAGTACGCTGGCACAGGTCCCCATTTTATACAGTACGCTGGCACAGGTCCCCATTTTACACAGTACGCTGGCACAGGTCCCCATTTTATACAGTACGCTGGCACAGGTCCCCATTTTACACAGTACGCTGGCACAGGTCCCCATTTTACACAGTACGCTGGCACAGGTCCCCATTTTACAAATTACGCTGGCACAGGTCCCCATTTTACACAGTACGCAGGCACAGGTCCCCATTTTACACAGTACGCTGGCACAGGTCCCCATTTTACACAGTACGCTGGCACAGGTCCCCATTTTATACAGTACGCTGGCACATGTCCCCATTTTACACAGTACGCTGGCACAGGTCCCCATTTTACACAGTACGCTGGCACAGGTCCCCATTTTACAAATTACGCTGGCACAGGTCCCCATTTTACACAGTACGCAGGCACAGGTCCCCATTTTACATAGTACGCTGGCACAGGTCCCCATTTTACACAGTACGCTGGCACAGGTCCCCATTTTACAAATTACGCTGGCACAGGTCCCCATTTTACACAGTACGCAGGCACAGGTCCCCATTTTACACAGTACGCTGGCACAGGTCCCCATTTTACACAGTACGCTGGCACAGGTCCCCATTTTACACAGTATGCTGGCACAGGTCCCCATTTTACACAGTACGCTGGCACAGGTCCCCATTTTACACAGTACGCAGGCACAGGTCCCCATTTTATACAGTACGCTGGCACAGGTCCCCATTTTACACAGTACGCTGGCACAGGTCCCCATTTTACACAGTACGCTGGCACAGGTCCCCATTTTACAAATTACGCTGGCACAGGTCCCCATTTTACACAGTACGCAGGCACAGGTCCCCATTTTACACAGTACGCTGGCACAGGTCCCCATTTTACACAGTACGCTGGCACAGGTCCCCATTTTACACAGTATGCTGGCACAGGTCCCCATTTTACACAGTACGCTGGCACAGGTCCCCATTTTACACAGTACGCAGGCACAGGTCCCCATTTTATACAGTACGCTGGCACAGGTCCCCATTTTACACAGTACGCTGGCACAGGTCCCCATTTTACACAGTACGCTGGCACAGGTCCCCATTTTACAAATTACGCTGGCACAGGTCCCCATTTTACACAGTACGCAGGCACAGGTCCCCATTTTACACAGTACGCTGGCACAGGTCCCCATTTTACACAGTACGCTGGCACAGGTCCCCATTTTACACAGTACGCTGGCACAGGTCCCCATTTTACACAGTACGCAGGCACAGGTCCCCATTTTACACAGTACGCCTGCAAGTGTCCCCATTTTACACAGTACGCTGGCACAGGTCCCCATTTTATACAGTACGCTGGCACAGGTCCCCATTTTACATAGTACGCTGGCACAGGTCCCCATTTTACACAGTACGCTGGCACAGGTCGCCATTTTACAAATTACGCTGGCACAGGTCCCCATTTTACACAGTACGCAGGCACAGGTCCCCATTTTACACAGTACGCTGGCACAGGTCCCCATTTTACACAGTACGCTGGCACAGGTCCCCATTTTACACAGTATGCTGGCACAGGTCCCCATTTTACACAGTACGCTGGCACAGGTCCCCATTTTACACAGTACGCAGGCACAGGTCCCCATTTTACACAGTACGCAGGCACAGGTCCCCATTTTACACATTACGGCAGGTGGTGGGGAGAGGGAGGGAGAGAGAGAGAGAGAGAGAGGAAGGGAGAGGGGCTGACTTACATTTGAAGCGGTTCTCGCCGCTCTTCAGCCGCCTCTCCCTCCTCGTCTGCGCGGCTCCGGGCTCCCCCTTCTCCCTCCTCCGGCGGGGTTTCGTTGAATGACGCGTTTGCGCCGTGACGTCACGACGCAATCGCGTCATTCCGCGAAACTCCGCCCCCCGAGCAGGAGCGCTCGGGAAGAGGGAGGAGAGGAGATAAGGAGTCACAAAGTGCCGCGGCGGGCGCCCCGTATGGTTGCACGGCTCGCCCGCCGCTAGAAACGACACTGGCTGGAGGCATTACTATATATTTCTATTATACTGGAGGTATCACTATATATTTCTATTATACTGGGGGTATCACTATATATTTCTATTATATTGGAGGCATTACTATATATTTCTATTATACTGGAGGTATCACTATATATTTCTATTATACTGGAGGTATTACTATATATTTCTATTATACTGGAGGTATCACTATATATTTCTATTATACTGGAGGTATCACTATATATTTCTATTATACTGGAGGTATCATTACATATTTCTATTATACTGGAGGCAGGGCCGGTTCAAGGGCGCAGAGCGCCCCGGGCAGGAAAGGGGCGTGGCCTAATACAGGGGGCGTGGTGAGTCACGCCCCCTGTACATTGAAAGCGCCGCTTGAATGCTGAGCGGTGCGCGATGACGTCATCGCGCACCGCACAGCAAAAGGTCCTCTCCACGAAGAGAAACTAGACGCTATGCGTCTAGTTCCCTTCGTGGAGAGGACCTTTGCTGTGCGGTGCGCGATGACGTCATCGCGCACCGCTCAGCAGTTACTCTCCACAAAGGGAAACTAGACGCATAGCGTCTAGTTCCCTTCACAGGAGGCGCCGAGGACGGGGACGGCAGCGGGCAGCGGAGGCGGACGGGGGACACAGCGGGCAGCAGTGGCGGATCTTGCCACGGTGCGGCGCCCTCCGGATGGCGCCAGCGCCCTCCGGAAGGCGGCGCCCCGGGCAAAAGTCCTGCTTGCCCGTGGCAAGAACCGCCACTGACTGGAGGCATTACTATATATTTCTATTATACTAGAGTTATTACTGTATATTTCTATTATTCTGGAGGTTTCACTATATATATCTATTATACTGGAGGTATTACTATATATTTCTATTATACTGGAGGTATCACTATATATTTCTATTATACTGGAGGTATCACTATATATTTCTATTATACTAGAGTTATCACTATATATTTCTATTATTCTGGAGGTATCACTATATATTTCTATTATACTGGAGGCATTACTATATATTTCTATTATACTGGAGGTATCACTTAATATTCCTATTATACTTGAGGCATTACTATATATTTGTAGCCTTGCCTCCAGATTCCCCCCCAAAAGGGGCTGTGTCGTTTGGCCACGCCGCTAGTGTCATGTAGCCACTCCCATTAGCAGCATGTGGCCACACCCCCTCATAACACATGACCACCCCCATTTTTCGGCACTCAGTACCACTAAGAAAATATTACCTATACTGGAAAGGCTACATGGGTCCACAATTAGGGGCCTAGGGCCTAATTCATACCTGATCACAAAAGCATAATTTTTCTTTAATGGGAAAACCATGTTGCACTGCAGGTGGGGCAGATGTAAGAAGTGCAGAGAGAGTTAAATGTGTGTCAGTTATTTTGTTTCTGTGCAGGGTAAATACTAGCTTTATTAGTTTTATTTTTACACTGCAATTTAGATTTTAGTTTGAACACACCCCACCAAAATCTAACTCTCTCTGCAGATGTTACATATGCCCCACCTGCACTGCACATGGTTTTGCCCATTAGAGAAAAATTTTGCTGTTGTGATCAGGTCTGAATTAGGCCCTTATTTATCAAGCATATTGTTTAATAAATTTATGTAGAAACAGCATTTTCTGCATAGTTTCATGAATCGTTGTTATTCTCAATGGGGGCTACGGTTTGACTCCTGTGTACTAAACTCTGAAAATTTAAACCTTTCGGAGTTTGGCCCCAATGGCTTACATTGCCTCAAATGATGCAAACCATTTTTATATTTGCAGGTGAGGGAACTAATTGTACAATCCCTCTTCAGCAGCTTCCGTCCAGCTACGGAAACCAGCATACACATTATCAGATTCCCCGAGAGCAGTGGTTTCCAAACTTTTTTGAGCCACGGCGCCCTAGAATATCAGAGTTTTTCACAGCACCCCTAGGCCAAAAATGTCTTATTGAGAAATTTAGAAATAAATATTAAATTAAGTAGATCATGTTTATATGTCATCCTTAGGGTCAGTTGTGTGGTGAGGGACAAGATTTGCTTCTGTTTGGCCACATATTTTATGACTGGCAGCCACCAGCACAGGTTTGCCTATTATATTGACCATGAATAATTTGAATTGGTCCTGGACCACCAACCCAGGGCACCCCTGCAAGTGTCCCGAGGCACCCTAGGGAGCCATGGCACACAGTTTGGGAACCTCTGCCCTAGAGGATTCTTATGCAAATGGTTATCACTACTACGTAGCAGGGCCATTTTCAAAATGTCCACTGCCATATGGACTGTTAATAATTGCAGCAGTGCTGCGCTGAATAGCCGCAGTAACTGAGATGCTGGCGCCATGTTTTCTGTGTACTGGTTCACAGTTGTAGGTTGAAACCCTGAAAACTGTTGCAAACAAGCCGGCGTTTCCTTCTAGTGCTACAGCTGTTTCGTGCACTAGAGAAATGTCTATTGCAGAAGTCTGGGCCAAACACAGTCTTCTTCTATAACCTCACATGATTATACAGCACGTTCTTGCTCTGAATCTAGAAGAGGTATTACCTGTAAAACAGGCAAATCAGTGCAAAACCCCCCCCACTAAGGCTGAAGAACAAGCTGAGTGTTTACAAACTTCACAAATTGCAGAGGAGAGTGTGTGTCCAGTCTTATATGTGTATCTGACATTGCTGACACTGTACTCATAGAGACGTCTCCCTCCACCATTTCTGCACCCTCTGCAAATGTGGGGATGAGTAGCACAAGTAAAGATGGTGACATAGAAATTGGGGAAGCTACTGTGGAAGTGCAACAGGATGAGGAAGATTTTTGTGTATCTGACACTAATGAGAGTGTTGGTGATGAGGACATTGTTTTACTCTAAGTCAGCCACCAGTGGCAGCAGTTCTTGACCATGATCAAAAGAAGGCCATTGTCATGCCTGGGTATAGGATCAAAAAAGCCACCTCTTTTGTGTGGAATTATTTGTATATAAATCCTGACATTTGTCAAGGCATCTGACGTTAAACATCCAGGAACCTCATCTCTGTTATGTCATTTGCAGCAAGATCATCCAACGTATTTGGGAAAATCTGAAAAATCAGGTAAAATAATACAAAGCAATCTAGCATCAGCTAGCTCCCAGCTCTCAGCTAGATCCCAGTACATACAATCGCCACTTTCATCACCAATCACCTAATTAATGATCAGATGTAGACCTCCTGCATACTTTTTACAAATGCTACCTGACTCTCCCCCTATCTAGGATACTCCCAAAGCATCCTTGCATGCTAAGGCTGCTGCTGCTGTGGGTGAATCTTCATCCCAGAAGGAGACTAACAGGACTAGTAGTTTCAAAGAACAATTGAATGTGAAACAATCCTTTGCAAGAGGAAGCAAGAATGAATTCTGCCACCCAGCCTCCTAATATACTGTATGTTAGTGTAAGATAGACTGATGTGAAGTTTGCAGCTCTGCGGTGTACCTATTCACTTTCTTGTCTTCTCTTAAAAACTTGTCTGGAATCCTTGGCTATTAACATTGCATTAGTTTATGGCCTTCTCTCTTCTAAGTTGCTGCAAAACAGAGTCGTGTAACTCTCTCAAGGCCACATCTCAAATGTAATTTTCTTAATCAATCAATTAACTAATCGATGAATCAATCAACCAATTAATCCTTTACTTGTCTTCCACTGTATAGTACACCTCTATTTCCCTGTACTGACCTCGGGCCTATGATTTAGTTCTTGATCAATGAGCTTTGCTGCCTATAGTATACTCACCCTCTCCTGGCTCCATTACAAACTTGTGTGCTGCGATGTGCCACAATGTAAAAAGACACATCTGTAGTTTATTAAATTGCCATCCGGTCAGCCACTGCTGTGTCACAATGTTTCACACATGTGCTATATTCTTTTAAACTGCCGTGTGTTTGTGCCTCTTCTCTGTTGCTTAGTTTAGCCAGCCAGCCTTTGGCCAATATTGGAAATATCTAGACATGCATGTTCTTTGACCCAAATTACATGATTTTAGTTATTTTAGTTTTTTTTTTAAATCCAGATCCAAAACCAAAACACTTGAGGGTTGTTTTGCCAAGACTTAAAACCAAAACCAAAACACTGAGGGTGTTTTTGGTAAAACCAAAACACGAGGGGGTCTGCACACATCTCTAGTTAATTTGATTTGTGAAAACATCAAGGAACAACCTTAAAAAATTAACACTCTCTATTATTTTGAATTCTGGTTGAGCCCACAAGTGACTGCCTCCTGGGTGTATATATGGTTAGTATTTTGGGGATAATTCAGACTTGATCGTAGATGTGCTAAATTTAGCACATCTACGATCACTTTCACAGATATGCGGGGGGACGCCCAGCACAGGGCTAGTACACCCCGCATGTCTGGCCCTACCCCAGCGCCACAGGTACAAAAGCATTGCGCGGCAGCGATGCTTTTGTACCTGAAGAGTAGCTCCCTACCAGCGCAGCTACTGCGCCCTGGCAGGGAGCTACCCGTCGCTCTCCGGGTTGCAGCGGCTGCCTGTGACATCCCGCACACGCTGCAGCCCGCCCTTTGCACGGTCCGGGCATGCCTGCATTGCTGGACCGCGCCCCAAAATGGTGGCCCAACACCGCCGGCCCATCCCCTCCCATCCAGGAAACGCCTCTGCCTGTCAATCAGTCAGAGGCGATCGCTGGGCTGAGATGCCGATCGCATCTCTGGCATGCGCCGGCGCACTGCGGCACCTGCACATGTGTGTAATACCCACCAAGGTAAGTATCATGTGCAATTTAGGATACACTTTTATTTTATTCAACTGTAACACTTCAGTGTAACTTCTTTTACTGTGAAATTTCGAGTAGTCAAGAGCGAAACAGTATTCGTATTATACTCAACATATGTTGCTTACATAAAAAAAAGGTATTACAATGCACAATATTTAGAGAATAACAATCCTACTAAGAGAAAACATAAATTTACAATAGCATTCACAGTAACAATTACCTTTTAATTGGGGCCCCTTTGTAACCTCTCTAATGTTCATATAAGTATATATAGATATTTCGTAGTTATAGTGCACTTTCTCTAGATAGTCAATCTCCTGAGATTAATCACTGAATCTGGGTATGCTAAAAGTAATAGCGGAGAAATCACACAAGGAAGGCAGCTTATTCCGTGTATCCAGAGGGCTTGGTGTTGGAGTTGTGTCTGTGAGAAATTGCAGCGATGTTACCTTGCATGCATCTGCAGTAACTGTGGAGACTGCTAAATCTTTCTAATTACTCCCTGGGTAGTCTCAGAGCCCAATGTGTTACCAGCCAGCTGAACTTTATTACGGTGGATCTAAAGAACTGTTCCTTAGCAGAGATTGTCCATAATCTCTGTAAGACTGTGATGAACCTAGCTAGGTTAGCTGTATCACTTGGTCCAGACTTGGCCCCAGCTCACCTCTCTGCTTTTAAAGGTGAGCTGCTGAATGTGCCTGTATCACTAAGTATCTAAGCCGCTCAATGTGTCTCGGCTACTTTGGCCTGCAGCTACCGGTCCATACGACTGTGTTGGCCGTTAAAATATAACTGTTACAGATGAAATGACTTTCCTTGGACTCTCTAGAAGCGTGGCAGCTGATACTGAGTGTATGATCGTGGCATGCATAAATAAGTATAGGCACGTATGCTGTTCTCTTTTCACAGTCTCTAAACCAGGGGTGGGCAATTATTTCAGCTGGGGAGCCGCTTAACACTTCCAGCGAATATTCGAGGGCCACATACAAAATATCTTTTGGTGCGATCGCAAGCCGATTGACAGGAAGAGGACGTTTGTGGATGGCAATTGACCGTTTTAGAGGAGTGTCCGGAAAAACGCAGGAGGCACCAGGCATTTCGAGGGAGGGTTATCTGACGTCAGCTCCGGCCCCGATCATCGCAGCGGCTGAGTAAGTCCTGGGCTGCGCAGAGACTGCACAAATTTCTGTTTGTGCAGCTCTCTTGCACATGCGATCGCAACCCCGGCACAGCGATTACCCCCTCCCCCTGTAGGCGGCGACTACCTGATCGCAGCAGTGCAAAAATCGCCTGCTAGCGATCAGGTCTGAATAAGGCCCATAGTTATGGATATAACTATAAAAACATAGTACATATAACTATAAAAACACACACCACAATACAATATACAATACATACATACATAGTAGAATACATCGTTTTTTTTACAGGCACAATACATATGTCCAATAAACACAGTAATCCAGTAGTAAAAAAAAACAAAAAAACACGGGGCTGAAAACAAACAGCACCCTGTGTAATGCTGCAGCCTCTACCCCCCCCCCCCCCCCCCGGACCCATATAGCAGTCTATCTTCCCCTCTCTCCTAAACCTATATGGCAGTCCCTACCCCCCTTTCCCCACCCTCCCCTAAACCTATATAGCAGTCCTTACCCTCCCCCACCCCCCTAAACCCTTACAACCGTTTTTAACTCCCCTCCCCATAACTTATAGGGCAGCTTTAGCTTTATCCATGGGGTTTACCTATTTGTCAGTGACGATCCCCACTGTCAGTGATGATCCGCGCTGCTGCTGCTGATGCTGCTTCTCCCCGCTGGCCGCCGCTTCTTCTCCCCGCTGGCCGCCGTTTCTTCTCCCCACTGTCCTCCGCTTGTGCTCCCCACTGGCCGCTTCATTCTGCTCCGAGTCCCACTCTGCATTGCCCGCCCAGCGCCGCCCCCCGTGACGCCCAGCGCCGCCCCCCGTGACGCCCAGCGCATGAGATAGAGGAAATCCCGGTCAGCTGACCATGTGACGTGACCGGGATTTCCTCAGCGGCGCCGCGTCTGCGAGCAGTGCAATGACAAGCGGCCTGTCGGGCCTCTTGTCATTGCACTCTGGTGGGGCACAGCGGGCCAGGCAGGATCGGTCCGCGGGCCGCATCCGGCCCGCGGGCCGCATGTTGCCCACCCCTACTCTAAACTGTAAGTCTGTAATGCTAAATGATTTAACAACAGCTGCAGCAAGGAGAGGGTAAACTGCTGACAGAATATTCTTAGTAAGGGTTCCTGGATCTGAAAGGTGCAACGTACTCAGTGTTTCCTCACCAGCTCCTGTTCACTGTGTTCACTGAAGCACCGCCCCCTTTCTCAGGCTGGGAACTGCCTCCAGTCTGCCCCTATAGGGGATGGGAGCTACATCACCACACTCCCATGTCAGCGGCGGTCGCTGGAAGCTGTAGATATGCTGCGGGAGGCTCTCACTGCTCTCTGGTTGCCATTTCTCTAACTCCAGTCACGGGGACAGTGGCTTTTACAGGAAACCTGCGCAGCACCTCCTCACAACCGTCCAGCCACCGTCCTCTCCCTAAGATGTCCGCCTAACCTCCACCAACTGTCACACCTGACATTGGTCATGTGACCACCTTCTGGCCTCTTGAGCAGCTGCAGAGACTGTTGGGAATTATCTGCCTGTGAAATGACAGAAATGCGCTGTAGTGCACTGCACAGTGTCAGATATAAAGTAGTATCTTGCATAGCAGGGTATTACATGTGCAGTTCAGACCTGATCGCCCACTGTGCAAAAATGCACATCTGTGATCAGGTCTGAATTAGCCCCTTTGTCCTTTGCGTCATTTTTGCATTTATTTGGATTCTGTCTTAATGCAACATTATTGTACAGGTTGAATCTGATCATAAATCTGTTTTGTTGATTGGAAACTGCTCATCTGAGAAGTTTTTTCTTTATTTATTGACTCTCATGTTACTTTTGGTCAACAGGAATATTCAGATTCATCTTGGAAAACATAACCGGAAAGTCCATGAGGACACCGAACAGTTAACGTATGCTGATAAAATGTATTGCCATCCAGAATATAACAGCACCACTTATGACAATGATATCATGCTCCTGAAGCTAGCATCTCCAGCCATCATGAATGACTATGTGAGTGCTATCTCCTTACCCACTGAGCCCGTGGATGATGACACCATTTGTATCATCTCTGGATGGGGATCCACCAGCAGCCCTGATGGTAACAACATACTTAAATGAAACAGTAAAATAAGAAAAATCATTGTGGTTACAGCAACACTCCCGATTATACACTTACAGAGGACATGTATACAGTTCAAAAGCTCACTTACAAAAAAGAGGGCACATCTTCCCTGGGCTGGTGCTTCCGGAACTTCTTGGGAGGCAGTTAGAGAATGCTGCCTAGCCACTCTGATTGTAGATTACACCAAATGTCTGCTAGCTTGCTGATTGGGGGATGGCTGCAGTTATCCATCAATCAGAACGCAGCATTCTCTACCTGCCTCCAGCCTGCAGCAGGACAGTGAATGGCTGTCAGCTTGCTGATTGGTGGAAGGTTGGAGCTATCGAGCAGTCAGAATGGTGACAGCCATTCAGTGCATGGAAGAATGTAGAGAGATGATGCTGGGCAGCAGGACGGGTAAGTTATGATTTTTTTCATTTATTCCTGTGGATGAATGGGTGGGTGGGTCCCCAGTACATTGCCTTTCCCAGGGCCTACAGTGCTGTTAAGATGGCCCCGGGCTTCAAGAAGATTTTTTTTTATTGTCTTACCTTTGTGTTGGTTTTAGGGTAGAACCTGGATCAATAAGACATCATGTGTCAGGTGACTTGAAGGGAACGCACAAAATCTGTCTCATGGGCGTGTCATAGAAGTGATGAGGGCATGTCTCTGCAAGCGGGCTGCATTCTCAGATGCATAGCAGTGCTAGGAATCTTGGATTTGCTTAATGTTTAGACTCTTGGACTAGCTTAGAATTGTGGTTCTTGAACTTAATGAACGTGGGGATACTTGTACTTGCTTTATGTTAAGGGGAACTCCAGAACTATTGTGGTGAGACACCTAGAGCCCTCAAGAGGGTCTTCCACCAATAGTAACCCCCCTGCTGTTCCCGGTATCCGGATGATAGATAGACAGTGTCTAGTTAGACAGTCAATAGATAGACACTGTTGGCCAGATGCATCATCACTTCGAAAGTGATAAAATGGAGAGTGAAAAAGTGCCAGCCAATCAGCTCCTAACTGCCATTTTTCAAACCCAGCATGTGACATGGCAGTTAGGAGCTGATTGGCTGGTACTTTTTCACTCTCCATTTTAGCACTTTCCAAGCGATGATGCATCTAGCCGTGTATGTTAGACAGACATTAGGTCAACAGGGTCAAAAGGGTCAAAAGGTCGACATGAAAATGGTCGACATAAAAAAGGTAGAGTTTTTTTAATGTAACATGTTTTTGGACTATTTCATACCTTCTCTATTCATGTCGGCATAGAGTTTGTTATAAACCTTGTGGCGAGCCACTGAGCCCGAAGTGTGGCGAGTGAAGCGAGCCCCACGAGTGGATGCCTTTCTATATAGTTGGGTGTCCCAGATGACAAAAGTATTCACACAAACCCCAAAAATGCAAAAAAATTGTGTCTACCTTTTTTGTATCGACCATTTTCATGTTGACCTTTTGACCCCGTCGACCTTTTGACCATGTCGACCTAATGTCTGTATGACATGGGGTGTCTATCTATTGACTGTCTAACTAGACACTGTCTATTTATCATCCCACAACCGCTGTTACCTTAGTGCTCGATGCACACACTGGTACTTAGGAGACCCCCTGGACTTAAAACCTCCAGTAGTAGGAGCTCACCCAATACACTGAAGACCCAGGATAGCACTGAGAAATGACTGAGAGGGAGGCACACAATTGCCTGTGGGAGTGATGCATGAACAGGATTAGAATCTCAGTCAGGGCAGGTGTTACACTGTGCAGCTGGTATGTAGACTGCAAGCCAAAGTACTGGTGAAGGCAGATGAAGGGTGCTATACTAAGCTTTAGGGGAAAGCAGGCAGGGCAGGAGTTAGGACACTGACAGGCAAATAGTCCGGCAGAGTACCCACAGAGAGTTAATTTGGAAAGGCGTCAGGGGCCAGCAGTTTACACTACAGGTATTAACTATAACCAGCACTGAGGGAGTGGCCAGGAGAGGATATAAAGTGTAGCTGCACCCAGAGGTGCAGCTACGTGCCATGGTGCACGGAGCAAGGGTATGTTTCGGTGCCCCCTATCCTGTACTGACTTGGGTACATGTTACATTTGAAAATAAAAAAATATTTAAAAATCCTAAATCGATGACAGGGCTGGTTCTAGACCTTGTGGATCTCATCTCAGGCGAAGGTTTCCTTTGGGCGCCCCCATGTTTAAAATAGGGGCGCGCAGCAAAAATATAGGGGCATGGCTTCATGGGGAAGGGGCGTGGCCACAGCATAGTACCAATTCAGATGACACCTTACTGTATTGTCTGCTATTCACATTACACCACAGTAGTGTCCGTTATTAACATTACCCCAATCAGTAGTACCCCTTATACACTTTACGGCACACAGTAGAGCCCTGTATACACATTACACAACACAGTAGAGCCGCTTACACATGTTATGCTGCAGTAGAGCTGCTTATACATGTTACTCTGCTGCTTATAATGCAGAGAGAGGTGCTGCTGCAGCAGCTGGGACAGAGAGAGGTGCTGCTGCAGCAGCTGGGACAGAGAGAGGTGCTGCTGCAGCAGCTGGGACAGAGAGAGGTGCTGCTGCAGCAGCTGGGACAGAGAGAGGAGCTGCAGCAGCAGCCGGGGCAGAAAGAGGTGCTGCAGCCGAGGGGACAAAGAGTGATGTAGCAGGACAGAAGTAACCCTGCTGCACAGCTTCAAGCAGACAGTGAGACATATAAAGAGGGTGAGTAGAGTTCCGGCATGTGCCGGCTGTCAGTGTTTCCTGCTGTCACCTCTGGCCTGTCCTGTTCCATACCTAGTCTCAGAGTCCGAGTCAGTGTGTGCCCCTTTGCTTTTCCTTCTCCTGCTATGCGGCTGTCTCTACAGCGGCCTGCAGTATATTGGGCAGAGTGAGGGGGGGGCAGATGCTGGCGTGCCCTCTAACTTTTCTGGTGCCCGGAGCTCGAGCTCCACTGGAGCCACCCTTGCTACACCCCTGGCTGCACCAATCAGCTACCAGACAGCCAGAGAGAGCAGTTATTACCTAAAGACGTGCAGCTGCATTGCTGCACATGCTCACAGAGAGTATCCGCCCTGCCTCCTGGTTACCCAGCAACTGGGAACGCCGTCTGCCAAGTCTAACCCGGCTGTATACCCAGGGGGTGTCTGTACATAGGTGCACTCTGCCCTATGGTATTGAACTTGCACTTATCTTCTGACAAATGCCACCATGCTTTGTGGGTGGCATTTGCTATTATTTCTCTGAAGAAATTTGTTGGACTGCATGTGATGATTGCGCTAAGTGAACACTGTAACACGTACATCTCACATTCTCTTTGTACTGTACTTTTGCAGAGTCGTACCCCGATGTGCTGCAGTGTCTGAACATCACCACTATATCTGCCTCTGTCTGTCAGGAGCTCTCCGGGAATGATATCATAACCGACAACATGATTTGTGCCGGAGATCTTGAAGGGGGGAAAGATTCCTGCCAGGTAATGTTTGCGCAGTTTCTTAATGTAACACAGCCTGGGGCTGACGTCTGCCACTGCAATAGTTTTGTGACACAACACTTGAAACATTCCTCGGCTTCTTGACACTAACCGAACCCACCAGCCCTAGCTATCGTCCGGCTGCTATTCAGCGTTGGAAGCCCCGCCTACCTGATCCACAGTCCTTTTATCCTTTCCACATATCCCAGACCGATCACACCCATGTAGTGCAGCTGTTTGTAAAACCCTACAGGTAACAGCAGGATCCTTAAACCTGTCTGCCCCTTTTCTTAGGGAATGAGTCCTGTTCTGAACATCAGAACGGGTGTGAATTATTAGATCTGCACTAAAAAGTTCTAGAGTCAATAAGTCTACTACTAATGGTAGACACGCATTGGTCGACAAGGTCAAAAGATCGACAGCGTCAAAAGATCAACATGGAAATGGTCGACACACTATTTTTTTTGGGGGGGGAGGGGGTGTTGTCACTTTCTGCCACAAACAAGCATCATTAGTGTAACACGTCCCCTTCGGGCAAGGTTACTATTTCCAAACGTAGTCCACATGGAATCTTTGACCCTGTAGACCTTTTTAGTGTAGATCTATAGACTGGATACCCATCAGAACATTGAAAAGTACCCCCTTTGCCACAATACACACACAATTACCATGCAGATGTTATATTGTAGCAGGTGCTTAGGTCCCTCCCCCTAATGCTGCGATTTATGGGTCAATCATGAGGAGGCAGGGACAAAATTATGTGTTTATATTGGATTTACATTATATAGGCCCCTCCCCCTTCCTCTTGACCCACAAATCCCATCAAAAGGCTGGGGGGCTACAACTGCAGGCCACGGGACCTTGGTCAGTAATAAAAAAACATATGGGCTTTATCAAAGGGGTTTCTGGTCACTTAGAAACCCACACTGTGTGTGCCAATGCGGTCTGTCACCTATGTTTTACTATAAAGACTACTGACATTTTTAACTATTTTAACTGACTATTACCTATTTGCCTCTATCATGCATTTTGCGAACATATATTTTCTGTATATTTTCTTGACCATGTATTTTTGGCAATATACTGCTTGACATTTTGCCTTTAGGCTCAGAGTGTCACTATCTGAAAAGTTATTTAAAAAAAAATTGCATCTCATCCTACATTGGAATTCTGTATTATAATAATTTATTTTTAAATTGCCCCTATGGGGTATATTCGACGGAGAGGATCCGACACTTCACTATTCAATTTGCGGGCATTTCCGACAGGTTTCTGCCTGTTTCCGCAAATGCCGATCCAACTTTTTTTGTAAGTCGAATCGGCATTGTTGGAAACGGGCTAAAAACCTGTTGGAAACGCCCGCAAATCCGACAAAATACGTGGATCCATGGATATTCTGCTGATCCAGATTCGACCTATAAAAGTCGGAAAATGCAGTTTTTCTGACTTGTTGAATTGATTGAATACCCCCTATATCTCACAGGGCTGTACAGGGAGTACTCAATCATTCACAGTACTTCCTGACCCATTTGAGATACCGTCTAATTCTCTGATGCACAAACTAATTAACGTGCCAGCATATTTTTGGGCTGAGGGAGAAAACATAGAGCCCCACAATGATACCCAAACAAACATTGGAAGAACACACAAACTCCACACAGATGCTGTGATGCAAGAATGTATCTAGTACTTGTGTTCGACAACCCTTATATATCTCTATGAACAAATATTGTATCAATTTCTCACAACACAGAAATAAGTATGCTTTTCACTGAAATCTTTTATTTTTTTTCAGGGAGATTCCGGGGGGCCCCTCGTGTGTGGCTCCGTGTTACAGGGAATCACATCGTGGGGAGACTTTATCTGCGGAACGCCAAACAAGCCAGGAATCTATACTAAAGTCTTCAATTATCTCTCCTGGATTAAGGACATCATGGAGAATGAGGCTCAGGAAACATGCTAAAGGGGCACAGAGCTGGAATCCCTGGCAGCTGGATGACGGGAGAGCGACCGTGTGACACATCAGCTTCTGAAATATATAAACCTGCCGATAACTAATGGGTCATAATTAAATATCGAGAGCCAAAGCCATTTGTTTGAAGATGGTCTGTTTCTTATCATAGCTATAGTCCCACTGTACCTTTCGTTCACATATAAATGATACCTCTGCACATGTATGTTTATACGTGCTTAGCGGTCCCCTGCCCCCACCCACTCTGTGTGACTCTATGGGGTAAATTTACTAAGGTCCGTGTCTGCCCGATTTGGCAAACATGGGAGTGTTTGGGCATTTTTATAAACATGGAAATGTACTAAAGATCAAACGCAGGAGTGTTAGTTCAAATTGGTGTGGTATGTGTCTATGTCGACCAATTTTGGTCGACAGTAACTAGGTCGACAGGGTTTCTAGATTGACATGTTCTAGGTCGACAGGTCAAAAGGTCGACATGAGGTGTTTTTTTTTTGTGTGTGTGTCTTTTTCTCCGTACAGTGGGGGTAATTCAGAGTTGGTCTGACTATGGGGGTAATTCTGAGTTGATCGCAGCAGCAAATTTGTTAGCAGTTGGGCAAACCATGTGCAGTGCAGGTGGGGCAGATGTAACATGTGCAGAGAGAGTTAGATTTGGGTGGGGTGTGTTCAAACTGAAATCTAAATTGCAATGTAAAAATAAAGCAGCCAGTATTTACCCTGCACAGAAACAAAATAACCCACCCAAATCTAACTCTCTCTGCACATGTTACATCTGCACCACCTGCAGTGCACATGGTTTTGCCCAATTGCTAACAAAG
Organism: Pseudophryne corroboree; assembly: GCF_028390025.1. Classification (NCBI taxonomy): domain Eukaryota; kingdom Metazoa; phylum Chordata; class Amphibia; order Anura; family Myobatrachidae; genus Pseudophryne; species Pseudophryne corroboree. The sequence goes on along the minus strand of NC_086453.1, from coordinate 30,399,352 downwards.
TTCCTGCTGCGATCAACTCTGAATTACCCCCAGTGACCGGGAACCACAATTAGTGCACCGTGTCCCCTCGCATGGCTCGCTTCGCTCACCATGCTTCAAGGAACGTGTCTCACTCCGCTACCTCTGCGCTCGGCACAGGTTACTATTCCCAATCGTAGTCCACGTGGATCGCTAAATTTGAAAAAGTTAAAAAAAAAAAAAAGAAAAAAATTGTGAAAAACTCATGTCGACCATTTGACCTGTCGACCTAGAACCTGTCGACCTAGAAACACTGTCGACCTAGTTACTGTCGACCAATAGTGGTCGACCTAGACATTGTCGACCTAAGAGTGGTCGAGCTAGAGACCGTATACCGTTCAAATAGAACAGGGGTGGACATGGACATACTGTATGATCAAATACACCATCGGCCAAACTTGGATGTCATTTCCATAGACAACACTGAAGCAGGGGAATTTGCCTTCAATCGTTTCTGCAAACACACCCGAGAATTGATTGTGCAAACGGCGACCAAAAACAGTGTTCAAATAATCCTCCGCAGCAGCGTCTTTTGCAAAGCCGCAGAGACCCATAAGATCTGTGCGGTGCTTCTCTGTTTAAATGTTAGGAAATGGTTAAAATAATAAAGGGGAAAAAAAGTGTGCCCACCTGCCGTTCCCCCCCCCCCCCCCCTCCCAATCATAACCAGCCCTGGACTCTTTGAGACGATCCTGTATTTATCGAGGTATCTGGACTCTTGGTGGACCACACTTATGTCGACAGTCATTAGGTGGACCACTATTGGTCAACATGCATTATGTCAACAGGGTTTCTAGGTCGACATGGTCACTAGGTCGACATGACAAAAGGTCGACATAAGTTTTTTTTTTTTTTTTAAATCTATTTTTTTTAACTTTTTCATATTTTACGATCCATGTGGACTACAATTGGGAACGGTAACCTTGCCCGAAGCATGGGGAGGGGACACGGTGCACTAATAGGGGTTCCCGGTCACTCTACGACGAAAACGACACCCATAAAATTTAAAAAACGTAATGTCGGCCTTTTCTCACGTCGACCTTCTTCATGTCGACCTAATGCTTGTGTCAACCTATTTTTGGTGTTGACCTAGTCACTGTTGACCAATAGTGGTCGACAGACCTAGAACCACACCCATTGATTGAACCAGGCTCTGGGATTGGTCCTGGTTTAAAAAATATGGGGGGAAAAAGATATAAGGTCTCCCCCGAATTTTTGGAACCAGCAATGGGCTACACTACCCAGGGAGGTAATGCCACAGCTAGGGGACAGGCTGATATTGGTCCCCATGCCCGTAGCATTACAGTTACACTGTCAATCAAACCTTCCCCCATAGACTGCAATGGTAAGAAACTGCAAGCCTACTAGAGGTCAACTGCAATGATCTACAGCAGTAGCTAATTGCTTATTTTAACAGTAATTCCAAAATGCAACGCTCCAAAATGGCAACCACTCTGCACACCATAAAGCCCCTGTTTTGGGCTGGTTCCCTCCTTTTAAGTATAGTTGATTTTCCATGCTCCTGTGACCAGTCAAGTCCATAGATTTTTAGCTGTCCCTTCCCAAACCCACAGAGGGCCATAGCAAAGGGCGTGTGACTGGTGTTGCTGCCTGGGACACGAGGTCGAGGAGGCAGCAGTGATACTGCCCCAATGGTCCCCATTAACGGCTGTGTCATGGTAAGGCCTAGGCAACTAAAGGTTTATGGGGGTCATTCCGAGTTGATCGCTAGCTGAAAATGTTCGCTGCGCAGTGATGATGCAAAAAAAACGGCACCTCTGCGCATGCGTATGCGGCGCAATGCGCACGCGCGACGCACTTTCACAACGGCCGATGTAGTTTCACACAAGGTCTAGCGAAGCTTTTCAGTCGCACTGCTGGCCGCAGAGTGATTGACAGGAAGAGGGCGTTTCTGGGTGTCAACTGACCGTTTTCAGGGAGTGTTCAAAAAAACGCAGGCGTGCCAGGAAAAACGCAGGCGTGGCTGCGCGAACGCAGGGCGTGTTTGTGATGTTAAATACGGAACTGAATAGTCTGAAGTGATCGCAAGTAGGTCTGGAGCTACTCTGAAACTGCACAAAATTATTTTGCTGCCGCTCTGCGATCCTTTCGCTCGCACTTCTGCTAAGCTAAAATACACTCCCAGAGGGTGGCGGCTTAGCGTTTGCACGGCTGCTAAAAACAGCTAGCGAGCGATCAACTCGGAATGACCCCCTATACCCTGAAAGGTTTATCCCTGACATTCAGCTTCTAGATAATTGTGGCTTCCTTTCTCAATGGGGGGGAGACAATACTGTAGCATTCCATGTCATGTAATCCAGACCCTTCTGATACATACCCATAATCCACCTGGCAGCATAGTAACAATACAGGGGAGGGGTCCTGGGGTGCACACCGGTAATGAGAGGTGCGACCCTGCGGAGACCTTTCAGTAGTACCGCATACAAAGACAAGGTTGCAGGTGCACAATTCAAACATTACCAATTTATTAATAACATTGCAATAAAATGTTGCATTTTGAGCGCGGTTCTGCGCATAGTTATGGCCATAAGTAACGGCTTGTCCACCGCATACAGGTGACCTCATTAGTCGGGCAAGTCCCTAACATTTTGGGGGCTACAGATCTAGGGCATGGGACACCTCAAAATGAAGCAGCTGAGTGACTCCAGGACAACACTAAAGTGAAAAAATATATATGGTGAAAAAAGGGAAGATAGGTTAGTGAGAGAGGCTGCTGAAGACAGCAGGGGTAAATTAGTGAGAGGTAATGAAGTGAGAAATAAAGTAGTGAGAGGTAAAGTAGTGAGAAGTGAAGGTGGGAAATGAGTTACATTGAAACAAAACACACGATGGGGTGAAAGTAGATATTGAAAATAAATGTTAATCTGTGTTGCTCCTGAGGCCAAACAGCCAAAGCAGTCATGGGGGACCCACGCCCCAGAAATCCACCCCATCTTATAATCCGATATACATTTGTGCAGGACTCACCTTGCTCTGCATGCAGTCTAAGAAATGTCAGGAACCTAAAACCAACATATAGGACAGGTGGGCGTGGCTGCTTCCCCCTGGACTGCTGTGGCTGTTTGGCCTCAGGAGCAACACAGATTAACACTTGTTATTTTCATATTTACTTTCAGACGTTGCACTGTCTAATGGTTAGTCAAACCATTGAGGTGGTAGGCCACACCCCCTCTGCAGACAGGCCACACCCCTACCACAGGCCCCAACCACTGCATTCCCCCCAGTGGGCCCTACATGCCCCAGTCCGACACTGGTCTCACACTATGAACAGCTCTGTTACTTAACCAGTGGTGTTGGTATATTGATAGACAGCTGTACTCACTGTTACCAGACTTCTGTCCAGGGGCGTACTGGGAAACCCCCGGTTGGCCCCACTACCCGAGGGTCCACCCCCTCCTCTGGGGATCAGGTTCCAGACTGTGCACTCAAATTATTTATTATACATATGTCAAGTTATACTGCACATGACTATGGTATATTTTCTTTCTGCTGCGGGGTACACTGGGCACCACAGGGAATGACATTGGGGTGTAGAGTAGGATCTTGATCCGAGGCACCAACAGCGTTGAAAGCTTTGACCTTCTTCCCAGAATGCCCAGCGCCGCCTCCTCTATAACCCCACCTCCGTGCACAGGAGCTCAGTTTTGTAGTTGGTGCTATGCAGTAAACAGGCATACAACAGGGAGGCTGCTTCAGCAGCCCCGAGCAGAAGCTTTTTAAGAAAAATGAAGACTTCAAGGGCTGCAGCAGAGACACTGACTGTGTTAGATGTCAGTCAGACATTTCCTGCTGCAGCTCCATCACCTCCCCCAGCGGCGCTGTACACTCCCGCGCCATGGTTGCCTGGTACCTACAGCGGAGGCTCCGTTTTTTTTCCAATTAGTCACACACACACGACGGCTGTTCTCCAGGATCGCATGGCCGCACTCAGGGATGAGGTAAGTGGGTCCCCCGGCGGGACCCACTGTAAATCGCGATCCCGCGCGGCCGGTGGGAGGCGGCCCGTGCGCGCTGGCGTGGACACTGTGGTAGTACAGGGAACCCACTAGACCACCAGGGCAAGGGCACAGGTCGGTTTTCTCTCATAAACCGTTTATATAAGCCCACAGTACCCGGTGGTGAAGTCCAGCAGGGGGATAAGGCTTTGACCTGTAGCCCCTCCCCCAGCCCCAGGGCTCCATTTAGAGTAAATGTTCCCGCCCTGGAGCTGCATATCTCTCTCTCCCTCACTCCCTGTCAGCGTTTGGGCGCCATTAGGACAAGCTGAACTGATCCTGGGACTGTTTGGGCAAATCCTCCTCTGTAAAGCCGCCTGCATGTCAGCGCTGTGCATTTTACAGGACACCTAAGTATTCTACATGTCTGTTGACAGTGTTAGTTAAGAAAGAGCGCATTTAGTCAGGGTTATATATAGAGATGAGCGCCTGAAATTTTTCGGGTTTTGTGTTTTGGTTTTGGGTTCGGTTCCGCGGCCGTGTTTTGGGTTCGAACGCGTTTTGGCAAAACCTCACCGAATTTTTTTTGTCGGATTCGGGTGTGTTTTGGATTCGGGTGTTTTTTTCAAAAAACACTAAAAAACAGCTTAAATCATAGAATTTGGGGGTCATTTTGATCCCAAAGTATTATTAACCTCAAAAACCATAATTTACACTCATTTTCAGTCTATTCTGAATACCTCACACCTCACAATATTATTTTTAGTCCTAAAATTTGCACCGAGGTCGCTGTGTGAGTAAGATAAGCGACCCTAGTGGCCGACACAAACACCGGGCCCATCTAGGAGTGGCACTGCAGTGTCACGCAGGATGTCCCTTCCAAAAAACCCTCCCCAAACAGCACATGACGCAAAGAAAAAAAGAGGCGCAATGAGGTAGCTGTGTGAGTAAGATTAGCGACCCTAGTGGCCGACACAAACACCGGGCCCATCTAGGAGTGGCACTGCAGTGTCACGCAGGATGGCCCTTCCAAAAAACCCTCCCCAAACAGCACATGACGCAAAGAAAAAAAGAGGCGCAATGAGGTAGCTGTGTGAGTAAGATTAGCGACCCTAGTGGCCGACACAAACACCGGGCCCATCTAGGAGTGGCACTGCAGTGTCACGCAGGATGGCCCTTCCAAAAAACCCTCCCCAAACAGCACATGACGCAAAGAAAAAAAGAGGCGCAATGAGGTAGCTGTGTGAGTAAGATTAGCGACCCTAGTGGCCGACACAAACACCGGGCCCATCTAGGAGTGGCACTGCAGTGTCACGCAGGATGTCCCTTCCAAAAAACCCTCCCCAAACAGCACATGACGCAAAGAAAAAAAGAGGCGCAATGAGGTAGCTGACTGTGTGAGTAAGATTAGCGACCCTAGTGGCCGACACAAACACCGGGCCCATCTAGGAGTGGCACTGCAGTGTCACGCAGGATGTCCCTTCCAAAAAACCCTCCCCAATCAGCACATGATGCAAAGAAAAAGAAAAGAAAAAAGAGGTGCAAGATGGAATTGTCCTTGGGCCCTCCCACCCACCCTTATGTTGTATAAACAAAACAGGACATGCACACTTTAACCAACCCATCATTTCAGTGACAGGGTCTGCCACACGACTGTGACTGATATGACGGGTTGGTTTGGACCCCCCCCAAAAAAGAAGCAATTAATCTCTCCTTGCACAAACTGGCTCTACAGAGGCAAGATGTCCACCTCATCTTCACCCTCCGATATATCACCGTGTACATCCCCCTCCTCACAGATTATCAATTCGTCCCCACTGGAATCCACCATCTCAGCTCCCTGTGTACTTTGTGGAGGCAATTGCTGCTGGTCAATGTCTCCGCGGAGGAATTGATTATAATTCATTTTAATGAACATCATCTTCTCCACATTTTCTGGATGTAACCTCGTACGCCGATTGCTGACAAGGTGAGCGGCGGCACTAAACACTCTTTCGGAGTACACACTTGTGGGAGGGCAACTTAGGTAGAATAAAGCCAGTTTGTGCAAGGGCCTCCAAATTGCCTCTTTTTCCTGCCAGTATAAGTACGGACTGTGTGACGTGCCTACTTGGATGCGGTCACTCATATAATCCTCCACCATTCTATCAATGTTGAGAGAATCATATGCAGTGACAGTAGACGACATGTCCGTAATCGTTGTCAGGTCCTTCAGTCCGGACCAGATGTCAGCATCAGCAGTCGCTCCAGACTGCCCTGCATCACCGCCAGCGGGTGGGCTCGGAATTCTGAGCCTTTTCCTCGCACCCCCAGTTGCGGGAGAATGTGAAGGAGGAGATGTTGACAGGTCGCGTTCCGCTTGACTTGACAATTTTGTCACCAGCAGGTCTTTCAACCCCAGCAGACCTGTGTCTGCCGGAAAGAGAGATCCAAGGTAGGCTTTAAATCTAGGATCGAGCACGGTGGCCAAAATGTAGTGCTCTGATTTCAACAGATTGACCACCCGTGAATCCTTGTTAAGCGAATTAAGGGCTGCATCCACAAGTCCCACATGCCTAGCGGAATCGCTCCCTTTTAGCTCCTTCTTCAATGCCTCCAGCTTCTTCTGCAAAAGCCTGATGAGGGGAATGACCTGACTCAGGCTGGCAGTGTCTGAACTGACTTCACGTGTGGCAAGTTCAAAGGGCATCAGAACCTTGCACAACGTTGAAATCATTCTCCACTGCACTTGAGACAGGTGCATTCCACCTCCTATATCGTGCTCAATTGTATAGGCTTGAATGGCCTTTTGCTGCTCCTCCAACCTCTGAAGCATATAGAGGGTTGAATTCCACCTCGTTACCACTTCTTGCTTCAGATGATGGCAGGGCAGGTTCAGTAGTTTTTGGTGGTGCTCCAGTCTTCTGTACGTGGTGCCTGTACGCCGAAAGTGTCCCGCAATTTTTCTGGCCACCGACAGCATCTCTTGCACGCCCCTGTCGTTTTTTAAAAAATTCTGCACCACCAAATTCAAGGTATGTGCAAAACATGGGACGTGCTGGAATTTGCCCATATTTAATGCACACACAATATTGCTGGCGTTGTCCGATGCCACAAATCCACAGGAGAGTCCAATTGGGGTAAGCCATTCCGCGATGATCTTCCTCAGTTGCCGTAAGAGGTTTTCAGCTGTGTGCGTATTCTGGAAAGCGGTGATACAAAGCGTAGCCTGCCTAGGAAAGAGTTGGCGTTTGCGAGATGCTGCTACTGGTGCCGCCGCTGCTGTTCTTGCGGCGGGAGTCCATACATCTACCCAGTGGGCTGTCACAGTCATATAGTCCTGACCCTGCCCTGCTCCACTTGTCCACATGTCCGTGGTTAAGTGGACATTGGGTACAACTGCATTTTTTAGGACACTGGTGAGTCTTTTTCTGACGTCCGTGTACATTCTCGGTATCGCCTGCCTAGAGAAGTGGAACCTAGATGGTATTTGGTAACGGGGGCACACTGCCTCAATAAATTGTCTAGTTCCCTGTGAACTAACGGCGGATACCGGACGCACGTCTAACACCAACATAGTTGTCAAGGACTCAGTTATCCGCTTTGCAGTAGGATGACTGCTGTGATATTTCATCTTCCTCGCAAAGGACTGTTGAACAGTCAATTGCTTACTGGAAGTAGTACAAGTGGGCTTACGACTTCCCCTCTGGGATGACCATCGACTCCCAGCGGCAACAACAGCAGCGCCAGCAGCAGTAGGCGTTACACGCAAGGATGCATCGGAGGAATCCCAGGCAGGAGAGGACTCGTCAGAATTGCCAGTGACATGGCCTGCAGGACTATTGGCATTCCTGGGGAAGGAGGAAATTGACACTGAGGGAGTTGGTGGGGTGGTTTGCGTGAGCTTGGTTACAAGAGGAAGGGATTTACTGGTCAGTGGACTGCTTCCGCTGTCACCCAAAGTTTTTGAACTTGTCACTGACTTATTATGAATGCGCTGCAGGTGACGTATAAGGGAGGATGTTCCGAGGTGGTTAACGTCCTTACCCCTACTTATTACAGCTTGACAAAGGGAACACACGGCTTGACACCTGTTGTCCGCATTTCTGGTGAAATACCTCCACACCGAAGAGCTGATTTTTTTGGTATTTTCACCTGGCATGTCAACGGCCATATTCCTCCCACGGACAACAGGTGTCTCCCCGGGTGCCTGACTTAAACAAACCACCTCACCATCAGAATCCTCCTGGTCAATTTCCTCCCCAGCGCCAGCAACACCCATATCCTCCTCATCCTGGTGTACTTCAACACTGACATCTTCAATCTGACTATCAGGAACTGGACTGCGGGTGCTCCTTCCAGCACTTGCAGGGGGCGTGCAAATGGTGGAAGGCGCATGCTCTTCACGTCCAGTGTTGGGAAGGTCAGGCATCGCAACCGACACAATTGGACTCTCCTTGTGGATTTGGGATTTCGAAGAATGCACAGTTCTTTGCTGTGCTGCTTTTGCCAGCTTGAGTCTTTTCATTTTTCTAGCGAGAGGCTGAGTGCTTCCATCCTCATGTGAAGCTGAACCACTAGCCATGAACATAGGCCAGGGCCTCAGCCGTTCCTTGCCACTCCGTGTGGTAAATGGCATATTGGCAAGTTTACGCTTCTCCTCCGACAATTTTATTTTAGGTTTTGGAGTCCTTTTTTTACTGATATTTGGTGTTTTGGATTTGACATGCTCTGTACTATGACATTGGGCATCGGCCTTGGCAGACGACGTTGCTGGCATTTCATCGTCTCGGCCATGACTAGTGGCAGCAGCTTCAGCACGAGGTGGAAGTGGATCTTGATCTTTCCCTAATTTTGGAACCTCAACATTTTTGTTCTCCATATTTTAATAGGCACAACTAAAAGGCACCTCAGGTAAACAATGGAGATGGATGGATTGGATACTAGTATACAATTATGGACGGGCTGCCGAGTGCCGACACAGAGGTAGCCACAGCCGTGAACTACCGCACTGTACTGTGTCTGCTGCTAATATAGACTGGTTGATAAAGAGATAGTATACTCGTAACTAGTATGTATGTATAAAGAAAGAAAAAAAAACCACGGTTAGGTGGTATATACAATTATGGACGGGCTGCCGAGTGCCGACACAGAGGTAGCCACAGCCGTGAACTACCGCACTGTACTGTGTCTGCTGCTAATATATAGACTGGTTGATAAAGAGATAGTATACTCGTAACTAGTATGTATGTATAAAGAAAGAAAAAAAAAACACGGTTAGGTGGTATATACAATTATGGACGGGCTGCCGAGTGCCGACACAGAGGTAGCCACAGCCGTGAACTACCGCACTGTACTGTGTCTGCTGCTAATATATAGACTGGTTGATAAAGAGATAGTATACTCGTAACTAGTATGTATGTATAAAGAAAGAAAAAAAAACCACGGTTAGGTGGTATATACAATTATGGACGGGCTGCCGAGTGCCGACACAGAGGTAGCCACAGCCGTGAACTACCGCACTGTACTGTGTCTGCTGCTAATATATAGACTGGTTGATAAAGAGATAGTATACTCGTAACTAGTATGTATGTATAAAGAAAGAAAAAAAAACCACGGTTAGGTGGTATATACAATTATGGACGGGCTGCCGAGTGCCGACACAGAGGTAGCCACAGCCGTGAACTACCGCACTGTACTGTGTCTGCTGCTAATATATAGACTGGTTGATAAAGAGATAGTATACTCGTAACTAGTATGTATGTATAAAGAAAGAAAAAAAAACCACGGTTAGGTGGTATATACAATTATGGACGGGCTGCCGAGTGCCGACACAGAGGTAGCCACAGCCGTGAACTACCGCACTGTACTGTGTCTGCTGCTAATATATAGACTGGTTGATAAAGAGATAGTATACTCGTAACTAGTATGTATGTATAAAGAAAGAAAAAAAAACCACGGTTAGGTGGTATATACAATTATGGACGGGCTGCCGAGTGCCGACACAGAGGTAGCCACAGCCGTGAACTACCGCACTGTACTGTGTCTGCTGCTAATATATAGACTGGTTGATAAAGAGATAGTATACTCGTAACTAGTATGTATGTATAAAGAAAGAAAAAAAAACCACGGTTAGGTGGTATATACAATTATGGACGGGCTGCCGAGTGCCGACACAGAGGTAGCCACAGCCGTGAACTACCGCACTGTACTGTGTCTGCTGCTAATATATAGACTGGTTGATAAAGAGATAGTATACTCGTAACTAGTATGTATGTATAAAGAAAGAAAAAAAAAACCACGGTTAGGTGGTATATACAATTATGGACGGGCTGCCGAGTGCCGACACAGAGGTAGCCACAGCCGTGAACTACCGCACTGTACTGTGTCTGCTGCTAATATATAGACTGGTTGATAAAGAGATAGTATACTCGTAACTAGTATGTATGTATAAAGAAAGAAAGAAAAACCACGGTTAGGTGGTATATACAATTATGGACGGGCTGCCGAGTGCCGACACAGAGGTAGCCACAGCCGTGAACTACCGCACTGTACTGTGTCTGCTGCTAATATAGACTGGTTGATAAAGAGATAGTATACTACTAATATTATATATACTGGTGGTCAGGTCACTGGTCACTAGTCACACTGGCAGTGGCACTCCTGCAGCAAAAGTGTGCACTGTTTAATTTTAATATAATATTATGTACTCCTGGCTCCTGCTATAACCTATAACTGGCACTGCAGTAGTGCTCCCCAGTCTCCCCCACAATTATAAGCTGTGTGAGCTGAGCAGTCAGACAGATATATAATATATATAGATGATGCAGCACACTGGCCTGAGCCTGAGCAGTGCACACAGATATGGTATGTGACTGACTGAGTCACTGTGTGTATCGCTTTTTTCAGGCAGAGAACGGATATATTAAATAAACTGCACTGTGTGTCTGGTGGTCACTCACTATATAATATATTATGTACTCCTGGCTCCTGCTATAACCTATAACTGGCACTGCAGTAGTGCTCCCCAGTCTCCCCCACAATTATAAGCTGTGTGAGCTGAGCAGTCAGACAGATATATATAATATTATATATAGATAATAGATGATGCAGCACACTGGCCTGAGCCTGAGCAGTGCACACAGATATGGTATGTGACTGAGTCACTGTGTGCTGTGTATCGCTTTTTTCAGGCAGAGAACGGATTATAAATAAAACTGGTGGTCACTGGTCACTATCAGCAAAACTCTGCACTGTACTGAGTAGAGATGAGCGCCTGAAATTTTTCGGGTTTTGTGTTTTGGTTTTGGGTTCGGTTCCGCGGCCGTGTTTTGGGTTCGAACGCGTTTTGGCAAAACCTCACCGAATTATTTTTGTCGGATTCGGGTGTGTTTTGGATTCGGGTGTTTTTTTCAAAAAACCCTAAAAAACAGCTTAAATCATAGAATTTGGGGGTAATTTTGATCCCAAAGTATTATTAACCTCAAAAAACATAATTTACACTCATTTTCAGCCTATTCTGAACACATCACACCTCACAATATTATTTTTAGTCCTAAAATTTGCACCGAGGTCGCTGTGTGAGTAAGATAAGCGACCCTAGTGGCCGACACAAACACCGGGCCCATCTAGGAGTGGCACTGCAGTGTCACGCAGGATGTCCCTTCCAAAAAACCCTCCCCAAACAGCACATGACGCAAAGAAAAAAAGAGGCGCAATGAGGTAGCTGTGTGAGTAAGATTAGCGACCCTAGTGGCCGACACAAACACCGGGCCCATCTAGGAGTGGCACTGCAGTGTCACGCAGGATGTCCCTTCCAAAAAACCCTCCCCAAACAGCACATGACGCAAAGAAAAAAAGAGGCGCAATGAGGTAGCTGACTGTGTGAGAAAGATAAGCGACCCTAGTGGCCGACACAAACACCGGGCCCATCTAGGAGTGGCACTGCAGTGTCACGCAGGATGGCCCTTCCAAAAAACCCTCCCCAAACAGCACATGACGCAAAGAAAAAAAGAGGCGCAATGAGGTAGCTGACTGTGTGAGTAAGATTAGCGACCCTAGTGGCCGACACAAACACCGGGCACATCTAGGAGTGGCACTGCAGTGTCACGCAGGATGTCCCTTCCAAAAAACCCTCCCCAAACAGCACATGACGCAAAGAAAAAAAGAGGCGCAATGAGGTAGCTGTGTGAGTAAGATTAGCGACCCTAGTGGCCGACACAAACACCGGGCCCATCTAGGAGTGGCACTGCAGTGTCACGCAGGATGTCCCTTCCAAAAAACCCTCCCCAATCAGCACATGATGCAAAGAAAAAGAAAAGAAAAAAGAGGTGCAAGATGGAATTATCCTTGGGCCCTCCCACCCACCCTTATGTTGTATAAACAAAACAGGACATGCACACTTTAACCAACCCATCATTTCAGTGACAGGGTCTGCCACACGACTGTGACTGATATGACGGGTTGGTTTGGACCCCCCCCAAAAAAGAAGCAATTAATCTCTCCTTGCACAAACTGGCTCTACAGAGGCAAGATGTCCACCTCATCTTCACCCTCCGATATATCACCGTGTACATCCCCCTCCTCACAGATTATCAATTCGTCCCCACTGGAATCCACCATCTCAGCTCCCTGTGTACTTTGTGGAGGCAATTGCTGCTGGTCAATGTCTCCGCGGAGGAATTGATTATAATTCATTTTAATGAACATCATCTTCTCCACATTTTCTGGATGTAACCTCGTACGCCGATTGCTGACAAGGTGAGCGGCGGCACTAAACACTCTTTCGGAGTACACACTTGTGGGAGGGCAACTTAGGTAGAATAAAGCCAGTTTGTGCAAGGGCCTCCAAATTGCCTCTTTTTCCTGCCAGTATAAGTACGGACTGTGTGACGTGCCTACTTGGATGCGGTCACTCATATAATCCTCCACCATTCTATCAATGTTGAGAGAATCATATGCAGTGACAGTAGACGACATGTCCGTAATCGTTGTCAGGTCCTTCAGTCCGGACCAGATGTCAGCATCAGCAGTCGCTCCAGACTGCCCTGCATCACCGCCAGCGGGTGGGCTCGGAATTCTGAGCCTTTTCCTCGCACCCCCAGTTGCGGGAGAATGTGAAGGAGGAGATGTTGACAGGTCGCGTTCCGCTTGACTTGACAATTTTGTCACCAGCAGGTCTTTCAACCCCAGCAGACCTGTGTCTGCCGGAAAGAGAGATCCAAGGTAGGCTTTAAATCTAGGATCGAGCACGGTGGCCAAAATGTAGTGCTCTGATTTCAACAGATTGACCACCCGTGAATCCTTGTTAAGCGAATTAAGGGCTGCATCCACAAGTCCCACATGCCTAGCGGAATCGCTCCGTGTTAGCTCCTTCTTCAATGCCTCCAGCTTCTTCTGCAAAAGCCTGATGAGGGGAATGACCTGACTCAGGCTGGCAGTGTCTGAACTGACTTCACGTGTGGCAAGTTCAAAGGGCATCAGAACCTTGCACAACGTTGAAATCATTCTCCACTGCACTTGAGACAGGTGCATTCCACCTACTATATCGTGCTCAATTGTATAGGCTTGAATGGCCTTTTGCTGCTCCTCCAACCTCTGAAGCATATAGAGGGTTGAATTCCATCTCGTTACCACTTCTTGCTTCAGATGATGGCAGGGCAGGTTCAGTAGTTTTTGGTGGTGCTCCAGTTTTCTGTACGTGGTGCCTGTACGCCGAAAGTGTCCCGCAATTCTTCTGGCCACCGACAGCATCTCTTGCACGCCCCTGTCGTTTTTTAAAAAATTCTGCACCACCAAATTCAAGGTATGTGCAAAACATGGGACGTGCTGGAATTGGCCCAGATTTAATGCACACACAATATTGCTGGCGTTGTCCGATGCCACAAATCCACAGGAGAGTCCAATTGGGGTAAGCCATTCCGCGATGATCTTCCTCAGTTGCCGTAAGAGGTTTTCAGCTGTGTGCGTATTCTGGAAAGCGGTGATACAAAGCGTAGCCTGCCTAGGAAAGAGTTGGCGTTTGCGAGATGCTGCTACTGGTGCCGCCGCTGCTGTTCTTGCGGCGGGAGTCCATACATCTACCCAGTGGGCTGTCACAGTCATATAGTCCTGACCCTGCCCTGCTCCACTTGTCCACATGTCCGTGGTTAAGTGGACATTGGGTACAGCTGCATTTTTTAGGACACTGGTGACTCTTTTTCTGAGGTCTGTGTACATTTTCGGTATCGCCTGCCTAGAGAAATGGAACCTAGATGGTATTTGGTACCGGGGACACAGTACCTCCAACAAGTCTCTAGTTGGCTCTGCAGTAATGATGGATACCGGAACCACGTTTCTCACCACCCAGGATGCCAAGGCCTCAGTTATCCGCTTTGCAGTAGGATGACTGCTGTGATATTTCATCTTCCTCGCAAAGGACTGTTGAACAGTCAATTGCTTACTGGAAGTAGTACAAGTGGGCTTACGACTTCCCCTCTGGGATGACCATCGACTCCCAGCGGCAACAACAGCAGCGCCAGCAGCAGTAGGCGTTACACGCAAGGATGCATCGGAGGAATCCCAGGCAGGAGAGGACTCGTCAGACTTGCCAGTGACATGGCCTGCAGGACTATTGGCATTCCTGGGGAAGGAGGAAATTGACACTGAGGGAGTTGGTGGGGTGGTTTGCGTGAGCTTGGTTACAAGAGGAAGGGATTTACTGGTCAGTGGACTGCTTCCGCTGTCACCCAAAGTTTTTGAACTTGTCACTGACTTATTATGAATGCGCTGCAGGTGACGTATAAGGGAGGATGTTCCAAGGTGGTTAACGTCCTTACCCCTACTTATTACAGCTTGACAAAGGGAACACACGGCTTGACACCTGTTGTCCGCATTTCTGGTGAAATACCTCCACACCGAAGAGCTGATTTTTTTGGTATTTTCACCTGGCATGTCAACGGCCATATTCCTCCCACGGACAACAGGTGTCTCCCCGGGTGCCTGACTTAAACAAACCACCTCACCATCAGAATCCTCCTGGTCAATTTCCTCCCCAGCGCCAGCAACACCCATATCCTCCTCATCCTGGTGTACTTCAACACTGACATCTTCAATCTGACTATCAGGAACTGGACTGCGGGTGCTCCTTCCAGCACTTGCAGGGGGCGTGCAAATGGTGGAAGGCGCATGCTCTTCACCTCCAGTGTTGGGAAGGTCAGGCATCGCAACCGACACAATTGGACTCTCCTTGTGGATTTGGGATTTCGAAGAACGCACAGTTCTTTGCGGTGCTTTTGCCAGCTTGAGTCTTTTCAGTTTTCTAGCGAGAGGCTGAGTGCTTCCATCCTCATGTGAAGCTGAACCACTAGCCATGAACATAGGCCAGGGCCTCAGCCGTTCCTTGCCACTCCGTGTGGTAAATGGCATATTGGCAAGTTTACGCTTCTCCTCCGACAATTTTATTTTAGGTTTTGGAGTCCTTTTTTTTCTGATATTTGGTGTTTTGGATTTGACATGCTCTGTACTATGACATTGGGCATCGGCCTTGGCAGACGACGTTGCTGGCATTTCATCGTCTCGGCCATGACTAGTGGCAGCAGCTTCAGCACGAGGTGGAAGTGGATCTTGATCTTTCCCTAATTTTGGAACCTCAACTTTTTTGTTCTCCATATTTTATAGGCAGAACTAAAAGGCACCTCAGGTAAACAATGGAGATGGATGGATTGGATACTAGTATTGGATACCTGCCGACTGCCGACACAGAGGTAGCCACAGCCGTGAACTACCGCACTGTACACTGGTTGATAAAGAGATAGTAGTATACTCGTAACAACTAGTATGACACTATGACGACGGTATAAAGAATGAAAAAAAAACCACGGTTAGGTGGTATATATTATAATAATAATACAATTATGGATGGACGGACTGCCTGCCGACTGCCGACACAGAGGTAGCCACAGCCGTGAACTACCGCACTGTACACTGGTTGATAAAGAGATAGTAGTATACTCGTAACAACTAGTATGACACTATGACGACGGTATAAAGAATGAAAAAAAAACCACGGTTAGGTGGTATATATTATAATAATAATACAATTATGGATGGACGGACTGCCTGCCGACTGCCGACACAGAGGTAGCCACAGCCGTGAACTACCGCACTGTACACTGGTTGATAAAGAGATAGTAGTATACTCGTAACAACTAGTATGACACTATGACGACGGTATAAAGAATGAAAAAAAAACCACGGTTAGGTGGTATATATTATAATAATAATACAATTATGGATGGACGGACTGCCTGCCGACTGCCGACACAGAGGTAGCCACAGCCGTGAACTACCGCACTGTACACTGGTTGATAAAGAGATAGTAGTATACTCGTAACAACTAGTATGACACTATGACGACGGTATAAAGAATGAAAAAAAAACCACGGTTAGGTGGTATATATTATAATAATAATACAATTATGGATGGACTGACTGCCTGCCGACTGCCGACACAGAGGTAGCCACAGCCGTGAACTACCGCACTGTACACTGGTTGATAAAGAGATAGTAGTATACTCGTAACAACTAGTATGACACTATGACGACGGTATAAAGAATGAAAAAAAAACCACGGTTAGGTGGTATATATTATAATAATAATACAATTATGGATGGACGGACTGCCTGCCGACTGCCGACACAGAGGTAGCCACAGCCGTGAACTACCGCACTGTACACTGGTTGATAAAGAGATAGTAGTATACTCGTAACAACTAGTATGACACTATGACGACGGTATAAAGAATGAAAAAAAAACCACGGTTAGGTGGTATATATTATAATAATAATACAATTATGGATGGACGGACTGCCTGACGACTGCCGACACAGAGGTAGCCACAGCCGTGAACTACCGCACTGTACACTGGTTGATAAAGAGATAGTAGTATACTCGTAACAACTAGTATGACACTATGACGACGGTATAAAGAATGAAAAAAAAACCACGGTTAGGTGGTATATATTATAATAATAATACAATTATGGATGGACGGACTGCCTGCCGACTGCCGACACAGAGGTAGCCACAGCCGTGAACTACCGCACTGTACACTGGTTGATAAAGAGATAGTAGTATACTCGTAACAACTAGTATGACACTATGACGACGGTATAAAGAATGAAAAAAAAACCACGGTTAGGTGGTATATATTATAATAATAATACAATTATGGATGGACGGACTGCCTGCCGACTGCCGACACAGAGGTAGCCACAGCCGTGAACTACCGCACTGTACACTGGTTGATAAAGAGATAGTAGTATACTCGTAACAACTAGTATGACACTATGACGACGGTATAAAGAATGAAAAAAAAACCACGGTTAGGTGGTATATATTATAATAATAATACAATTATGGATGGACGGACTGCCTGCCGACTGCCGACACAGAGGTAGCCACAGCCGTGAACTACCGCACTGTACACTGGTTGATAAAGAGATAGTAGTATACTCGTAACAACTAGTATGACACTATGACGGTATAAAGAATGAAAAAAAAACCACGGTTAGGTGGTATATATTATAATAATAATACAATTATGGATGGACGGACTGCCTGCCGACTGCCGACACAGAGGTAGCCACAGCCGTGAACTACCGCACTGTACACTGGTTGATAAAGAGATAGTAGTATACTCGTAACAACTAGTATGACACTATGACGACGGTATAAAGAAAGAAAAAAAAATACCACGGTTAGGTGGTATATATTGTAATACAATTATGGATGGACGGACTGCCTGCCGAGTTCCGACTGCCGACACAGAGGTAGCCACAGCCGTGAACTACCGCACTGTACTGTGTCTGCTGCTAATATAGACTGGTTGATAAAGAGATAGTATACAATACATACAACAATATACTACTATACTGGTGGTCAGGCACTGGTCACCACTAGTCACACTGGCAGTGGCACTCCTGCAGCAAAAGTGTGCACTGTTTAATTTTAAATTAATATAATATTATGTACTCCTGGGGGCTCCTGCTATAACAACCTGCAGTGCTCCCCAGTCTCCCCCACAATTATTATAAGCTTTGCCTTTTATACATTGATGTGCAGCACACTGGGCTGAGCTGAGTGCACACAGACTGAGTCACACTGTGTGACTGGCTGCTGCTGTGTATCGTTTTTTTTCAGGCAGAGAACGGATATAGCAGAGAACGGATATATTAAAATAAATAAAAGTTAACTAACAACAACTGCACTGGTCACTGTGGTAAACTCTGTCTGACTCTGCACAATCTCTCTCTCTCTTCTAATCTAATTTCTAATGGAGAGGACGCCAGCCACGTCCTCTCCCTATCAATCTCAATGCACGTGTGAAAATGGCGGCGACGCGCGGCTCCTTATATAGAATCCGAGTCTCGCGAGAATCCGACAGCGTCATGATGACGTTCGGGCGCGCTCGGGTTAACCGAGCAAGGCGGGAGGATCCGAGTCTGCTCGGACCCGTGAAAAAAACATGAAGTTCGTGCGGGTTCGGTTTCAGAGAAACCGAACCCGCTCATCTCTAGTACTGAGTACTCCTAATGCTCCCCAAAATTAGTAAATCAAGTGTCTCTCTAATCTATTCTAAACGGAGAGGACGCCAGCCACGTCCTCTCCCTATCAATCTCAATGCACGTGTGAAAATGGCAGCGACGCGCGGCTCCTTATATAGAATCCGAGTCTCGCGATAGAATCCGAGCCTCGCGAGAATCCGACAGCGTCATGATGACGTTCGG
Organism: Pseudophryne corroboree; assembly: GCF_028390025.1. Classification (NCBI taxonomy): domain Eukaryota; kingdom Metazoa; phylum Chordata; class Amphibia; order Anura; family Myobatrachidae; genus Pseudophryne; species Pseudophryne corroboree. The sequence goes on along the minus strand of NC_086453.1, from coordinate 30,380,630 downwards.
GCGCGCTCGGGTTAACCGAGCAAGGCGGGAAGATCCGAGTCGCTCGGACCCGTGAAAAAAAACATGAAGTTCTGGCGGGTTCGGATTCAGAGAAACCGAACCCGCTCATCTCTAGTTATATAGTACAAGTACCCTGTGATATACATCCAGTCTTTACTGTGCATTGTTATATCTATTGAGTGTATTGCTATACTTAGTACTACTCTGTATTGCTAGTCCCATGCAGTTTTATTGCATGTCATAATTTCTGCATTGTACAATGTGACTATGTGTGCGTGCATATAGCTGCAGTATGACCTCCTTTTTGTGTATCTCACTCAGATTGCTATCCCCATATTCTATAACCTGAGGGGGCTAAGTGCATCAGGTTTATCATTTAATATAGGTAGTTCACAGGATATACTCAGTGTGTATTTTTCTCTGTTATTTTTAGTCACCATATACCTCTTGAATTCCCTGTTTGTGCTGATACACTGTACAGGGGGTTCTTGTCAGGTATTGTGCTGCTGATATTGTACTGTGTTGCCTTGCATGAGCTTTTGGATATGTCAGCTACACAGGGCAATGGTACTGGGGCTGATCCTACATTGCATGGTGGTGACACTGCAGACACATTTGAGGTAAACATAGCAGCTGAGGGTTCAGGTTCTGGGGGATCCTTACCCCCAAGTGGGACTGTAGCAATGGGGGTTCAAAATGACCCACCTTGGGCTACCTTCTCCATGCTATTGAATACGCTGGTAACTATACTAACCCCCCCTATGGGACCTCCTGTGCTGGTACAACCGCTTATGGTTCCTGCTGTTAACTCGCCATGGGCAGATCAACTGTCCACTCAGTTACAGCAATTGAACCAATCACTGACTACTCAGAAGTCTAACCCTCACCCGCCTAAGACCAAGGGGTCCTCTAAGCGGGCCATTACTTCCTCACAATCCACCAATGTCCCAGACACCTCGTCTGATGAGGATGGCGTTTATACTGACCCCACAGATTCTGATCCCGACGCCTCTGATGGGGAAGCTGTTTCACAGGTGGATGTCCCTGACTTGTTGGAGGCTATCAGGCTCATTCTTCAAATTACTGATGACCCGGAGCCTGATGCTGCCCCTAAGAAACCGGACAGGTTTAAACGTCAGAAAGTGGTTAAACAAGTTTTACCTCATTCTGACCATTTAGTTGACATACGCCAGGAGTCCTGGGAAAATCCAGGAAAGAAATTCACGCCTCACAAGAAGATGCTGGCTCGCTAGCCCCTCACAGCGGAGCTAAGTAAAAATTGGGAAACACCCCTGCCAGTGGATTCGCAGATGGTTCGGCTGGTGGTATCCTCGGCTCTGTCGGTAACTACCATCACGTCTCTGAAAGAACCGACGGATAAGCGTGTGGAGGGTTGTTTAAAGTCAATTTACACACTAACTGGTGCTGCGCATAGGCCCACCATTGCAGCGACATGGGCTGCAGAGGCTGTTGAAGCATGGGCTCAGGAGCTGGAGGCGGAGTTGCCTTCCAACGCTTCTGATCATGCTAGGCAATGTCTGTCATATATTGTCACAGCGTCTCATTATATTAAGGAGGCGGCTTCTGATGCCAGTATTCTGGCTGCCAAGGCTTCTACTACATCCATTTTGGCTCGCCGGATTCTCTGGTTATGGTCCTGGTCTGTGGATCTGGACTCTAAGAAAACCCTGGAGGTACTCCCTTTTAAGGGAGACATTCTTTTCGTAGAAGACCTCAACAAGATAGTAGCTGACTTAGCTTCTACTAAACAGCATGTCTACCTAGTACTGCTCCTTCGGTGCCGAAGGCTAAGAGTACTCCCTTTCGCTCCTTTTGTCCTTCAGAGAATACAAAAGGTCAGGCGTACCCGAAACAGGTTCGCACTTCCAAACCCAATAAGCCCAAACCCAAACAGGCCTGGGCTGCCCGTCAGCCTGCTTCCAAAACTGACAAGACTGCCGCATGACGGTGCAAGCCTCCCTCTGGGGGATCCCAGGGTGGGGGGCCGACTTCTAGGGTTTACCCAGGAAGACCACTTCCGATGCCTGGGTACGGGACGTCATCACTAGAGGTTATGCCGTATCCTGCAAGAATCGTCCACCTCATTGATTTTGCCTGACAGACGTCCCTTCGGATCAGGTGAAGGCAAAAACTCTTCATTCGGTGGTACAGTCCCTCCTGGACACAAGAGTGGTAGTACAGGTGCCTCTGGCTCAGAGAGGCAAGGGGTACTATTCACTGCTGTTCCTAGTCCCGAAACCGAATGGGTCCTCCTGGCCCATTCTCAACCTCAAGTCCTTGATCAAATTTGTGAGGGTCTCCAAGTTTTGTATGGAAACTCTTCGCTCTATTGTTCTGGCATTGGAACCTGGGGATTATATGGTCTCCCTGGATATACAGGATGCTTACCTGCATATTCCCATTGCAGTGTCGCATCAGCAGTACCTGAGGTTTGCGGTTGGCAACCTCCATTACCAATTTCGGGTGTAACCTTTTGGTTTGACCATGGCTCCGCGAGTTTTCACCACGGTCATGGTGGTAATTACAGAATAATGAATATAGTTTGCCGCGCTTGTGGAAAAAGCTGCTCAAGTTGTTGTTTGACGTGTATGGAAATTGGACCGAGCGCTTATGTGTGCAAATGTGTAATGTTCTGAGAAAAGTAAAAATTGATATGAAAAAATTGATGTGAAAAAAATTAAAAATATGTATATTGATTTAAAAAAATAGAAATAAAAATAAAAATAAAAATAGAAATAAAATTAAAAATTAAAAATTGAGGATGGGAATCGGATGGGGAAAGGGAAGAAATGCAATGTTTACAGCTCCTTTTTGAAAAATTGTGGAGCTTGTGGACACTTTTATGAGAGGGTACAGTCTGTTCTTTTGTAATGGAAACTTTCCCTGACTTACCCTATTTTGCTGTGCAGATGCGGCTGGAGGCTTTTTGGTCTCTCTGACAGCGTTCAAGTGCTGTAACTCACGATCTCCTCCTCTTAGCCGCACTGTAGCCGCTGCTCCGTTCGTCAAACCGGAAGTTGAGATGTTTACTTCCGGTATTCGGGCGCTGGCGGCAGCTGGCTTCGTGTCCTTGGTGTCCTCGGTGTTTGCTTTGTTCTTCTTATACTCCAACGTGTTTCGAATCGCAGCAGGATTCTTTTTCAAGGAGATAGTACAAATGTTTGACGAACGGAGCAGCGGCTACAGTGCAATCAGTGGAGGCAAACATTACAGGAAAAACACACGGTGGGGTGGAAGAGAGGAAGAAAAAAAACAGGGGGGGGGGATAAACAGTAGCAGGTAACTAGTGGCAGAAGTAAAATTGGGATAACATTATTTTGATAAGATCATAGTATGGGTAGGTATGAGAATGTGGGGGGCATACTCAGAAGCAATGGAGATGACAAGGGGTCAGGATCCTACCGTACCTGGACGACTTGTTGATCCTGGCAAATTCCCCAGAAATTCTCCTACGACATCTGGATCTGACTATCCAGTTTCTGCAAGCCCACGGGTGGCTCATCAACTGGAAGAAATCCTCCCTGGTCCCTGCTCAGAGCATGGTGCACCTGGGGGCGTTGTTGGACACTCACAACCAGCGGTTGTTCTTGTCTCAGGAGCAAGTCCTGAAGCTTCAGGACAGGATTTGATGCTTCCTGTCTCGTCTGCAAGTGTCGATACATTTGGCAAATGCAAGTGCTAGGTCTCATGGTGTCGGCTTTCGACATGGTGGAGTACGCTCAATTCCATTCCCGCCCTCTACAAGCTGATTCTTGCCAAGTGGGATGGCCTGCCTCACCGGATCAGGTCTCAAATGATCTCCTTGTCTCCGGAGGTCCGTCTGTCACTGAGCTGGTGGCTTCAGGACCAACGATTGAGCAGGGGTCGTCCCTTCTGGATCTCCAACTGGGTCCTTCGGACGACGGATGCCAGTCTGAGAGGTTGGGGTGAGGTGTTGGAGCAACACTCCCTTCAGGGTCGGTGGACCAAGGAGGAGTCTCTCCTCCCGATAAACATTCTGGAACTGCGGGCGGTGTTCAATGCTCTGATCTTGGCCCAGCATTTAATACAGAACAGACCTGTTCAAGTACAGTCGGACAACGCCACCATGGTGGCGTACATCAATCATCAAGGCGGCACTCGAAGCCGCATGGCAATGAGGGAAGTATCATGGATTCTTCAGTGGGCAGAACGCCATCTGCCAGCCATATTGGCAGTATTCATCCCGGGGGTCCCAAACTGGGAAGCGGACTTTCTCAGTCGTCAGGACGTACACGCCAGAGAGTGGAGCCTCCATCCAGAAGTGTTTCAACTCCTCGTGGACAGGTGGGGCCTTCCAGATGTGGACCTGATGGCGTCTCGGCACAATCACAAGGTTCCGGTCTTTGGAGCAAGGACAAGGGATCCTCAAGCAGCATTCGTGGACGCACTGGCAATTCCTTGGAACTTTCGGCTGCCATATGTGTTCCCTTCGGTGTCACTCCTGCCCAGAGTAATAAGGAAGTTCAAGCAAGAAGGAGGAACCCTACTTCTGATCGCTCCAGTGTGGCCCAGACGGCACTGGTTCTCAGACCTTCAGGGTCTCTCGATAGAGCATCCCCTTCTACTTCCACAATGCCCAGATCTCCTCGTTCAGGGCCCCTGTGTATATCAGGATTTAGCCCGGTTGGCTTTGACGGCGTGGTTCTTGAAGCTTCCGTCTTGAGGGCCAAAGGATTTTCAGAGGTGGTCATTCAAACTATGTTGAAGGCCCGGAAACCGGCTTCTGCTCGGATTTACCATAGGGTCTGGAATTCTTACTTTTCTTGGTGCGCATCTAACAATCATGATGCTTACAAGTTTAGTACGGCCAAACTTTTGACCTTTCTACAACAGGGCCTGGATTTGGGCCTTCGTCTGGCCTCCATCAAGGTTCATATTTCTGCCTTGTCGGTTTGGTTCCAGAGGAAAATTGCGACGTTACCTGATGTACATACGTTCACTCAGGGTGTGTTGCGGATTCAACCTCCTTATGTCCCGCCTGTGGCCCCTTGGGACTTGTTGGTGGTTTTGGAGGCCTTGCAAGGGTCTCTGTTTGAGCCTCTTGAATCTGCAGACCTTAAGTGGCTTTCTCTTAAGGTGTTGTTTCTGCTGGCTATTGCCTCTGCTAGACGGGTGTCGGATTTGGGTGCCTTATCTTGTAGGTCACCATATCTGATTTTTCACGTGATCGGGCGGTTCTTAGAACACGTCCCGGGTATTTACCTAAGGTGGTGTTTTCTTTCCACCTTAATCAGGAGATTGTGGTTCCGGCCTTTGCCTCTCCTGAATTGTCTTCCAAAGAGCGGCCTTTGGATGTGGTATGGGCTCTCCGTATCTATGTGAAGAGAACTGCCTCCATCAGGAAGTCGGATTCTCTTTTTGTTCTGTTTGGTTTTCACAAACGTGGCTGGCCTGCTCACAAGCAGACCCTAGCCAGATGGATTAGAATGGTGATTGCACATGCTTATGTACAGGCAGGACTTCCAGCTCCTGCTACCTTCAAACCCCATTCTACTCGGTCTGTTGGACCTTCTTGGGCTGCCCACCGTGGTGCGACCCTTGAACAATTGTGCAAGGCGGCAACGTGGTCCTCAGGGAACACGTTTCTAAGGTTCTATGCCTTCGATACTTCCGCCTCCCAGGATGCTTCCTTTGGACGCCGGGTTCTTGTGCGTCCCCTCCCTTAAGGAACTGCTTTAGGACATCCCCAATGTCATTCCCTGTGGAGCCCAGTGTACCCTGCAGCAGAAAACGAGTTTTATGGTAAGAACTTACCGTTGTTAAATCTCTTTCTGCGAGGTACACTGGGCTCCACATGGCGCCCACCATGACGCACTTAACTTCTTTGGGTTGATATGGCATTAGCCGCTGACACTTTCTCCTGTCGTGAGAATGTGGTGTATGTGACTACTAACAGTTGTCGTCTCTTTTACCTGCTACTGCATTGAACTAGTTAATAAAAACTGAGCTCCTGTGCACGGAGGCGGGGTTATAGAGGAGGCGGCGCTAGGCATTCTGGGAAGGAGGTCAAAGCTTTGAGCCTGTTGGTGCCTCGGATCAAGATCCTACTCTACACCCCAATATCATTCCCTGTGGAGCCCAGTGTACCTCGCAGAAAGACATTTAACAACGGAAAGTTCTTACCATAAATCAAGTTATAGCGCATTACCGTTATTACTCAGGTACATTATCATGTATGGATTAGCAGTATTTACTATATTTATTTATCAATGTATATAGTAAGTGTCCATGCACTCTCTATTTGTTAGCCAAGCCTCTGTGGTGGCCTCTATCGGTACAGTAGTCCACTGCTCTACCTACCTCTGTGTCATCAAGTATACTATCCATCCATACCTGTGGTGCATTTTAGTTGTGAGCAGTATATATAGTAGGAGGACAGTGCAGAATTTTGCTGACCACCAGTATATAATATATAGCAGTACGGTACAGTAGTCCACTGCTCTACCTACCTCTGTGTCATCAAGTATACTATCCATCCATACCTGTGGTGCATTTTAGTTGTGTGCAGTATATATAGTAGGAGGACAGTGCAGAATTTTGCTGACCACCAGTATATAATATATAGCAGTACGTTACAGTAGGCCACTGCTCTACCTACCTCTGTGTCATCAAGTATACTGTCCATCCATACCTGTGGTGCATTTTAGTTGTGCGCAGTATATATAGTAGGAGGACAGTGCAGAATTTTGCTGACCACCAGTATATAATATATAGCAATACGGTACAGTAGGCCACTGCTCTACCTACCTCTGTGTCATCAAGTATACTATCCATCCATACCTGTGGTGCATTTTAGTTGTGTGCAGTATATATAGTAGGAGGACAGTGCAGAATTTTGCTGACCACCAGTATATAATATATAGCAGTACGGTACAGAAGGCCACTGTTCTACCTACCTCTGTGTCGTCAAGTATACTATCCATCCATACCTGGGGTGCATTTTAGTTGTGTGCAGTATATATAGTAGGAGGACAGTGAAGAATTTTGCTGACCACCAGTATATAAAATATAGCAGTACGTTACAGTAGGCCACTGCTCTACCTACCTCTGTGTCGTCAAGTATACTATCCATCCATACCTGTGGTGCATTTTAGTTGTGAGCAGTATATATAGTAGGAGGACAGTGCAGAATTTTGCTGACCACCAGAATATAATATATAGCAGTACAGTACAGTAGGCCACTGCTCTACCTACCTCTGTGTCGTCAAGTATACTATCCATCCATACCTGTGGTGCATTTTAGTTGTGTGCAGTATATATAGTAGGAGGACAGTGCAGAATTTTGCTGACCACCAGTATATAATATATAGCAGTGCGGTACAGTAGGAAACTGCTCTACCTACCTCTGTGTCATCAAGTATACTATCCATCCATACCTGTGGTGCATTTTAGTTGTGTGCAGTATATATAGTAGGAGGACAGTGCAGAATTTTGCTGACCACCAGTATATAATATATAGCAGTACGGTACAGTAGTCCACTGCTCTACCTACCTCTGTGTCGTCAAGTATATTATCCATACATACCTGTGGTGCATTTTAGTTGTGTGCAGTATATATAGTAGGAGGACAGTGCAGAATTTTTGCTGACCACCAGTATATAATATATAGCAGTACGTTACAGTAGGCCACTGCTCTACCTACCTTTGTGTCGTCAAGTATACTATCCATCCATACCTGTGGTGCATTTTAGTTGTGTGCAGTATATATAGTAGGAGGACAGTGCAGAATTTTGCTGACCACCAGTATATAATATATAGCAGTACGTTACAGTAGGCCACTGCTCTACCTACCTCTGTGTCATCAAGTATACTGTCCATCCATACCTGTGGTGCATTTTAGTTGTGCGCAGTATATATAGTAGGAGGACAGTGCAGAATTTTGCTGACCACCAGTATATAATATATAGCAATACGGTACAGTAGGCCACTGCTCTACCTACCTCTGTGTCATCAAGTATACTATCCATCCATACCTGTGGTGCATTTTAGTTGTGTGCAGTATATATAGTAGGAGGACAGTGCAGAATTTTGCTGACCACCAGTATATAATATATAGCAGTACGGTACAGAAGGCCACTGTTCTACCTACCTCTGTGTCGTCAAGTATACTATCCATCCATACCTGGGGTGCATTTTAGTTGTGTGCAGTATATATAGTAGGAGGACAGTGAAGAATTTTGCTGACCACCAGTATATAAAATATAGCAGTACGTTACAGTAGGCCACTGCTCTACCTACCTCTGTGTCGTCAAGTATACTATCCATCCATACCTGTGGTGCATTTTAGTTGTGAGCAGTATATATAGTAGGAGGACAGTGCAGAATTTTGCTGACCACCAGAATATAATATATAGCAGTACAGTACAGTAGGCCACTGCTCTACCTACCTCTGTGTCGTCAAGTATACTATCCATCCATACCTGTGGTGCATTTTAGTTGTGTGCAGTATATATAGTAGGAGGACAGTGCAGAATTTTGCTGACCACCAGTATATAATATATAGCAGTGCGGTACAGTAGGAAACTGCTCTACCTACCTCTGTGTCATCAAGTATACTATCCATCCATACCTGTGGTGCATTTTAGTTGTGTGCAGTATATATAGTAGGAGGACAGTGCAGAATTTTGCTGACCACCAGTATATAATATATAGCAGTACGGTACAGTAGTCCACTGCTCTACCTACCTCTGTGTCGTCAAGTATATTATCCATACATACCTGTGGTGCATTTTAGTTGTGTGCAGTATATATAGTAGGAGGACAGTGCAGAATTTTTGCTGACCACCAGTATATAATATATAGCAGTACGTTACAGTAGGCCACTGCTCTACCTACCTTTGTGTCGTCAAGTATACTATCCATCCATACCTGTGGTGCATTTTAGTTGTGTGCAGTATATATAGTAGGAGGACAGTGCAGAATTTTGCTGACCACCAGTATATAATATATAGCAGTACGGTACAGTAGTCCACTGCTCTACCTACCTCTGTGTCATCAAGTATACTATCCATCCATACCTGTGGTGCATTTTAGTTGTGTGCAGTATATATAGTAGGAGGACAAAGCAGAATTTTGCTGACCACCAGTATATAATATATAGCAGTGCAGTACAGTAGGCCATTGCTATTGATATATTACTGGCATATAATTCCACACATTAAAAAATAGAGAACAAAAATGTGGAGGGTAAAATAGGGAAAGATCAAGATCCACTTCCACCTCGTGCTGAAGCTGCTGCCACTAGTCATGGCCGAGATGATGAAATGCTATCAACGTCGTCTGCCAAGGCCGATGCCCAATGTCATAGTAGAGAGCATGTAAAATCCAAAAAACAAAAGTTCAGTAAAATGACCCAAAAATCTAAATTAAAAGCATCTGAGGAGAAGCGTAAACTTGCCAATATGCCATTTACGACACGGAGTGGCAAGGAACAGCTGAGGCCCTCTCCTATGTTCCTCATGAGTAGTGGGTCAGCTTCACATGAGGATGGAAGCACTCATCCTCCCACTAGAAAAATTAAAAGAATTAAGCTGGCAAAAGCACAGCAAAGGACTGTGCATTCTTCTAAATCACAAATCCCCAAGGAGAGTCCAATTGTGTCGGTTGCGATGGGGAAGAGGTGGCGCCTTCCACCATTTGCATGCCCCCTGCAAGTGCTGGAAGGAGCACCCGCAGTCCAGTTCCTGATAGTCAAATTGAAGATGTCACTGTTGAAGTACACCAGGATGAGGATATGGGTGTTGATAGCGCTGAGGAGGAAATTGACAAGGAGGATTCTGATGGTGAGGTGGTTTGTTTAAGTCAGGCACCCGGTGAGAAACCTGTTGTCTGTGGGACGAATATGGCCATTGACATGCCTGGTCAAATTACAAAAAAAATCACCTCGTCGGTGTGGAATTATTTTAACAGAAATGCGGACAACATTTGTCAAGCCGTGTGTTGCCTTTGTCAAGCTGTAATAAGTAGGGGTAAGGACGTTAACCACCTAGGAACATCCTCCCTTATACGTCACCTGGAGCGCATTCATCAGAAGTCATTGACAAGTTCAAAAACTTTGGGTGACAGCGGAAGCAGTCCACTGACAACTAAATCCCTTCCTCTTGTAACCAAGCTCCTGCAAACCACACCACCAACTCCCTCAGTGTCAATTTCCTCCTTAGACAGGAAAGCCATCAGGACTGCAGGCCATGTCACTGTCAAGTCTGACGAGTCCTCTCCTGCCTGTGATTCCTCCGATGCATCCTTGAGTGTAACGCCTACTGATGCTGGCGCTGCTGTTGTTGCTGCTGGGAGTCGATCGTCATCCCAGAGGGGAAGTCGGAAGACCACTTATACTACTTCCAGTAAGCAATTGACTGTCCAACAGTCCTTTGCGAGGAAGATGAAATATCACAGCAGTCATCCTGCTGCAAAGCGGATAACTCAGGCCTTGGCAGCCTGGGTGGTGTTAAACGTGTTTCCGGTATCCACAGGGAACTAGAGAATTGATTGAGGTACTGTGTCCCCGGTACCAAATACCATCTAGGTTCCATTTCTCTAGGCAGGCGATACCGAGAATGTACACAGACGTCTGAAAAAGAGTCACCAGTGTCCTAAAAAATGCAGTTGTACCCAATGTCCACTTAACCACGGACATGTGGACAAGTGGAGCAGGGCAGACTCAGGACTATATGACTGTGACAGCCCACTGGGTAGATGTATTGCCTCCCGCAGCTAGATCAGCAGCGGCGGCACCAGTAGCAGCATCTCGCAAACGCCAACTCGATCCTAGGCAGGCTACGCTTTGTATCACCGCTTTCCATAAGAGGCACACAGCTGCCAACCTCTTACGGAAACTGAGGAACATCATCGCAGAATGGCTTACCCCAATTGGACTCTCCTGGGGATTTGTGACATCGGACAACGCCACCAATATTGGCCCTCATTCCGAGTTGTTCGCTCGCAAGCAGCGTTTAGCAGCATTGCACACGCTAAGCCGCCGCCTACTGGGAGTGAATCTTAGTTTATCAAAATTGCGAACGAAAGATTTGCAATATTGCGAAAAGACTTCTCTGTGCAGTTTCTGAGTAGCTCCAGACTTACTCTTCCAGTGCGATCAGTTCAGTGCTTGTCGTTCCTGGTTTGACGTCACAAACACACCCAGCGTTCGCCCAGACACTCCCCCGTTTCTCCAGCCACTCCCGCGTTTTTCCCAGAAATGGTAGCGTTTTTTCACACACTCCCATAAAATGGCCAGTTTCCGCCCAGAAACACCCACTTCCTGTCAATCACATTACGATCACCAGAACGAAGAAAAAACCTCGTAATGCCGTGAGTAAAATACCTAACTGCATAGCAAATTTACTTGGCGCAGTCGCAGTGCGAACATTGCGCATGCGCAATTAGCGGAAAATCGCTGCGATGCGAAGAAAATTACCGAGCGAACAACTCGGAATGACCACCATTGTGCGTGCATTACATGTGGGCAAATTCCAGCACGTCCCATGTTTTGCACATACATTGAATTTGGTGGTGCAGAATTATTTAAAAAATGGCAGGGGCGTGCAATAGATGCTGTCGGTGGCCCGAAGAATTGCAGGCCACTTTCGGCATTCAGCCACCGCGTGACGAAGACTGGAGCACCAGCAAACACTCCTGAACCTGCCCTGCCATCATCTTAAGCAAGAGGTGGTAACGAGGTGGAATTCAACCCTCTATATGCTTCAGAGGATGAAGGAGCAGCAAAAGGCCATTCAAGCCTATACAGCTACCTACGATATAGGCAAAGGAGGGGCAATGCACAGTGGAGAATGATTTCAACGTTGTGCAAGGTTCTGCAACCCTTTGAACTTGCCACACGTGAAGTCAGTTCAAACACTGCCAGCCTGAGTCAGGTCATTCCCCTCATCAGGCTTTTGCAGAAGAAGCTGGAGAGATTGAAGGAGGAGCTAAGGCATGTGGGACTTGTGGATGGAGCCCTTAATTCGCTTAACCAGGATTTACGGGTGGTCAATCTGTTGAAATCAGAACACTACATTTTGGCCACCGTGCTTGATCCTAGATTTAAAACCTACGTTGTATCTCTCTTTCCGGCAGACACAAGTCTGCAGAAGTTCAAAGACCTGCTGGTAAGAAAATTGTCAAGTCAAGTGGAACGTGACCCAACAACAGCTCCTCCTTCACATTCTCCCGCAACTGGGGCTGCGAGGAAAAGGCTAAGAATTTCCGAGCCCACCCGCTGGTGGTGATGCAGGGCAGTCTGGAGCGTGTGCTGACATCTGGTCCAGACTGAAGGACCTGCCAACGATTACTGACATGTCGTCTACTGTCACTGCATATGATTCTGTCACCATTATAAGAATGATGGAGGATTATATGAGTGACCGCATCCAAGTAGGCACGTCAGACAGTCCGTACGTATGCTGGCAGGAAAAAGAGGCAATTTGGAGGCCCTTGAATAAACTGGCTTTATTTTACCTAAGTTGCCCCCCCTCCAGTGTGTACTCCGAAAGAGTGTTTAGTGCAGCCGTTTAACTTGTCAGCAATCAGCGTACGAAGTTACTTCCAGAAAATGTGGATAAGATGATGTTCATCAAAATGAATTATAATCAATTCCTCCGTGGAGACATTCACCAGCAATTGCCTCCAGAAAGTACACAGGGACCTGAGATGGTGGATTCCAGTGGGGACGAATTAATAATCTGTGAGGAGGGGGATGTACACAGTGAAAGGGGTGAGGAATCGGACGATGAGGAGGAGGTGGACATCTTGCCTCTGTAGAGCCAGTTTGTGCAAGGAGAGATTGATTGCTTCTTTTTTGGTGGGGGCCCAAACCAACCCGTCATTTCAGTCACAGTCGTGTGGCAGACCCTGTCGCTGAAATGATGGGTTTGTTAAAGTGTGCATGTCCTGTTTATACAACATAAGGGTGGGTGGGAGGGCCCAAGGACAATTTCATCTTGCACCTCTTTTTTCTTTCATTTTTCTTTGCATCATGTGCTGTTTGGGGACTATTTTTTGAAGTGCCATTCTGTCTGACACTGCAGTGCCAGTCCTAGATGGGCCAGGTGTTTGTGTCAGCCACTAGGGTCGCTTAGCTTAGTCATCCAGCGACCTTGGTGCACCTCTTTTTTTCTTTGCATCATGTGCTGTTTGGGGAGGGTTTTTTGAAGTGCCATCCTGTCTGACACTGCAGTGCCACTCCTAGATGGGCCAGGTGTTTGTGTCGGCCACTTGGGTCGCTTAGCTTAGTCATCCAGCGGTGCAAATTTTAGGACTAAAAAAAATATTGTGAGGTGTTCAGAATAGACTGGAAATGAGTGGAAATTATGGTTATTGAGGTTAATAATACTATAGGATAAAAATGACCCCCAAATTCTATGATTTAAGCTGTTTTTGAGGTTTTTTTGTAAAAAAACACCCGAATCCAAAACACACCCGAATCCAACAAAAAAATTTCAGGGAGGTTTTGCCAAAACGCGGCCGAATCCAAAACACGGCCGCGGAACTGAATCCAAAACCAAAACACAAAACCCGAAAAATTTCCGGTGCACATCACTAATTTCAGCATTATAGTAATGTTATGACAATACTAGAGATGAGCGGGTTCGGTTTTACTCGGATTTACTCAGTTCTCAAAGCGGCATCTTATTGGCTCACGGATGTCACGTGTTTTGGATAGCCAATAAGAAAAATCCAGATAAAACCGAACTGGCGTTAATTCTGGCGTTACATCCGAACCCGCTCATCTCTACACAATACCAGGCATAAGTACAAAGCACAGCACACTTGCATTGTTTGGCCAGTAGTTCATACAGTGATATAGCATGCACCTGGGTTTAGGTAAAATATTGCCCCTTGTTTCATCACAAGGTACTTTTAACTGTTGTTGCCTAGGCGACTACAGCCCCGTAAGGTATTGGGTGCCATATCGTGGCACATAAAGTACCTTTGGGTGCAAGCTAATGCTGAGTGGGGACAATTTTTCCAAAATGAAACCCAGTATCTCAACAGTCCCTTACTGCCAGTCTCACTGTATGCAAATGGAAGGAAGTAGAAAGCACACAAAGAAAGGTAATTCCTTCCATGTGCTATAGATTCGCCTCATTTATGATCCAACTTGTTTGTGAAGAGCGAGAGGACACTTTTGTACTTTCATAGATGATCTGTGTTGTGGTAGAAAGCTGAGGTAATATCTGGCTGGCCTCAGTCCTTTATATGATCATTACCTTAATCTCCAAAGCTCTGGCCTTGCAGATATAAGTGACTGTTAATACTGTGTGATGGAGAAGGTGACGGTTGTGCGGATGTGACTCCCTGGGAAGTGGCAGGTGCCTCCGTTTGCAGAACATTAAATCTCTTTAATTTCCTACTATTAACCTTCCAGAGAACAATACTTGGCGCAATTTGGACTTTAATGTGTCACAATTTATTTGTCACTGGAAATCATTAAATCAGCAACACATGTTACTGTATAATTTGTAACAAGAATGAATATGACTGGGTGGAACAAGGAGAACATTACATCTGTGATGGACTGCGAGACCTTAATGGTTTAGGTATTCTGGTTTTCTACGTCCATTTTGTTCATCACATCGTCTTATGAGTAAATCTAGTTTAAATGTATGCCGGCCCTGACCAATTTGATGCCCTAGGCAAGATTCTGGCTGGTGACCCCAAATGTGGGCCTTCCCAAATGGGCATAGCCTTGTGACAGTGGGTGTATGGGGAGACAAAGGGTGTCAATGTCTTCAGCCATCAAGTCTCCCCTAACCTTGTGTCTCCAGCCATAAAGTGTCTCCCCCTTGTGTGTCTCCAGCAGCCGTCAAGTCTCCTCCCACCTTGTGTCTCCAGCCATCAAGTCTCCTCCCACCTTGTGTCTCCAGCCATCAAGTCTCCTCCCACATTGTGTCTCCAGCCATCAAGTCTCGTCCCACCTTGTGTCTCCAGCCATCGTCTCTCCCACTTGTGTGTCTCCAGCCATCAATTCTCTCCCCTTGTGTATCTACAGCAGCCATCAAGTCTCCTCCCACCTTGTGTCTCCAGCCATCAATTCTCTCCACCTTGTGTGTCTCCAGCCATCAATTCTCTACCCCTTGTGTGTCTCTAGCAGCCATCAAGTCTCCTCCCACCTTGTGTCTCCAGCCATCAATTCTCTCCACCTTGTGTGTCTCAAGTAGCCATCAAGTCTCCTCCCACCTTGTGTCTCCAGCCATCAATTCTCTCCCCCTTGTTTGTCTCCAGCAGCCATCAAGTCTCCTCCCACCTTGTGTCTCCAGCCATCAATTCTCTCCCCCTTGTGTGTCTCTAGCAGCCATCAAATTTCCTCTCACCTTGTGTCTCAAGCCATCAAGTCTCTTCCTCTTCTGTGACTCTAGCCATCAAGTCTCCTCTCACCTTGTGTCTCCAGCCATTGTCTCTCCCCCTTGTGTGTCTCCAGCCATCCAATCTCTCCCCCCTGTGTGTCTCCAGCAATTCAATCCCCAACCTATCTATTTAACAAGCACTCAGAATTTACATACCTTTGCTATTTTCCTTCTGCTTCTCTCTTCTGTGGTGCTCTCTGCTGTGAATGACTTTGATGTGACCTTAGGTCAAGCCAGCATCACACTGATGGAAGCTGCAGGAGCTGTATGATTGGTGCTGGGCTGTACAGGCTTTCTGCTGATAGGGAATGGAGCAGCAGTGCTTGAAAGACTGTACATTCAATTGGAGGACAGCTCCTGTCAGCAGAGACGTAACTACGTGTGTGCCAGGTGTGCCTGGCACACAGCGCAGTCGCCCTGAGGTCGCAACGGCCAGTGGCTTGTAATGAGTCAAATTGACTCATTACAAGCCGCCTGTGCTGTGCTGTGTGTGCTGCGGCCAGAGGAGAAGAGGAGAGCAGCAGCACCGGAGGCAGGGGAGGAGGAGGAGGGAGGGGGACTGGAGCTGCAGCAGCGCTATGTAATTGGTAGTGGCACCATTGCAGCAGTCCCTCTCCTTCCGCATTGGCTGCCCGGCGCTGCTGTGAATGCTGGGATGCGCTTCCTTCATCCCAGCATTCACAGCGGTGTCGGCCAGCCAATGTGGAAGGAGAGGGACTGCTGCAGCGGTGCCACCACCAATTACACTGCGCTGCTGCGGCTCCAGTCCCCCTCCCTCCTCCTCCTCTTTCCCTGCCCGGGATCTGCTGCATGAAGCCTTCACCGAAGAGCCTGAGCCAGCGGGAAGAGATGGTAAGTATCTATCTGTCTGTCTGTCTGTCTGTCTCTCTATCTCTCTATCTATTCTGTCTGCCGCAATGTGTAAAAAGGGGGACTGGCTGCCGTAATGTGTAAAAAGGGGGACGCTGTCTGCCGTAATGTGTAAAAAGGGGGACGCTGTCTGCCGTAATGTGTAAAAAGGGGGACTGGCTGCCGTAATGTGTAAAAAGGGGGACGCTGTCTGCCGTAATGTGTAAAAAGGGGGAAGCTGTCTGCCGTAATGTGTAAAAGGGGGACGCTGTCTGCCGTAATGTGTAAAAAGGGGGACGCTGTCTGCCGTAATTTGTAAAAAGGGGACGCTGTCTGCCATGATGTGTAAAAAGGGGACGATGTCTGCCGTACAGTGTAAAAAGGGGGACGCTGTCTGCCGTAATGTGTAAAAAGGGGGGACGCTGTCTGCCGTAATGTGTAAAAAGGGGGACTGGCTGCCGTAATGTGTAAAAAGGGGGACTGGCTGCCGTAATGTGTAAAAAGAGGGAAGCTGTCTACCGTAATGTGTAAAAGGGGGACGCTGTCTGCCGTAATGTGTAAAAAGGGGGACGCTGTCTGCCATAATGTGTAAAAAGGGGACGCTGTCTGCTGTGATGTGTAAAAAGGGGACGATGTCTGCCGTACAGTATAAAAAGGGGACGCTGTCTGCCGTAATGTGTAAAAAGGGGACGCTGTCTGCCGTAATGTGTAAAAAGGGGACGCTGTCTGCCGTAATGTGTAAAAAGGGGACGCTGTCTGCCGTAATGTGTAAAAAGGGGACGCTGTCTGCCGTAATGTGTAAAAAGGGGACTCTATCTGCCGTACAGTGTAAAAAGGGGACGCTGTCTGCCGTACAGTGCAAAAAGGGGACGCTGTCTGCCGTACAGTGCAAAAAGGGGACGCTGTCTGCCGGAATGTGTAAAAAGGGGGACTGTCTGCCGTAATGTGTAAAAAGGGGGACGCTGTCTGCCGTAATGTGTAAAAAGGGGGACATTGGCTGCCGTAATGTGTAAAGAGGGGGACGCTGTCTGCCGTAATGTGTAAAAAGGGGACGCTGTCTGCCGTAATGTGTAAAAAGGGGGACTGTCTGCCGTAATGTGTAAAAAGGGGGATGCTGTCTGCCGTAATGTGTAAAAAGGGGGACGCTGTCTGCCGTAATGTGTAAAAAGGGCCGGCTGTGCAGGGAGAGCCAGGCGCCACTGATAACACAATCTCCCTGTGGTGCCAGCACACATCGGGTTAGGTGAGCCGGAGGAGGTGGAACTGCGTTCCGTCTCCAAGTGGAACTGACGGAACGCAGTTCTGCCCCGTTCCGGCTCACTTTAACCTCTGGCGACCGCAATGTAATTAACCGTGGCAGACATTTTTGGGGTGGCGACACGGCATTAGGGGGGGCGAACAGGGATGGACCGGGACCGGTTTCGGGGCGGCTGCGTGAGGTTACACGAAGCTGCTTTAAAAAAATGGCTGCTGACCGTCTGACAGCGCAGCCAGGCTGTGCTGCCGGGGGTCAACCTTAGATCCATTGTTTTCGCAATTAGATTGCGAATGCGTCGGGAGGCCTTACACATGCTGGGCGGCTCTCAGCATGTGCAGAGATGAATGCAGATCTGGCTACGAACTCAGCGACCTGCGTTCATCTCTGAATAACACCCATAGGCCCTCATTCCGAGTTGTTCGCTCGCTAGCTGCTTTTAGCAGCATTGCACACGCTAGGCCGCCGCCCTCTGGGAGTGTATCTTAGCTTAGCAGAATAGCGAACGAAAGATTAGCAGATTTGCTACTACGTAATTCTTAGCAGTTTCTGAGTAGCTCTGGACCTACTCACAGATAGCGATCACTGCAGTCAGTTTAGTTCCTGGTTTGACGTCACAAACACGCCCTGCGTTCGGCCAGCCACTCCCCCGTTTCTCCAGCCGCTCCCGCGTTTTTCCTTGGCATGCCTTCGTTTTTCCGCAAGCGCCGTGAAAACGCTGAGTTGCCGCCCAGAAACACCCACTTCCTGTCAATCACACTACGATCACTCCAGCGTGGAAAAAATGTTGTTCGCTCGTGAGTAAATCTACTAAGTTTTTAGTAAAATTGCTAAGCGCATGCGCTCTGCGTACCATGCACATGCGCATTTTCCACCTATTGTCTACGTTGCAAAAATCGGCAACTAGCGAACAACTCGGAACGAGGGCCATAGTGTACACATTGAATGAAACTGATAAGAGGTGGAGAATCGCCATACGTGATAACGGTGGAATACATTATTAATAAATATATCACTGTACATATACTGTACAAGCAGCTGGTATTTTTGTAAACCTTGGAGTGGCTTGTTCCCGTCCTATGTAAACCATCGAGAACCCACGTTTATTAAGTTAATAATTTACGCTTTAATCTCATGTGTGGGAAAAAGATCTGACTTCAGAAGCCCTGGTAATTCGGAAGACATTGCACCTCACCATGTTCCTCTTGTTGCTGGGAGCTCTGCTGGGAGTTGCAGGTAAGTACTATGGGGAGCTCGCTTCATGAAAATATAATGTATAATACATTTTTGTCAATGGGACCTAAGGATAAAAGGCCAGTTTTACATAAAAGAGGAAGGAGTGTTCCTGTAAGAAGTTATTCACTGGATTGGAATCTAAGGGCCTAATTCAGACCTGATCGCAGCAGCAAATTTGTTAGCAGTTGGGCAAAACCATGTGCAGTGCAGGGGGGCAGATGTAACATGTGCAGAGAGATTTAGATTTGGGTGGGGTGTGTTCAAACTGAAATCTAAATTGCAGTGTTAAAATAAAGCAGCCAGTATTTACCCTGCACAGAAACAAAATAACCCACCCAAATCTAACTCTCTCTGCACATGTTACATCTGCCAAATTCAGTGTACATGGTGGGTAATTCCAAGTTGATCGCAGCAGGAAAATTTTTAGCAGTTGGGCAAAACCATGTGCACTGCAGGGGGGGGGGGGGGGGGGCAGATATAACATTTGCAGAGAGAGTTAGATTTGGGTGGATTATATTGTTTCTGTGCAGGGTAAATACTGGCTGCTTTATTTTTACACTGCAAATTAGATTGCAGATTGAACTCACCACACCCAAATCTAACTCACTCTGCACATGTTATATCTGCCTCCCCCTGCAGTGCACATGGTTTTGCCCAACTGCTAAAAAATTTCCTGCTGCGATCAACTTGGAATTACCCCCATGGTTTTGCCCATTAGCTAACAAATTTGCTGCTCGATCAGGTCTGAATTAGGCCCTATATCAGCAGCAACTATGGCAGCAGCATTATAATATGAAGAGAATTAATTCTTCAAAAAATGCTAATACTCTTCATGAAAAAATGAATTCTATGTCCCAGCGCCAAGCGCTGTTTTACCCAGAACAAAAGTGATTGGCAGCTGGTGACAATGGGAGTAGGACAGAACTCATTGCAGCCTATAACAAATCAGACCGCTTTTCCCAGGACCCATCCAGTATACTGTATCAGAGCGGGATGGATGTTCATTTGTAGTAATAACATATAATAAGCTACATTTATCTCTTTATAAACAATATATAAACAGCGCTTGACAAAATTTCATGTTATCATAATAAAAACATTTTATAAACAATTTCTTTAAAAACAGAATTAATTAACAAAAATTAATAAAAAAGGATGTAGAAATGCAAGTGATGAGAATAATCAATAGGGTTAGTAAAATAATAATATACACATTATTAGTAGAAATACAACAGGGGCACCAAGTGCTAGAAGAATAATCATAGTCTGAGTTACAGTATACAAGTCTTTTGTTTGTAGACATAAGGGTAAATTTACTAAGATAGAGGTAAAAACCGGCAGAGCATAGCAACCAATAAACAACTAGATTTTATCATTTAGGTGCACGTTAAACAACAGAAGCAACTTTCCGATTGGTTTCTGCGGTTTTAGTGCTTATTTGCATCTTTGACCAAAGTTATTGACTAATTGAATAGGTGCAAAGAGGAAGAGGACGAAGGAAGGAATAGCAAAAATAATGAATCAAAAAATGTGAAATCCAGTATCCCCCTTTATACTCCTTGCATGTAGACCGTAATCAGATTCCAGCGGTGACACAGTTCTGCTGTTTGTAGAAGCTCCACATGATTTAAACCTGAGCGTCAACTGTAGACTGCAAATTCACCTCTTCATTGAATGTAAAGCATGTGATAATAATACAGTATTCATGAACAGGTGGACTATAAAAATACCTAAAATATCAGCCACAATGGAGACAAGTCTCCTGCAGGGCATACACCGAGCTGTATAATAAGTCCAAAGTTATTGACTTGGTGTCAGGAACTGGGTCAGATGAATAACAGTGCACCAATTCTTACACAGGGCAGGGGATCAGTCTGCAGCTGAGAGTGGCTGTTCTAAGGGGTCATTCCGAGTTGATTGTAGCTGTGCTAAATTTAGCACAGCTACGATCATTCACACTGACACGTGGGGGGACACCCAGCACAGGGCTAGTCCGCCCCGCATGTCAGTCCGGCCCCCCTCGCAGAAGTGCAAAGGCATCGCACAGCGGCAATGCCTTTGCACTTCACGAGTAGCTCCATACTCATCGCTCCCCGGCCCGCAGCGGCTGCATGTGACATCACGCAGCCGCTGCGGCCCGCCCCCCGTTCGGTCCGGCCACGCCTGCGTTGGCTGGACCAATCCCATGAAACGACGGCCAAACGCTGCCGTTCCGCCCCCTCCTGCCCAGCGATCGACCTCTGCCTGTCAATCAGGCAGAGGCGATCGCATCCCTGCTACGGACTTTGGCCGTCTGTCATGCACCGGTGCACTATGGCGCCAGCGCATGCGCAGCAGGGACCCGTTCGCTCTGCTACGTATAAAACGCAGCGAGCGAACGGGTCAGAATGACCCCCAATGTTTGCTGTAATAAGGGAGAAATGTATCAACCTTATAATGAGTGGACCAGTGGATCTAGCGGTATCCAGTCTATATATCTACACTAAAAAGGTCTACTAATGGTCGACATATATTAGGTCGACAGGCTCAAAAGGGTCAAACACATGTTTTTTTAGTTTTTAAATTTTTACAACGTTTGTTGCATTTACTATCCATGTCACAAACTATTACCTTTAGTAACCTTGTGGCGAGTGAAGCGAAGCGAGCCACCGAACCCGAAGCGCAGGGAGCGAAGCGAGGCCGCAAGTGGACACATTTCATCAAATTGACTATCCGTGTGACAACCTATCACCATTAGTAACCTTGTGGTGAGCGACGCGAGCCACCGCGCCTGAAGTGTGGCGGACGAACGCATTTCAACAAATTAGCGTATAAAATGTTTAAAAACACAAAACAACACCCAAAAATGTTTGTGTGTTGACATTTTGACCCTGTCGATCTTTTGACCCTTTCGATCCTTTGTCGACCTTTTGACCCTGTCGGCATTTTGGCTGTCGACCTTTTACTGTCGACCTTATGACTGTCTATCTTTTTAATGTCTATCTTCTGTATCACAACCGGACCCAGCCAGTGTCGGACTGGGGCATGAAGGGCCCACCGGGTGAATGCAGTGATAGGGGCCCATACTTAAGGGTGTGGCAAGCCTACAAAGGGGGTGTGGCCAGCCTCCACAAAGTCTTGAAATACACAATAGTCTAGTGCAGTGTAATGCAACATAGCTACCATGTATAATACAACTGCACAGTCTGGAACCTGATCCCTAGAGGAAGGAGTGGGCACTCAGGCAGTGGGGCCTACCGGTGGTTTCCCTGATACCCCTGTGGGCCAGTCCGACCCTGGACCCAGCAACCACAGTGGTATGCATCCAGTATCACATATACTATGCGGTACATCTTGTTTCCCATCGTATGCAAATCCGGCATTTAATAATGGCGGTATGTATGAATACTTACTTACCCCCTGAGACAGCTCTTCCCAGGCCAAGTTCTGACTTTCGGATTAATCACCTAGGAGTCCCATTGCACGTGCACGGCTGTTGGATTGCACATGTGCAGGCCGTGGGGGACACGGAGAGAGAGCTTTCGGGTCCTTTTCTGAGGAAGAGTCAAGTAAAGCATCCCGTAGGCTGCAATAGGCAGTAGTTGCTCTTTCCAGAGCTTTCTGCATATGGGCACATCACTGCCCCATAGAATTATATTGGGATTGCTGCACCAGTGGTCTGTAGCCGATAACTCCGATATCTGCTGCAGGGATGGTATTGATATCCCGGCAGTCACCATCCTGGTGGTCAAAATCCCCACAGAACCCGGTAACTATTTTAATCCTTACCCTAATCCTAACAGCCCCCTCCCACAGCCTAACCCTAACTGTCCCCCCCTGCAACCTAGTCGTCCTAACCGTTCCGTCCCCCCCACAGCCTAACCCTATCCCACGCCTCCCACAGCCTAATCCTAGCCACCCCCTCCCGCAGCCTAACCCTAATTGTCCCCTCCCACAGCCTAACTCTAACCCACCCCTCCCGCAGCCTAACCCTAATTGTCCCCTCCCACAGCTTAACCCTAACCCACCCCTCCCGCAGCCTAACCCTAGCTATCCTCTCCCGAGCCTAACCCTAATTGTCCCCTCTCACAGCCTAACTCTAACCCACCCCTCCCGCAGCCTAACCCTAATTGTCCCCTCCCACAGCTTAACCCTAACCCACCCCTCCCGCAGCCTAACCCTAGCTATCCCCTCCCGCAGCCTAACCCTAATTGTCCCCTCCTACAGCTTAACCCTAACCCACTCCTCCCGCAGCCTAACCCTAATTGTCCCCTCCCACAGCCTAACTCTAACCCACCCCTCCCGCAGTCTAACCCTAGCCATCCCCTCCCGCAGCCTAACCCTAACTGTCCCCTCCCTCAGCTTAACCCTAACCCACCCCTCCCGCAGCCTAACCCTAGCTATCCCCTCCCGCAGCCTAACCCTAATTGTCCCCTCCTACAGCTTAACCCTAACCCACTCCTCCCGCAGCCTAACCCTAATTGTCCACTCCCACAACCTAACTCTAACCCACCCCTCCCTCAGTCTAACCCTAGCCATCCCCTCCCGCAGCCTAACCCTAACCCACCCCTCCCTCAGCTTAACCCTAACCCACCCCTCCTGCAGCCTAACCCACCTCTCTCACAGCCTAACCCTAGCCATCCCCTCCCGCAGCCTAACCCAAACTGTCCCCTCCCACAGCCTAACTCTAACCCACCCCTCCCGCAGCCTAACCCTAATTGTCCCCTCCTACAGCTTAACCCAAACTGTCCCCTCCCACAGCCTAACCCTAATTGTCCCCTCCTACAGCTTTACCCTAACCCACCCCTCCCGCAGCCTAACCCACCTCTCTCACAGCCTAACCCTAGCCATCCCCTCCCGCAGCCTAACCCAAACTGTCCCTTCCCACGGCCTTGCCCTAACCTTCCTCCTGCAGCCTAACCCTAACACTGTTCCAAATGTGGTCTAAACAGTATTACTGTATTTGCTGTGATTAAAGTTCTGCCCTCGTCTAAATATCTGATCAAAGGGTGTAGTATGAATTGCCGGTGCTTGGGATCAGGGCATCCAGCATACCGGCGCCGGGATCCTGATCGCTGGAATGCCGGCAGCGGTGTGAGCGCAAAAGAGCCCCTTGCGGGCTCGTTGCACTCGCCACACTGTGGGCATGGTGGCACGCTACACTCGCCATGCTTTTTATTCTCCCTCCAAGGGTGACGTGGACACCCCAAGAGGAAGATTAGTTGTCAGTAAACCAGCGGTCGGGATTCTGGCGCCGGTATACTGAGCACAGGGATCCCGACAGCGGGCATATCAAATGCCACCCGTCTCCCACAGTCCATGCACAGGTGTACACATTACTGACTCATTTTAAAGACCCACAGCTGGTACTAACACTTGTGATTCTGTGTGGACACCTAGAAAACATGCGCTCAGGGCCGTCTTTTTGTATGGGCTCAATGGGCACTTGACCAAGGGCCCCAGGAGTATAAGGGCCCTAGGCTGATAGCTGAGGGTCCCCTCTTTCCAGGGGTACCAGATTTTTGAAAATCGGCCATGGGGAACCAGAGATATCTGACTTCAAAGCAGTGGTCCCCATCCAAGACTGTTATTTACTCTTCCTAGCCATATATATCGGGTTCTTTCTGACTTTGAGTTTTTCTGAGGATATTCTCCAGAAGCTGGGACTTTCCTCTTTCAGTGGACCATGGCAGTTTGTCTTTACTATGCCCAGAACCGGAGATATAAGCCTTCAAGCAGCTGGTCCCTGCTCCAGCTCCACACGCCTGGTATGCAGTTTTATATTTTCACCAGTGGATTGCTCTGGGTCTTGAACTCTGAGCCCCAAGTCCCCAGTACCTCCTGAAGGGTGGGACTTTCTAGTTTTTATCCCATTCAAAGCTAAGAAAACTATTTCCAAGAACAGGATATATCTGCAGTTAAGCAAGCTGCCCTCCCATCGGAAAATGATGAATATTAAGCCCACTCCACTTTTCACCCCTCCCCTGTGTATTAAACACCCCCTGCCACCCTGGAAGTACCGTGAGCCTTTCATTCAGCTCAATGCACCTTCTACAGTTTAGTGTTCTTCTCCCTCCCCATCTTCCACCATCTGTGCAGTAAAGGAGTAATGAGCAGAAGTTACTGCTCCAGGTCCTACATGCTGAGTGGAAGACAGATCACCTCCCACTGCCCGCGGGATATCAAAGCTGCTGCTGATAGCATCCCCCATCCCTACCGCTGGAGAATGGAAAGGGGGTCCAGTGCATTGCTGTTCCCAGGGGCCTACACTGCTGTTAAGATGGCCCTGCATGCGCTGCTAGGATTCTCTGCTGGCTGGAGTTGGGAAATGCTGTATTACTCCTTCATACAGATTGCTGATCAGTATTTGTGCATACAGTGTTTATACAAGAGTTTACGTCACAAATATGGGTCACAAGGTAACACAGTTGTTGCTTTGTATTTGTGTAAATAAGTATGTGGCATTTCAGATTGTGCATTCTGATACAATACCAACACTTTGCTGCAATTACATTTGTACAAATATAAGATTGCAGAAATTGTACAGGTATTTAGTAAACTTTGTCAGGCAGTTTCGGCTCAATACAAACTGATTATAATATTCTAAGCACAGGAGTGATTAAAGGGCCACATTACCATGCTCGAACGAGACTAAGACGTGGGGTCATTCCTGAAATACAATGGACATATAGGGGCTGATGCAGAGGTGAATGCAACTTGGTTTTTGGAGGTATCTTGCGTATTTCTGCACTGCGCACGCTCCGGAGTTGTGTGTATGTAACTACTAGTAATGCAATACGGGATGTACGCATATAGGCCACGCTCAGTGTGGGTGTGTGAATGGAATTGCTGGCTGCGCAGAGGGTTGGTTCTAAATCGGAGTGGGAGAAGGGACCTTCTGATGTTACTAGGGGAGGAGACACGTCACCAGGGGGAGGTGCTATGGCCGAACAGGATACCCGAAAAGTACCCTCGTGGGCTCGCTTCGCTCTCCACGCTTCGGGCTCGGTGGCTCGATTCGCTCGCCACCTGATTACTAAAGGTAATAGTTGGTGGCGTGGATAGTAGAGGAACTATCCGCTGGCCTAGCTCCTCCCCCTTGTGTCATGGCTCCTTTCCCTGACGTAAAAGGTCCCTTAGGCCACTTGAATCTAGCATCTACCCTCCGCAGAGTCATGTGTGCTCGTAATTACCAGGTAAAATAGAGTAAAAATAGGGGCATGGCTTCTTCATGGGGAAGGGGCTTGTGCCCCCCTGTAGCTGTGCCCAGAGTAGATTTTCCCCCAGTAGTTGTGCCCCCAGTAGTTGTGCCCCCAGTAGCTGTACCCCCAGTAGTTGTTACCCCTGTTGCCGTGCCCCAGTAGTTGTGCCCCCAGTAGTTGTGCACCCTGTAGTTGTGCCCCCGTAGCTGTGCATCCTGTAGTTGTGCCCCCAGTAGCTGTACCCCCGGTAGTTGTGACCCCTGTTGCCGTGCCCCAGTAGTTGTGCCCCCAGTAGTTGTGCACCCTGTAGTTGTGCCCCCAGTAGTTGTGACCCCTGTTGCCGTGCCCCAGTAGTTGTGCCCCCAGTAGTTGTGCACCCTGTAGTTGTGCCCCCAGTAGTTGTGCCCCCAGTAGTTGTGCCCCCTGTAGTTGTGCCCCCAGTAGTTGTGCCCCCAGTAGTTGTGCCCCCAGTAGTT
Source organism: Pseudophryne corroboree (assembly GCF_028390025.1). Taxonomy (NCBI): domain Eukaryota; kingdom Metazoa; phylum Chordata; class Amphibia; order Anura; family Myobatrachidae; genus Pseudophryne; species Pseudophryne corroboree. The sequence goes on along the minus strand of NC_086453.1, from coordinate 30,354,247 downwards.
GTGCACCCTGTAGTTGTGCCCCCAGTAGTTATGCACCCTGTAGTTGTGCACCCTGTAGTTGTGCCCCCAGTAGTTGTGCACCCTGTAGTTGTGCCCCCAGTAGCTGTGCCCCCTGTAGCAGTACCCCCTGTAACTGTGACCCCAGTAGCTGTGCCCCCAGTAGTTGTGACCCCAGTAGCTGTGCCCCCAGTAGTTGTGCCCCCTGTAGCAGTGCCCCCAGTAGCTGTGCCCCCAGTAGTTGTGCCCCCTGTAGCAGTGCCCCATGTAGCTGTGCCCCAGTAGCGCTGCTTACAAACACACAAAAACCCCCAAAAATACAGTACTTACCAGCCCCGCTCCTGCTGCGCTGCCCTCCATCTCTGGCCGCCAGCTCCTCTCTATGGGAGAGACGTCATGACAGACACTAGAGGTCAATTATGGCCTGTGGCGTCTGTCAGTGGCATCTGCTGCAGCCGGGGAGCGGGGATCAGGAATAGCGGCTCTTGCCACGGCGGTGGCAGCGCCCTCGGGACAGCGGCGCCCCGGGCAAAAAGCCTGCTTGCCCGTGGCAAGATCCGCTACTGGGTACACATGAAGAAGATGGTCGTGTAACACTAGTAAGGATATGGCAAGCCTTTCTCTGTGGCAGAAGAATATGCAGATACAATCTACAGTCTGCATGCCAGTTATCTAGTGATGTAATGGATACATTGTATAGAAAACATACGGTATAAATAGTAATAATATATACCAAGAATGTAGTCAGTGAGATGTAACAATGTGATACGTGTGTTACACAATTCTTTGAATTCTTTAAATAAGTATGCTTTTGATCAGACGTAGGCGACACGGCAGGATAATGGCGGCATACACACTCATTTATAAACAATGGCGGCCACAACAACTAGACACAACCTTCCATTTTTTCCACTTACACTCAAAGATCCTGATTGGGGGTGTGGAGGAGGCGGTACGGGCGGCGTGGCGATGTGATCACATCATCGTAACCCTTCCCCCACATTACCGGCATTGCAAAGCAGTGGGTGGGGCTACGAAGATGCGATTTAGATTTAGTGTGAATTGCGTCAACCCCCCCCTTCCCCTCTTCCTGTGTGTGATGGGATGACGTGGGAATCGAGTGGCAGTGAGTTGGGGGGGGGGGGGGGGGGAAGAAAGCGGAATGCGGGAGACTTGCCCACTTCCCTGTTGGGCGGGTCATGAGGAGCCTCCCATCCTTTCTAAGCAAGTAGGCAATATGACCAAATGGGTCCTGTGATATCGCTCAATCCCCCCCTTAGCTACATATGATTGACTTGCTGCAGTGTTTGAGCGGTGGAGGCAGGGTCTGTATTGCAAACAGAGGCATGTCATCCCCATTTTGTACACATTCCGGGCCCAGGGTCTGTGTCGATGGATCTGGTGGCCAGTCTGAATACCTGGTTGACTGGATCTGATGGCCAGTCTGAATACCTGGTTGACTGGATCTGATGGCCAGTCTGAATACCTGGTTGACTGGATCTTATGGCCAGTGTGAATACCTGGTTGACTGGATCTGATGGCCAGTGTGAATACCTGGTTGACTGGATCTGATGGCCAGTGTGAATACCTGGTTGACTGGATCTGATGGCCAGTGTGAATACCTGGTTGACTGGATCTGATGGCCAGTCTGAATACCGATGGCCAGTCTGTGACCGAGGTCTGCTATCATTGTGACTAGTGACCTAAGGCTGTGATGGTGATCCAGTACCATGTCCTCAGAAACAGCACTCGGATCTCTCAGTTGCACGCACGAGGCACCTATCTCCTCCTGCTGCATTCACATTTTATTTGTACGGTATTGTACAGACGCTCTGCGATTTGCTTACAAATGAGAATCAGGCCCAAAGTTCTGTTTATTATTAATTTGTTTGTTTTATACTATGATATTGTATACTGCAATACTTTCTTGTACCTGATAACAGTATAGCGTGGCAGTGTCGCGCTTACGGTAAGTCTAGAAACATTAAGTGCTTATTTATTTTTGTTGTTGTGAGTTTTGTTTTGTAAACTGATTTTTAGTTTGCTTGGCCTCCAGTTTGGTGAACTCTCATTGTCTCCCAGTTAAAGGGCAAAGTTCTAACCGTATTATTGGCGGTTACGAGTGTGTGCCGAACTCTCAGCCGTGGCAAGTCAGCCTGCAGCACTTCAGCCGCCACGTCTGTGGTGGAGTCTTGATAGATGAAAACTGGGTCCTAACAGCCGCACACTGCCAACTCACGTAAGTGTTACAGTCTGTGTTATAGTGCAAAACCTTTACTCAAACACTTCCCGTCCCCAGCTGTTCAGTGAGTGTTAAAATAATCAGCTCTTCATTGTTTTTCATGGCAATCCTGTCACCAGTTAATCAATTATTACACTCAACTGGTGAGTGGGGGAAGGGGTCTTGGACTTCACACCCTAATTTTAAACATAATGAGAGGTGCTACCATGCTGAGATTTGTAGTTTCACACAGAAAAAAATAGAAAATGCAGGTGCACACTCTAAATACTAAACACTGCTAATCATAACAATTAGGATTCTGCAATATAAGTACATTTGAGGTGCTTAGCATACTGTTGCCCAACTATGGGCCTACCAAACGTGACCAGGTGACCTCATCAGGCAACACTATGGTTCAAGCCTGGGGAAGGGGGTTAGGGTATTTAAATCCTACAGACCACCTTGAGATAACAAGTCATGGAGGCTACTTCTAATTGCTCACAGACTGCAGACCATTTAAAGTAGTGATTGAAGAGATTTGTAATACTATCGCACTGTTTCAGAATGCAGATCCTGGTGGCACCACTAAGGAGCGCACTGTCAGGGAATACTCAGAGTAAGGGGCATATTTATCAGGGTAAATTTGCGGATAATCCATTCTCCATCTGTCAAAAACAGCCGTCATTCTTTCTGTGGAGGCTGCTAACTTGTGAAATTTATTGTATTGTGAAAATGTAATATATAACTGTGAATATTACTTTAGATGGCATTAGCCACTGAAGCCTGAGCAAAGCATTATTTCTAATTTTCCAGTAATCTCTGCTTACACACGTGCAGTCTGATTAGCATGTATACGCAGACGCCGTGCCGCGATTCTAATCTGGAAGTATAGTGTTCGGATCAGTGATCATTTTACTTTTCACACATCACAGGGGGCCCCTGATCCTGCATGTGGTTTTTGGTTAATTCTGTTGGTGCCTAATTACTTATTGTTGAGATAAGAAATTAGATTAATGTATGGCCCCTATTCTTGAACATTGGTAAATATACCCCTAACTGATAATGCTGCTGTAACCCAAAAACTGTTAATACAAATTAAATAAAATCCCTCTGTAGGGACCATTAAAGGCCAAAATAGACATTTTCAGATATGAATCATGAAGATGCTAAGTAACAAATTGTAAGATTTTATATTATAACCTCATGTATGGATTACATTAATTGTGAGATTGACAGAAGACCCTGCCTTATTTTCCTGTACATCTGTTATCTTCCCACATGTAGAAGTTCAGTGATACACAATAATCACATGATAATAGTAAAACATAACTTTTGTTTCTGTAATACACAGAGCTTGATGTAATTGGGTGAATTGTTGCTCTGTAACCAGCTGTGAGAACGGTAAAAAGTGCCCAATATCTTGCTTACGGATGAGCAAAACCCCAGACTGATTTGCAATATTCGTCCGGAAATTAGATTTTTTTGCAATTCAAATTGTAAATCTTTTCTATGCGATTAAAGCATAAGTGACACTTAAAGAAATCATTTGTATATATTGTTGTTTTTTGACTTTTTAAATAAACAAATTTAAAAAAATGTTTAAAAAAACAATTTTAAATTATAATTTTGGTAAATAATGTCTGTTTGAAAAGTGAACGATGTTTTCATTTTTGGCAACCTAGGGCCCTCATTCCGAGTTGATCGCTCACTAGCTGCTTTTAGCAGCAGTGCAAACGCTAGGCCGCCACCCTCTGGGAATGTATCTTAGCTTAGCAGAATAGCGAACGAAAGATTAGCAGAATTGCTACTAAATAATTCCCTGCAGTTTCTGAGTAGCTCCAGACCTACTCCTAGATTGCGATCACCTCAGTCCGTTTAGATCCTGGTTTGACGTCACAAACACACCCTGCATTCGGCCAGCCACTCCACCGTTTCTTCAGCCACTCCTACGTTTTTCCCTGGCACGCCTGCATTTTTTAGCACACTCCTGGAAAACCCTCAGTTACCTCCCAGAAACGCCCCTTTCCTGTCAATCACTCACCGATCTGCAGTGCGACTGAAAAGCGCCGCACGAACACCAGCAAATCTACTAAGTTTTGTGTTAAATAACTAAGCGCATGCGCGCTGCATACCATGTGCACGCGCATTTTCCACCTAATCGCTGCGTTGCAAAAAACGGCAACAAGCGAACAACTCGGAATGACCACCAAGAAACACTGTGGAAAGTTGGAAACATCCCATTTCTGTGTAACTTCTCCATTCATGTACACAACTTTCTTTCATTTGATTTAGGAATCTTCAGATCCGCCTGGGGGAACACAACTTAAACTCTTACGAGGAGAGAGAGCAGTTCACCTACGCTGACAAAATATGCCCTCATAAAGGATTTAACAGTGTTTCGTATGACAATGACATCATGCTTCTGAAAATTGCCTCACCAGCCAATCTGAATGCATACGTCCAAACTATCCCCATTGGCTGCCCTCCACCCTCTGCGGGAACCAGCTGCCTTGTGTCAGGATGGGGGACCACCACCAGCCCTGAAGGTAATAAAATAAATATACTGATCATGTAATGACATTTCTGAAAAGCACAGAAAGAAGACCGAAAGATAAAGTAATGTTTTACAAAAATTGCTTTGCTCTTATGGGGTCTACATATCAGTCAGGTATTGTGGCTGTTCCCCAGTTGGCGGATAATTGGGAAGGGTCATCGGCAAAATTCAACATGTAGGAAATCCTAATTTTGACGATTACGAACCCAAAAATTATCAGAATCGGTTAGTTGGCAGAACAGGGGGCTTCGGCAGAACAGGGAATCGGCTTGTAGATGTATGGCCCGCATTGCACACATCAGTAAATGATCTGTGACCAACCCAAAAAACTAGGGGGGAAATTTACTAAGATGGGAGTTCTATTTGAGATGGGATGTTGCCCATAGCAACCAATCAGATTTCAGGTATTATCTTCTAGAAGGTACTAGATAAATGAGAAGTAGAACCTGATTGGTTGCTATGGGCAACATCCCATCTCAAATAGAACTCCCATCTTAGTAAATTTACCCCTAGGTGGAGTACAATGAGAACAAAGCAATAGTTACCTCAAAGTTTTTCTCGCTCCAAGGACCTCATTCCGAGTTGTTCACTCGCAAGCTGCTTTTAGCAGCATTGCACACGCTAAGCCGCCGCCTACTGGGAGTGAATCTTAGCTTATCAAAATTGCGAACGAAAGATTCTCAAAATTGCGAATAGAAATTTCTTTGCAGTTTCTGAGTAGCTCGAGACTTACTCTGCCATTGCGATCAGTTCTGTCAGTTTCGTTCCTGGTTTGACGTCACAAACACACCCAGCGTTCGCCCAGACACTCCCCCGTTTCTTCAGACACTCCCGCGTTTTTCCCAGAAACGGTAGCGTTTTTTCACACACTCCCATAAAACGGCCAGTTTCCGCCCAGAATCACCCACTTCCTGTCAATCACATTACGATCACCAGAACGAAGAAAAACCTTGTAATGCCGTGAGTAAAATACCTAACTGCATAGCAAATTTACTTGGCGCAGTCGCACTGCGGACATTGCGCATGCGCATTAGCGACTAATCGCTCCGTTGCGAAAAAAAATAACGAGCGATCAACTCGGAATGACCACCCAAGTTCCGTTGTGCTTCATCTACGACTCTGTATGTGTTTAAAAGTAATTACTGTGCTGTTAAAGGCACAGCCTGGCGTCTGTAGTATACTGTGAGTGGTGTTTTGTGGCATCTGAAATGTGACTAAGACGCAAAAGTAAAAGAAACTGCACTGCACACTTCACGTCATATGCCGCCTAGACACTGGGTGTATGAGGAGAGGACACATCTGTATAAATTAAGCACAGAATAATTTTTCTCTGTTTATTCTGATATTACTGATAAAAAAAATGATGATGAAATGCCAGTGCAAAAATCTTTCTTGTTGAGGGCATAGTCCGAGCTACCTATGTGGTTGCATTGGGCTCCAATGGTTATGGGCCTCCTAGAACTTTGAGTGCTCCACATTGAGGGCTGGCTGCTGACATGGAGAAGATTTGTGAGGCTGCTCTTCCTCAGTGTCAGTGCTATGCTGGCATTGGGGCTCGTGGCTTTGTCATCACTGCCCGGTTATATATTCCAGGACTGAGGATGCTGCTTCCAGACCCAGATAAGGTATGAAGCATCATGGTGTAACCCCTGAGGGAGGAGTGTGCCAGGTCTGAATTTGGGAGGAGAATTACATGTGGAACCCACCAAACTTGTGGCGGCACCTCTAATTCAGTGGTTCTCAAACTCTGTCCTCAGGACCCCCAACAGCTCACGTTTCCCAGTTCACCCAGCAGCTGCATGACTGTATGACCAACTGCCACATCTTAAAGGTCCACAGGGGTCCTGGAAACCATGAGCTGTTTGAGGTCCTGAGGACGGAGTTTGAGAACCACTGCTCTAATTGCACTGGCCTGTTCTTCCAAAGTGTAAAGATTTCTGGAGTAAGAGCATGCCATATGCGGAGGGCCAGAAGTTTGCGCAAGACAGTGGCAAACGCAGGATTTCTAGAGGGGGGGGTTCCAAATATGCTGTACAATCTCCCACTCTTCGGAACATTGGAGCAAGTGCGGGAGTTTGGGGAAGCAGTAGATGATCCTAGTAATGACCTGGACATTAATGTAAACATTTGTCTTTTTATACAATGGATACTGTATGGAAGACAGTATTAATATTTAACACTATATATGGTCTATACTAGTATAGGCTGTGTCAAACATTTACATAATATAAATAAATGGTCAGGAAAATGTTAAACATACCATAATAAATACACAAACATAATAAAACCAGTACTGCACTTCTAAGCACACATTCTCCCACCTCATGGTAAGGCTCCTGTCTCTTCTTCCTGGCAGCTGCTCTCTGGTCCAGAGCACTGATTGAGGACTCAGATCCACACACACAGCAAACTTGGTAGAAGAAGCTGCTACCACTGGGCACGTGCAGCAGCTTTGCTCTGTCCCTTACACTGCATGATGTGTGGCAGCTCTAGTAATCTCATTACATACCATTGCTATTGTCATAATTTGAGCCACTTGCCAAGAGGAGGGGGGTTTACGGGAAACCAGAAACCCCCCCTGCGTTTGCCTATGCAAGACAATGGCAGGAGTTGGGCAGAGCGAGCTTTGATAAATTTCCCCCATAGTTCAGTAATGCTGCCGAGGGTGAAACAAAAATTGTGATGTTACAAAACATAGATACCAGTATGGATCTCTCACGCACCCTGTATCTGTGCAGAGAACTACCCGCCTGCACTGCAATGTGTGAACGTGGAGACAGTCTCTGACTCTTCTTGCCGAGAATCTTACCCGACTGATGAGATAACGGAGAGCATGCTGTGTGCCGGAGTACCGGAAGGGGGGAAAGACTCCTGTCAGGTAACACTTACCAAAACGTCACCTATATGTTCCATGTCTTAGACCATCGTTTCCCAAACTCGGACCTCAAAGAACCCTAGCAGTCCAGGTTTTAAGGATTTCCATACTTGTGCACAGGTGGTGTAGTCAAATGGACTGAGGTACTAATTAAGTCACCTGACCTTAGGCATATATATCCTTTCAAGCGGAACTGTTAGGGAGGCTTAAGGACCAAGGGCCTAATTCAGAGCTGATCGTAGGTGTGTGAAAAAATGCACATCTACAATTAAATCTCTGACGTGCTGGGGAACACGCGGCACAGAGCTAGTCCGCCCAGCACGCCAGGCTCTACCCCCACCCCACAGACATGCGAAAACATCGCACAATGCTGATGCTTTTGCACCTGGCGAGTAGCTCCCTGCAGACCGGCCCTAACCAATATGATGCCCTAGGCAAGATTTTGGCTGGTGCCCCCTAGCACCACCGCTAGTTCCGCCTCTGACCCTGCACCCCTTTCCCAGCTCCATCACCCCCCACCCATAGCAGTCCTTTTTTTGTTTTCCTACCCCCTGTAATTTAAATAAGAACAGTGTGCACATTCGGCGCACAGCCCAAAAAGGTATGTGTTTTTGTTGGCAAGGGGCATGGCCACACAATAGTACCCCCAATTCAAAGTATGCCTCACAGTAGTGCAACTTTATTCACAATTTATCATGCGATAATGTCCCTTATTCACATTACATCACACAGTAGTACCAATTTTCCTTATATACATTACTTCTCACAGTAGTGCCCCTCATGCACATAACATCATACTGAATTGCTCCTTATTCACATTACACCACACTGCTCTTTATTCTCATTACACTACACCATATTGCTCCTTATTCACATTACACCACATATTCACATTACACCACACCATATTGCTCTTTATTCACATTAGACCACACAGTAGTGCCCTTTCTATACGTTACGCCACACAGTAGAGCAACTTCTATACATAATGCCACACATTGGTAATGTATTTATACACATAATACCACACAGTAATGCCCCTTACACATATGACACACATTATTAATGTCCTTATAAACACAGTGTGCCTTACACATTATGCCAACCCTTGTTAATGCCCTTATACACATAATTTCCCTTACACATATGCCGCACATTATTAGTGCCCTTATACACATAATGACACACATAGTGCCCCTTACACATATGTTACACATTATTAATGCCCTTATACAAATAATGACACATATAGTTCCTGGCGTAAGTCAACTGGCAGCTCTGCTAACGTCGGGTGCCTATTTTTTATGAAAATGCATCTTATTTGCATTGCTATGTGGCTAGGATGCACAAGCAGCTTCTGCTGATTAAAATGATATGCAGCATTCCTACATGTGTGTGACTGTGGCTGCTTCTGCATACGAAATGCTGCACACAGAATATAGGCATGCTGCATATCATTTTAATCAGCAGAAGCTGCTTGTGCCCCTAGGCTTACCAGATGCCCTAGGCAATTGCCTAGTTTGCCTATGCCTAAGGCCGGCTCTGCGTAGCTGCGAAGGCAGGTGGCTATCCGGCATGTTGTTGGCCGTAGCGGCTGCGTGTGATGTCACGCAGCCACCGCGGCCCGCCCTGCAAACGGTCCGGACACGCCTATGCTGCCCTTACTGCGCCACCCCAATGCCGCCGACACGCCCCAGGACCACCTCTGCCTGTCAGTCAGGCCGAGGCGATCGCACCAGTGAGATGCCTTTGCATCTCAGGTGTGCGCCTGCGCAGTGCCGCTGCTGCACGTGAGCACACAGCACAGGGCTTCAGACTGCGAACACTGCCGCTGCAGCGTTCCAGTCTGAATTAGGCCCCGTTTGGGAACCACTGCCGCAAACTATGACAGAGAGAATATTCATTTATAAACACCTTCCCGCAGGACTAGTGAAATAAGTCTAAAGAGTTTTTTTTTTAAAATTGCCATTATTATTTCTACCTACAGATGGGTCCATGTTTATCTTGACCTTTAATAGGATTATCTGAGACTGGGCAGCCGGACTTCATCCCCTGCTGTAATGACTTAATCCCCTGCTGTATTGTTCTCTGTATTGTATTGCAGCTGAGAACAATAGATGAATTGTTTATCTTAATAAACCATGTTGTGCCTAGGCGCAGCAAACTAGCCAAGATAACTGTGGGCCCATCTGTATATTCAATAAGCAGTTTAGTCTGTGCCAAAAAGCATGGTATGCCGCAGAGAGCAAGATAAGAAGACAATGCAATAATAAAAAATAGAATATACAATACATAATATATATATATATATATATATATATATATACAGTAGGAGGTATATAGAGGAGAGACAATTCCTTTTATCTGGGTCATAGAACTCTAAGGGCCGGAGATAAAGGGGCGATGTTCAAATGTCCCCCGTTTTTGTCCCTATCACGCCCAGTACAGTCGGGTTTAGATGCGCAAAGTACCTACACCCGACTAAAATAATGGGCGTGATGATGAAAAGACCCGTTTGGGTGCCCAAAACATGGGTAACATTAGAATACTGTCGGTGGGCGCGATTGCGGCCGGGTGGGGGGAGAGCACATTTGAATTAGAGATGTGCACTTGAAATTTTTCGGGTTTTGTGTTTTGGTTTTGGGTTCGGTTCCGCGGCCGTGTTTTGGGTTCGACCGCGTTTTGGCAAAACCTCACCGAATTTTTTTTGTCGGATTCGGGTGTGTTTTGGATTCGGGTGTTTTTTTCAAAAAACCCTAAAAAACAGCTTAAATCATAGAATTTGGGGGTCATTTTGATCCCAAAGTATTATTAACCTCAAAAACCATAATTTCCCCTCATTTTCAGTCTATTCTGAACACCTCACACCTCACAATATTATTTTTAGTCCTAAAATTTGCACCGAGGTCGCTGGATGACTAAGCTAAGCGACCCTAGTGGCCGACACAAACACCTGGCCCATCTAGGAGTGGCACTGCAGTGTCACGCAGGATGGCCCTTCCAAAAAACACTCCCCAAACAGCACATGACGCAAAAAAAAAAAGAGGCGCAATGAGGTAGCTGTGTGAGTAAGCTAAGCGACCCTAGTGGCCGACACAAACACCTGGCCCATCTAGGAGTGGCACTGCAGTGTCACGCAGGATGGCCCTTCCAAAAAACACTCCCCAAACAGCACATGACGCAAAGAAAAATGAAAGAAAAAAAGAGGTGCAAGATGGAATTGTCCTTGGGCCCTCCCACCCACCCTTATGTTGTATAAACAGGACATGCACACTTTAACCAACCCATCATTTCAGTGACAGGGTCTGCCACACGACTGTGACTGAAATGACGGGTTGGTTTCGACCCCCACCGAAAAAGAAGCAATTAATCTCTCCTTGCACAAACTGGCTCTACAGAGGCAAGATGTCCACCTCATCATCATCCTCCGATATATCACCGTGTACATCCCGCTCCTCACAGATTATCAATTCGTCCCCACTGGAATCCACCATCTCAGCTCCCTGTGTACTTTGTGGAGGCAATTGCTGCTGGTCAATGTCTCCACGGAGGAATTGATTATAATTCATTTTAATGAACATCATCTTCTCCACATTTTCTGGAAGTAACCTCGTACGCCGATTGCTGACAAGGTGAGCGGTGGCACTAAACACTCTTTCGGAGTACACACTTGTGGGAGGGCAACTTAGGTAGAATAAAGCCAGTTTGTGCAAGGGCCTCCAAATTGCCTCTTTTTCCTGCCAGTATAAGTACGGACTGTCTGACGTGCCTACTTGGATGCGGTCACTCATATAATCCTCCACCATTCTTTCAATGGGGAGAGAATCATATGCAGTGCCAGTAGACGACATGGCCGTAATCGTTGGCAGGTCCTTCAGTCCGGACCAGATGTCAGCATCAGCAGTCGCTCCAGACTGCCCTGCATCACCGCCAGCGGGTGGGCTCGGAATTCTGAGCCTTTTCCTCGCACCCCCAGTTGCGGGAGAATGTGAAGGAGGAGATGTTGACAGGTCGCGTTCCGCTTGACTTGACAATTTTGTCACCAGCAGGTCTTTGAACCCCAGCAGACTTGTGTGTGCCGGAAAGAGAGATCCAAGGTAGGTTTTAAATCTAGGATCGAGCACGGTGGCCAAAATGTAGTGCTCTGATTTCAACAGATTGACCACCCGTGAATCCTTGTTAAGCGAATTAAGGGCTCCATCCACAAGTCCCACATGCCTAGCGGTATCGCTCTGTGTTAGCTCCTCCTTCAATGTCTCCAGCTTCTTCTGCAAAAGCCTGATGAGGGGAATGACCTGACTCAGGCTGGCAGTGTCTGAACTGACTTCACGTGTGGCAAGTTCAAAGGGCAGCAGAACCTTGCACAACGTTGAAATCATTCTCCACTGCGCTTGAGACAGGTGCATTCCACCTCCTATATCGTGCTCAATTGTATAGGCTTGAATGGCCTTTTGCTGCTCCTCCAACCTCTGAAGCATATATAGGGTTGAATTCCACCTCGTTACCACTTCTTGCTTCAGATGATGGCAGGGCAGGTTCAGGCATTTTTGGTGGTGCTCCAGTCTTCTGTACGTGGTGCCTGTACGCCGAAAGTGTCCCGCAATTCTTCTGGCCACCGACAGCATCTCTTGCACGCCCCTCTCGTTTTTTAAATAATTCTGCACCACCAAATTCAAGGTATGTGCAAAACATGGGACGTGCTGGAATTTGCCCATATTTAATGCACACACAATATTGCTGGCGTTGTCCGATGCCACAAATCCACAGGGGAGTCCAATTGGGGTAAGCCATTCCGCGATGATCTTCCTCAGTTGCCGTAAGAGGTTTTCAGCTGTGTGCGTATTCTGGAAAGCGGTGATACAAAGCGTAGCCTGCCTAGGAAAGAGTTGGCGTTTGCGAGATGCTGCTACTGGTGCCGCCGCTGCTGTTCTTGCGGCGGGAGTCCATACATCTACCCAGTGGGCTGTCACAGTCATATAGTCCTGACCCTGCCCTGCTCCACTTGTCCACATGTCCGTGGTTAAGTGGACATTGGGTACAGCTGCATTTTTTAGGACACTGGTGAGTCTTTTTCTGAGGTCTGTGTACATTTTCGGTATCGCCTGCCTAGAGAAATGGAACCTAGATGGTATTTGGTACCGGGGACACAGTACCTCCAACAAGTCTCTAGTTGGCTCTGCAGTAATGATGGATACCGGAACCACGTTTATCACCACCCAGGATGCCAAGGCCTCAGTTATCCGCTTTGCAGCAGGATGACTGCTGTGATATTTCATCTTCCTCGCAAAGGACTGTTGGACAGTCAATTGCTTGGTGGAAGTAGTAAAAGTGGTCTTACGACTTCCCCTCTGGGATGACCATCGACTCCCAGCAGCAACAACAGCAGCGCCAGCAGCAGTAGGCGTTACACGCAAGGATGCATCGGAGGAATCCCAGGCAGGAGAGGACTCGTCAGAATTGCCAGTGACATGGCCTGCAGGACTATTGGCATTCCTGGGGAAGGAGGAAATTGACACTGAGGGAGTTGGTGGGGTGGTTTGCGTGAGCTTGGTTACAAGAGGAAGGGATTTACTGGTCAGTGGACTGCTTCCGCTGTCGCCCAAAGTTTTTGAACTTGTCACTGACTTATTATGAATGTGCTGCAGGAGACGTATAAGGGAGGATGTTCCGAGGTGGTTAACGTCCTTACCCCTACTTATTACAGCTTGACAAAGGCAACACACGGCTTGACAAATGTTGTCCGCATTTCTGTTGAAATACTTCCACACTGAAGAGCTGATTTTTTTGGTATTTTCACCAGGCATGTCAATGGCCATATTCCTCCCACGGACAACAGGTGTCTCCCCGGGTGCCTGACTTAAACAAACCACCTCACCATCAGAATCCTCCTGGTCAATTTCCTCCCCAGCACCAGCAACACCCATATCCTCCTCATCCTGGTGTACTTCAACACTGACATCTTCAATCTGACTATCAGGAACTGGACTGCGGGTGCTCCTTCCAGCACTTGCAGGGGGCGTGCAAATGGTGGAAGGCGCATGCTCTTCACGTCCAGTGTTGGGAAGGTCAGGCATCGCAACCGACACAATTGGACTCTCCTTGTGGATTTGGGATTTTGAAGAACGCACAGTTCTTTGCTGTGCTTTTGCCAGCTTGAGTCTTTTCATTTTTCTAGAGAGAGGCTGAGTACTTCCATCCTCATGTGAAGCTGAACCACTAGCCATGAACATAGGCCAGGGCCTCAGCCGTTCCTTGCCACTCCGTGTGGTAAATGGCATATTGGCAAGTTTACGCTTCTCCTCCGACAATTTTATTTTAGATTTTTGAGTCCTTTTTTTACTGATATTTGGTGTTTTGGATTTTACATGCTCTGTACTATGACATTGGGCATCGGCCTTGGCAGACGACGTTGATGGCATTTCATCGTCTCGGCCATGACTAGTGGCAGCAGCTTCAGCACGAGGTGGAAGTCGATCTTGATCTTTCACTATGTTTGGAACCTCAACATTTTTGTTCTCCATATTTTAATAGGCACAACTAAAAGGCACCTCAGGTAAACAATGGAGATGGATGGATACTAGTATACTTATGGATGACGAGCGACTGCCGACACAGAGGTAGCTACAGCCGTGGACTACCGTACTGTGTCTGCTGCTAATATAGACTGGATGATAATGAGATAAAATTAAAATATATATATATATCACACTAGTACTGCAGCCGGACAGGTATATATTATGTAATGACGGACCTGCTGGACACTGTCTGTCAGACTCAGCACTGCAGACTCCTAAAGTAAGCTACTAGTATCAAGAAGATAGAAAAGAAAAAAAAACCACGGGTAGGTGGTATACAATTATGGATGGATGAGCGACTGCCGACACAGAAGTAGCTACAGCCGTGGACTACCGTACTGTGTCTGCTGCTAATATAGACTGGATGATAATGAGATAAAATTAAAATATATATATATATCACACTAGTACTGCAGCCGGACAGGTATATATTATGTAATGACGGACCTGCTGGACACTGTCTGTCAGACTCAGCACTGCAGACTCCTAAAGTAAGCTACTAGTATCAAGAAGATAGAAAAGAAAAAAAAACCACGGGTAGGTGGTATACAATTATGGATGGACGAGCGACTGCCGACACAGAGGTAACTACAGCCGTGGACTACCGTACTGTGTCTGCTGCTAATATAGACTGGATGATAATGAGATAAAATTAAAATATATATATATATCACACTAGTACTGCAGCCGGACAGGTATATATTATGTAATGACGGACCTGCTGGACACTGTCTGTCAGACTCAGCACTGCAGACTCCTAAAGTAAGCTACAAGTATCAAGAAGATAGAAAAAAAAAACACGGGTAGGTGGTATACAATTATGGATGGACGAGCGACTGCCGACACAGAGGTAGCTACAGCCGTGGACTACCGTACTGTGTCTGCTGCTAATATAGACTGGATGATAATGAGATAAAATTAAAATATATATATATATATATCACACTAGTACTGCAGCCGGACAGGTATATATTATGTAATAACGGACCTGCTGGACACTGTCTGTCAGACTCAGCACTGCAGACTCCTAAAGTAAGCTACTAGTATCAAGAAGATAGAAAAGAAAAAAAACCACGGGTAGGTGGTATACAATTATGGATGGACGAGCGACTGCCGACACAGAGGTAGTTACAGCCGTGGACTACCGTACTGTGTCTGCTGCTAATATAGACTGGATGATAATGAGATAAAATTAAAATATATATATATCACACTAGTACTGCAGACGGACAGGTATATATTATGTAATGACGGACTTGCTGGACACTGTCTGCAGAATGCGTTTATAAAAACACCACACGACGAGTGTTTAACTTTTTCAGGCAGACAATCACAATATACTGGTGGTCAGCAGACAATCACAATACTGGTGGTCAGTGGTCACTGGTCAGTCACACTGGCAGTGGCACTCTGGCAGCAAAAGTGTGCACTGTACTTAAAATATGTACTCCTGCTATAACTGCTCCCCAGTCTCCCCCACAATTAAGCTGTGTGAGCAGTGAGCACTCAGCAGTCAGATAATGATATACAGTATATGATGCAGCACACTGGGCTGAGCACAGATATGGTATGTGACTGTGTCACACTGTGTATCGTTTTTTTTCAGGCAGAGAACGGATTAATTAAACTGGTGGTCATTGGTCACTGGTCACACTATCAGCAGCAAGTAGTACTCCTCCTAATAATATGCTCCCCAAAATTAGTGTCTCTCTCTAGTACTCTAGTCTAAACGGAGAGGACGCCAGCCACGTCCTCTCCCTATCAATCTCAATGCACGTGTGAAAATGGCGGCGACGCGCGGCTCCTTATATAGAATCCGAGTCTCGCGATAGAATCCGAGCCTCGCGAGAATCCGACAGCGGGATGATGACGTTCGGGCGCGCTCGGGTTAACCGAGCAAGGCGGGAAGATCCGAGTCGCTCGGCCCCGTGTAAAAAAACCTGAAGTTCGGGCGGGTTCGGATTCCGAGGAACCGAACCCGCTCATCACTAATTTGAATAGGACCCTAATAATCTTATATGTTGCAGCGGGAAGCCGTGTACCTGTCCCACCTTTGTGCTATCTGAAAAGATTCTATTTCAGGCTCCTGCATTGGGATGTACTAAGCCTTGGAGAGAAATAAAGTGGAGAGAGATTA
Organism: Pseudophryne corroboree; assembly: GCF_028390025.1. Taxonomy (NCBI): domain Eukaryota; kingdom Metazoa; phylum Chordata; class Amphibia; order Anura; family Myobatrachidae; genus Pseudophryne; species Pseudophryne corroboree. The sequence goes on along the minus strand of NC_086453.1, from coordinate 30,337,888 downwards.
AGTACCAGCCAACCAGCTCCTAACTGCCGTGTTACAGGCTGTGTTTGAAAAATTACAGGAGCTGATCGGTTGGTACTTTTGCCCAGATTTATCAAGTTTTGGAAAGTGATAAATTGCACGGTGATAAAGGACCAGCCAATCAGCTCCTAACTGTCATTTTTCAAACAGATGACCAGATTTATCAAGCCCTGAAAAGTGATAAATAGCACGGTGATAAAGTACCAATAGCCAATCAGCTCCTAACTGTCATTTTCCAAACACAGCCTGTAACACGGCAGTTAGGAACTGGCCGGCTGGTGCATTATCCCCGTGAAATTCATCACTCTCCAAGGCTTGATAAATCTGGGCCTATATCTCCACAAACTTTATTGGTGGTCATTCTGAGTTGATCGCTAGCTGCATTTTATTCGCTGTGCAGCGATGAGGCAAAAAAAGGCACTCCTGCGCATGCGTATGCGGCGCAATGCGCACGCACGTTGTACTATTACAACGAACGATGTCGTTTCACACAGGGTCTAGCGAAGCTTTTCAGTCGCACTGCTGACCGCAGAGTGATTGACATGAAGTGGGCGTTTCTGGGTGTCAACTGACCGTTTTCAGGGACTGATCGTAAAAATGCAGACGTGCCAGGAAAAATGCAGGCGTGGCTGGGCGAACGCTGGGCATGTTTGTGACGTCATAACAGGAACTGAACAGTCTGAAGTGATCGCAAGCGCTGAGTAGGTTTGAAGCTACTCTGAAACTGCACAAAAAACTTTGTAGCCTCTCTGCGATCCTTTCATTCACACTTCTGCTAAGCTAAAATACACTCCCAGTGGGCGGCGGCATAGCGTTTGCACGGCTGCTAAAAATTGCTAGCGAGCGATCAACTTGGAATGACCACCATAGACCCATGTATCGTGTGTGTCTTTTTTTTTTTAGTATAGATAGCAAATCTAGCGCAGAAAGACAGGGTGAAGGAGAGAAGCCGTAAGTTTTGTTCAAGTGCAGAAATATTATTGTTGTAACACTCTGGAAATATTGAGAAATCTCCTCACGTGGCCCTCATTCCGAGTTGATCACACGTAGCAACTTTTTGCTGCTGGTGCGATCAACTAATCTCCGCCTAAGGGGGTCATTCCGAGTTGATCGCTAGCTGCCGTTGTTCGCAGTGCAGCGATCAGGCTAAAAATCGGCACTTCTGCGCATGTGTATGGCACGCAGTGCGCACGCGCGTCGTACTTTCACAAATGCCATTGCAGTTTTACACAGGGTCTAGCGACGCTTTTCAGTCGCACTGCTGGCCGCAGAGTGATTGACAGGAAGTGGGTGTTTCTGGGTGGTAACTGACCGTTTTCGGGGAGTGTAAAAATAAACCGCAGGTGTGCCAAATAAAAACGGAGGCGTGGCCGGCCGAATGCAGTGCGTGTTTGTGACGTCAAAACAGGAAATAAACAGACTGAAGTGATCGTTAGCTAGGAGTAGGTCTGGAGCTACTCTGAAACTGCAGTTTTTTTTGTAGCCGCTCTGCGATCCTTTCGTTCGCACTTCTGCTAAGCTAAGATACACTCACAGAGGGCGGCGGCCTAGCGTGTGCACTGCTGCTAAAAGCAGCTAGTGAGCGAACAACTCGGAATGAGGGCCTATGGGGGAGTGTATTTTAGCATAGCAGGGCTGCGATCGCTTGTGCAGCCCTGCTATGCTAAAAATTTTTCACTCAAAACAAGACCAGCCCTGGACCTACTGACCCTGTGCGACGGATCCAGCGATGAAGGTCCCGGATGTGACGTCAGACATCCGCCCTCCATTCTCCTGGACACACCTGTCTTTTTCTTACCACTCCCCGGAAATGGCTGGAAACGGTGTGTATCCGCCCCAAAACTCCTCCTGCCTGTCCATCTTCTTGCGATCGCCGCTGCGATCACATTTGTCATTGGCGGTGACGACGTGCGTGCATAAAGCGACCGCCACACATGCGCATTTCTGACCCGTTCGCACCGCAGTGAAGAACCGATGTGTGCGAACGGGTTGGAATGACCCCCATGGACCCTGTAGTAAATGTATTCTGATTCGCACACAATGCCGATATTCATACTAATTGTTACTGTTTTTCAACTGCGCTAAAAAGTCACACAGAGCAAGCCTGCCATAGTGTGAGACGCAGATACCACAGATATGTGCGGTACCTGAGGCATCTGGGAAGTGTACTGAGCGGAGTCTGGGAGGTGGCTAGTCAGATGCACATAGATGGTCACGGTTGTGTCAGGGGAGTGTCATGGCGTGTTATGGGAGTGTCAGGGGAGTGTCATGGCGTGTTATGGGAGTGTCAGTAGTGTGTTATGGGAGTGTCAGGGATGTGTTATGGGAGTGTCAGGGGCCTGTGTTATGGGAGTGTCAGGGCGTGTTATGGGAGTGTCAGGGGAGTGTCATGGCGTGTTATGGGAGTGTCATGGCGTGTTATGGGAGTGTCATGGCGTGTTATGGGAGTGTTATGGCGTGTTATGGGAGTGTCAGTAGTGTGTTATGGGAGTGTCAGGGATGTGTTATGGGAGTGTCAGGGGCGTGTTATGGGAGTGTCAGGGGCGTGTTATGGGAGTGTCTGGGATGTGTTATGGGAGTGTCAGGGATGTGTTATGGGAGTGTCAGGGGCATGTTATGGGAGTGTCAGGGGCATGTTATGGGAGTGTCAGGGGCGTGTTATGGGAGTGACAGGGGCATGTTATGGGAGTGTCAGGGATGTGTTATGGGAGTGTCAGGGATGTGTTATGGGAGTGTCAGGGGCATGTTATGGGAGTGTCAGGGGCGTGTTATGGGAGTGTCAGGGATATGTTATGGGAGTGTCAGGGGCATGTTATGGGAGTGTCAGGGGTGAGTTATCGGAGTGTCAGGGGCATGTTATGGGAGTGTCAGGGGCTTGTTATGGGAGTATCAGGGGACTTTAATGGGAGTGTCAGGGGTGAGTTATTGGAGTGTCAGAGCATGTTATGGGAGTGTCAGGGACGTGTTATGGGAGTGACAGGGGCATGTTATGGGAGTGTCAGGGCATGTTATGGGAGTGTCAGGGACGTGTTATGGGAGTGTCAGGGCATGTTATGGGAGTGTCAGGGACGTGTTATGGGAGTGTCAGGGACCTGTTATGGGAGTGTCAGGGCATGTTATGGGAGTGTCAGGGATGTGTTATGGGAGTGTCAGGGGCCTGTGTTATGAGAGTGTCAGGGCGTGTTATGGGAGTGTCAGGGCCCTGTGATGGGTGTGTCAGGGGCTTGTTATGGGAGTGTCAGGGGTGAGTTATTGGAGTGTCAGGGGCCTTTAATGGGATTGTCAGGGGTGAGTTATTGGAGTGTCAGGAGCATGTTATGGGAGTGTCAGGGGTGAGTTATTGGAGTGTCAGGGGTGAGTTATTGGAGTGTCCGGGGCGTGCTATGATAGTGTCAGGGGTGAGTTATGGGAGTGTCAGGGGTGAGTTATGGGAGTGTCAGTGGCGTGTTATGATAGTGTCAGGGGTGAGTTATGGGAGTGTCAGGGACGTGTTATGGGAGTGTCAGGGGCATGTTATGGGAGTGTCAGGAGTGAGTTATTGGAGTGTCAGGAGCGTGTTATGGGAGTGTCAGGGGTGAGTTATGGGAGTGTCCGGGGCGTGTTATGATAGTGTCAGGGGTGAGTTATGGGAGTGTCAGGGACGTGTTATGGGAGTGTCAGGGGCGTGTTATGGGAGTGTCAGGGGTGAGTTATTGGAGTGTCAGGGGTGAGTTATTGGAGTGTCAGGAGCATGTTATGGGAGTGTCAGGGGTGAGTTTTTGAAGTGTCAGGAGCGTGTTATGGGAGTGTCAGGGGTGAGTTATTGGAGTGTCCGGGGCGTGTTATGATAGTGTCAGGGGTGAGTTATGGGAGTGTCAGGGGTGAGATATGGGAGTGTCAGGGGTGAGTTATGGGAGTGTCAGTGGCGTGTTATGATAGTGTCAGGGGTGAGTTATGGGAGTGTCAGGGACGTGTTATGGGAGTGTCAGGGGCGTGTTATGGGAGTGTCAGGGGTGAGTTATGGGAGTGTCAGGGACGTGTTATGGGAGTGTCAGTGGCGTGTTATGGGAGTGTCAGGGGCGTGTTATGGGAGTGTCAGGGGCATGTTATGGGAGTGTCAGGGGCGTGTTATGGGAGTGTCAGGGATGTGTTATGGGAGTGTCAGGGATGTGTTATGGGAGTGTCAGGGGCCTGTGTTATGGGAGTGTCAGGGCGTGTTATGGGAGTGTCAGGGCCCTGTGATGGGTGTGTCAGGGGCTTGTTATGGGAGCATCAGGGGCCTTTAATGGGAGTGTCAGGGGTGAGTTATGGGAGTGTCAGGGGCATGTTATGGGAGTGTCAGGGGCTTGTTATGGGAGTATCAGGGGACTTTAATGGGAGTGTCAGGGGTGAGTTATTGGAGTGTCAGGAGCATGTTATGGAAGTGTCAGGGGTGAGTTATTGGAGTGTCAGGGGTGAGTTATTGGAGTGTCCGGGGCGTGTTATGGGAGTGTCGGGGGTGAGTTATGGGAGTGTCAGTGGTGAGTTATTGGAGTGTCAGGGGTGAGTTATTGGAGTGTCCGGGGCGTGTTATGGGAGTGTCGGGGGTGAGTTATGGGAGTGTCAGTGGTGTGTTATGATAGTGTCAGGGGTGAGTTATGGGAGTGTCAGGGACGTGTTATGGGAGTGTCAGTGGCGTGTTATGGGAGTGTCAGGGACGTGTTATGGGAGTGTCAGTGGCGTGTTATGGGAGTGTCAGGGGTGTGTTATGGGAGTGTCAGTGGCGTGTTATGGGAGTGTCAGGGGCGTGTTATGGGAGTGTCAGGGGCGTGTTATGGGAGTGTCAGGGGCATGTTATGGGAGTGTCAGTGGCGTGTTATGGGAGTGTCAGGGGTGTGTTATGGGAGTGTCCGGGGCGTGTTATGGGAGTGTCGGGGGTGAGTTATGGGAGTGTCAGTGGTGAGTTATTGGAGTGTCAGGGGTGAGTTATTGGAGTGTCCGGGGCGTGTTATGGGAGTGTCGGGGGTGAGTTATGGGAGTGTCAGTGGTGTGTTATGATAGTGTCAGGGGTGAGTTATGGGAGTGTCAGGGACGTGTTATGGGAGTGTCAGTGGCGTGTTATGGGAGTGTCAGGGGTGTGTTATGGGAGTGTCCGGGGCGTGTTATGGGAGTGTCAGGGGTGTGTTATGGGAGTGTCAGTGGCGTGTTATGGGAGTGTCAGGGGCGTGTTATGGGAGTGTCAGGGGCGTGTTATGGGAGTGTCAGTGGCGTGTTATGGGAGTGTCAGGGGCGTGTTATGGGAGTGTCAGGGGCGTGTTATGGGAGTGTCAGGTTCGTGTCGCTGATAGTGGCAGCAAAATTTACTGTGCTACGTATGAAATTGCTTCTTCAGCAGCCTCTCTCCCCTGCACATGGTGCTGTGTGCTGGGCTGGGGAGAAAGACTGTGCAGAAGCAGTCAGTCCTCTCTCTCCTTGCGTGATGTGCCCTTCGCCCACCAGATCTGCCAGCAGCGCACCCCTGTGCAGCATACACAGCCACACGGCGCCCCTGGCATTATTAGCATAAAGTCACACAGGCTACACTGGCAAATGTCACACAGCATCTGACTCAGAATCAGCGCCATTATTTTTAAGACAAGGGATGTGCACTGGCGCTATTTGCCCTAGTCTCATGGCACACACACACACACACACACACACACACACACACACACACACACACACACACACACACACACTCACACACTCACACATAGGGGTAAATTTACTAAGGTGGGAGATTTTTAGAACTTGTGATGTTGCCCATGGCAACCAATCAGATTCTACTTACCATTTATCTAGCTGCTTCTAGCAGATAATAGATATAATCTGATTGGTTGCTATGGGCAACATCACTAGTTCTAAAAATCTCCCACCTTAGTAAATTTACCCCATACAGTTAGTAAGGAATCGCCCTTCTGTGTATTTGTTTCCATAAGCTGTAATACTAAAGCTGAGTTGCTTTGTAACTTTAGCAAAAGTAATTAGCCCCAGCTTCTGTTTCCTTAAAATAAATCAACCATAAGTTTTTATGCCTTTACTAATATGATGGTGGTCTTACAGGGAGACTCTGGCGGACCCTTGGTGTGTAACTCTAAGCTGTACGGTATCACGTCCTGGGGCAACGTTCCCTGCGCTGAGGCCAATCGTCCAGGAATATACACTAAAGTGTGCAACTACCTGGACTGGATCCAAGACACAATTTCAAACGGCGACTGCCTACCCTAATGAAGATCCTTTCATTTCTGTAGTGGATGTCAAAACGTTGACAATGTTCCATCCATCCATCCATCCATCCATCCAAGCTGCGTGATTTTCAAATTAAAGCGTGAAAAGCTTATTGTCATGAGAACTCTAAATAGGAGAATCTGCTGAATAGTGCCACCCTGCAACTCTGTTATAGCTTATCCTCTGTATACCTCTCAACGTATTATAGAAAACGAATGATGACATACACTGGCCATCTAGGGGCAGATTTAATTAGGAACAGGGCTTATTTTGTCGCTGCAGCTCCCAGGTTTAACACCCGTAGCTATTCATTTGCCAGTTTCCATGTGTGTTAAGCCTGCGGATAATGGGGGTTATTCAGAGTTGATCGCAGCAGCAAATTTGGGCAAAACCATGTGCACTGCAGGGGAGGCAGATGGGTGTAGTATAGCTGACCGGCAGTCAGGAGACCACTGGTCAGCATACAGACGCCGGGATCCCGGCGGGGATGGGAGAGTGCAGCAAACCCCTGTGGGCTCGGTGGCAACCTGTGGGCCCCTCCGAGTGGAAATAGTCCCTGTTGGTCGGCATGCTGACCATCGGGATAGTAAGGGGGCGGGATGCTGGTCGAGGTCATGTGACCGTCGGTCTTCCACCCGCCGGTCACATGAATACCAACCGTAGCAGATATAACATGTGCAGAGAGAGTTAGATTTGGGTGGGTTATATCGTTTCTGTGCAGGGTAAATACTGGCTGCTTTATTTTAACACTGCAATTTAGATTTCAGTTTGAACACACCCCACCCAAATCGAACTCTCTCTGCACATGTTACATCTGCCCCACCTGGTTTTGCCCAACTGCTAACAAATTTGCTGCTGCGATCAGGTCTGAATTAGGCCCAATGTGCATTAACTCAAGTGCCCACAGATGTGGAATTACCCCATGTGGTAAGCCCCAAAGGATGCATTAAGGGAAAATTTACTGAACATTGGAGAGTGATAAAGTGGAGAGAGATAAAGTACCAGCCAATCAGCTCCTAACTGCCAAAATGACAGTTAAGAGTTGATTGGCTGGTACTTTATCTCTCTCCAACTCTTAGTACATCAGCATCATTATGTGGAATTTTTCCTCCTGATGCTGCAAGGAAAGTGCTCACTTAGGGATTCCCATGTAAGTAGTGGCAGAGCTGTAGCCGCACAGTAAGTCCAACTGCTAACTGAATCTGCCCCCACCCCTACAGTCATCCAACTAATATTACCTTTTTAATTCAGACTATGCCTCTGGAATTGGGAATTTGGTTTTATTGTTATTAAATATTCAGCATATGAACAATCAATGAAATATCGATGTAAGCACAAACAAACACCACAGAATATGTATACCACAAGGGAACAATACCATAAAATATTTAAAAAGTCACAAAAACACAGGTAAACACATAGGGGTCATTCCGAGATGATCGTAGCTGTGCTAAATTTAGCACAGCTACAATCATTCACACCAACATGCGGGGTGGTGGTAGTGGGGGTGTGCCCAGCACAGGGCTAGTCCGCCCCGCATGTCAGTGCCGCCCCCCCCCCCCCCCCCCCGCAGAAGTGCGATGCCTTTGCACTTCAAGAGTAGCTCCCTGCCAGCACAGCTTTAGTGTGCTGGCCGGGAGCTACTCATCGGCCCCTGGCCCGCAGCGGCTGCGTGTGACGTCACGCAGCCGCTGCGGCCCGCCCCCCATTCGGTCCGGCCACGCCTGCGTTGGCCGGACCGCTCCCACGAAACGGCGGCCAAACGCTGCTGTTCCGCCCCCTCCCGCCCAGTGATCTCCTCTGCCTGTCAATCAGGCAGAGGCGATCGCAGCTCTGCTACGGCCTTCGGCCATCTGGCATGCGCCGGCGCACTACGGCACCGGCGCATGCACAGTAGGGACCCGTTTGATCGGCTGCGACAAAAAGCAACGAGCGAACGGGTCATAATGACCCCCATAGACAGGTACAACAGTCCTATCTACATTTAGAACCATTAAGCATAGTGATTGCTTTAGGGAAGAAGCTATCTTTCAGCCGGCTGGTCTTACACAATAGTGTAACGTGAGTTGGAAGGAAGCAAAACAAACACCCCATAATTAGGATGAGTTGCATCACCCAGTATACTTTCTAACCTTCACAAGGAGCCTTTTCCCTTTTCTCATAAACAGACTGGATGCTGGGCAGTTGTACACCAATTATCCTGCCCCTACATCTACATCAATATATACCATACTTACCTACTTTGCTGCCTCCTCCTCCGGGAGGAGGCAGCGTTGTAGGTGCATGGGGGCGTGGCCGGCAGCAGGATGGGCTGTTCAGGGCGTGGCCAGCATCAGGATGGGCGGTCCGTGGGCGTGGCATCAGGGTCGCGTCATCGTGACTCCACCCCCCGCTGTGCTTTGCCGAGAAACGAGGCGCTACATAGCGGGGGCGGAGCTACGATGACGCGATTCAGCACGAATCGCATCATCGGACCTCCTCGGGCCGCCCACTTGTTCTCTGCTGCGGGCGGCCGAGGGGGAAAGCGGGTGGCTTGCCCACCTTTCCGGGGGGCCGGGAGGGTCACCCGATTTTCGGGAGCCTCCCGGCCATTCCGGGAGGGTAGGCAAGTATGATATATACAGTATATAAATGTAACAAATTACTGTAGCAGTGCAAGATAAGATATATAATAATATTATTGTACACCTGCTCTGATCTTCTATGGTAATTTGTTACTTTGTGTTGATGTTTGAGCAATCAGATCTCCCTGTATTAGGAGCTGCATACATGTAACAGAATAATCACATTTGTGCACAGCTTTATTTTTCTTATATTGAATCAGAACTGACCCAAAATAAAATTTGTTGGGTGTCTGTGTGTTTACAGATCACTAAAGATGGTTTTGGTTACTTATGCGAAGTAGATGCAAATGAAATAGCTTAGAATTACAATTATAAACAGAATGTTCTCTTAAGTAGTAGAACTCAATAGAAAGAAAATAATAATAATAATAATAAAAACAACATTATGAAGTACAGTACATGTATCCATTACATGTATCCATTTCTTTTAAATCTACCGATTTGTCAGCACGCGAGATCTGGGCGACTCGACTACAACACGGGTCCTTCTCAATCAAAATGTGACTCTTATACCCCTTTTCCACTTGTAGCACGGGTCGCAGCCAGGAGCCTGACATGGCTGCGACCCGTGCTACAGCCCCCTTCTACACTAGCTCACTCAACGCGGCATATTGCTGGGTTGGTGACGCTGCTGGTGACACGGCAAGCGTGGCGCTGGGAGATCACATGATCTCCCAGCACCGCCCTTCCATACACTGTGAACGGGAGCCATGTCGCATCGACACGGCTCCCGTTCACACTACACAGCTTACCGGGTTGAACACGTGTTCAACCCGGCTAGCTACCCGGGTAGGATTCTCGGATCACTTGATCCGGGAATTTGCAGGGGGGGCCATTTCCACTTGAAAAAAAACACGGGTAAATATGCGCCCCCGCACATTTACCCGCGTTTTTAGAGCTAGTGGAAAAGGGGTATAAGTCACATAAATAAAACTACTATGCCAGTTTGCACTGATCAGTGTGATGTGTGACATTTGGTGTTTGTTAGTCTGAAACTATATATGAAGTGTTACACTGTAGCGGATGTCGCTTTTCTCACTCCAAGTTCCATTGTGCTTCATCTGCAACTTTGTATACATGTAAAAGTAATTCCTGAGCGGATGTAGGGACTTATTCAGGTTACAAAGCGGATCGTTGCTGAGCAATGTATTTAATGAAGAATCCAGTCATACAGCCCATCACAAGAAGATTGACAGGAAGAAGGCGTTTGTGGGTGTCAACTGACCGTTTTCTGGGAGTGTTTGGAAAAACGCAGGCGTGTCCAGGCGTTTGCAGGGCGGGTGTCTGACGTCAATTCCGGCCACGAACAGGCTGAAGTGATCGCAGCGGCTGAGTAAGTCCTGTGCTACTCAGAATCTGCACAAAATTTTTTGCAGAGCTCGGCTGCACATGCGATCGCACACTTGCAAAGCGAAAATACACTCCCCCGTGGGCGGCGACTATGCGTTTGCACGGCTGCTAAAAACAGCTAGCAAGCGATCAACTGGGAATTACCCCCCATGTGCACTGCAGGTGGGGCAGATGTAACATGTGCAGAGAGAGTTAGATTTGGATGGGGTCTGTTCAAACTGAAATCTAAATTGCAGTGTAAAAATAAAGCAGCCAGTATTTACCCTGCACAGAAACAATATAACCCACCCAAATCTAACTCTCTCTGCACATGTTACATCTGCCCCACCTGCAGTGCTACATGGTTTTGCCCAATTGCTAACTTTTTTTGTTTGCTAACCAACTTGAATAACCCCCTATATTTGCAGTCCAGTGTCTCTGGTATTCTGTGATTGGTGTTTTGGTGCATCCAAGAAGTGAATAATTGTATGCTACACCTCTCAGAGCGACTCAGACATACCAGGTGTCTCACACCTTGTAGCGTACAGATGGACGGTTTTATTGTTTGTTTAATGAAACATATTTGAATAATGTAATTGGCTTAAACTTTATTACAGACAGCGGGAAATGCTATCGATAATTATTTCAACTCTTCTTTTAATATTTTCATCTATTTACACCAATAGGGGAGCCAGTGGCTAATGATCTGATGTACCACTCTGGATAATAGTTTCCTTTCGGTAATGCTAGTTTTTCTTTATCCGAAATGCTTTTTGTATAGCTTATTATAGTAGCTGTTTGTGTGTCTGTTGCTACAGATATTTATAAAGGGTTTGGCCTGTGGATGTATATGGGCACCAGTTAGTTGCTGTTTTAATGTCTTCCGGAGAGAAATACCCACAACAGTATTACCATTATTATCCTTTCTGTATATGGCGCCCCAAGGTGTATGCAGCGCCTTAGCTAGTGCATTATCCTTAGTAGTGGAGGTGAAAACATGATATAAAATGCAAATATAATGCAAAACAATGCAGAGCATAGGAGTATGCAAGTAATAGGGGATGTAATTAAGATCCCGACAGTCACAATGCCAATGGATCCCGAAGGTGAGCATTAATGTTAGTTTTAAAGACAGGGTTAGGCACTTGTGGGAGGGACAGTTTTGTTTAGGCTGTGTGAGGAGACGGTTAGGGTTAGGTTGCAGGTGGGGACTAGAGATGAGCGCCTGAAATTTTTCGGGTTTTGTGTTTTGGTTTTGGGTTCGGTTCCGCGGCCGTGTTTTGGGTCCGAACGCGTTTTGGCAAAACCTCACCGAATTTTTTTTGTCGGATTCGGGTGTGTTTTGGATTCGGGTGTTTTTTTCAAAAAACACTAAAAAACAGCTTAAATCATAGAATTTGGGGGTCATTTTGATCCCAAAGTATTATTAACCTCAAAAACCATAATTTACACTCATTTTCAGTCTATTCTGAATACCTCACACCTCACAATATTATTTTTAGTCCTAAAATTTGCACCGAGGTCGCTGTGTGAGTAAGATAAGCGACCCTAGTGGCCGACACAAACACCGGGCCCATCTAGGAGTGGCACTGCAGTGTCACGCAGGATGTCCCTTCCAAAAAACCCTCCCCAAACAGCACATGACGCAAAGAAAAAAAGAGGCGCAATGAGGTAGCTGTGTGAGTAAGATTAGCGACCCTAGTGGCCGACACAAACACCGGGCCCATCTAGGAGTGGCACTGCAGTGTCACGCAGGATGGCCCTTCCAAAAAACCCTCCCCAAACAGCACATGACGCAAAGAAAAAAAGAGGCGCAATGAGGTAGCTGTGTGAGTAAGATTAGCGACCCTAGTGGCCGACACAAACACCGGGCCCATCTAGGAGTGGCACTGCAGTGTCACGCAGGATGTCCCTTCCAAAAAACCCTCCCCAAACAGCACATGACGCAAAGAAAAAAAGAGGCGCAATGAGGTAGCTGTGTGAGTAATATTAGCGACCCTAGTGGCCGACACAAACACCGGGCCCATCTAGGAGTGGCACTGCAGTGTCACGCAGGATGTCCCTTCCAAAAAACCCTCCCCAAACAGCACATGACGCAAAGAAAAAAAGAGGCGCAATGAGGTAGCTGACTGTGTGAGTAAGATTAGCGACCCTAGTGGCCGACACAAACACCGGGCCCATCTAGGAGTGGCACTGCAGTGTCACGCAGGATGTCCCTTCCAAAAAACCCTCCCCAATCAGCACATGATGCAAAGAAAAAGAAAAGAAAAAAGAGGTGCAAGATGGAATTGTCCTTGGGCCCTCCCACCCACCCTTATGTTGTATAAACAAAACAGGACATGCACACTTTAACCAACCCATCATTTCAGTGACAGGGTCTGCCACACGACTGTGACTGATATGACGGGTTGGTTTGGACCCCCCCCAAAAAAGAAGCAATTAATCTCTCCTTGCACAAACTGGCTCTACAGAGGCAAGATGTCCACCTCATCTTCACCCTCCGATATATCACCGTGTACATCCCCCTCCTCACAGATTATCAATTCGTCCCCACTGGAATCCACCATCTCAGCTCCCTGTGTACTTTGTGGAGGCAATTGCTGCTGGTCAATGTCTCCGCGGAGGAATTGATTATAATTCATTTTAATGAACATCATCTTCTCCACATTTTCTGGATGTAACCTCGTACGCCGATTGCTGACAAGGTGAGCGGCGGCACTAAACACTCTTTCGGAGTACACACTTGTGGGAGGGCAACTTAGGTAGAATAAAGCCAGTTTGTGCAAGGGCATCCAAATTGCCTCTTTTTCCTGCCAGTATAAGTACGGACTGTGTGACGTGCCTACTTGGATGCGGTCACTCATATAATCCTCCACCATTCTATCAATGTTGAGAGAATCATATGCAGTGACAGTAGACGACATGTCCGTAATCGTTGTCAGGTCCTTCAGTCCGGACCAGATGTCAGCATCAGCAGTCGCTCCAGACTGCCCTGCATCACCGCCAGCGGGTGGGCTCGGAATTCTGAGCCTTTTCCTCGCACCCCCAGTTGCGGGAGAATGTGAAGGAGGAGATGTTGACAGGTCGCGTTCCGCTTGACTTGACAATTTTGTCACCAGCAGGTCTTTCAACCCCAGCAGACCTGTGTCTGCCGGAAAGAGAGATCCAAGGTAGGCTTTAAATCTAGGATCGAGCACGGTGGCCAAAATGTAGTGCTCTGATTTCAACAGATTGACCACCCGTGAATCCTTGTTAAGCGAATTAAGGGCTGCATCCACAAGTCCCACATGCCTAGCGGAATCACTCCCTTTTAGCTCCTTCTTCAATGCCTCCAGCTTCTTCTGCAAAAGCCTGATGAGGGGAATGACCTGACTCAGGCTGGCAGTGTCTGAACTGACTTCACGTGTGGCAAGTTCAAAGGGCATCAGAACCTTGCACAACGTTGAAATCATTCTCCACTGCACTTGAGACAGGTGCATTCCACCTACTATATCGTGCTCAATTGTATAGGCTTGAATGGCCTTTTGCTGCTCCTCCAACCTCTGAAGCATATAGAGGGTTGAATTCCACCTCGTTACCACTTCTTGCTTCAGATGATGGCAGGGCAGGTTCAGTAGATTTTGGTGGTGCTCCAGTCTTCTGTACGTGGTGCCTGTACGCCGAAAGTGTCCCGCAATTTTTCTGGCCACCGACAGCATCTCTTGCACGCCCCTGTCGTTTTTTAAAAAATTCTGCACCACCAAATTCAAGGTATGTGCAAAACATGGGACGTGCTGGAATTTGCCCATATTTAATGCACACACAATATTGCTGGCGTTGTCCGATGCCACAAATCCACAGGAGAGTCCAATTGGGGTAAGCCATTCCGCGATGATCTTCCTCAGTTGCCGTAAGAGGTTTTCAGCTGTGTGCGTATTCTGGAAAGCGGTGATACAAAGCGTAGCCTGCCTAGGAAAGAGTTGGCGTTTGCGAGATGCTGCTACTGGTGCCGCCGCTGCTGTTCTTGCGGCGGGAGTCCATACATCTACCCAGTGGGCTGTCACAGTCATATAGTCCTGACCCTGCCCTGCTCCACTTGTCCACATGTCCGTGGTTAAGTGGACATTGGGTACAACTGCATTTTTTAGGACACTGGTGAGTCTTTTTCTGACGTCCGTGTACATTCTCGGTATCGCCTGCCTAGAGAAGTGGAACCTAGATGGTATTTGGTAACGGGGGCACACTGCCTCAATAAATTGTCTAGTTCCCTGTGAACTAACGGCGGATACCGGACGCACGTCTAACACCAACATAGTTGTCAAGGACTCAGTTATCCGCTTTGCAGTAGGATGACTGCTGTGATATTTCATCTTCCTCGCAAAGGACTGTTGAACAGTCAATTGCTTACTGGAAGTAGTACAAGTGGGCTTACGACTTCCCCTCTGGGATGACCATCGACTCCCAGCGGCAACAACAGCAGCGCCAGCAGCAGTAGGCGTTACACGCAAGGATGCATCGGAGGAATCCCAGGCAGGAGAGGACTCGTCAGAATTGCCAGTGACATGGCCTGCAGGACTATTGGCATTCCTGGGGAAGGAGGAAATTGACACTGAGGGAGTTGGTGGGGTGGTTTGCGTGAGCTTGGTTACAAGAGGAAGGGATTTACTGGTCAGTGGACTGCTTCCGCTGTCACCCAAAGTTTTTGAACTTGTCACTGACTTATTATGAATGCGCTGCAGGTGACGTATAAGGGAGGATGTTCCGAGGTGGTTAACGTCCTTACCCCTACTTATTACAGCTTGACAAAGGGAACACACGGCTTGACACCTGTTGTCCGCATTTCTGGTGAAATACCTCCACACCGAAGAGCTGATTTTTTTGGTATTTTCACCTGGCATGTCAACGGCCATATTCCTCCCACGGACAACAGGTGTCTCCCCGGGTGCCTGACTTAAACAAACCACCTCACCATCAGAATCCTCCTGGTCAATTTCCTCCCCAGCGCCAGCAACACCCATATCCTCCTCATCCTGGTGTACTTCAACACTGACATCTTCAATCTGACTATCAGGAACTGGACTGCGGGTGCTCCTTCCAGCACTTGCAGGGGGCGTGCAAATGGTGGAAGGCGCATGCTCTTCACGTCCAGTGTTGGGAAGGTCAGGCATCGCAACCGACACAATTGGACTCTCCTTGTGGATTTGGGATTTCAAAGAACGCACAGTTCTTTGCGGTGCTTTTGCCAGCTTGAGTCTTTTCAGTTTTCTAGCGAGAGGCTGAGTGCTTCCATCCTCATGTGAAGCTGAACCACTAGCCATGAACATAGGCCAGGGCCTCAGCCGTTCCTTGCCACTCCGTGTGGTAAATGGCATATTGGCAAGTTTACGCTTCTCCTCCGACAATTTTATTTTAGGTTTTGGAGTCCTTTTTTTACTGATATTTGGTGTTTTGGTTTTGACATGCTCTGTACTATGCCATTGGGCATCGGCCTTGGCAGACGACGTTGCTGGCATTTCATCGTCTCGGCCATGACTAGTGGCAGCAGCTTCAGCACGAGGTGGAAGTGGATCTTGATCTTTCCCTAATTTTGGAACCTCAACATTTTTGTTCTCCATATTTTAATAGGCACAACTAAAAGGCACCTCAGGTAAACAATGGAGATGGATGGATTGGATACTAGTATACAATTATGGACGGGCTGCCGAGTGCCGACACAGAGGTAGCCACAGCCGTGAACTACCGCACTGTACTGTGTCTGCTGCTAATATATAGACTGGTTGATAAAGAGATAGTATACTCGTAACTAGTATGTATGTATAAAGAAAGAAAAAAAAACCACGGTTAGGTGGTATATACAATTATGGACGGGCTGCCGAGTGCCGACACAGAGGTAGCCACAGCCGTGAACTACCGCACTGTACTGTGTCTGCTGCTAATATATAGACTGGTTGATAAAGAGATAGTATACTCGTAACTAGTATGTATGTATAAAGAAAGAAAAAAAAACCACGGTTAGGTGGTATATACAATTATGGACGGGCTGCCGAGTGCCGACACAGAGGTAGCCACAGCCGTGAACTACCGCACTGTACTGTGTCTGCTGCTAATATATAGACTGGTTGATAAAGAGATAGTATACTCGTAACTAGTATGTATGTATAAAGAAAGAAAAAAAAACCACGGTTAGGTGGTATATACAATTATGGACGGGCTGCCGAGTGCCGACACAGAGGTAGCCACAGCCGTGAACTACCGCACTGTACTGTGTCTGCTGCTAATATATAGACTGGTTGATAAAGAGATAGTATACTCGTAACTAGTATGTATGTATAAAGAAAGAAAAAAAAACCACGGTTAGGTGGTATATACAATTATGGACGGGCTGCCGAGTGCTGACACAGAGGTAGCCACAGCCGTGAACTACCGCACTGTACTGTGTCTGCTGCTAATATATAGACTGGTTGATAAAGAGATAGTATACTCGTAACTAGTATGTATGTATAAAGAAAGAAAAAAAAACCACGGTTAGGTGGTATATACAATTATGGACGGGCTGCCGAGTGCCGACACAGAGGTAGCCACAGCCGTGAACTACCGCACTGTACTGTGTCTGCTGCTAATATATAGACTGGTTGATAAAGAGATAGTATACTCGTAACTAGTATGTATGTATAAAGAAAGAAAAAAAAACCACGGTTAGGTGGTATATACAATTATGGACGGGCTGCCGAGTGCCGACACAGAGGTAGCCACAGCCGTGAACTACCGCACTGTACTGTGTCTGCTGCTAATATATAGACTGGTTGATAAAGAGATAGTATACTCGTAACTAGTATGTATGTATAAAGAAAGAAAAAAAAACCACGGTTAGGTGGTATATACAATTATGGACGGGCTGCCGAGTGCCGACACAGAGGTAGCCACAGCCGTGAACTACCGCACTGTACTGTGTCTGCTGCTAATATATAGACTGGTTGATAAAGAGATAGTATACTCGTAACTAGTATGTATGTATAAAGAAAGAAAAAAAAACCACGGTTAGGTGGTATATACAATTATGGACGGGCTGCCGAGTGCCGACACAGAGGTAGCCACAGCCGTGAACTACCGCACTGTACTGTGTCTGCTGCTAATATATAGACTGGTTGATAAAGAGATAGTATACTCGTAACTAGTATGTATGTATAAAGAAAGAAAAAAAAACCACGGTTAGGTGGTATATACAATTATGGACGGGCTGCCGAGTGCCGACACAGAGGTAGCCACAGCCGTGAACTCCCGCACTGTACTGTGTCTGCTGCTAATATAGACTGGTTGATAAAGAGATAGTATACTCGTAACTAGTATGTATGTATAAAGAAAGAAAAAAAAACCACGGTTAGGTGGTATATACAATTATGGACGGGCTGCCGAGTGCCGACACAGAGGTAGCCACAGCCGTGAACTACCGCACTGTACTGTGTCTGCTGCTAATATAGACTGGTTGGTAAAGAGATAGTATACTACTAATATTATATATACTGGTGGTCAGGTCACTGGTCACTAGTCACACTGGCAGTGGCACTCCTGCAGCAAAAGTGTGCACTGTTTTAATATAATATTATGTACTCCTGGCTCCTGCTATAACCTATAACTGGCACTGCAGTAGTGCTCCCCAGTCTCCCCCACAATTATAAGCTGTGTGAGCTGAGCAGTCAGACAGATATATAATATATATAGATGATGCAGCACACTGGCCTGAGCCTGAGCAGTGCACACAGATATGGTATGTGACTGACTGAGTCACTGTGTGTATCGCTTTTTTCAGGCAGAGAACGGATATATTAAATAAACTGCACTGTGTGTCTGGTGGTCACTCACTATATAATATATTATGTACTCCTGGCTCCTGCTATAACCTATAACTGGCACTGCAGTAGTGCTCCCCAGTCTCCCCCACAATTATAAGCTGTGTGAGCTGAGCAGTCAGACAGATAATCAGATATATATAATATTATATATAGATAATAGATGATGCAGCACACTGGCCTGAGCCTGAGCAGTGCACACAGATATGGTATGTGACTGAGTCACTGTGTGCTGTGTATCGCTTTTTTCAGGCAGAGAACGGATTATAAATAAAACTGGTGGTCACTATCAGCAAAACTCTGCACTGTACTGAGTACTCCTAATGCTCCCCAAAATTAGTAAATCAAGTGTCTCTCTAATCTATTCTAAACGGAGAGGACGCCAGCCACGTCCTCTCCCTATCAATCTCAATGCACGTGTGAAAATGGCGGCGACGCGCGGCTCCTTATATAGAATCCGAGTCTCGCGATAGAATCCGAGCCTCGCGAGAATCCGACAGCGTCATGATGACGTTCGGGCGCGCTCGGGTTAACCGAGCAAGGCGGGAAGATCCGAGTCGCTCGGACCCGTGAAAAAAAACATGAAGTTCGTGCGGGTTCGGATTCAGAGAAACCGAACCCGCTCATCTCTAGTGGGGACAGTTGAGGTTAGGTTGTGGGGGGGGGGAGGTTAGGGTTAGGCTGCGGGAGGGGAGGATTAGGTTTAGGTTGCGGGAGGGGAGGGTTAGGGTTGGGGTTAGGCTGCAGGAGGAGATGGTTAGGGTTAGGCTGCAGGAGAGGATGGTTAAGGTTAGGTTGTGGGGAGGGGACAGTTAGGTTTAGGCTGCGGGACGGGACAGTTAAGTTTAGGCCGTTGGATGGGTGGTTTAGGGTTAGGTTGTGGGAGGGGAGAATTAGGGTTAGGCAGGAGGAGACAATTAGGGTTAGGCTGCAGGAGGGGAGGTTAGGGTTAGGCTGGAGGAGGGGGAGGTTAGTGTTAGGCTAAAGGAGGGGAGAATTAGGGTTAGGCAGGAGGAGACGATTAGGGTTAGGCTGGAGGAGGGGGAGGTTAGTGTTAGGCTGGAGGAGGGGGAGGTTAGGGTTAGGCTGCAGGAGGGGAGGTTAGGGTTAGGCTGGAGGAGGAGATGATTAGGGTTAGGCTGGAGGAGGGGGAGGTTAGTGTTAGGCTGAAGGAGGGGGAGGTTAGGGTTAGGCTGGAGGAGGGGGAGGTTAGGGTTAGGCTGGAGGAGGGGGAGGTTAGGGTTAGGCTGGAGGAGGGGGAGGTTAGGGTTAGGCTGTAGGAGGGGGAGGTTAGGGTTAGGCTGGAGGAGGGGGAGGTTAGTGTTAGGCTAAAGGAGGGGAGAATTAGGGTTAGGCAGGAGGAGACGATTAGGGTTAGGCTGGAGGAGGGGGAGGTTAGTGTTAGGCTGGAGGAGGGGGAGGTTAGGGTTAGGCTGGAGGAGGGGGAGGTTAGTGTTAGGCTGGAGGAGGGGGAGGTAAGTGTTAGGCTGGAGGAGGGGGAGGTTAGTGTTAGGCTGGAGGAGGGGGAGGTTAGTGTTAGGCTGGAGGAGGGGGAGGTTAGTGTTAGGCTGGAGGAGGGGGAGGTTAGTGTTAGGCTGGAGGAGGGGGAGGTTAGGGTTAGGCTGGAGGAGGGGGAGGTTAGGGTTAGGCAGGAGGAGGGGGAGGTTAGAGTTAGGCTGCAGGAGAGGCAGGTTAGAGTTAGGCTGCAGGAGAGGCAGGTTAGGGTTAGGCTGCAGGAGGGGAGGTTAGGGTTAGGCTGCAGGAGAGGCAGGTTAGGCTGCAGGAGAGGCAGGTTAGGCTGCAGGAGAGGCAGGTTAGGGTTAGGCTGCAGGGGGGGAGGTTAGGGTTAGGCTGGAGGAGGAGGAGGTTAGGGTTAGGCTGGAGGAGGGGGAGGAGGGGGAGGTTAGGGTTAGGCTGGAGGAGGAGGAGGTTAGTGTTAGGCTGGAGGAGGGGGAGGTTAGGGTTAGGCTGCGGGAGGGGCAGGTTAGAATTAGGCTGCAGGAGGGGAGGTTAGGGTTAGGCTGCAGGAGGAGGAGGTTAGGGTTAGACTGGAGGAGGGGGAGGTTAGGGTTAGGCTGGAGGAGGGGAGGTTAGGGTTAGGCTGGAGGAGGGGGAGGTTAGGGTTAGGCTGGAGGAGGGGGAGGTTAGGGTTAGGCTGGAGGAGGGGGAGGTTAGGGTTAGGCTGGAGGAGGGGGAGGTTAGGGTTAGGCTGGAGGAGGGGGAGGTTAGGGTTAGGCTGGAGGAGGGGAGGTTAGGGTTAGGCTGGAGGAGGGGGAGGAGGGGAAGGTTAGGGTTAGGCTGGCGGAGGAGGAGGTTAGGGTTAGGCTGGAGGAGGGGGAGGAAGGGGAGGTTAGGGTTAGGCTGGAGGAGGAGGAGGTTAGTGTTAGGCTGTAGGAGGGGGAGGTTAGGGTTAGGCTGCGGGAGGGGCAGGTTAGAATTAGGCTGCAGGAGGGGAGGTTAGGGTTAGGCTGCAGGAGGAGGAGGAGGTTAGGGTTAGGCTGGAGGAGGGGGAGGTTAGGGTTAGGCTGGAGGAGGGGAGGTTAGGGTTAGGCTGGAGGAGGGGGAGGTTAGGGTTAGGCTGGAGGAGGGGGAGGTTAGGGTTAGGCTGGAGGAGGGGGAGGTTAGGGTTAGGCTGGAGGAGGGGGAGGTTATGGTTAGGCTGGAGGAGGGGGAGGTTAGGGTTAGGCTGGAGGATGTTAGGGTTAGGCTGGAGGAGGTTAGGGTTAGGCTGGAGGAGGTTAGGGTTAGGCTGGAGGAGGGGAGGTTAGGGTTAGGCTGGGGGAGGGGAGGTTAGGGTTAGGCTGGAGGAGGGGGAGGTTAGGGTTAGGCTGGAGGAGGGGGAGGTTAGGGTTAGGCTGGAGGAGGGGGAGGTTAGGGTTAGGCTGGAGGAGGTTAGGGTTAGGCTGGAGGAGGGGGAGGTTAGGGTTAGGCTGCAGGAGAGGCAGGTTAGAATTAGGCTGTGGGAGGGGAGGGTTAGGCTGCAGGAGAGGCAGGTTAGGGTTAGGCTGCAGGAGGGGAGGGTTAAGGTTAGGCTGCAGGAGGGGAGGGTTAAGGTTAGGCTGCAGGAGAGGCAGGTTAGGGTTAGGCTGCAGGAGAGGCAGGTTAGGATCAGGCTGCAGGAGAGGCAGGTTAGGATCAGGCTGCAGGAGAGGCAGGTTAGGATCAAAACACAATAGTACTAAAAGTACTGATACAGTGCTAAAAATAAATCTATGCAGACAGGTGGAAAGGATCAATCAACAATTTAATAAAAATTGAAAAATAAAAAATGGGTATAATAATGTCTAGATGACAATGCACATGGAGAGCAGTTAAAAGACCATGGCTCGTTTAAAAAGCGAAATAGAATCAGCAACAGGACAGGGATTTTCTAATATCCAGTGGTTGGTGGACCTCAATTTTCCTTTAACCATAAAAGATGTACGTCTCTCCACAAATAGTTACCAATCCTGGAGGTACAAATGCAGGCTTCCCTGATGATATCTCAGCAAATGAGGATGTAAGTACATCAGTTGAAGGGAAATGGGTTAGTCCTCCATTAGCAGTAGGATGGTTGTGGAAGAATGGTTCCAAGCTTCTTTAAAGGTCCACCGTCCAAATGATCCTGGATGATATGTGTCCCAGTGTCCAGCAAGTAGGTCCTTACGCGTTTCGCTGTCTTCAGGGGGCAACTTTATCAAAGGTCGTTGCAGGTTAGGATCAGGCTGCAGGAAAGGCAGGTTAGGATCAGGCTGCAAGAGAGGCAGGTTAGGGTTAGGCTGCAGGAGAGGCAGGTTAGGGTTAGGCTGCAGGAGAGGTAGGTTAGGGTTAGGCTGCAGGAGAGGCAGGTTAGGGTTAGGCTGCAGGAGAGGTAGGTTAGGATTAGGCTGCAGGAGAGGCAGGTTAGGGTGTGGGAGGGGGCAGTTAGGTTTAGGCTGTGGGAGGGATGGCTTAGGGCTAGGTTTAGGGTCCATTTGCATCGGGATTTGTTTGCATTATGACCATCAGGATTCCGTCCATCGAGATAATGACCACCGGCATGCCATACCCAACCCACCCATAGTTTCAGCACTGCTGTTGGGAGATGGTATAAGTGAATAACGGTAGAGGATCTGGTTATGAGAGCGTACAATCTATAGGTGGAGAGTCTGATTGGGAGAGGCAGAGACTTCTAGAAGTGATGAACAGCATAGGTGAAAACATAAATGCGGCAGTGGAATGAGGTACAGTAACCTGTTAGAAACAGTTGTTAGCAGAGTGAGGTGTGCAGGCAGGAGTGTGGAGGGAGAAAAAGGGACGATGGCTTAATAAGTAAGTGTGAGCCATTTAAAGTATAAGAAGAGGAGCCTAATAAAAGTCTGAGCTTAACCTTTCAGATCACAATAACCGTACGGTGCTACAGCGACACTTTTTGAAAGTCGCTTCAGTGGTTTCTTAATTTTAATTAATCAATCAGTTTCCTAAGTTTGTTGATTTTATTTTTACATAGTTTGAATCCACAATGAAATTCCGAAGGAGAACTCGACTTCGACTAATTTTACAGTGAATAAGTTTCCATCTATGTAATCTGTATGAGCTGAAAATCAAACTACAGTTCTACTAATCGTCATGTCGTTGGCTGAGGAAGCGTTGGCACAATCAGTGGGTGGCACTGCCGTCTTAAAATACGGGACTTAAGCTGTGTTGTCTTCTGCCCAAGTAGACAGAATCACAGCTCAAAGCCCTATAAAAACACAACAGCGTTCAGGTCTGAATTGAGCACTTAATGTATAGGGTCACTTCTGTTGTCCTGGCTGCAGCTACACCCCCTGATTGTGAGCAACAGAACCGCGTCAAGGTCCTTCCTGCATCTGTTGAAAAATATTCTTGGAGCTCTGCTCTGCTCCTTGTCCTGCGTGAGGACGCCTTTCATCATGGGATGAAACAATCTGCATACGTCCAACATTAATTACAATAATGAACAATGTTATAATAGGTACAGGTTATGTAGACTGAGTACAGTACTTACCAACAGTTCTTAGGTTTGGATTTTGATTGGACATATCGGGCCAGATTTATCAAGTCTTGGAGAATGATAAATTGCATGGTGGTAAAGTACCAGCCAATCAGCTCCTAACTGTCATGTTACAGGCTGGGTTTGAAAAATGGCAGTTAGGAGATGATTGTTTGGTGCTTTATCACCGTGCTATGGCCCTCATTCCGAGTTGTTCGCTCGCTAGCTGATTTTAGCAGCATTGCACACACTAGGCCGCCGCCTTCTGGGAGTGTATCTTCGCTTAGCAGAATTGCGAACGAAAGATTAGCAGAATTGCAAATAGAAAATTCTTAGCAGTTTCTGAGTAGCTTGAGACTTACTCCTACACTGCGATCAGCTCAGCCCGTTTCGTTCCTGGTTTGACGTCACAAACACGCCCTGCGTTTGGCCAGCCACTCCCCCATTTCTCCAGACACTCCCGCGTTTTATCCTGGCACGTCTGCGTTTTTCCGCACACTCCCAGAAAACTGTCAGTTTCCGCCCAAAAACACCCACTTCCTGTCAATCACACTCCGATCACTTCAACGATGAAAATTCTTCGTTCGGACGTGAGTAAATCTAAGTTTTGTGCTAAAATACTTAGCACTTGCGCACTGCGTACCATGCGCATGCACATTTTCGCCTTAATCGCTCCGTTGCGAAAATCGGAATGACCCCCTATGTATCACTCTGCAAGGCTTGATAAATCTAGGCCTTTTACTCCTAACCTTTATCTTTCCATTCTGTGAGGCTTTGGTTATTTCTTGTCACTTGTTTGATGCAATGTGATATTATCGGTAGCATCTTGTACTAAACACCGCACTATAGATAATACGAATACAGGTTGAGTATCCCATATCCAAATATTCCGAAATACGGAATATTCCGAAATACGGACTTTTTTGAGTGAGAGTGAGATAGTGAAACCTTTATTTTTTGATGGCTCAATGTACACAAACTTTGTTTACTACACAAAGTTATAAAAAATATTGTATTAAATGACCTTGAGGCTGTGTGTATAAGGTGTATATGAAACATAATTGAATTGTGTGAATGTAGACACACTTTGTTTAATGCACAAAGTTATAAAAAATATTGGCTAAAATGACCTTCAGGCTGTGTGTATAAGGTGTATATGTAACATAAATGCATTCTGTGCTTAGATTTAGGTCCCATCACCATGATATCTCATTATGGTATGCAATTATTCCAAAATACGGAAAAATCCCATATCCAAAATACCTCTGGTCCCAAGCATTTTGGATAAGGGAGACTCAACCTGTAGTAAACTGCAACACTTTGATAACTACAGCAAATCCTACATCCTGCTGTAACTGTAGAAAAAAAAAAGTAAATACAATTAAATTTACTATGTAACCTATTAAAAGCATAAGGCCACATGAATTGCAGTTTTATGGCAAAGTTATCAAAACATGTTCAAAACCAATGTATAAAGGTAAAATATGTTATTCTGCCCAATGTCCATTCATATAAACACCAGCCAAATGTAATGTGACGTATTTAATCCGCTGTCTGAACGACAAATCTTTCATTTCAGAGTAACCATATAAACACAATCTACAAATGAAAATCAATACGGTATATAATGCTTTTATAAATATAGTTGCTGTGAAGGTGTAATGTAATCTAATATGTTTTATTAAATTAATATATTAATTACAAATCCTGAGTGATATAATTTACAATGCATTGCTTGTTTCCTACTGTACTTGTCTGTGGTTCAGACTAGCCTATCACATTCCAGAACCACCCACATAGCCTTCAGTGCTTCCCTATCTAATTACATCCTCTCTGTACAGTACACATAACATCACATATCTTGTCTTTCTTTCCTCTCACACCCTCCTGACCCTTGGCCAATATTGCCAGACCCTCCAACATGACCCGCCCCACTAGGTACAAAATGCTCTGTTTCTGGACTTCCCTCTTAATTTATGATTTCCATCACCTGTGTTGAACTAGTTAATGGATAAGAAAGCTGTTTCTTCACAGGTGATGACAATAATAAATTAAGAGGGAAGTCCAGAAACAGAGTATTTTGTACCTAGTGGGGCGGGTCATGTTGGAGGGTATGCATTGCTGGGTGATCATATCATACAACCCATTAAGAACCTAGCAATCTGGTGGACCATTACGCAATAGGTAGCATCTATCCTTGTGTATCAATGCCTATTTCCCTATAGAGTGTAAGCTTGCGAGCAGGGCCTTCCTACCTCTATGTCTGTCTGCTTTTACCCAGTTTTGTTCCATTACTGTTGCTCTAATTGTAAAGCGCAACAGAATATGCTGCGCTATATAAGAAACTGTTAATAAATAACTAATAATAATAATAATAATAATAATAATAATAAATACCCGGGATGCTACTGACATCTTCAAGATGTAGCATGTCCACTCGGAAACCTGGGGATATATTTACTAAAGTGCGGGTTTTTAGATGTGGAGATATTGCCTATAGCAACCAATTAAATTTTACATATAATTTATCTAGCACCTTCTAGAAGATAGTAGCTAGAATCTGATTGGTTGCTGCTGTCAAAATCTCCTCTTCTGAAAACCACACTTTAGAAAATATACCCCTTAGAGTCCAGTTAAATGGAAGTTACATGGTGACAGTGTATTGTTGATGACTGGTCATAGATCACTTGGGATTTTGCAGTATCCAATACTAAAGGCAGTGGCATTTCTATAATGGTTCCAGTGTGTGCGGTGCACACAGGCCCCTGATCCAGAGGGGCCCACCTCACGCACACTGCGCCTTTCCAGAGTCCTGACTCAGTGCTGTAGCTGCTGCAAAAAAATCACTGGAAAAATGGGCTCCGCATATGCTCAGTAGCGTTTAGTCACCGGAACATGGTGAGTGCCATGCTTCTGGAGACCTGCACATGCGAAGTATACGCTAGCATAATTCCAGGTCTGGCATGGAAATCACATGATCGCCATGACCCAGAAGATGCAGCAGTCAACATGGTTAACGACAAAATTATGGCTGCCGACCATATCATAGCCGACCCGTGAGGAGATGCCAAGTTTATTCGTTTTTGAAGTTATTTCTTCCTGCTTCTAAAACTAGTTATAATAATTACACATTAGACCAAACAAATATGCAGATCCTAAGGGCCTAATTCAAAGTTGATTGTAAAATAAAATTTCCCTCTAATGGGCAAAACCATGTGCACTGCAGGTGGGGCAGATATAACATGTGCAGAGAGAGTTAGATTTGGGTGGAGTGTGTTCAAACTGAAATCTAATTTGCAGTGTAAAAATAAAGCAGCCAGTATTTACCCTGTACAGAAACAAAATAACCCACCCAAATCTAACTCTCTCTGCACATGTTACATCTGCCCCACCTGCAGTGCATATGGTTTTGCCCATTAGTGGAAAAAGTTATTTTGCAATCAACCTTGAATTAGGCCCCATGTTCCAATGAGTGCCACCATAAAAGAAACATTGGATATAGCATAATTTTATTTAGTACTATTTTTTTATTTTTATTATACACAGTAGATCATAAATTTCATGGCAACTATCAAGAAAACCTTCATGGTGCATTAAATAGCCTGAAGATAATCTTTAAATAAAACAATCTGTTTTGTGTATGATAATACTGAATCCTTTGCTATAAACATGCCAGTATATTAATAGAAAGCACATGGATTTGAGACATTATTCTAAAATATTACAGAATTATGGCATATGGCAAAAGTACAATATTGGAGACAAAACAAAAATGCAATAGTTACCGCACAACTCTTAATTTTATATCTATCAATGACATAATTTTCAAATTTAAAATGAATGATTTAAAAACTCTATTTAAAAAAAATGATGCTTAATAAAATAAAAGGGGGGATTCAATTGGGTATAAGCTTTTACCTGCAAATAAACCTTGTGCTCAGTTTTGGATTGCCGCTGGTATATGCTCTCCTGACACCCACGGTGTCCAATTAAAATAAATGCATATCGGGTTTTCTGCTTAGAAAACCCTGCAGCGCAAGAAAATAAAAAGATACTTACTGGTCCGGTGGTCTCTGTTGGTCTACACGGTTCCTGCTGATCTCCCCTCCTTCTCACTTGGGCCTGGGCTACCGGAAGGCAAGGGGCTGCTGGAAGATGTGGTTTTCCCTGCTGCCACCTCCAGGACAGGCGGGGGTCACACACACGGGGGGGGGGGGGGGGGGGGGGCTGTCCCACGCTGATTATTATACACACACACACATATATTTAAACACACACGGGTTGTAGTCATGTGACCGGCGGTCAGGGAACCGCCGGTCACAATACCTCCCCCTACATCCCACCCCCTTAGAATCCCGTCAGTCGGCATGCCGAATAGCAGGGACTATTCCCACTCGTGGGTGTCCACAATACACAAAGAGTGGGAATAGAACCTGTGGGGAGCGCAGCATGGCGAGAGCAGTGGCCCCACAAGAGTCTTGTTGCACTCGCACCCCCCCGGTGGTCTCCGCATACCCAATCTGCGCTTCGGAAAGGTGAGTAATTAATTACTAACTAATTAAGCTGCAGGGTTTTTCAAATCTGCCGCGCATAATTTAATATGCTCCAAAGACTTCATAAACATACATACAGTAGCATGTCATCCTGTGTACACTAAAAATCTATATAAATATTTTATGAGATTAGCTGGTGACGAAAAAATTTTAAAACACTTTTTAAGTCCCAATCGCAGTAATGTCGCGGACCGAATAGCGCATGAAAGATGCAAGTAAAAAAACACACGACGGAGAATTTTAGTTATGGATGGAACTTTGCAAGTTCAAACTATTCTATTTTTTTTACACCTATTTTTGCAAGAGTGCAATGTAATGTACGTATACCAGGAAAACATAGTGAAAGCTGCATGCCTTTGATAAAATGGTCGCCGGGGAATTCTGTGGCCAAATAAAAGCACAAGGCCGCATAAAATGTAGTTTGAGGACATAGAAATGAAAACATGTTGTGCAAAAACTGTGTATTCAGGTAACACACGCCCTGATGTGATATTTTTCATCTGATGTGCAAATATCAAATGTCTGTCGAGTGAATATAGAAACACAAATAGAAATTGAAAATCAACAATAATATACCTGAATTTAAGCAGAATGAATCAGCTATTTTATATGTAAAATACTTTCAAATCTTTTCCTCAATAAAAAACTTTTGAACGACAAACTGATTATATTCAGCTTTCTGTCTTTAATGACTTCGTCGTTGTATACTCAGCAGCAAAAATCATTTACAATTTCCGAGTGGCTTTTTATTGATATTTGTTAATTTATAGAGATTTTTTTTAAGTAGTGTAATTGAGTTGGATATTTTAGTGTATTCATAGATTACTGGATTATACTGTATTTTTATATTGGTGGTGTTACCATAAATAATTGTTTTTCAGAAAAACATAGTTACAGTGAAGGTGTGATGTAATGTCATCTAATCTGCTTTATTTAACTATTATGTTTCTACAAATCATGTGTGATTTATTTCTAAAAGGAACACATCAACTACTGTACCTAAGATCCCATTGACATCCTCTGGAAGTAGCTTGTCCACTCGGAAAACCCAGCGTCCATTAAAGTTGACGTTACTTGTGGACGATATATTGATGATGGCCGGTGTTAGGGAATTTGGAATCTTGTAATAGCCAATACTATAACCGCTGTTTAAACCAGCCTAAAACATATAAACTGTTATAAATATATGATATAATAATAAATATATGATATAATAAGTCTGCAATAAATAGCATAAATTATTTGTATTTGTGGTAGCACATCAAAGACCTGGGACAACAGTTGTCATGTTTCATCTAAGAAAATATTAAGAAGTTGTATTTTGAAACATTTACTGGTAGCAAACTCTGAATATAACATGCAGAACTGAAACAGGACAGCAATTAAAAAATGAATAAATAAATACGCCTATATGCTGGACACATGATTTTATGCATACGGCCCTGTTGCGGCTACCATAAGCTTGCCATATAAATTCAATTAGGCTAGTTTGATTGAATCAACCCTAAATATGTTGAAATCAATGACTTGGCTGAGATACAACACACTGAGCTGCCGATAACATCGGAAAGCTTTGTTTGGATCTCCCCTTCCCACTTAGGGGTCGATGTACTAAGCCTTGAAGAGAGATAAAGTAGACGGAGATAAAGTACCAACCAACCAGCTCCTGTAATTTTTCAAATACAGCCTGTAAGGAGCTGATTGGCTGGTACAGGTTGAGTATCCCTTATCCAAAACGCTTGGGACCAGAAGAATTTTGGATATCGGATTTTTCCGTATTTTGGAATAATTGCATACCATAATGAGATAACATGGTGATGGGACCCAAGTCTAAGCACAGAATGCATTTATGTTTTATATACACCTTCTACACACAGCCTGAAGGTCATTTTAGACAATATTTTTTAATAACGTGTGTATTAAACAAAGTTTGTGTACATTGAGCCATCAGAAAACAAAGGTTTCATTATCTCACTCTCGCTCAAAAAATTCCGTATTTCGGAATATTTAGATATGGGATACTCAACCTGTACTGTACCTCCGTCCACTTTATCTTTCTCCAAGGCATAGTACAAAGACCCCAATAGTTCCTTGTCTGTGTGTGACTAGTTAGAAAAATGAATGCAGTATGTGCTCTCACCCTAGTACTTAAGAAGTGTTACTACAATTTACCCCAACTCCTTTAGGGGTCTATTTACGAAGCCTTGGATGGAGATTAAGTGGACGGATATAAAGTAGCAGTCAATTAGCTCCTAAATGCCACGACACAAGCTGGGTAGATAGTACCCCCCCCCCCTCTTAGCGCCACTGCTAACATATATTAATGAGTTACAGGAGATTCCAAAATGACTGTTCTTGCTGGAGAGTCTTAATGATATCACACATATTTTTGAATTTATATTACCATATAATAATTAACTGTTCATTAATGCTGATTGAATGTTTGAAGCATTGTTAGGCAGTGCTAACATACTGTGCAGACATGCACTATAATGGGGTAACCCCAGGTGAAAACTCTCATGAACTTTTGTTCCTGTATATCAAAGAGATGTATTATTATTATTATTATTATTATTATTATATTATTCAATATAGAAACAACAACAACAAAAAAGACAAGAGATTTAGGGGTCTACAGACTTGGACGAAGATAAAGTGGACGGAGATAACTGACATTTTTCAAACCCAGCATGTGACATGGCAGCTAGGAGCCGATTGGCTGGGACTTTATCTCCCTAAACTTTATCTCCATGCAAGGCTTAGTAAATAGACCCCTAAAACTAGTTGATCCCAGGTTCTTTGCCTGTTTCTTTATGCTCATCATTTTCATGTTTGAGATAGATCTCTTATGTTTGAGTTCTTTCTCTACATTCCACTGACTCTACCATTATTTCAAAGTGGAA
The DNA here is from genome assembly GCF_028390025.1 of Pseudophryne corroboree. Taxonomy (NCBI): domain Eukaryota; kingdom Metazoa; phylum Chordata; class Amphibia; order Anura; family Myobatrachidae; genus Pseudophryne; species Pseudophryne corroboree. The sequence goes on along the minus strand of NC_086453.1, from coordinate 30,307,438 downwards.
GTTATTCAACCAAGTCCCAATCATTTTTGCCACACTCTTCTCTTCACTTCCTTCCCCAAAAATATTGCGCCCACTAATATCTTACCAGAGCTGGGGTCCCTCCAGTTCCTTTACTGTTTCCCCCACTGGCTGTACCTGTTGTCCATAGAATGCTGGCGTAGTTGAACATAGTGAAGGTAAGATTTCCATTGGACACCAGGACAACTTGAAATGTGTTCACCTGCAGATCATGAAGGGTGTTCAACAGATTATTAGTCCAGTCTGACATATTTAGGGCTGACATTTTATATAGACTTCTTGGTACAGTCTTATTAATATCAACTGCAGAACATTGTGTCAACATTTATATACCATGTGGAGCTACTTTAATAGATAGTTCTCCCAAGTGGTCTTTATTAGAGTGTTTCTGTACACAGTGACCACACATCTTCTGCAACCACTATTATTGGCGGACACTAATTGAACTACAGCCACACCATGCTGTCTGTTATCATTACAGTTATCATAGGTACAGGAGTCCAGGAGATTGAAACTTCTGCGCATCACCTATGAAGAGAGGTTTGAAGTCTCTTCTGATTGATGAAACGTGCATGGTACCCATGCTGATATACTGAAAAGTCTGGCATTTACTAGCTAGTGATTTGGAGGTTTCCACAAGAGAGAACCTCACTAGATGAAAGCTATTATGGAGATCCCCATTTTAGAGAACCTTGAGCAACAGCTAATATGGAGATTCCTGTATTTGAGTATATCACTAGACAACAGATATTATGGAGAGTCCCATGGGAAAGGTCCTCACTGAAAAAAGGTAACATGGAGAATATAATGGGAGTGGACTTTAATGAAGAACAGGTAATATGGAGAGTCCCATAGGAGAAATACTCACTAAAAAAGGGGTCATAGAGAAATCCCACAGTATGACACCTCACTGAAGAAAAGACAATCGCCCTCATTCCGAGTTGTTCGCTCGTTAGTTTTCTTCGCATCGGTGCGATAAGTCGCAAACTGCGCATGCGCAATGTTCGCAGTGCGTCTGCGCCAAGTAAATTTGCTAAAAAGTTTGTTATTTTACTCACGGCTTAACGAAGATATTTCTTCGTTCTGGTGATCGGAGTGAGATTGACAGGAAGTGGGTGTTTATGGGCGGAAACTGGCCGTTTTATGGGTGTGTGTGAAAAAACACTGCCGTTTCTGGGAAAAACACAGGAGTGTCCGGAGAAATGGGGGAGTGTCTGGGCGAACACTGGGTGTGTTTGTGACGTCAAACCAGGAACGAAAAAGGACTGAACTGATCGCAGTGGCAGAGTAAGTCTCGAGCTACTCGGAAACTGCAAAGAAATTTCTAATCGCTATTCTATTCGCAAATTCTGTGAATCTTTCGTTCGCTATTCTGCAAAGCTAAGATTCACTCCCAGTAGGCGGCGGCTTAGCGTGTGCAAAGCTGCTAAAAGCAGCTAGCGAGTGAACAACTCGGAATGAGGGCCAATATGGAGAAAACAGTGGGAGAGAACTTCATTAACAGGCAATACAACGAGTCCCATCTGACAGAACTTTGTAGGAAAACAAGAAATAAGGAGAGTTCCATGGCAGTTAACCTGAGTGAACAACATATAATTTGGATAGTCCCACTGGAAATAACTTAAAGAACAGCTAATATTGTGTGTCCCATGGCAAAAAAAACCTCACTGAACCACAAGTAATAAGGAGAGTCCCGTGGGAGAGAACCACATAGAAGAACTGGTCATATGGAGAGTCTTGTGGAAGAAGACCTCACTGAACAGGTGATATGGTGAGTGCCATGGGAGAGAGCATTTACTATAATGAAACATCTTTGAACAACAGTTGATAAGGAGAGTCTCATGGGAAAGAACCTCACTGTAGAACACGTAATAGAGAGAGTTCCATGGTAGGGAACTGTAAAACAGGTAAAATGGAGAGTTCAATGGGAAAGAACTTCACTGACCATCATTTATTATGCAAAGTCCCACAGGAGAGAAGCTCAGTAACATCCACAAGGCAAAACTACTAAGAAGGATTTGTGCAAAGTTGAAGACAAAACTCAATGGAGTTTAAAGGAATAAACACCATCTTTGTAACTAGACATTTCTGTCTCATTTGTTCCTTCTTCAGGTGTTCAAGTTATTCTGGGTTTACTTATGGAAAACCCCCCAAACCTTAGAGCTCAACGATTTGCACAAAAATGTCAATGAAAAACACTAATGCGGAACGATGCATGAGTAGCATTAACATAAGCTATACTATAGGTTATTAGAATATTAGATAACAGTTTGAAGAACACCATACACTATAACAGTCCTCAGAGACTGTGGGGTGTATTCAATAAGAGTTGGAAACTGCCGTTTTGTCGGAAAGACAGCAGTTTCCGACTGGAATAGGTCAGAAGGGGTTCCGACCTATTCAATAGGGGCCCATTTTTTCTGACAAGTTGGGAAACCCGACTTGTTGGAAAGCAGGTGGATCGGTGGAATACCCGACAATCCACCTGCTGCTGCCGAAAACAGGGCCAAATTTGACAGGTTTTGGCCCCCTTTCCGACACACTCAATCTGACTTGAAAACAAGTCAGATTGAGCTGAGGAGACAGGGAGCGGTGCGATGGGCTACGGGGATGAAAGGTACCTTGACGGTTGTCCCCCAGCCAGGCACCTCTCTCCCTATAGTGCCTGCCCTGCTGCCGGCAGACATCACCCCAGCTGCCAGCTCCGGATGCCGATCGCCACACTGCTCCCCCCGGCGGCCGCCTCACGCTGCTCCCCCCGCCGGCCACCACACGCTACTCCCCCAACTGCTGCTGTCAGTGCACCCGGCAGCTGTTGACAGCAGCGCAGGACATGACACAGGGAACGGCCAAATCCGACAGTCGTATTTGGCTGCTCTTTGAATAGGGGTTGTCAGGTCCATTCCGACAACTGCATGTCAGAATGGACCCGACTCTTATTGAATATACCCCTGAGAATATCAATGCTGAGTATGGGTCATTATATATAGATAACTATTACACTTTGGTGGAGACTACATTTTTGCTCTCTTTTAAACAAACCTTACATTTAGAGAGTCAATTTATAATTTACAAAATAAAATTGAACTACCGTGTTGGAGGAAGCTGTAGATCCATAATATGCCACATTTTGCCACGTTGCCACAAACACCCAAGTAGCGGAAAAAGCCGGGATGTTGAAGTAAGTTTTGATATCAGATGTTGCTCTGCTTAGTAGTGAATTGTTGTTGCTCTGACGGTAATAAATATAACCAGCTATTGCATTGTCTACATCTGCCCAAAAGGGAGCGATGAAAGGGTTTCCATCAGTCACAGGGAGAACTTTTGGCGTGAAGTTCGAAATCAATTTGTTGAAAGACAGCAAGCCATTGTTATTCACCTGGAACAGAACAAATGCATGAAACCTGTCATACCGTGTTGTACTATAGAGTTAAACTACTGGCAATCACACATCTCTACTTAAGGACAGTCCATAGAAAATGGACACTAAGAGGATGGTGTTAAGATGAGATACGTTGAGCACGGCAGTGGTTGGGATGCAGACAGTCAAAATCTAGTCAAAATGCCAAAAGGGACTCTTAGGTTAAGGCCGTGCAGGGTGTGTGTGTGTTAGGTTTAGGCACCACTGGGAGGGTGCGGGGAAGGGAGGGTTAGGCTGCAGGAAGGGGGGTTAGGCTGCAGGGAAGGAAGGGTTAGGTTTAGGCTGCGGGAACGAGTGGTTAAAGTTAGGCACCACCGGGGTGGACTATGGTTAGGCTGTGCGGAGGGAGGGTTAGGGTTAGGCTGTGGGGAGGGAGAGTTAGGGTTAGGGGTATTGGTGGGAAGGTAGGTATATTACCTCACCCCTGTCGGGATATTCTACATCAGGATGCTGCTGTCGGTCATATGACTGCCGTCATCCCTACCGCTGGTAAATAGTATCACATCCATTAACACTTGGCAACAGATAATAATGCAAAACCCCCCCCCCCAAAACCTCTGGAAACTTAACATGACTTTTCATTCAATATAATATTTGCTAACAATGAAACAGATGAGAAAATTCTATACAGGAAAAGTCACGGTATAGTTAAGTAAGATATGTATGTATATGATTTACTTGACATCAACGAATGGATATGCTGGAATGAAATGAAAACATTCCAGTAGGCACGCCGACCTCAAAATAAATGAACAGAGTATAAGCAGCAAATAAATATTTGTAAATTTGCATCTTGGAAAAACTACTGTATGTTGCACTGTCAGAGAAAGGGGAACCTAACATGAGCAGAGGGGCTTAGAGCAGTAGCGGATCTTGCCACGGGCAAGCAGGACTTTTGCCAGGGGCGCCGCCTTCCGGAGGGTGCCGCACCATGGCAGGATCCGCTACTGCTGTGCCCCCCACTGCCTGCTGTGCCCCCCACTGCCCGCTGTGTCCTGCTGCCGCTGCCCGCTGTGTCCCGCTGTGAAGGGAACTAGACGCGTAGCGTCTAATTTCCCTTCGTGGAGAGGACCATTGCTGTGCGGTGCGCGATGACGTCATAGCGCACCGCACAGCATTTCAGCGGCACTACTCTACTGTACAGGGGGCGTAACTGACCACACACCCTGTATGAAGCCACACCCCTATTTTCCGCCCGGGGCGCAAAAAGGGTTAGAACCGGCCCTGGCTTAGAGTTTTGTGCTACATGCAAAAAGCAGCCTGTATAACTCGGCATAAGACCCTTTATGCTTGGCAGTTTTTATGGAACCTTTATTGCGTTTGACAGTTTAGCTTTAGACAAAAGTGTGAAAAATTTGAACCAATATTTTATTTGATCGCCTGTGACTTTTTGCTTTAATGTATTTCTACTTAATTACTTACATTTTCTTTCTCTCGTTTTAAAGTTTGAATTTCAAAACTGGATTTATTACAGTATGTAAGGTACATTATGTATGCATTATTGCGATTAGCACCACTCGTAATCTTGGTGCCGGAACACCGTCCGCCGACATCCCCGAAAGTAAGTATCAGGGTCACTACTAGGGTTAGGACCCGTAAGGGGGGATTAGGCACTGGGGGGCGGGGGGTTTAATCATAGCTGCCAACCTGCAACTCTTAGCCCTAGCTACCACCCCCAAAGTCTTAGCATTTACCGCCATCCCCCAAATCTTAGCCATAGCCGCCACCCTAGGCGAGTTAGGGTAGGGGAAAGGGGAGGTATAAAATAATTACCCCGTTCCCTGTCGGCATTCTCATTCTTGGGATGCAGGTGTTGGTCACGTGACCGCCAGCACCCCGGCCACCGTTATAAATGTATCACACCGCATTATGCATGTTCATTCGGAAAATAATTGAAAATTAATTATTCCTTAAAAAAAAAAAAATTAGATTCTGAAAACTAAGAATCATTTTTGTTATAATAAAGCTATGTATTATTATTATTATTATTATTATTATTATTCACTTGATGGTTCAAAGAAAAAGATATTTTGAAACCAAAACTATTTGCTGGATGTCTGTATCTACAATAACACTCATCTGTGTACAAAAGAAAGTTCTATGACAGATGTAATCCCCACCCTAGGGATTATGGTTTGAGACGTGTAACTTTATTTGTACTTGGGGCTGGCTGTACACGCAGACAGCAATGTTTTCACAGTAGAGTTATAGGAAGTTGTCCTCAATGGTTTATGTCTCAGCAGTTATTGCAATGCTTATTTTAGGATCTCCTTTGTCAAAACAGTCAAACAAATCAAACTTTGTGCCTAGGGTGCCGAGAAACCTTGCTCCGACCCTGCATACAATGGTGAAAAGAAAGTATTAGCAGGGCCTAGAATTGTTGCGATGTCTACGGAATGAGAATGTAGAGCATAGGCATTTTCTATAATGTGTGTGATGCACATGGGCTCTTGGGTCCAGGAGGGGCCCACACCGCACACACTGCACCCATTTTTAATACTTACCTTTCTGGAGTCAAGTGCTGGGAGCTGCAGTCGTAGTCAAAATAGCCGCCTAAATGGTCTCCATGCATGCACAATAGTGATTTTGGTCTCCGAAACATGTCCGACGCCATGTTTTTGGAGACCTGCACAATACCTGGGTCTACTGCGACGTACAGATGAGGGGGCCCAAATGGAGGTGCACACATGCCCCCTCCTCTATTAAAATGCCCCTGATGTAGAGGATATACATGTTGACACAGAAACTCATTATGTTACTCTAATCATTTTCGATGAATACATTCACATGGCTTTGGAGGACATTTAGTGTACAATACTTACATAAAGAGAAGAGGACACATTCCCAAACAGCGTTATATTAGTGGAGAGTGTTATTAAAGACGACGATCCGTCATCACTTTGTGGAGTGATGCTATCATAACTGGATCCATATGGGTAGAGAAGACCTGGTTATTAGAGACAGAATGAGTTACTTCTTATACTTTATACTGGTAGATTGTACCTGGCATTTGCAGGGCCACGTGGTCCCTTCACTGCCTTCCCTCTCACACCCCACTACATTACACCCAGTCACACTTTCTGAAAAAAGTGGGAATATATATATATATATATATATATATCTATCTAGAAGGAAGGTGAAAACAGCGCCTACTAGTGCAGTATATTAGGATCCTTCAAATGAAAACCTCCACCAGTTCAATAACACCCTTAGAAAAACGCAAGTACCATCACGAGTGGAATTAAGCACTTCATTAAATCGCACGCTCTCCAAATGGGAATTCCCGAACTGGACAGATCTCTCCCTTCAGCTCCAGAACCTCATGGTACTTCTAATGCTCAATGATCACCAATGAATAGAAAGAAGGTAGCCAAAATAGTGTAATAAAGTTTTTACACCAGTTTAATTGTTAAAAAACCAAAGCACATGCCTGTACATTAAAATAATGTAAAAATAGCTCATCTGATGTGTAGTAGATACAGTTCAGTCTCTGTTCCTCAATGCGTTTCGTCCTTATGGCATATCAAGCCTGGACTTCATCAGGAGTATACTACCCCACTGCCTGTTTTCTCTACTTATAGCTTCACTAATGAGATAATTAGGGTGAGTGTTTTCCCGCCTTTCGGTTCAGTTTGACATCACTTCCGGGTTCATTTTTGACATCACTTCCGGGAGTACAATAATAATAAACACACACTACTTCCTGCGATAACATAATCACGGGATCGCCGTAACGTCATTACGCCCACAGCGTCTCCCGAGAATACACTAATAGATATAAAGATCCTGCCGCCCATTGCCAAATGATCCCAAGGGCGTCAGTGATGCCGACACGCGCACTGCGCACTACGGCAACGAGCTGGATATGGTCGTTGGTTTGATCCTGGAGGATGCAGCAGACGTGATGATGTCACTGGCACCCCCGGGATCACCTAGCAATGGGCAGCAGTTTGTTGTTGTCAGTAAGTTCCTGGAGTGCGCAGTGGGCGTGTCGGCATCCCTGACGCGCTCGGGATCATTTAGCAATGGGCGGGAGGATCTTTATATCTATTAGTGCATTCTCGGGAGACGCTGTGGGTGAAATGACGTCACGGCGATCCCGTCATTATGTTATAGCAGGAAGTAGTGTGTGTTTATTATTATTGTACTCCCTGAAGTGATGTCAAAATTAACCCGGAAGTGATGTCAAAATGAACCGAAAGGCGGGAAAACACTCGCCCTAATTATCTTATTAGGGTAGCTATAAGTAGAGAGAGCAGGCAGTGGGGTAGTATACTCCTGATGAAGTCCAGGCTTGAGATGCCATAAGGACAAAATGCGTTGAGGAACAGAGACTGAACTGTATCTACTACACATCAGATGAGCTATTTTTACATTATTTTGATGTACGGGCATGTGCTTTGGTTTTTAACAATTAAACTGGTGTTAAAACTTTATTACACTATTTTGGCTACCTTCTTTCTATTCATTGGTGATTATTAAGCATTAGAAGTACCATGAGGTTCTGTAGCTGAAGGGAGAGATCTGTCCAGTTCGGGAACTCCCATTTGGAGAGCGTGCGATTTAATTAAGTGGTTAATTCCACTCATGATGATACTTGCGTTTTGCTAAGGGTGTTATTGAACTGATGGAGGTTTTCATTTGAAGGGTCCTAATATACTGCACTAGTAGGTGCTGTTTTCACCTTCCTTCTAGATCCATTAAAGCAGACCGACTGAACACCGGTCACCTGGATTACGTCTGCCACCCTGTCAGAGGGAGTGTGAATTGGAGACAGAGAAATTGGACATTATCACTGTCTCTGGACTAAGACTCTCTTTATTTTCACTCATTTGGTGTAGCGCTAAGTACCACCTTTTCACCGATATATATATATATATATATATATAGATACACAGAGATGTGCGGCACTCCAGGCGACTTGTCAAATGATACGATTAGAGACAGTTATATGTCAGCAACGTTTCAATGCTTTATGCATTTTCATCAGGCTTACAAACAGTAAAAACTTACTCACCCATAGGTGTGCGCAGGGGGGGTGCCTGGTGCGCACAGGCACCCCCTAATGTGTGGCACCCCCGATCTCACATGCCTAATGCAACGATCGCCGAGCAGGCTGATTACGGTCCACTCTGTGCTGCACCCTGTGAGGACTGCATTACTGACTGGACACCTGGGTTAATCAAGGATGCCACCGCCCACCCATCACACCCGCCACATGCCCACCTCTCTCCTTCTATGCTATGCCAATGCCAGACACTGATGAGGAGCAGCATGCAGCCAGCGTTCCTCTTAGGGAGACAAATTAAATACTGGCAGGCGGCCGGCAGCAGTATTGATACGTCACTAATTTTTCCAGCAGCAGCAGTACTAGTCTGCGACTGTCGGTGTCAGTGAGTGACTGACTGGTAAATAAGCTGCTGCAGCTTGCAGGGGAAAGAGAGGGGGAGCCAGACCTGGCTGAGGAAGAGCAGTGTAATTGCAGTGAGTGTCATCAGGGGTGTTTGTTTGGTGCACACCACAACATCTGACAATGTATCTGCTTTATTAGGATTGGCACAAGGGTGGATATTTTATATTGCGTTGACGTCAATAGATGGTGCTAGACATGCCCAAAAGGCGGTGCTAGGTGCACCCCCTAATAATATGTGCTGCGCACGCCTATGTACTCACCTAAATAGTAAAGACACCTCCGTGCAAAACGCCGTGGAACCGGAAGGTGGACTCACCGCCCGCACCCATGACGCTGACGTTGACCGTGCCAATCGTCATCAGAGTGCACCCATCACCATAGCAACAGTACAACAACCATCAGAATCTGCACATGATATATTATATCACAATCTTGCATGTATAAAACCGCATCATAAATCAATGAAAAACATGCAGAATAACCATGCAACATGCACCGGCAATAAAAATAATTAAATATTGTGACTAATAGAAGGTTACAGAAAACGTATGTATACAACTGCAAAATGCAAGATGGTAGTGCAAAAGGAAACTCGATATAAACAATAGCAAGTTATAGCTAGTAAAATATTACAAAAAGCAGTTTAATCCTAGCTGCTCGTAATATTTTACTAGCTATAACTTGCTATTGTTTATATCGAGTTTCCTTTTGCACTACCATCTTGCATTTTGCAGTTGTATACATACGTTTTCTGTAACCTTCTATTAGTCACAATATTTAATTATTTTTATTGCCGGTGCATGTTGCATGGTTATTCTGCATGTTTTTCATTGATTTATGATGCGGTTTTATACATGCAAGATTGTGATATAATATATCATGTGCAGATTCTGATGGTTGTTGTACTGTTGCTATGGTGATGGGTGCACTCTGATGACGATTTGCACGGTCAACGTCAGCGTCATGGGGGCGGGCGGTGAGTCCACCTTCCGGTTCCATGGCGGTTTGCACGGAGGTGTCTTTACTATTTAGGTGAGTAAGTTTTTACTGTTTGTAAGCCTGATGAAAATGCATAAAGCATTGAAACGTTGCTGACATATAACTGTCTCTAATCGTATCATTTGACAAGTCGCCTGGAGTGCCGCACATCTCTGTGTATCTATTGCCATTTACATGCGGACACCCGGTGCACTAATGATAGCGGATGGGAGAGCCGGCACCTGCTGTTTTTCTATATATATATATATATATATATATATATATATACAAAAAAGGATTCCCGGGGGAGCTAATTATTGGCTATTTCCAATAGCCAAGTTATGACCACAATTTGTAAAAAGACCATTTATTCATCTGTTTGACAATGAATCATAGTTTATACAATTGCCATGTATTTTGTTTCAAAACAATATATCAATATTAAAAGCATAACACTCTATACATGAGTATTGTGGTTGGTTTAATATTTCTTAATCCAATGTTTCTTAACATTTAATCTAAAATGTTTAAGACCCCTGATGAAGTTCATTGGATAAAACGCTTCGGGTTACTCACGATTGTGAGATCATCAAACATCCAATGATTCACTTTGGAGATGTCATTGGATTAAGAAATATTACATCAACCACAATACTCATGTATACGGGGGAAATGGAGAAAGAGGTTTTCATCCGCACCAGAAACAAATTAATATTTGGGCAAAATTTAGGGACTAATGGTCCTTAGAATACTGACAAACTATATTGTTTAGATAATTCGGACCAATTAAATGGGTGCTACCCTCCAATTAAGCAACATATAGAGAGTTTCACAAAGAGAAAAAAAAAATCGATTTCAATGGGTGCACTCTTTCCCCTCAGTTTATTGTTTAAAATACAATTTATGTCATTTCTTTAAAAATAGGTATAGACATACCTCCCTTATCTAAGAGCCTGTGGGGCTAAGTATATTATTTTCAATTCAGCCTTGTTTAGGGCTGAGTAAAGCGAAGTATTAAAGAATAAAGTAAAAAAGAGAAAACATGTGACAAGAATAGTGTGATGAAAGTAACTAAAATTGTGTTGGTGATAAAGTATTAAAATGATCTTCGTATCCGTTCTATTGTGTGGATATCTTTTATTGAGGACTTCTCGTATTAATTTCCAATCTTGCTGCTAATGCTTAAGAGCCTGGAGCCAGATGTTTACATGCAGAATATAAGGTGATACTTTTGTATCCACATGGTTTAGATAATTTGTGTGTAAAGTTATATGTCAAAAAATGTGCCTTATAGGAAATGTAATCCTTATATTTAAGTAATCTGAGATAAATGTAATACCACATGTATTTATCAGGCTGATGCTACATTGAAAAGAGCCAATGATAAATCGAACATGTGGGTTCAGCCACTTATAATAATAATAACGCTCCTTCTTGAACAAACAAGGAGTTATGTTGTGCCAACCATATATAATGATGATTGGCAGTTGATAAACATTGATACTGTCTAAACAGAATCCCCTTTGTACGTTTGTAATCTCTTTCTGCTCACACGAATAGTTAATCTTGGCGAGATTTATACAGCATGTAATTCTAAGTATATAGCAGCGTTATTGCGCAAGCAATTAAGTCAGCCACTGTGTTGATAAACATATGGGGTTATCTGCACAGAATTTTATAACACATCTCCCTCTGCATCTGTTTTAATTATTTTGCTCACATTTGACATGCCTTCACACTTGTGCTACACGTAACTTCAGAGCACAGTTCCCTTTATGCACATATGATCTGTCTTATTATGGGTCAGCTGCCACAATGATCGAGTCGACATTAATACAGTGTTATTACATAAGTAATTATATCATATATGGGGTTTTTATTACCCTATTAAACAACATGTGTTTTCGTGTCAGGTTTTAGTATGTTTTTGATGCCTTTTAAGCATTGACAGTTGTGGTAATTATCCATATATGCACTAGGACCATTGTGCGGTTGTATAATGGGCGTAGTATGTTTCTTTGTGTGGTTTAATATGAGTTTGCTTAACTTCCTGTGTGTAAGTGTATGGGAGGGGCTTGTGGCAGGTCTCTGCTATAAAAGTGGTCCATGGGTTATTGTGCATTATCGGTTGCTGGGTGAAGACCGGTTGTGATTTTGTCTGTCTTGACAAAGGCTCAGATGGAGCCAAAACGTCGACATATTGCTGATATGCTGTCTTAAATTGCTGCTTAATCTCAGTTGGAGATGCACCTGTGAGGTACAATGATTTTGCAAAAAATGTGGAAAATGGCGAGTGCCTTTACTGATCTTTGGATATCTATAGACTGTCAAAGCCCCTTATGGAGCACCGCCCACGGTGAATTTGTAGCAGTGAGTGTGAACTTACTGGATATATATTAATATATATATATATATATATATATATATATGTGTATATATCACAGTGTATTGCCCAGAAAGGGCAGCGCAGCGACTCCCGCCTGCATTTTATGAATGTCAGAGTAATTATTGTATCAAATATACAATATAAAATGTTTCTCTCTCCTGGAGCTATACAATGTAATGCTGCGAGATATCTCTATCCTGCTCTATATTGTGAGAGAACACTCAGATGCAGCGTAGCACAATGCATGCACAACGCGTTTTACCACAGTGTACAAGATATGCTTCTTGTCTAGAATTACATTTACACCTCTTGAAGCTAAACAGGCTATGCTTTGACTTGTAGTTCCATAACAAATAGACGCCATAACACTGATCTAAACACTGCAGACAGTGATCACAGAAAGACGCATATAGTGACAGCGAGTATAGGGCCTTATTCAGGTTTCTTAGCAAACCAATAAAGCACACTAATGGGTAAAACCATGTTGCACTGCAGGTGGGGCAGATGTAACATGTGCAGAGAGAGTTAGATTTGGGTGGGGTGTGTTCAAACTGAAATCTAAATTGCAGTGTAAAAATAAAGCAGCCAGTATTTACCCTGCACATAAACAATATAACCCACCCAAATCTAACTCTCTCTGCACGTTACCTCTTCCCCACCTGCAGTGCTACATGGTTTTGCCCAATTGCTAACTTTTTTTGTTTGCTAACCAACTTGAATAACCCCCTATATTTGCAGTCCAGTGTCTCTGGTATTCTGTGATTGGTGTTTTGGTGCATCCAAGAAGTGAATAATTGTATGCTACACCTCTCAGAGCGACTCAGACATGCCAGGTGTCTCACACCTTGTGGCATACAGATGGACGGTTTTATTGTTTGTTTAATGAAACATATTTGAATAATGTAATTGGCTTAAACTTTATTACAGACAGCGGGAAATGATATTGATAATTATTTAAACTCTTTTTTTAATATTTTCATCTATTTACACCAATAGGGGAGCCAGTGGCTAACGATCTGATGTACCACTCTGGATAATAGTTTCCTTTCGGTAATGCTAGTTTTCCTTTCTCTGAACTGCTTTTTGTGTAGCTTATTATAGTAGCTGTTTGTGTCTCTGTTGCTACAGATATTCATAAAGGGTTTGGCCTGTGGATGTATATGGGCACCAGTTAGTTACTGTTTTAATGTCTTCAGGGAGAGAAATACCCACAACGGTATTACCATTATTATCCTTTCTGTATATGGCGCCCCAAGGTGTATGCAGCGCCTTAGCTAGTGCATTATTCTTAGTAGTGGAGGTGAAAACATGATATAAAATGCAAATATAATGCAAAACAATGCAGAGCATAGGAGTATGCAAGTAATAGGGGATGTAATTAAGATCCCGACAGTCACAATGCCAATGGATCCTGAAGGTGAGCATTAATGTTAGTTTTAAAGACAGGGTTAGGCACTAGTGGGAGGGACAGTTTTGTTTAGGCTGTGAGAGGAGACGGTTAGGGTTAGGTTGTAGGTGGGGACAGTTGAGGTTAGGTTGTGGGGGGGGGTTAGGGTTAGGCTGCAGGAGGGGAGGATTAGGTTTAGGTTGCGGGAGGGGAGGGTTAGGGTTGGGGTTAGGCTGCAGGAGGAGATGGCTAGGGTTAGGCTGCGGGAGAGGATGGTTAAGGTTAGGTTTTGGGGAGGGGACAGTTAGGTTTAGGCTGCGGGACGGGACAGTTAAGTTTAGGCCGTTGGATGGGTGGTTTAGGGTTAGGTTGTGGGAGGGGAGAATTAGGGTTAGGCTGCAGGAGGGGAGGTTAGGGTTAGGCTGGAGGAGGGGGAGGTTAGGGTTAGGCTGGAGGAGGGGGAGGTTAGGGTTAGGCTGGAGGAGGGGGAGGTTAGGGTTAGGCTGGAGGAGGGGGAGGTTAGGGTTAGGCTGGAGGAGGGGGAGGTTAGGGTTAGGCTGGAGGAGGGGGAGGTTAGTGTTAGGCTGGAGGAGGGGAGGTTAGTGTTAGGCTGGAGGAGGGGGAGGTTAGGGTTAGGCTGGAGGAGGGGGAGGTTAGGATTAGGCTGGAGGAGGGGGAGGTTAGGGTTAGGCTGGAGGAGGGGGAGGTTAGGGTTAGGCTGGAGGAGGGGGAGGTTAGGGTTAGGCTGCAGGAGGGGGAGGTTAGGGTTAGGCTGCAGGAGGGGGAGGTTAGGGTTAGGCTGGAGGAGGGGGAGGTTAGGGTTAGGCTGGAGGAGGGGGAGGTTAGGGTTAGGCTGGAGGAGGGGGAGGTTAGGGTTAGGCTGCAGGAGGGGGAGGTTAGGGTTAGGCTGGAGGAGGGGGAGGTTAGGGTTAGGCTGGAGGAGGGGGAGGTTAGGGTTAGGCTGGAGGAGGGGGAGGTTAGGGTTAGGCTGGAGGAGGGGGAGGTTAGGGTTAGGCTGGAGGAGGGGGAGGTTAGGGTTAGGCTGGAGGAGGGGGAGGTTAGGGTTAGGCTGGAGGAGGGGGAGGTTAGGGTTAGGCTGGAGGAGGGGGAGGTTAGGGTTAGGCTGGAGGAGGGGGAGGTTAGTGTTAGGCTGGGGGAGGGGAGGTTAGTGTTAGGCTGCAGGAGAGGCAGGTTAGGGTTAGGGTGTGGGAGGGGACAGTTAGGTTTAGGCTGTGGGAGGGATGGCTTAGGGCTAGGTTTAGGGTCCATTTGCATCGGGATTTGTTTGCATTATGACCATCAGGATTCCGTCCATTGAGATAATGACCATGCCATACCCAACCCACCCATAGTTTCAGCACTGCTGTTGGGAGATATAGAGGTATAAGTGAATATCAGGAGAGGATCTGGTTATGAGAGCGTACAATCTATAGGTGGAGAGTCTGATTGGGAGAGGCAGAGACTTCTAGAAGTGATGAACAGCATAGGTGAAAACATAAATGCGGCAGTGGAATGAGGTACAGTAACCTGTTAGAAACAGTCGTTAGCAGAGTGAGGTGTGCAGGCAGGAGTGTGGAGGGAGAAAAAGGGACGATGGCTTAATAAGTGAGTGTGAGCCATTTAAAGTGGACTCTGTAGGAAAAGAGGAGCCTAATAAAAGTCTGAGCTTAACCTTTCAGATCACAATAACCGTACGGTGCTACAGCGACACTTTTTGAAAGTCGCTTCAGTGGTTTCTTAATTTTAATAATTAATCAGTTTCCTAAGTTTGTTGATTTTATTTTTACATAGTTTGAATCCACAATGAAATTCCTAAGGAGAACTCGACTTCGACTAATTTTACAGTGAATAAGTTTCCATCTATGTAATCTGTATGAGCTGAAAATCAAACTACAGTTCTACTAATCGTCATGTCCAGGGCCGGCGCTACCATTAGGCAGCTTTAGGAAGCTGCCTAGAGCGCCGGCCGCTGGAGGGCGGTACTTAATCAGCAGCTCAACTATAAAATGAGGGATGAGCGGCGCCAATCCCCCCCCCCCCCCCCCCCACTCCCCGCAACCCACAGCACCGTTTTTATTTCACATATTTCTGTTGGTTCCATCGGGGGTGCTTGAGCACAAGTGACAGCATTCAGGGCCGGTGCAAGGTTTCTTGGTACCCTAGGCAAAATGTGTGCCTACTGACCCCCCCCCCCCCTAACACCATCAATTACTCACTTTCCCAGACACTAAGGTGACAGTGCATAGGCGGCGTCTTCTACGTTTCTCAGCTGTCTTACTGCACAACAAGGATGCATCTCTCAAAGACATCTTTAATTTTTTGATGGGTAGACTTCGTGGCACCCCCTTCCCGGATCCTGGCACCCTACCCAGCTGCTTATCTCTTTCTATTCGTCTCACATAGATACATACATATCCATACACTGCCTCTCTCATATATACATACATAGTCTGTCTCTCCCATTCCTTCACATCTCTCTACTTTTTCTCTGTCTGTCTCATTCTCGCTCTCTTTTTCACATATACTATCTCCCTTTATTTCTGCCACACACACATCTCTCTTTCTATTTAATTCTGTCTCTCATACATACATACATACATACATACATACATACATACATACATATCAGTGATCGCGCTGTACCCAAAAAAAAGTGGGTCCCAGGGACCCCTCACTTTTAAAAATTGGGGTCCTACCGGTCTTTTTCTGAGTCCCATCAGAATGAAGGTTCTTTTTAATCTAAATCTTGTTTGGACACTACAAAAGTGTTGCAAGGTGGGGGGATGGGGTGACAATGCTGCTGGGCTGTGTAGCATGCAGGACACCCTGCACCAGAGGTGTAACTAGACATTTTGGTGCCCTTAGGCTGAAAGTGAAATGATGTACCACGTCACAGACTGGGAAGCACAGGCAGCAAAATTTTAGAGGTGTGGCTTCATGGGGAAGGGGCGTGGCCACATAATAGTGCCAATTCACATTACACCACACAGTAGTGCCGCTTATACACATTGCACCAGGTAGAACCTCCTATGCGCACTGCGCCAGGTATAGCCCTTTATACATATTGTGCCAGAGAGCACGTTATAGACTTTGATCCAGGTACAGCACGTTATACAAATTGCACCAGGTAGAGCACATTATAAACATTGCACCAGGTAGAGCACATTATAAACATTGCACCAGGTAGAACAATTGCACACATTGCACCAGGTTAAGCACGTTATACACATTGCGCCAGGTTAAGCACGTTATACACATTGAGCCAGGTTAAGCACGTTATACACATTGAGCCAGGTTGAGCACGTTATACACATTGAGCCAGGTTGAGCACGTTATACACATTGAGCCAGGTTAAGCACGTTACACACATTGCGCCAGGTTAAGCACGTTATACACATTGCGCCAGGTTAAGCACGTTATACACATTGAGCCAGGTTGAGCACGTTACACACAATGAGCCAAATAGAGCACATTACACACAATGCGCCAGGTAGAGCACGTTACACACAATGCGCCAGGGAGAGCATGTTACACACAATGCGCCAGGTAGATCACGTTACACACATTGCGCCAGGTAGAGCACGTTACACACAATACGCCAGGTAGAGCATGTTACACACATTGCGCCAGGTAGAGCACGTTACACACAATGGGTAAGGTAGAGCATGTTACACACAATGCACCAGGTGATCAGTTAGACACATTGTAGCTACCATCTCGGACTCCCAGTTGTCGCCCCCAGACATAGTGATTGCGGGTGTCAGTGGAGGGGGTGTCTACAGTGATTGCGGCTTGTCAGCGGGGGAGGGTGGTGTCCACAGTAATTGCGCGGGAAGGGGGTGTCCGTAATCATCTCAGGTGTCAGTGGAAGGGGTGATCTTGGGTGTCAGCGAGGGAAGGGGGTGCCCACAGTCATCACAGGTGTCAGTGGAGAGGGGGTGATCGTGGGTGTCAGCGAGGGAAGGGGGTGTCCACAGTCATCACAGGTGTCAGTGGGGGTGTCGAGGGGAGGAGTGATGACTGACACGTAGTGCAGCAGCTGTGATCCTCTTCCTACTCTGGTGCTGCAGCGATGGCCACTGAGCCCAGTGTGACAGATTTAGGAGCCCGCTCTAAACCCCGCACATATAAAGCAACCAGCTCTCCTCTCCCCCCACACAACACACACACAGTCACCGGCACTCACTCCCCCCATTCCCCGCAGCACATACATGGGCACCAGCTCTCAGCCCTGACATCCCCTGCCGGAAGAGCACATATACTCTCCGGCGCTTCACCCAGCCGCCCCCCCCGGCACATTATCACCAGCGCTCCCCCCGCAGCACATACAATCAATAGTGCCCGTTCACCCCGCAGCACAGTCACTCACCAGCACTCCCCCCGCCGCAGCTCAGTCACTCACCAGCACTCCCCCCGCCGCAGCTCAGTCACTCACCAGCACTCCCCCCGCCGCAGCACAGTCACTCACCAGCGCTCCCCCCGCCGCAGGACAGTCACTCACTAGTGCTCCCCCCGCCGCACATGCACATACCTGCCAGCCTCAATTGGAGTCTTGCACAATGTTCCAGGGAGCCGCGCGATCATGGCGGGACCCTGTGAACGAAGCCACTGCACGTTAACAGGAGAGGAGCGGTAACGCTCCACCTCCTATTTAAATCCAGGATACAGCAATCACTCTGATTTGCTGCTGCGGAGCGCGTCCCCGGGGACCCTCCCATTTTGAAAACTGAGTCACCGGTTTATAAAAGTGGGTAAAATACGCGCTATAGCGCGTTTTTGCGATCACTGCATATTACATCCATACACTGCCTCTCATACATACAGTATATCCATACATACATCCATACACTGCCTCATACATACATCCATACACTACCTCTCATACATACATACATCCATACACTGCCTCATACATACATCCATACACTACCTCTCATACATACATACATCCATACACTGCCTCATACATACATACACTGCCTCTCCCATACATACATACATCCATACACTGCCTCATACATACATCCATACACTACCTCTCATACATACATACATCCATACACTGCCTCTTACATACATACACTGCCTCTCCCATACATACATACATACATACATACATACATACATCCATACATACACTGCCTCTCCCATACATACATACATACATACATACACTGCCTCTCTCATACATACATACATACATACATACATACACTGCCTCTCTCATACATACATCCATATACTGCCTCTCCATACATACATCCATACACTGCCTCTCCCATACACACACACATACATAGTGTTCACGCTAGGCAGTTTAGCAGGGCGCCGCACTCTGCCCGATTTTTTAAGGGCAAAACCCGCCCTGCCCTTTCTGCGGCGCCCTGCTAAAACTGCCGCCCACTTCCTGCCCTCACAGCGTGTAAAGATGACGCGCGTATGCGCACAGCATCCATTCATGCTGAGAGAGGGCTTGGGGGAAGCCCAGCACCTCCGTAGGTGCTGGGCACGCCCCCAACAGTGACGCCGCCGGCCACCCCCTTTTATTACCCGCTATGACCCCGCCCCCTATTTTGCATGGCTGCGCCCCCTTTTCACAGCGCGTGCTAGTGCCCCTCTAGAACCGGCGCCCTGCCCGGCCCGGATTCTAGAGTGAACACTACATACATACATACATACATACATACTGTACATTCACTGACTCTTTCATACATACATACTGTACATTCACTGATTCTCACATACATACATACATACATACATGTATCCATACACTGCATCTCCCATACATACATCCATACACTGCCTCCATACATACACACATATATACATCCATACACTGCCTCCATACATACATCCATACACTGCCTCCATACATACACACATATACACATCCATACACTGCCTCCATACACACATCCATACACTGCCTCCATACACTGCCTCCATACATACATACATACATACATATAGACACATCCATACACTGCCTCCATACATACACATATATATATACACATCCATACACTGCCTCCATACATACATATATACACATACAGACACTGCCTCCATACATACACATATATACATCCATACACTGCCTCCATACATACACACATATATACATCCATACACTGCCTCCATACATACACACATATATACATCCATACACTGCCTCCATACATACACATATATACATCCATACACTGCCTCCATACATACACACATATATACATTCATCCATACATCCATACATCTATATATACACATACTGTTTCCATACATAAATACAGTACATACATAAATCCAATCACCCTCCTCCCCCAGCCAGTGCACACTTCCCCCGGGGTGTGACTTCAGGCAGCCATTAGTCCGGGTTCCCCACCATAACAAAGGGGCGGCATCTTACCGCTGGCCATGATGCTGTGGAGGGGTTACTGCTCCTCGCTGTTTCCAGCATCTTCCGCCCGGGTTAACGCTGCTGCTGGCGGGGAGTCACTGCACCTGTTGCTGCCGCCGGCTCCATAGTGCGCGGCAGCTGGTGAGGGGCGGGACTGGAGGCTGCTACTAGCGAGGGGCGGCCGCCTGCTGCCTAAATGCTGTCACTTGTGCTCAAGCACCCCCGATGGAACCAACAGAAATATGTGAAATAAAAACGGTGCTGTGGGTTGCGGGGAGTGTGGGGGGGGGGGGGGGGGGGAATTGGCGCCGCTCATCCCTCATTTTATAGTTGAGCTGCTGATTAAGTACCGCCCTCCAGCGGCCGGCGCTCTAGGCAGCTGCCTAAAGCTGCCTAATGGTAGCGCCGGCCCTGACAGCATTTAGGCAGCAGGCGGCCGCCCCTCGCTAGTAGCAGCCTCCAGTCCCGCCCCTCACCAGCTGCCGCGCACTATGGAGCCGGCGGCAGCAACAGGTGCAGTGACTCCCCGCCAGCAGCAGCGTTAACCCGGGCGGAAGATGCTGGAAACAGCGAGGAGCAGTAACCCCTCCACAGCATCATGGCCAGCGGTAAGATGCCGCCCCTTTGTTATGGTGGGGAACCCGGACTAATGGCTGCCTGAAGTCACACCCCGGGGGAAGTGTGCACTGGCTGGGGGAGGAGGGTGATTGGATTTATGTATGTACTGTATTTATGTATGGAAACAGTATGTGTATATATAGATGTATGGATGAATGTATATATGTGTGTATGTATGGAGGCAGTGTATGGATGTATATATGTGTATGTATGGAGGCAGTGTATGGATGTATATATGTGTGTATGTATGGAGGCAGTGTATGGATGTATATATGTGTATGTATGGAGGCAGTGTCTGTATGTGTATATATGTATGTATGGAGGCAGTGTATGGATGTGTATATATATATGTGTATGTATGGAGGCAGTGTATGGATGTGTCTATATGTATGTATGTATGTATGTATGTATGTATGGAGGCAGTGTATGGAGGCAGTGTATGGATGTGTATATGTGTGTATGTATGGAGGCAGTGTATGGATGTATGTATGGAGGCAGTGTATGGATGTATATATGTGTGTATGTATGGAGGCAGTGTATGGATGTATGTATGGGAGATGCAGTGTATGGATACATGTATGTATGTATGTATGTATGTGAGAGTCAGTGAATGTACAGTATGTATGTATGAAAGAGTCAGTGAATGTACAGTATGTATGTATGTATGTATGTATGTATGTATGTATGTAGTGTTCACTCTAGAATCCGGGCCGGGCAGGGCGCCGGTTCTAGAGGGGCACTAGCACGCGCTGTGAAAAGGGGGCGCAGCCATGCAAAATAGGGGGCGGGGTCATAGCGGGTAATAAAAGGGGGTGGCCGGCGGCGTCACTGTTGGGGGCGTGCCCAGCACCTACGGAGGTGCTGGGCTTCCCCCAAGCCCTCTCTCAGCATGAATGGATGCTGTGCGCATACGCGCGTCATCTTTACACGCTGTGAGGGCAGGAAGTGGGCGGCAGTTTTAGCAGGGCGCCGCAGAAAGGGCAGGGCGGGTTTTGCCCTTAAAAAATCGGGCAGAGTGCGGCGCCCTGCTAAACTGCCTAGCGTGAACACTATGTATGTGTGTGTGTATGGGAGAGGCAGTGTATGGATGTATGTATGGAGAGGCAGTATATGGATGTATGTATGAGAGAGGCAGTGTATGTATGTATGTATGTATGTATGTATGTATGAGAGAGGCAGTGTATGTATGTATGTATGTATGTATGTATGTATGTATGGGAGAGGCAGTGTATGTATGGATGTATGTATGTATGTATGTATGTATGAGAGAGGCAGTGTATGTATGTATGTATGTATGTATGTATGTATGGGAGAGGCAGTGTATGTATGGATGTATGTATGTATGTATGGATGTATGTATGTATGGGAGAGGCAGTGTATGTATGTATGAGGCAGTGTATGGATGTATGTATGTATGAGAGGTAGTGTATGGATGTATGTATGAGGCAGTGTATGGATGTATGTATGTATGAGAGGTAGTGTATGGATGTATGTATGAGGCAGTGTATGGATGTATGTATGGATATACTGTATGTATGAGAGGCAGTGTATGGATGTAATATGCAGTGATCGCAAAAACGCGCTATAGCGCGTATTTTACCCACTTTTATAAACCGGTGACTCAGTTTTCAAAAATGGGAGGGTCCCCGGGGACGCGCTCTGCAGCAGCAAATCAGAGTGATTGCTGTATCCTGGATTTAAATAGGAGGTGGAGCGTTACCGCTCCTCTCCTGTTAACGTGCAGTGGCTTCGTTCACAGGGTCCCGCCATGATCGCGCGGCTCCCTGGAACATTGTGCAAGACTCCAATTGAGGCTGGCAGGTATGTGCATGTGCGGCGGGGGGAGCACTAGTGAGTGACTGTCCTGCGGCGGGGGGAGTGCTGGTCAGTGACTGTGCTGCGGCGGGGGGAGTGCTGGTGAGTGACTGAGCTGCGGCGGGGGGAGCGCTGGTGAGTGACTGCTGCGGCGGGGGGAGTGCTGGTGAGTGACTGTGCTGCGGCGGGGGGAGTGCTGGTGAGTGACTGAGCTGCGGCGGGGGGGAGCGCTGGTGAGTGACTGCTGCGGCGGGGGGAGCGCTGGTGAGTGACTGTGCTGCGGCGGGGGGAGTGCTGGTGAGTGACTGAGCTGCGGCGGGGGGAGCGCTGGTGAGTGACTGTGCTGCGGCGGGGGGAGTGCTGGTGAGTGACTGTGCTGCGGCGGGGGGAGTGCTGGTGAGTGACTGAGCTGCGGCGGGGGGAGCGCTGGTGAGTGACTGCTGCGGCGGGGGGAGCGCTGGTGAGTGACTGTGCTGCGGCGGGGGGAGTGCTGGTGAGTGACTGAGCTGCGGCGGGGGGAGCGCTGGTGAGTGACTGCTGCGGCGGGGGGAGTGCTGGTGAGTGACTGTGCTGCGGGGTGAACGGGCACTATTGATTGTATGTGCTGCGGGGGGAGCGCTGGTGATAATGTGCCAGGGGGGGCGGCTGGGTGAAGCGCCGGAGAGTATATGTGCTCTTCCGGCAGGGGATGTCAGGGCTGAGAGCTGGTGCCCATGTATGTGCTGCGGGGAATGGGGGGAGTGAGTGCCGGTGACTGTGTGTGTGTTGTGTGGGGGGAGAGGAGAGCTGGTTGCTTTATATGTGCGGGGTTTAGAGCGGGCTCCTAAATCTGTCACACTGGGCTCAGTGGCCATCGCTGCAGCACCAGAGTAGGAAGAGGATCACAGCTGCTGCACTACGTGTCAGTCATCACTCCTCCCCTCGACACCCCCACTGACACCTGTGATGACTGTGGACACCCCCTTCCCTCGCTGACACCCACGATCACCCCCTCTCCACTGACACCTGTGATGACTGTGGACACCCCCTTCCCTCGCTGACACCCACGATCACCCCCTCTCCACTGACACCTGTGATGACTGTGGGCACCCCCTTCCCTCGCTGACACCCAAGATCACCCCTTCCACTGACACCTGAGATGATTACGGACACCCCCTTCCCGCGCAATTACTGTGGACACCACCCTCCCCCGCTGACAAGCCGCAATCACTGTAGACACCCCCTCCACTGACACCCGCAATCACTATGTCTGGGGGCGACAACTGGGAGTCCGAGATGGTAGCTACAATGTGTCTAACTGATCACCTGGTGCATTGTGTGTAACGTGCTCTACCTTACCCATTGTGTGTAACGTGCTCTACCTGGCGCAATGTGTGTAACGTGATCTACCTGGCGCATTGTGTGTAACGTGCTCTACCTGGCGCAATGTGTGTAACGTGCTCTACCTGGCGTATTGTGTGGAACATGCTCTACCTGGCGTATTGTGTGGAACATGCTCTACCTGGCGTATTGTGTGTAACGTGATCTACCTGGCGCAATGTGTGTAACGTGATCTACCTGGCGCATTGTGTGTAACATGCTCTCCCTGGCGCATTGTGTGTAACGTGCTCTACCTGGCGCATTGTGTGTAATGTGCTCTATTTGGCTCATTGTGTGTAACGTGCTCAACCTGGCTCAATGTGTATAACGTGCTTAACCTGGCGCAATGTGTATAACGTGCTTAACCTGGCGCAATGTGTGTAATGTGCTTAACCTGGCTCAATGTGTATAACGTGCTCAACCTGGCTCAATGTGTATAACGTGCTCAACCTGGCTCAATGTGTATAACGTGCTTAACCTGGCTCAATGTGTATAACGTGCTTAACCTGGCGCAATGTGTATAACGTGCTTAACCTGGTGCAATGTGTGCAATTGTTCTACCTGGTGCAATGTTTATAATGTGCTCTACCTGGTGCAATGTTTATAATGTGCTCTACCTGGTGCAATTTGTATAACGTGCTGTACCTGGATCAAAGTCTATAACGTGCTCTCTGGCACAATATGTATAAAGGGCTATACCTGGCGCAGTGCGCATAGGAGGTTCTACCTGGTGCAATGTGTATAAGCGGCACTACTGTGTGGTGTAATGTGAATTGGCACTATTATGTGGCCACGCCCCTTCCCCATGAAGCCACACCTCTAAAATTTTGCTGCCTGTGCTTCCCAGTCTGTGACGTGGTACATCATTTCACTTTCAGCCTAAGGGCACCAAAATGTCTAGTTACACCTCTGGTGCAGGGTGTCCTGCATGCTACACAGCCCAGCAGCATTGTCACCCCATCCCCCCACCTTGCAACACTTTTGTAGTGTCCAAACAAGATTTAGATTAAAAAGAACCTTCATTCTGATGGGACTCAGAAAAAGACCGGTAGGACCCCAATTTTTAAAAGTGAGGGGTCCCTGGGACCCACTTTTTTTTGGGTACAGCGCGATCACTGATATGTATGTATGTATGTATGTATGAGAGACAGAATTAAATAGAAAGAGAGATGTGTGTGTGGCAGAAATAAAGGGAGATAGTATATGTGAAAAAGAGAGCGAGAATGAGACAGACAGAGAAAAAGTAGAGAGATGTGAAGGAATGGGAGAGACAGACTATGAATGTATATATGAGAGAGGCAGTGTATGGATATGTATGTATCTATGAGAGTCGAATAGAAAGAGATAAGCAGCTGGGTAGGGTGCCAGGATCCGGGAAGGGGGTGCCACGAAGTCTACCCATCAAAAAATTAAAGATGTCTTTGAGAGATGCATCCTTGTTGTGCAGTAAGACAGCTGAGAAACGTAGAAGACGCCGCCTATGCACTGTCACCTTAGTGTCTGGGAAAGTGAGTAATTGATGGTGTTAGGGGGGGGGGGGTCAGTAGGCACACATTTTGCCTAGGGTACCAAGAAACCTTGCACCGGCCCTGGTCATGTCGTTGGCTGAGGAAGCGTTGGCACAATCAGTGGGTGGCACTGCCGTCTTAAAATACGGGACTTAAGCTGTGTTGTCTTCTGCCCAAGTAGACAGAATCACAGCTCAAAGCCCTATAAAAACACAACAGCGTTCAGGTCTGAATTGAACACTTAATGTATAGGGTCACTTGTGTTGTCCTGGCTGCAGCGACACCCCCTGGTTGTGAGCAACAGAACCGCGTCAAGGTCCTTCCTGCGTCTGTTGAAAAATATTCTTGGAGCTCTGCTCTGCTCCTTGTCCTGCGTGAGGACGCCTTTCATCATGGGATGAAACAGTCTGCATACGTCCAACATTAATTACAATAATTAACAATGTTATAATAGGTACAGGTTATGTAGACTGAGTACAGTACTTACCAACAGTTCTTAGGTTTGGATTTTGATTGGACATATCGGCCCAGATTTATCAAGCCTTGGAGAATGATAAATTGCATGGTGGTAAAGTACCAGCCAATCAGCTCCTAACTGCCATGTTACAGGCTGGGTTTGGAAAATGACAGTTAGGAGATGATTGGTTGGTACTTTATCACCGTGCTATGTATCACTCTCCAAGGCTTGATAAATCTAGGCCTTTTACTCCTAACCTTTTATCTCTCCATTCTGTGAGGCTTTGGTTATTTCTTGTCACTTGTTTGATGCAATGTGATATTATCAGTAGCATCTTGTACTAAACACCGCACTATAGATAATATGACTAGTAAACTGCAACACTTTGATAACTACAGCAAATCCTACATCCTGCCGTAACTGTAGAAAAAAAAAGTGTCCTTAAGAAAGGGGATGTCCTTAAGAAAGATTTCAGGTACTTAGGCCAGAAACTAAAAAAAAAAGGACATCTAAGGTAATTTTCTCCGAAATATTACCAGTGCAACGCGCTAGCCGAGGGAGACAGAGGGAGATTAGGGAGGTAAATGTGTGGCTCAGAGACTGGTGTAGGAAAGAGGGGTTTGTGTTCTTGGAACACTGGGCGGACTTCTCAGTCAGGCGCCATCTTTTTTCTCATGACGGATTGCACCTGAATGAGGAAGGGGCTGCGGTGCTGTCGGGTAGGATGGTTATTAGGTTGGAGGAGCTTTTAAACTAGGAGCCTGGGGGGAGGGTTTAGCTAGAAACTATGGGTCATGCAGCGAGTATAGTAGGGATGGTGGTAGTGAGATAAATGGGGGTGGAGAAGGGGGAAGGGAAAGTGCAGCCGGTAAGGGTATTTACATGGGTTCTATTAAGGGTGTTAAGAAAGGTATTGCTAAAGCATTAAATAATAACAATTATGTGTCATCATTACAGACTATAGAAAATGTTGTACTGGACTTAAGGGAAAATACTTATGTCAGGGCGGCGA
Organism: Pseudophryne corroboree; assembly: GCF_028390025.1. Lineage (NCBI taxonomy): Eukaryota > Metazoa > Chordata > Amphibia > Anura > Myobatrachidae > Pseudophryne > Pseudophryne corroboree. The sequence goes on along the minus strand of NC_086453.1, from coordinate 30,280,666 downwards.
TTTTAGACAGGAACATTGGGTTGACCAAAGAGAAAAGTAAGGTGGGCAATACTAAGTACGGTGGGGTTGGAGAGGGAGCGAGAAGGACAGTCTGTATCAGTAACTCTACGGATGCACTAGTTAACCAGGATGGGAAATCTTTAGGAAAACAAACAAATAAAGGAACCGATAAACTAAAATGTATGCTTGCAAATGCAAGAAGTCTAGAAGGTAAAATGGGGGAATTGGAATTGTTAGCATCAAAGGCTGAGTATGACATTATAGGTATTACGGAAACATGGTGGGACGACTCTCACAACTGGGTTGCTAACTTGGAGGGGTATTCTCTTTTCAGGAGGGACAGGGCTAACAAACGAGGAGGAGGTGTATGTCTTTATGTTAAACCATCACTTAAACCATACCTAAAGGAGGTTATCTATGAGGAGACTGGCGATAATGTGGAGTCACTATAGGTAGAAATCTCAAGTGGGGGAATTGATGCAAAAAAACCTAGTCATAGGCACGTGCTACAAACAGCCGGATATTAGCATACATGAGGAAGAACAACTCTTGCAGCAAATCAAAATGGCTGCGGGATTGGGGGACATCCTTGTCATTGGGGATTTTAATTACCCGGATATAAACTGGAGTAACGATTCATGTGCTAAAGCGAGGGGCAGCAGGTTCTTAAATATGTTTAGGGATCACTACTTGTCTCAATTAGTTGAGGACCCAACTAGGGGTAAAACTACCCTGGATCTAGTAATTACTAATAATGTGGACATTATATCAAACACTAAAGTTGGGGAGACTTTGGGTAACTGTGATCACTATATGATCACATTCGACATCAGTTTCAGGAAACATAGCTACAGGGGTTCCACCAAAACTTTTAATTTTAGGAAGGCTAATTTCAGTATGCTTAGATGTGCACTTAACAACATAGAGTGGGAGGTTCTGTTTAATAACAAGAACACTTCGGAAATGTGGGATGTTTTAAAAAAGTTGCTGGATAGCAATATTCATAACTTTATTCCCATGGTCAATAAACGCAGGAGTATTAAACTCAAACCGATGTGGCTTAACAAGAAGATTAAGGCAGAAATGGAAAAAAAAAAAAGCGGACTTTCAAAGCATTTAAATCTAATGGAAAGAAGGAGTCTTTCAAGTATTACAAGGAGTGTAATAAGAAATGCAAAAAAGCAATAAGAGCAGCTAAATGGAAAATGAAAAGCAAATCGCTATAGAGAGTAAAACCAATCCTAAAAAGTTTTTTAAATACATAAACGGTAAAAGGTTAAAAAAGGAGACTATAGGTCCATTAAAAGATGAATTAGGAGAATTGATAAATGATGACGAAATAAAAGCGGAAATACTGAACAAATTCTTTTCATCAGTATTCACCAGTGAGAACTGATGGTGAGAGTAGAGCATAACAATTGTGACAGTAATTATTCATGGTTAGATACTTGTTTAAGTGAAGAAGTAGTCCGGGAGAGACTAAGCAAAATTAAGATGAATAAATCACCTGGTCCTGATGGACTTCACCCGAGTGTTCTTATGGAGCTTAGTTCACAACTAGCACGACCCCTATACTTGATTTTCAATAGTTCAATTAGATCAGGCATGGTACCGAAGGATTGGCTTATAGCTGAGGTAGTGCCATTATTTAAAAAGGGATCCAAAAATCTTCTGGGAAACTACAGGCCAGTTAGTTTAACATCTATAGTGGGGAAAATATTGGAAGGAATTCTAAGGGACGTCATACAGGAGTATCTAAAGTCCGCTAGGATTATTAGCAAGAACCAGCATGGGTTTGTGAGGGACAGGTGATGTCAGACTAACTTAATTAGTTTCTATGAGGAAGTGAGCAATAATCTTGATCAAGGAAAAGCAGTGGATGTGGTCTTCCTAAATTTTGCAAAAGCTTTCGATACAGTTCCTCACAGGAGACTGATGATCAAATTAAAGGAGATTGGCCTAGGAAAAACTATTTGCACATGGATTAGCAGCTCGTTGGATAGCAGGGTACAGCGAGTAGTGGTCAACGGGAAGTCCTCAACCTGGTCCCCAGTAGTCAGCGGAATACCACAAGGGTCCGTACTCAGACCACTACTGTTCAACATATTTATCAATGACCTAGAAATAGGCCTGGAAAGCACAGTGTCAATCTTTGCAGATGATACTAAACTGTGTAAGGTAATTAATTCAGAATTGGATGTGGAGTCCTTGCAGAATGATCTATCTAAACTTGAACTCTGGGCGTCTAAATGGACAAATGCAAGGTTATGCATTTTGGGACTAAAAACAAACTTGCGTCCTACATATTAAATGGGGAACGCCTAGGGGAAACAGAGTTGGAAAAAGATTTGGAGGTATTACTTGATAATAGGCTTAATAACCGTACACAATGTCAAAACGCAGTAAAGAAGGCAAGTAAGGTGCTAGCGGGCATAAAAATGGGAATTGAGACAAGGGACTCGGATGTAATCATGCCGCTGTATAAGGCATTGGTACGTCCGCACCTGGAATATTGGCCCTCATTCCGAGTTGTTCGCTCGTTATTTTTCTTTGCATCGAAGCGATTAGTCACAAACTGCGCATGCGCAATGTTCGCAGTGCGACTGCGCCAAGTAAATTTGCACAAAAGTTTTGTATTTTACTCACGGCCTAACAAAGTTTTTTCATCGTTCTGGTGATCGTAGTGTGATTGACAGGAAGTGGGTGTTTCTGGGCGGAAACTGGCCGTTTTATGGGAGTGTGCGAAAAAACGCATGCGTTTCGGGAAAAAACGCGGGAGTGGCTGGAGAAACGGGGTAGTGTCTGGACGAACGCTGGGTGTGTTTGTGACGTCAAACTAGGAACGAAAAGCACTGAACTGATCGCAGTGGCAGAGTAAGTCTCGAGCTACTCAGAAACTGCAAAGAAATTTCTATTCGCAATTCTGCTAATCTTTCGTTCGCACTTCTGCGAAGCTAAGATTCACTCCCAGTAGGCGGCGCCTTAGCGTGTGCATTTCTGCAAAAAGTAGCTAGCGAGTGAACAACTCAGAATGAGGGCCATTGTGTTCAGTTTTGGGCACCATTGTATAAAAAAGACATCAGTGAACTCGAAATTGTTCAAAGGCGAGCTACTAAATCGATTAAAGGCCTAGAAGGACTGAACTATAAGGAAACACTTACTAGGCTGAATATGTATACACTAGAAAAGAGGCGCCTAAGATGAGATATTATTAATATCTTCAGATATGTAAAGGGACATAACAAAGAGTTATCAGAGGAATTATTTATTAAAAGAACACAGTTTAGGACACGTGGGCACTCGCTGCGACTGGAGGAGAGAAAGTTCCGAACGCAACGGAGGAAAGGGTTCTTCACTGTTAGGGCAATCAGGATGTGGAATTCCCTGCCAGGGAAGGTGGTAATGGCGGACTCTGTAATTGGATTTAAAAAAGGAATGGATACATTTCTGAATGAAAAAGCTATCCAAGGTTATAATACTTAAAATATCAACGTGGTTAATCCGGGGGTAACATGAGTTGTAGTAGCTAACTAGTCATAAAACATTATTTAGCAAGTATGTAGAATCATCACAACTTAAAACAGGTTGAACATGATGGACAATTTGCCTCTATTCAACTTCAAGTACAATGAATACAATTAAATTTACTATGTAACCTATTAAAAGTATAAGGCCACATGAATTGCAGTTTTATGGCAAAGCTATCAAAACATGTTCAAAACCAATGTATAAAGGTAAAATATGTTATTCTGCCCAATGTCCATTCATATAAACACCAGCCAAATGTAATGTGACGTATTTAATCCGCTGTCTGAACGACAAATCTTTCATTTCAGAGTAACCATATAAACACAATCTACAAATGAAAATCAATACGGTATATAATGCTTTTATAAATATAGTTGCTGTGAAGGTGTAATGTAATCTAATATGTTTTATTAAATTAATATATTAATTACAAATCCTGAGTGATATAATTTACAATGCATTGCTTGTTTCCTACTGTACTTGTCTGTGGTTCAGACTAGCCTATCACATTCCAGAACCACCCACATAGCCTTCAGTGCTTCCCTATCTAATTACATCTTCTCTGTACAGTCCACATAACATCACATATCTTGTCTTTCTTTCCTCTCATGCACTCCTGACCCTTGGCCAACATTGCTGGGTGATCTCATACAACCCATTAAGAACCTAGCAATCTGGTGGACCATTATGCAATAGGTAGCATCTATCCTTGTGTATCAATGCCTATTTCCCTATAGATTGTAAGCTTGCGAGCAGGGCCTTCCTACCTCTATGTCTGTCTGCTTTTACCCAGTTTTGTTCCATTACTGTTGCTCTAATTGTAAAGCGCAACAGAATATGCTGCGCTATATAAGAAACTGTTAATAAATAACTAATAATAATAATAATAATAATAATAATAAAAAATACCCGGGATGCTACTGACATCTTCAAGATGTAGCATGTCCACTCGGAAACCTGGGGATATATTTACTAAAGTGCGGGTTTTTAGATGTGGAGATATTGCCTATAGCAACCAATTAAATTTTACATATCATTTATCTAGCACCTTCTAGATAGTAGCTAGAATCTGATTGGTTGCTGCTGTCAAAATCTCCTCTTCTAAAAACCACACTTTAGTAAATATACCCCTTAGAGTCCAGTTAAATGGAAGTTACATGGTGACAGTGTATTATTGATGACTAGTCATATATCACTTTGGATTTTGCAATATCCAATACTACAGGCAGTGGCATTTCTATAATGGTTCCAGAGTGTGTGCGGTGCACACGGGCCCCTGTTTCCAGAGGGGCCCACACCACGCACACTGCGCCTTTCCAGAGTCCTGACACAGTGCTGTAGCTGCTGCAAAAAAATCACTGGAAAAATGGGCGCCGCATATGCGCAGTAGCGTTCAGTCACCGGAACATGTTGGGCACCATGCTTCCGGAGACCTGCACATGCGCAGTATACGCTAGCATAATTCCAGGTCTGGCATGGAAATCACATGATCGCCATGACCCAGAAGATGCAACAGTCAACATGGTTAATGACAAAATTATGGCTGCCGACCATATCATAGCTGACCCGTGAGGAGATGCCAAGTTTATTTGTTTTTTAAGTTATTTCTTCCTGCTTCTAAAACTAGTTATAATAATTACACATTAGACCAAAAAAATATGCAGATCCTAAGGGCCTAATTCAAAGTTGATTGTAAAATAAAAATTTCCTCTAATGGGCAAAACCATGTGCACTGCAGGTGGGGCAGATATAACATGTGCAGAGAGAGTTAGATTTGGGTGGAGTGCGTTCAAACTGAAATCTAAATTGCAGTGTAAAAATAAAGCAGCCAGTATTTACCCTGCACAGAAACAATATAACCCACCCAAATCTAACTCTCTCTGCACATGTTATATCTGTCCCACCTGCAGTGCACATGGTTTTGCCCATTAGTGGAAAATTTTATTTTGCAATCAACCTTGAATTAGGCCCCATGTTCCAATGAGTGCCACCATAAAAGAAACATTGGATATAGCATAATTTTATTTAGTACTATTTTTTTTTTTTATTATACACAGTAGATCATAAATTTCATGGCAACTATCAAGAAAACCTTCATGGTGCATTAAATAGCCTGAAGATAATCTTTAAATAAAACAATCTGTTTTGTGTATGATAATACTGAATCCTTTGCTATAGACATGCCAGTATCTTAATAGAAAGCACATGGATTTGAGACATTATTCTAAAATATTACAGAATTATGGCATATGGCAAAAGTACAATATTGGAGACAAAACAAAAATGCAATAGTTACCGCACAACTCTTAATTTTATATCTATCAATTACATCATTTTCAAATTTTAAATGAATGATTTAAAAACTCTATTTAAAAAAAAATGATACTTAATAAAATGAAAGGGGGGATTCAATTGGGTATAAGCTTTTAACTGCAAATAAACCTTGTGCTCAGTTTTGGATTACCGCTGGTATATGCTCTCCTGACACCCACGGTGTCCAATTAAAATAAATGCATATTGGGTTTTCTGCTTAGAAAACCCTGCAGCGCAAGAAAATAAAAAGAGACTTACTGGTCCGGTGGTCTCTGTTGGTCTACACGGTTCCTGGTGATCTCCCCTCCTTCTTCTCACTTGGGCCTGGGCTACCGGGAGGCAAGGGGCTGCTGGAAGATGTGGTTATCCCTGCTGCCACCTCCAGGACAGGCGGGGGTCACACACACGGGGGTGGGTGGGTGGGGGAGTGGGGGGTTGTCCCACGCTGATTCTTACACACACACATATATTTAAACACACACGGGTTGTAGTCATGTGACCATGTGACCGGCGGTCAGGAAACCGCCGGTCACAATACCTCCCCCTACATCCCACCCCCTTAGAATCCCGTCAGTCGGCATGCCGAATAGCAGGGACTATTCCCACTCGTGGGTGTCCACAATACCCAAAGAGTGGGAATAGAACCTGTGGGGAGCGCAGCATGGCGAGAGCAGTGACCCCACAAGAGTCTTGTTGCACTCGCACCCCCCCGGTGGTCTCCACATACCCAACTTGCGCTTCGGAAAGGTGAGTAATTAATTACTAACTAATTAAGCTGCAGGGTTTTTCAAATCTGCCGCGCATAATTGAATATGCTCCAAAGACTTCATAAACATACATACATACAGTAGCACGTCATCCTGTGTACACTAAAAATCTATGTAAATATTTTATGAGATTAGCTGGTGACGAAAAATTTTTAAAACACTTTTTAAGTCCCAATCGCAGTAATGTCGCGGACCGAATAGCGCATGAAAGATGCAAGTAATAAAACACACGACGGAGAATTTTAGTTATGGATGGAACTTTGCAAGTTCAAACTATTCTATTTTTTTTACACCTATTTTTGCAAGAGTGCAATGTAATGTACGTATACCAGGAAAACATAGTGAAAGCTGCATGCCTTTGATAAAATGGTCGCCGGGGAATTCTGTGGCCAAATAAAAGCACAAGGCCGCATAAAATGTAGTTTGAGGACATAGAAATGAAAACATGTTGTGCAAAAACTGTGTATTCAGGTAATACACGCCCTGATGTGATATTTTTCATCTGATGTGCAAATATCAAATGTCTGTCAAGTGAATGTAGAAACACAAATAGAAATTGAAAATCAACAATAATATACCTGAATTTAAGCAGAATGAATCAGCTATTTTATATGTAAAATACTTTCAAATCTTTTCCTCAACAAAAAACTTTTTTTCTATTTTTCTGACTTATACCCCTTTTCCACTTATACCCCTTTTCCACTTATACCCCTTTTCCACTATACCCCTTTTCCACTATAGCACTTATACCCCTTTTCCACTATAGCACAAGTGTTCAACCCGGCTAGCTACCCGGGTAGGATTCCCGGATCACTTGATCCGGGAATTTACCGGGGGACCCGTTTCCACTAGGGAAAAACACGGGTAAATGCGCGCCCCCGCGCATTTACCCGTGTTTTAAGGAGCTAGTGGAAAAGGGGTATTAACCGACAAACTGATTATATTCAGCTTTCTGTCTTTAATGACTTCATCGCTGTTTACTCAGGAGCAAAAATCATTTACAATTCCGAGTGGCTTTTTATTGATATTTGTTAATTTACAGAGATTTTTTTAAGTAGTGTAATTGAGTTGGATATTTTAGTGTATTCATAGATTACTGGATTATACTGTATTCTTATATTGGTGGTGTTACCATAAATAATAGTTTTTCAGAAAAACATAGTTACAGTGAAGGTGTGATGTAATGTAATCTAAGCTGCTTTATTTAACTATTATGTTTCTACAAATCATGTGTGATTTATTTCTAAAAGGAACACATCAACTACTGTACCTAAGATCCCATTGACATCCTCTGGAAGTAGCTTGTCCACTCGGAAAACCCAGCGTCCATTAAAGTTGACGTTACTTGTGGACGATATATTGATGATGGCCGGTGTTAGGGAATTTGGAATCTTGTAATAGCCAATACTATAACCGCTGTTTAAACCAGCCTAAAACGTATAAACTGTTATAAATATATGATATAATAAGTCTGCAATAAATAGCATAAATTATTTGTATTTGTGGTAGCACATCAAAGACCTGGGACAACAGTTGTCATGTTTCATCTAAAAAAATATTAAGAAGTTTTATTTTGAAACATTTACTGATAGCAAACTCTGAATATAACATGTAGCACTGAAACAGGACAGCAATTATATTAAAAAATGAATAAATAAATACGCCTATATGCTGGACACATGATTTTATGCATACGGCCCTGTTGCGGCTACCATAAGCTTGCCATATAAATTCAATTAGGCTAGTTTGATTGAATCAACCCTAAATATGTTGAAATCAATGACTTGGCTGAGATACAACACACTGAGCTGCCGATAACATCGGAAAGCTTTGTTTGGATCTCCCCTTCCCACTTAGGGGTCGATGTACTAAGCCTTGAAGAGAGATAAAGTAGACGGAGATAAAGTACCAACCAACCAGCTCCTGTCATTTTTCAAATACAGCCTGTAAGGAGCTGATTGGCTGGTACAGGTTGAGTATCCCTTATCCAAAATGCTTGGGACCAGAAGAATTTTGGATATCGGATTTTTCCGTATTTTGGAATAATTGCATACCATAATGAGATAACATGGTGATGGGACCCAAGTCTAAGCACAGAATGCATTTATGTTTTATATACACCTTCTACACACAGCCTGAAGGTCATTTTAGACAATATTTTTTAATAACGTGTGTATTAAACAAAGTTTGTGTACATTGAGCCATCAGAAAACAAAGGTTTCATTATCTCACTCTCGCTCAAAAAATTCCGTATTTCGGAATATTTAGATATGGGATACTCAACCTGTACTGTACCTCCGTCCACTTTATCTTTCTCCAAGGCTTAGTACAAAGACCCCAATAGTTCCTTGTCTGTGTGTGACTAGTTAGAAAAATGAATGCAGTATGTGCTCTCACCCTAGTACTTAAGAAGTGTTACTACAATTTACCCCAACTCCTTTAGGGGTCTATTTACGAAGCCTTGGATGGAGATTAAGTGGACGGATATAAAGTAGCAGTCAATTAGCTCCTAAATGCCACGACACAAGCTGGGTAGATAGTACCCCCCCCCCCTCTTAGCGCCACTGCTAACATATATTAATGAGTTACAGGAGATTCCAAAATGACTGTTCTTGCTGGAGAGTCTTAATGATATCACACATATTTTTGAATTTATATTACCATATAATAATTAACTGTTCATTAATGCTGATTGAATGTTTGAAGCATTGTTAGGCAGTGCTAACATACTGTGCAGACATGCACTATAATGGGGTAACCCCAGGTGAAAACTCTCATGAACTTTTGTTCCTGTATATCAAAGAGATGTATTATTATTATTATTATTATTATTATTATATTATTCAATATAGAAACAACAACAACAAAAAAGACAAGAGATTTAGGGGTCTACAGACTTGGACGAAGATAAAGTGGATGGAGATAACTGCCATTTTTCAAACCCAGCATGTGACATGGCAGCTAGGAGCCGATTGGGTGGGATTTTATCACCCTCAACTTTATCTCAATGCAAGGCTTAGTAAATAGACCCCTAAAACTAGTTGATCCCAAGTTCTTTGCCTGTTTCTTTATGCTCATCATTTTCATGTTTGAGATAGATCTCTTATGTTTGAGTTCTTTCTCTACATTCTACTGACTCTCCCATTATTTCAAAGTGGAAGTTATTCAACCAAGTCCCAATCATTTTTGCCACACTCTTCTCTTCACTTCCTTTCTCAAAAATATTGCGCCCACTAATATCTTACCAGAGCTGGGGTCCCTCCAGTTCCTTTACTGTTTCCCCCACTGGCTGTACCTGTTGTCCATAGAATGCTGGCGTAGTTGAACATAGTGAAGGTAAGATTTCCATTGGACACCAGGACAACTTGAAATGTGTTCACCTGCAGATCATGAAGGGTGTTCAACAGATTATTAGTCCAGTCTGACACATTTAGGGCTGACATTTTATATAGACTTCTTGGTACAGTCTTATTAATATCAACTGCAGAACATTGTGTCAACATTTATATACCATGTGGAGCTACTTTAATAGATAGTTCTCCCAAGTGGTCTTTATTAGAGTGTTTCTGTACACAGTGACCACACATCTTCTGCAACCACTATTATTGGCGGACATTAATTGAACTACAGCCACACCATGCTGTCTGTTATCATGACAGTTATCATAGGTACAGGAGTCCAGGAGATTGAAACTTCTGCGCATCACCTATGAAGAGAGGTTTGAAGTCTCTTCTGATTGATGAAACGTGCATGGTACCCATGCTGATATACTGAAAAGTCTGGCATTAACTAGTTAGTGATTTGGAGATTACCACAAGAGAGAACCTCACTAGATAAAAGCTATTATGGAGATCCCCATTTTAGAGAACCTTGAGCAACAGCTAATATGGAGATTCCTGTAGTTGAGAATCTCACTAGACAACAGATATTATGGAGAGTCCCATGGGAAAGGTCCTCACTGAAAAAAGGTAATATGGAGAATATAATGGTAGTGGACTTTAATGAAGAACAGGTAATATGGAGAGTCCCATAGGAGAAATACTCACTAAAAAAGGGGTCATAGAGAAATCCCACAGTATGACACCTCACTGAAGAAAAGACAATCGCCCTCATTCCGAGTTGTTCGCTCGTTAGTTTTCTTCGCATCGGTGCGATAAGTCGCAAACTGCGCATGCGCAATGTTCGCAGTGCGTCTGCGCCAAGTAAATTTGCTAAAAAGTTTGTTACTTTACTCACGGCTTAACGAAGATATTTCTTCGTTCTGGTGATCGGAGTGAGATTGACAGGAAGTGGGTGTTTATGGGCGAAACTGGCCGTTTTATGGGTGTGTGTGAAAAAACACTGCCGTTTCTGGGAAAAACACAGGAGTGTCCGGAGAAACGGGGGAGTGTCTGGGCGAACACTGGGTGTGTTTGTGACGTCAAACCAGGAACGAAAAAGGACTGAACTGATCGCAGTGGCAGAGTAAGTCTCGAGCTACTCGGAAACTGCAAAGAAATTTCTAATCGCTATTCTATTCGCAAATTCTGTGAATCTTTCGTTCGCTATTCTGCAAAGCTAAGATTCACTCCCAGTAGGCGGCGGCTTAGCGTGTGCAAAGCTGCTAAAAGCAGCTAGCGAGTGAACAACTCGGAATGAGGGCCAATATGGAGAAAACAGTGGGAGAGAACTTCATTAACAGGCAATGCAACGAGTCCCATCTGACAGAACTTTGTAGGAAAACAAGAAATAAGGAGAGTTCCATGGCAGTTAACCTGAGTGAACAACATATAATTTGGATAGTCCCACTGGAAATAACTTAAAGAACAGCTAATATTGTGTGTCCCATTGCAAAAAAAACCTAACTGAACCACAAGTAATAAGGAGAGTCCCGTGGGAGAGAACCACATAGAAGAACTGGTCATATGGAGAGTCTTGTGGAAGAAGACCTCACTGAACAGGTGATATGGTGAGTGCCATGGGTGAGAGCATTTACTATAATGAAACATCTTTGAACAACAGTTGATAAGGAGAGTCTCATGGGAAAGAACTTCACTGTAGAACACGTAATAGAGAGAGTTCCATGGTAGGGAACTGTAAAACAGGTAAAATGGAGAGTTCAATGGGAAAGAACTTCACTGACCATCATTTATTATGCAAAGTCCCACAGGAGAGAAGCTCAGTAACATCCACAAGGCAAAACTACTAAGAAGGATTTGTGCAAAGTTGAAGACAAAACTCAATGGAGTTTAAAGGAATAAACACCATCTTTGTAACTAGACATTTCTGTCTCATTTGTTCCTTCTTCAGGTGTTCAAGTTATTCTGGGTTTACTTATGGAAAACCCCCCAAACCTTAGAGCTCAACGATTTGCACAAAAATGTCAATGAAAAACACTAATGCGGAACGATGCATGAGTAGCATTAACATAAGCTATACTATAGGTTATTAGAATATTAGATAACAGTTTGAAGAACACCATACACTATAACAGTCCTCAGAGACTGTGGGGTGTATTCAATAAGAGTTGGAAACTGCCGTTTTGTCGGAAAGACAGCAGTTTCCGACTAGAATAGGTTAGAAGGGGTTCCGACCTATTCAATAGGGGCCCATTTTTTCTGACAAGTTGGGAAACCCGACTTGTTGGAAAGCAGGTGGATCGGTGGAATACCCGACAATCCACCTGCTGCTGCCGAAGACAGGGCCAAATTTGACAGGTTTTGGCCCCCTTTCCGACACACTCAATCTGACTTGAAAACAAGTCAGATTGAGCTGAGGAGACAGGGAGCGGTGCGATGGGCTACGGGGATGAAAGGTACCTTGACGGTTGTCCCCCAGCCAGGCACCTCTCTCCCTATAGTGCCTGCCCTGCTGCCGGCAGACATCACCCCAGCTGCCAGCTCCGGATGCCGATCGCCACACTGCTCCCCCCGGCGGCCGCCTCACGCTGCTCCCCCCGCCGGCCACCACACGCTACTCCCCCAACTGCTGCTGTCAGCGCACCCGGCAGCTGTTGACAGCAGCGCAGGACATGACACAGGGAACGGCCAAATCCGACAGTCGTATTTGGCTGCTCTTTGAATAGGGGTTGTCAGGTCCATTCCGACAACTGCATGTCACAATGGACCCGACTCTTATTGAATGTACCCCTGAGAATATCAATGCTGAGTATGGGTCATTATATATAGATAACTATTACACTTTGGTGGAGACTACATTTTTGCTCTCTTTTAAACAAACCTTACATTTAGAGAGTCAATTTACAATTTACAAAATAAAATTGAACTACCGTGTTGGAGGAAGCTGTAGATCCATAATATGCCACATTTTGCCACGTTGCCACAAACACCCAAGTAGCGGAAAAAGCCGGGATGTTGAAGTAAGTTTTGATATCAGATGTTGCTCTGCTTAGTAGTGAATTGTTGTTGCTCTGACGGTAATAAATGTAACCAGCTATAGCATTGTCTACATCTGCCCAAAAGGGAGCGATGAAAGGGTTTCCATCAGTCACAGGGAGAACTTTTGGCGTGAAGTTCGAAATCAATTTGTTGAAAGACAGCAAGCCATTGTTATTCACCTGGAACAGAACAAATGCATGAAACCTGTCATACCGTGTTGTACTATAGAGTTAAACTACTGGCAATCACACATCTCTACTTAAGGACAGTCCATAGAAAATGGACACTAAGAGGATGGTGTTAAGATGAGATACGTTGAGCACGGCAGTGGTTGGGATGCAGACAGTCAAAATCTAGTCAAAATGCCAAAAGGGACTCTTAGGTTAAGGCCGTGCAGGGTGTGTGTGTGTTAGGTTTAGGCACCACTGGGAGGGTGCGGGGAAGGGAGGGTTAGGCAGCAGGAAGGGGGGTTAGGCTGCAGGGGAGGAAGGGTTAGGTTTAGGCTGCGGGAACGAGTGGTTAAAGTTAGGCACCACCGGGGTGGACTATGGTTAGGCTGTGCGGAGGGAGGGTTAGGGTTAGGCTGTGGGGAGGGAGAGTTAGGGTTAGGGGTATTGGTGGGAAGGTAGGTATATTACCTCACCCCTGTCGGGATATTCTACATCAGGATGCTGCTGTCGGTCATATGACTGCCGTCATCCCTACCGCTGGTAAATAGTATCACGTCCATTAACACTTGGCAACAGATAATAATGCAAAAAAAAAACCCCCAAAACCTCTGGAAACTTAACATGACTTTTCATTGAATATAATATTTGCTAACAATGAAACAGATGAGAAAATTCTATACAGGAAAAGTCACGGTATAGTTAAGTAAGATATGTATGTATATGATTTACTTGACATCAACGAATGGATATGCTGGAATGAAATGAAAACATTCCAGTAGGCACGCCGACCTCAAAATAAATGAACAGAGTATAAGCAGCAGATAAATATTTGTAAATTTGCATCTTGGAAAAACTACTGTATGTTGCACTGTCAGAGAAAGGGGAACCTAACATGAGCAGAGGGGCTTAGAGCAGTAGCGGATCTTGCCACGGGCAAGCAGGACTTTTGCCAGGGGCGCCGCCTACCGGAGGGTGCCGCACCATGGCTGGATCCGCTACTGCTTTGCCCCCCACTGCCTGCTGTGCCCCCCACTGCCAGCTGTGTCCTGCTGCCGCTGCCCGCTGTGTCCCGCTGTGAAGGGAGCTAGACGCGTAGCGTCTAATTTCCCTTCGTGGAGAGGACCTTTGCTGTGCGGTGCGCGATGACGTCATAGCGCACCGCACAGCATTTCAGCGGCACTACTCTACTGTACAGGGGGCGTAACTGACCACACACCCTGTATGAAGCCACACCCCTATTTTCCGCCCGGGGCGCAAAAAGGGTTAGAACCGGCCCTGGCTTAGAGTTTTGTGCTACATGCAAAAAGCAGCCTGTATAACTCGGCATAAGACCCTTTATGCTTGGCAGTTTTTATGGAACCTTTATTGCGTTTGACAGTTTAGCTTTAGACAAAAATGTGAAAAATTTGAACCAATATTTTATTTGATCGCCTGTGACTTTTTGCTTTAATGTATTTCTACCTAATTACTTACATTTTCTTTCTCTCGTTTTAAAGTTTGAATTTCAAAACTGGATTTATTACAGTATGTAAGGTACATTATGTATGCATTATTGCGATTAGCACCACTCGTAATCTTGGTGCCGGAACACCGACCGCCACAATCCCGAAAGTAAGTATCAGGGTCACTACTAGGGTTAGGACCCGTAAGGGGGGATTAGGCACTGGGGGGTGGGGGGTTTAATCATAGCTGCCAACCTGCAACTCTTAGCCCTAGCTACCACCCCCAAAGTCTTAGCATTTACCGCCATCCCCCAAATCTTAGCCATAGCCGCCACCCTAGGCGAGTTAGGGTAGGGGAAAGGGGAGGTATAAAATAATTACCCCGTTCCCTGTCGGCATTCTCATTCTTGGGATGCAGGTGTTGGTCACGTGACCGCCAGCACCCCGGCCACCGTTATAAATGTATCACACCGCATTATGCATGTTCATTTGGAAAATAATTGAAAATTATTATTCCTTAAAAAAAAAAATTTATATTCTGAAAACTAAGAATCATTTTTGTTATAATAAAGCTATGTATTATTATTATTATTATTATTATTATTATTATTATTCACTTGATGGTTCAAAGAAAAAGATATTTTGAAACCAAAACTATTTGCTGGATGTCTGTATCTACAAATAACACTCATCTGTGTACAAAAGAAAGTTCTATGACAGATGTAATCCCCACCCTAGGGATTATGGTTTGAGACGTGTAACTTTATTTGTACTTGGGGCTGGCTGTACACGCAGACAGCAATGTTTTCACAGTAGAGTTATAGGAAGTTGTCCTCAATGGTTTATGTCTCAGCAGTTATTGCAATGCTTATTTTAGGATCTCCTTTGTCAAAACAGTCAAACAAATCAAACTTTGTGCCTAGGGTGCCGAGAAACCTTGCTCCGACTCTGCATACAATGGTGAAAAGAAAGTATTAGCAGGGCCTAGAATTGTTGCGATGTCTACGGAATGAGAATGTAGAGCATAGGCATTTTCTATAATGTGTGTGATGCACATGGGCTCTTGGGTCCAGGAGGGGCCCCCACCGCACACACTGCACCCATTTTTAATACTTACCTTTCTGGAGTCAAGTGCTGGGAGCTGCAGTCGTAGTCAAAATAGCCGCCTAAATGGTCTCCATGCATGCACAGTAGTGATTTTGGTCTCCGAAACATGTCCGACGCCATGTTTTCGGAGATCTGCACAATACCAGGGTCTACTGCGACGTACAGATGAGGGGGCCCAAATGGAGGTGCACACATGCCCCCTCCTCTATTAAAATGCCCCTGATGTAGAGGATATACATGTTGACACAGAAACTCATTATGTTACTCTAATCATTTTCGATGAATACATTCACATGGCTTTGGAGGATCATTTAGTGTACAATACTTACATAAAGAGAAGAGGACACATTCCCAAACAGCGTTATATTAGTGGAGAGTGTTATTAAAGATGACGATCCGTCATCACTTTGTGGAGTGACGCTATCATAACCGGATCCATATGGGTAGAGAAGACCTGGTTATTAGAGACAGAATGAGTTACTTCTTATACTTTATACTGGTAGATTGTACTTGGCACTCGCAGGGCCACGTGGTCCCTCCACTGCCATCCCTCTCACACCCCACTACATTACACCCAGTCACACTTTCTGGAAAAAGTGGTAATAAATATATATATATATATATATATATATATATATATATATATATCTATCTATCTAGAAGGAAGGTGAAAACAGCGCCTACTAGTGCAGTATATTAGGATCCTTCAAATGAAAATCTCCACCAGTTCAATAACACCCTTAGAAAAACGCAAGTACCATCATGAGTGGAATTAAGCAGTTCATTAAATCGCACGCTCTCCAAATGGGAATTCACGAACTGGACAGATCTCTCCCTTCAGTTCCAGAACTTCATGGTACTTCTAATGCTCAATGATCACCAATGAAAAGAAAGAAGGTAGCCATAATAGTGTAATAAAGTTTTTACACCAGTTTAATTGTTAAAAAACCAAAGCAAATGCCCGTACATCAAAATAATGTAAAAATAGCTCATCTGATGTGTAGTAGATACAGTTCAGTCTCTGTTCCTCAACGTGTTTCGTCCTTATGGCATTTCAAGCCTGGACTTCATCAGGAGTATACTACCCCACTGCCTGTTCTCTCTACTTATAGCTACACTAATGAGATAATTAGGGTGAGTGTTTTCCCGCATTTCGGTTCAGTTTGACATCACTTCCGGGTTCATTTTTTACATCACTTCCGGGAGTACAATAATAATAAACACACACTACTTCCTGCTATAACATAATCACGGGATCGCTGTGATGTCATTACGCCCACAGCGTCTCCCGAGAATACACTAATAGATATAAAGATCCTGCCGCCCATTGCTTAATGATCCCGAGGGCGTCAGTGATGCCGACATGCCCACTGCGCACTCTGGGAACTTACTGACAACAACAAACTGCTGCCCATTGCTAGGTGATCCCAGGAGCGCCAGTGACATCATCACGTCTGCTGCGTCCTCCGGGATCAAACCAACGACTATATCCAGCTCGTTGCCATAGCACCTAAGCTCGTGGTGCTCGGTCCTCCCGTGTGCTCTCGCGAGCGTCACGGTGACAGCCAATTTGTAGCATATGGAGTGTTAACTTAGCAACATATACACAACATGGGTCACATGCCCCCAGTTCCCCGCACTCTGCACGGGGAAGGTATTTAATATTGATCACATAACTGGTCCATTCTGCCCACGCCGGTACAAGGGGGATAACCGTCACAGTGCCCTCTTCTTGCCCAGCTTGGGTGGGGATCGTACCTCGGTGATCAAAAAACAAGTTAAACAATACTATATGTCCCTTATTTTTAGAGGAATTAGACAGTAGCATTAAAATTCACTTTCAAATTTCCACTTTGTATATATGTGGTATCTGAAGCAATACCATGGTTACTGATTGCTGTCTAATCCCTCTAAAAATAAGGGACAAATACTATTGTTTAAGTTGTTTTTTGATCACCGAGGTACGTTCCCCACCCAAGCTGGGCAACGAGACGGCACTGTGACTGTTTTCCCCCTTGTACCAGCGCGGGCAGAATCGACCAGTTATGTGATCGATATTAAATACCTTCCCCATGCAGAGTGCGGGGAACTGGGGGCGTGTAACCCAAGTTGTGAATATGTTGCTATGGTAACACTCCATATGCTACAAATCGGCTGTCACCGTGATGCTCGCGAGACCACACGGGAGGGTCGAGCACCACAAGCTTAGGTGCTATGGCAACGAGCTGGATATGGTCATTGGTTTGATCCTGGAGGACGCAGCAGACGTGATGACGTCACTGGCACCCCCGGGATCACCTGGCATTGGGCAGCAGTTTGTTGTTGTCAGTAAGTTCCTGGAGTGCGCAGTGGGCATGTCGGCATCACTGACGCGCTCGGGATCATTTAGCAATGGGCAGCAGGATCTTTATATCTATTAGTGCATTCTCGGGAGACACTGTGGGTGTAATGACGTCACGGCGATCCTGTCATTATGTTATAGCAGGAAGTAGTGTGTGTTTATTATTATTGTACTCCCGGAAGTGATGTCAAAATGAACCCGGAAGTGATGTCAAAATTAACCAAAAGGCGGGAAAACACTCACCCTAATTATCTCATTAGGGTAGCTATAAGTAGAGAGAACAGGCAGTGGGGCAGTATACTCCTGATGAAGTCCAGGCTTGAAATGCCATAAGGACGAAATGCATTGAGGAATAGAGACTGAACTGTATCTACTACACATCAGATGAGCTATTTTTACATTATTTTGATGTACGGGCATTTGCTTTGGTTTTTTAACAATTAAACTGGTGTTAAAACTTTATTACACTATTTTGGCTACCTTCTTTCTATTTATTGGTGATCATTGAGCATTAGAAGTACCATGAGATTCTGGAGCTGAAGGGAGAGATCTGTCCAGTTCGGGAATTCCTATTTGGAGAGCGTGCAATTTAATTAAGTGGTTAATTCCACTCATGATGGTACTTGCGTTTTTCTAAGGGCGTTATTGAACTGGTGGAGGTTTTCATTTGAAGGGTTCTAATATACTGCACTAGTAAGTGCTGTTTTCACCTTCCTTCTAGATCCATTAAAGCAGACCGACTGAACACCGGTCACCTGGATTACGTCTGCCACCCTGTCAGAGGGAGTGTGGATTGGAGACAGAGAAATTGGACATTACCACTGTCTCTGGACTAAGACTCTCTTTATTTTCACTCATTTGGTGTAGCGATAAGTACCACCTTTTCACCGATATATATATATATATATATATATATATACACATACACACAAAAAATGGATTCCCGGGGGAGCTAATTGTTGGCTATTTCCAATCGCCAAGTCATGACCACAATTTGTAAAAAGACCATTTATTCATATGTTTGACAATGAATCATAGTTTATACAATTGCCATGTATTTTGTTTCACCACAATATATCAATATTAAAAGTATAACACTCTATACATGAGTATTGTGGTTAGTTTAATATTTCTTAATCCAACATTTCTTAACATTTAATCTAAAATGTTTAAGACCCCTGATGAAGTTCATTGGATGAAACGCGTTGGGTTACTCACGGTTGTGAGATCATCAAACATCCAATGATTCACTTTGGAGATGTCATTGGATTAAGAAATATTACATCAACCACAATACTCATGTATAGGGGGGAAATGGAGAAAGAGGTTTTCATCCGCACCAGAAACACAAATTAATATTTGGTCAAAATTTAGGGACTAATGGTCCTTAGAATACTGACAAACTATATTGTTTAGATAATTCGGACCAATTACATGGGTGCTACCCTCCAATTAAGCAACATATAGAGAGTTTCACAAAGAGAAAAAGAATCGGATTTCAATGGGTGCACTTCTTCCCCTCAGTTTATTGTTTAAAATACAATTTATTTCATTTATTTAAAAATAGGTATAGACATACCTCCCTTATCTAAGAGCCTGTGAGCTAAGTATATTATTTTCAATTCAGCCTTGTTTAGGGCTGAGTAAAGCGAAGTATTAAAGAATAAAGTAAAAAAGAGAAAAAATGTGACAAGAATAGTGTGATGAAAGTAACTAAAATTGTGTTGGTGATAAAGTATTAAAATGATCTTCGTACCCGTTCTATTGTGTGGATATCTTTTATTGAGGACTTCTCGTATTAATTTCCAATCTTGCTGCTAATGCTTAAGAGCCTGGAGTCAGATGTTTACATGCAGAATATAAACTGATACTTTTGTATCCACATGGTTTAGATAATTTGTGTGTAAAGTTATATGTCAAAAAATGTGCCTTATTATAGGAAATGTAATCCTTATATTTAAGTAATCTGAGATAAATGTAATACCACATGTATCTAGCAGGATGATGCTAAAATTGAAAAGAGCCAATGATAAATCGAACATCTGGGTTCAGCCACTTATAATAATAATAACGCTCCTTCTTGAACAAACAAGGAGTTATGTTGTGCCAACCATATATAATGATGATTGGCAGTTGATAAACATTGATACTGTCTAAACAGAATCCACTTGTACGTTTGTAATCTCTTTCTGCTCACACGAATAGTTAATCTCGGCGAGATTTATACAGAATGTAATTCTAAGTATATAGCAGCGTTATTGCGCAAGCAATTAAGTCAGACACTGTGTTGATAAACATATGGGGTTATCTCATCTGCATAGAATGTTATAACACATCTCCCTCTGCATCTGTTTTCATTATTTTGCTCACATTTGACATGCCTTCACACTTGTGCTACGTGTAAGTTCAGAGCACAGTTCCCTTTATGCACATATTATCTGTCTTATTATGGGTCAGCTGCCACAGTGCTCGACATCAGTGTCGGACTTGGGCATGAAGGGCCCTCCGGGGAAATACAGTTATAGGGGCCCATACTTAGGGGTGTGGTCAGCCTACAAAGGGGGTGTGGCCAGCCTCCATAGAAGCTTGAAATACACAATAGTCTAGTGCAGTGTAATGCAACATATCTACCATGTATAATACAAGTGCACAGTCTGGAACCTGATCCCTAGAGGAAGGAGTGGGCCCCCAGGCGGTGGGGCCTACCGGTGGTTTCCCTGGTACCCCTGTGTGCCAGTCCGACCCTGCTCGACATTAATACAGTGTTATTACATAAGTAATTATATCATATATGGGGTTTTTATTACCCTATTATACAACATGTGTTTTCGTGGCAAACGCCGCGGTCAGGTTTTAGTATGTTTTTGATGCCTTTTAAGCGTTGACAGTTGTGGTAATTATCCATATATGCACTAGGACCATTGTGCGGTTGTATAATGGGCGTAGTATGTTTCTTTGAGGTGGTCAATATGAGTTGGCTTTTCTTCCTGTGTGTAAGTGTATGGGAGGGGCTTGTGGCAGGTCTCTGCTATAAAAGTGGTCCATGGGTTATTGTGCATTATCGGTTGCTGGGTGAAGACCGGTTGTGATTTTGTCTGTCTTGACAAAGGCTCAGATGGAGCCAAAACGTCGACATACTGCTGACATGCTGTCTTAAATTGCTGCTTAATCTCAGTTGGAGATGCACCTGTGAGGTACAATGATTTCACAAAAAATGTGGAAAGTGGTGAGTGCCTTTACTTTTCTTTGGATATCTATGGACTGTCAAAGCCCCTTATGGAGCACTGCCCACGGTGAATTTGTAGCAGTGAGTGCGGACTTACTGGATATATATATATATCTGTATATATCACAGTATATTGCCCAGAAAGGGCAGCGCAGCGACTCCCGCCTGCATTTTATAAATGTAAGAGTAATTATTGTATCAAATATACAATGTAAAATGTTTCTCTCTCCTGGAGCTGTACAGTGTAATGCT
Source organism: Pseudophryne corroboree (assembly GCF_028390025.1). Lineage (NCBI taxonomy): Eukaryota > Metazoa > Chordata > Amphibia > Anura > Myobatrachidae > Pseudophryne > Pseudophryne corroboree. The sequence continues at coordinate 30,259,143 of NC_086453.1, read as the reverse complement.
GCGAGATATCTCTATCCTGCTCTATATTGTGAGAGAACACTCAGATGCAGCGTAGCACAATGCATGCACAACGCGTTTTACCACAGTGTACAAGATATGCTTCTTGTCTAGAATTACATTTACACCTCTTGAAGCTAAACAGGCTATACTTTGACTTGTAGTTCCATAACAAATAGAAGCCATAACACTGATCTAAACACTGCAGACAGTGATCACAGAAAGACGCATATAGTGACAGCGAGTATAGGGCCATATTCAGGTTTCTTAGCAAACCAATAAAGCACACTAATGGGTAAAACCATGTTGCACTGCAGGGGGGGCAGATGTAACATGTGCAGAGAGAGTAAGATTTGGGTGGGGTGTGTTCAAACTGAAATCTAAATTGCAGTGTAAAAATAAAGCAGCCAGTATTTACCCTGCACAGAAACAATATAACCCACCCAAATCTAACTCTCTCTGCACATGTTACATCTGCCCCACCTGCCGTGCATATGGTTTTGTCCATTAGTGTGCTTTTTTGGTTCGCTAACCAACTTGAATAGCCCCCACAAAGTGAAAAGTAGATGTTTATTGTATACTTGCGGCTGAAGAACTTGATTGCTGAGCAGTGATGACATCTGTAACAAAAGATGATGCAATTATGCTATATCAATAATTAATATAGTCATATATGTTCCACTACAATTACAATAGTACAATGTGTAACAACTATTATAAGAGCATTTCTATAATTGTCCAGTAGGTGTCACTGTTATTACTGTGTTACACGTGTAAGGAGACACTACACCTTTGTAAGCCCATATAAAGTTATAAAATGAATAAAGTGTTTTGCAATACCCACAGATATACTGAATAAGTAATTCTCATCATAAATGCAAGCTATAACTTCTATCATCAGTAAATCTGGCTTTCGTATTAAACATACATTTCTCCACAATCACACATTTATCTCGACTGTCTGTAGAACTGATAAATTCCTGAAACTTTTACATATTTTGGCTCAATTACTGTAGTTGCGAAACGACACGCGTTACCGCACATTTCTGGTTAATACTGTCTGTAGGGAAATGTCGCTTGTTCTTTGCTTGTATTTTTACAGGAAACGAGCAAAACGTGACATTTTCCTGACTGCATATCCAGTGTAACCTCGCTGCTAAATGAATCTGCCCTCATCTGTGTAGGTTCTTATTACAGTTTGTTTTTATATATATATATATATATATATATATATATCTACACACACATATATCATACCTCCCAATTGTCCCGATTTTCGCGGGTCAGTCCCGTTTTATTGTGACTGTCCCGCTGTCCCACCCACGGTCTGCAGTATCCCGCGGTGCGAGGAGGGGGGGGGGGGGGGGGGCAGTTGGGAGGCTCCTGCACAGCATCTTTTCAGTGGAGGCAGGAGGAGAGGGGGCCTGCCAACACAGCTCACATAGTGCTGGGCATGCCCCATCATTGGCAAAAATGGGGGCGTGGCTCACTATTGCGGTCCTCCCATGAAGCCACACCCTCTTTCTAATCAGCCACACACCCATCTTGGGTGGGCGCACGCAGATGTCCCTCCTTAACATAACCAGAAGTTGGGAGGTATGTATATATACAGTAGCAGATCTTGCCACGGGCAAGCAGTACTTTTGCCCGGGGTGCCACCTTCCGGAGGGCGCCGCACCATGGCAAGATCCGCCACTGCTGTGCCCTCCGCTGCCCGCTGTGTTCCCCCGGCTCCTGCGGCTCTGGTCCCGTGAAGGGAACTAGACGCGTAGCCTCTAGTTTCCCTTCGCGGAGATGACCTTTGCTGAGCGGTGCACGATGACGTCATCACGCACCGCAAAGGTCCTCTCGGCGACGGGAACTAGATGCTACGCGTCTAGTTTCCCTTCGCGGAGAGGACCTTTTGCTGTGCGGTGCGCGATGACGTCATCGCGCACCGCTCAGCATTTAAGCGGCGCTTCTGCTGTACAGGGGGCGTAACTGACCACGCCCCCTGTATTAAGCCACGCCCCCATTCCCTGCCCGGGGCGCCGAGGGCCTTCGAACCGGCCCTACACATACATGCACTGGAAGAAATACAAACCGCTTCCTTTATTTTTCTCACTCAGAAGAACAGCATCAGGTAACTTTTCAATATCATGTGGTTCACAGCATGGCAGTACACAAATCACAGGCAAGATGTTTACAGGTTACAGACACGTTGGTAGTGCATCCAAATGGCTGTCTAGCATAAACCCCACACTACCAGTCTTATTGTCCGGCCGGCTGGTACAGCATCAGAAGCAATGTGTCCCTGCACTAAACACATATTTAAAGGCAAATGACAGTTGCTGTTAATTAATCAATTAGCCTAGCTTTTGGCTAATTTTTGGCTAATTATGATTGAGGCAAAACCTGAACTGGACCCTTCAGTTCTGCTGCTGCTCTATATAATCTGTACTCTCTCTATATATTATTTTATATACTGTAGATAGGATAGGATCAGCAAACAGAGTCCAACTGAATGGAAGAAGTGTTGCGTTTATTGTGAGTAGTACATCATAATGGTTCTCTCTCTCTCTCTCTATATATATATATATATATAATATATATATATGTATATTAGAGATGAGTGGGTTCGGCTTTACTCGGTTCTTAACGCCAGAACTATCGCAAGTTCTTTTTTTCTGGGTTTTTCTTATTGGCTAACCAAAACATGTGACGTCCATGAGCCAATAAGGAGATTTGGGTAAATCCGAGTAAATCTGAGTAAAACCCGCTCATCTCTAATATATATATATATATATATATATACAGGTTGAGTCTCCCTTATCCAAAATGCTTGGGACCAGAGGTATTTTGGATATGGGATTTTTCCGTATTTTGGAATAATTGCATACCATAATGAGATATTATGGTGATGGGACCTAAATATAAGCACAGAATGCATTTATGTCTCATATACACCTTATACACACAGCCCGAAGGTAATTTTAGCCAATATTTTTTATAACTTTGTGCATTAAACAAAGTGTGTCTACATTCACACTATTCATTTATGTTTCATATACACCTTATACACACAGCCTGAAGGTCATTTAATACAATATTTTTAATAACTTTGTGTATTAAACAAAGTTTATGTACATTGAGTCATCAAAAAACAAAGGTTTCACTATCTCAGTCTCACTCAAAAAAGTCCGTATTTCGGAATATTCCGTATTTCGGAATATATGGATATGGGATACTCAACCTGTATATATATATATATATATATATATATATATATATATCTCAAATATAACTTATACAGTATATTAGTTTTCTTTGTATTACAAGAGTAGAGTTAAAAGGGCTGTGGCTTGCTCTAAATCACTGATCAGATCTTTACTGCTCTCTTCTGCACTATTAGAAATTTATCACGCTTAAGATATTATATACAAACTATATTTAAATACTCTCAGAATTCATAGAAAGGTGATTGGCTACTGTGCATCCCTATAACGGGCGTTTATGAACTTACCCAGTATAAAAAACATGAAAATATTGCGAAGGCCCATTGGCAATTTAGAGATTGTCGAGCATCAGATGGACCCTGTAAATTATAATTATTTATTAAAATAAGAGTTTTTTCTAACAACATAGAATTTTTTTTTCATGTAGGAGAAACCTGATTTACTGTTAACCAAAATGCTGTATATGTCATCTATATATATAAATGCAAAAAGCCCTCACTCACTCACTCACTCACTCACTCAGTCACTCACTCAGTCACTCACTCACTCACTCACTCACTCACTCACTATTACTTCCCAATAGGTTAGGTAGATGAAATGTAACATCGGTATTCTTCTGGTGGGAAATAGGAAAACTACATATTTAGAATCTTAATAAACCTCTTCTAAGGGAATGAAAAGGGGGTTGACATAATGACGTCATTACCGATGTGTGGCTTGGGTTGCGTGAATGATAACGCCCAAACAGACAATCGGATCAAAATTTAGATTACACCTCCAGTGTGTAGAATGTAATAAACTACAAAAATGGTCCTGTCATTTTTTACCGTATCTGCTACGGGTGCTCCTCGGGTAACGCCAAGAAGCATGGATTAATATTTACTTACATTAAGACGTCTCAAATTTACATCTCCATAGATTTACAAGATGTTTAACACTCATTTATATGTACAACCGTGACAATCAGAAACTCCTGTACAAAGAACGGGTAGAACAGCTAGTTTGTAATACTTTTATTAACATTTTTATTCAGTAAGAGCACCTGTCACCTAAAGAGTTTTTGTTTAATTCAATCAAATCTGGTCTCCCAAACACATATTACAATTTGAATATATAATATTTCACTACAGTCTTCAACAATTCAAAAAATATTACTGTTACTAGTCAAGTTTGTAGGAAAAATCTATGGATTAAATCTAATATTTGGTGTATTTCAGAGCCACCTCTTCTGCTGTTTTGGATGCTGCATTTAAAGGGACAATAATATAAAATATGGACTGTGTGGAGTTTGTATGTTCACCCCATGCTTGTGTGTGTTTCACTCATAATGGGTTAATCGATGCACTGTACTGAAATAAAGTTGTCAGTGATCAAGACAATACTACCCTGTGCTAAGGAGAATTTTTTTTTTCTGTATATGGGCGAGAGAGCCATCTTGCATTCATAATTGCAAAAACAAAACAAAAACATCCATGCATTTGCGGGGGGTGGTGAATTTTAAACCCAATTTTTTTTTATGTAGTATCAAATTATAAAAGGGGTGCCCCTCCTTTAATGCAGTAGTGTTGTGATATGGTTACCAATTAAATTGAGATGAAAAAAATTAGCAAAAAAACCCCAAATAAAACAAACGACACAATTCAATTAGATGACAGTTGAATAGCGCCGCTATTCAATACCGTGCAGTGTAAGTCGGAGAATGCCTGTTCTCCTGGACTAAACAGGGTGTTTTGTCGGGAGAACGGGCATTCGCCCAACTTAAGTGCCCGTCGCGATGCTGGTACTGCAGCCCTAAGGGCAGAAATCAGCGCTGCGCCGGGATTTTTGTCGGATTTCTGCTCCAGAAGAAATCCCGTCGTTGGGTGTCACATGGCGCTGTATTGAATAGCCCCTGGGAGCTAATTACCGGCGCTATTCAGCTGTCATCGAACTGAATCGCGCCCATATATTCTTTTTGTTAAAACCTGTATGTAGTGTATGTCTTTAAAATTTTTTATTTTCATTAGAATTGTTTTTCTTAAATAGTTAACTATTAAAATGCTGCTTGTTCTTATTTTAAACATGTTCTTATTTGATCTGATAAAGAACAGAAAAAACCCCCACTCTACAACCTTGTCTAAATATTCTAATAAACTTTTCTCCTATAGAATAAAATGCAGTTTCTTTTCCTACCTGTTCCTCGTCCTGTGCGTCCTGTGATAATGGTGCTGTGAATCAGCGGCTTTTGAATGTCCTATAAATAGGACTACATTCCCTGTTTGTCTTCATTCCTTTCCACCATCCCACGTAGTCATTTAGAGAAATGCGTTTCGTAGATGATATTTCCTTCTTCCTGTGCTGTTCTAGGTAGGTGAAATGTCCAAGATCTTTCTGATACTTCTGCTTGCATAGTTAGCTAACAGCAGACATTCACAGGTGTAACTACAGGGTGGCTAGACTAGCAAATGGCCGTAATGTGAAGGCGATCCACCAAGTTACGGCATCTGAGCTGCAGTATCTGGATAGGCCGGAAGCTGTGGCCTAGATTTCTGGACTCCCATTGTCTGCAATGATGCTGCTGTCAGCTGGCCTGTCTGATCCCCTCCCCTAGCCTGTGGAGGTTGGTGTCCCATCTGGTAGCCTCGCAGTTGCCCATTGGCGTGTCTCTCTCCTGGGAAAGCCTCTGATCAGCATTCTGTATATAAGTTTAAGTGGTAGAAAGAACAGAGGGGGTCATTCTGACCTGATCGGTGCTGTGCATTTTTGCACAGCAGCCGATCAGGTCGGAACTGTGCATACGCCGATGCCACAGTGCGCCAGCGCATGCCAGTTAGCTGACGTCCATTGGACCACTATGATCACCTCTGCCTGATTGACAGGCATAGGTGGCTGCTGGGTTGGGGGGGCAGAATGGCAGCATTTGGCTGCCATTTCGTGGGCGCGGTCCAGCCAATACAGGCGTGGCTGGACCATGCGGGGGGCGGGCCGCAGTAGCTGCGTGTTGTCACACACAGCCGCTGCGCATCGAGTAGCACCCAGTTAGCACGCTGAAGCTGCGCAGGCCAGGAGCTACTCCTAAAGTGCAAAAGCTTTTGCACTTTTGCAAGGGGGGGGGGGTGGCAGTGACATGCGGGGCGGGATAGCCCTGTGCTGGGTGTCCCCCCACATGTCTATGATCACAATTGTAGCTATGCTAGATTTAGCACAGCTACGATCAGCTCGGAGTGACCCCCTGAGACCTGAGTAATGCTGTCACATTTATGTTGTAGGCGGCTTTCATTATGGCTCTATGACTAAGTTATGGGCGAATTGATCATCGGAGTAATGCGCCAGGGGCCCAAGTTGTGCACTGTATTACTGCACTAATATTTTTCATGTCCATCTACATGATTTACTGTATGTGAACGTGATCCTCACTCGCATAGAGGCAGCTTATATATTAGATCACGAATAGTGTATGAGACACATAGTATTAGTGTGTGAGACAGAAGCAAATGCCACAACATCTCATCACATTGAACTCATTACACTTTTTGAATGATTCTAAATGATATTAATACACAGGGTTGGGCTGGCCCACAGGGGTACAGGGGAACCCGCAGTGAGCCCCACTGCCTGTCCCCCCTCCTCTAGAGATCAGGTTCCAGTCTGTGCACTTGAATTATACATTATACATATGCTACATTATAGCACACATGCCTGTGGTGTTTTCTCTACACTGCATTGCTGTTATTTATCCGGTACATTATCATCATGCACTAGTAGTATTTACTATACATATTTATCAAGGGGCCCAGACCATGCCATCTCTAATGGTTTGCCAAGTCTCTATAGCAGCTGGCCACACCCCCTCTGGAGACTGGCCACACCCCTATATATGGGCCCCTATGACTGCATTCTCCTGGTGGGCCCTTCATGCCCCAGTCCCACACTGTTAATGCCAATACTCTCTATCCAGCAATAGTCCACTTGGGTCGCTTAGCTTAGTCATCCAGCGACCTCGGTGCAAATTTTAGGACTAAAAATAATATTGTGAGGTGTGAGATGTTCAGAAAAGACTGTAAATGAGTGGAAATTCTGGTTATTGAGGTTAATAATACTATGGGATCAAAATTACCCCCAAATTCTATGATTTAAGCTGTTTTTGAGGGTTTTTTGAAAAAAAAACCCCACCCGAATCCAAAATACGCACGAATCCGACAATAAATTTTCAGGGCGGTTTTGCCAAAACGCGTCCGAATCCAAAACACGCCCACGGTACCGAATCCAAAACCAAAACACAAAACCCGAAAAATTTCCGGTGCACATCTCTAGTGTGGATTAGTATACCGCTACAGAGCAGACATTGATGGTGCATGATGTATATTTAAATCTCGTCATACTGAGAAAAATTATTATGTACGAGTTTAACTTTCATTTGGTTAAGCGATGTTAGTAAGTTGTAAGAAACAGAATGCCAGAGTCTTCTCTGTATCATTTGAAAAATATTTGCGTAGCTCGGAGGCGGATTTAGAGGTCAGGACACCCCTAGGCACAACAGTAATGGCCTCCCCTCTGCCTAATTTTAGTACTGTCAGTGATCAGTTTTAATCCCTCATTTGATAATTGACAATTTAATAGAATAATAATTAAAAAAAGCCATCAACTATGGCATTTTGTTTTATTTTTAATCATGTACAGTATACATATTTACTAAGTAGTATAGCTAAACAATCACAGTGGTATCTGCTCAGTCACTCTGGAGATACTTGTCAGCTGCTTTAAAAGTGAGGGGTCACAGCAAACAGAAAGGGGGGCACTTTCCCCGCCCCCTGGTATTTCCCCCAGCATGTTTGCATGTGTGAGAAGGCATTATATGGGAGCAGCATTTGGAAGGCATGCTGGTCCTTGTAGTGCTAATGGGAGATCCCAGGGGTGGCTCTCAGGTAAGATAGCCCTCAATCTGGTTGTATTTTTGTATGGGCCTTTATCATGAGGCCTTACTATAGACCAATCATGTCCAAACTGCGGACCTCCAGCTGTTGTGAAACTACATATCCCAGCATGCCCTGACACAATTTTGCTGTCAGAGAATGTTAAAGCTGTGTCAGGGCATGCTGGGATGTGTAGTTTATCAACAGCTGGAGGGCCGCAGTTTGGACATGCCTGCTATAGACAAATCACATGGCCCTATGTGGGCAAGGCTATCATGTAGTGTAGGACTGACGACAGCACAGTAATCTGTTAATGTTAACAAAGTCTAATTTGTGACTTTAACAGTGCCAAGACCTTAATCCTGACTCTGTTTGAGGGACATCAAAAATATGCATTGGCAGACAATATATATATATATATATATATATACAGGAGATGCGTTTAATTTGCGGCTGTCAGGATCCCAGTGGTCAGGATACCGCCGCAGCCGACAATGCCACCAGCCGGAATCCTGGCGCAACAGGACGATTCCCACTTGTGATGATAAAAGGAAAGGCTTGAGACTATCTCAAAAGGGCGCACACTCACTATTAGGACAACCGTTCAAAGGGTATCTCAAAGAACCCTGAATTAATACACAAGAAATTTGGCGTTGAACTGTAATTAAGGCGCTGAGTGATTTGGTGCAGATAAAAATATGTTTATAAAATTATTTTTATTAAATAAAAATAAAAACGATAAACAAATGTATACAAAGCCTGATATTGCACATAAAATGGGGGGTAATTCCCAGAAAGATGCAAAGATAAATAAAAACATGAAAAGTATATAAGACCATATGCAAGTCTTAAAGTAATGTTGATGCCATGCACAAAAAAAGAGAAGAAAAAAACAGGATTTTGATACTACCGGTAAATCCTTTTCTCCTAGTCCGTAGAGGATGCTGGGGTCCACTTCAAGACCATGGGGTATAGACAGTTCAGCAAGAGCCATGGGCACTCTTAAGACTTTTCAATGGGTGTGAACTGGCTCCTCCCTCTATGCCCCTCCTCCAGACCTAAGTTATAGGAACTGTGCCCAGGGAGACTGACATTTCGAGGAAAGGATTTAATTTAATATTAGTGGTGAGATACCTACCAGCTCACACCTCAACCATGCTGCACAACATGGCATTCAACATAACACACGCCAGCAGGCATGAACCAATTACAGCAACATGCTGAAACTAATAAAATACAACTTTTGTAACTTTAATAACAAAACTGCAGGTAAAGTACGCACTGGAATGGGCGCCCAGCATCCTCTACGGACTAGGAGAAAAGGATTTACCGGTAGGTATCAAAATCCTGTTTTCTCATACGTCCTAGAGGATGCTGGGGTCCACTTCATGACCATGGGGTTATACCAAAGCACCAGTACGGGCGGGAGAGTGCGGATGACCCTGCAGCACCGATTGAGGTGTCAAACTTGTAGAATTCTGCAAATGTGTTTGACCCCGACCAAGTAGCTGCTCGGCAAAGTTGTAATGCCGAGATTCCCGGGCAGCCGCACAGGATGAGCCCACCTTCCTAGTGGAATGGTCCTTTACCGACGTCGGTAACGGCAATCCAGCCGTAGTATGAGCGTGCTGAATCGTACTTCTGATCCAACGTGCAATAGTCTGCTTGGAAGCAGGACTTCCAATCTTGTTGGGAGCATACAGGACAAACAAAGACTCTGTTTTCCGTATTAGAGCTGTTCTAGCGACATAAATCTTCAAAGCCCTAACCACATCTAGAGACTTTGATTCAGTGAACGTGTCAGTAACTACTGGCACCACAATAGGTTGGTTTATGTGGAAAGATGAAACCACCTTTGGAAGAAAATGTTGACGAGTTCTCAACTCTGCCCTATCTTCATGGAAGATCAGGTAAGGGCTCTTGTGAGACAAGGCCCCCAATTTAGACACCCGCCGTGTGGATGCCAATGCCAAAAGCATCACCACTTTCCAAGTGAGAAACTTCAACTCTATCTCTTGTAGAGGCTCAAACCAATCCGATTGAAGGAACTGCAACACCATGTTAAGGTCCCATGGTGCCACTGGAGGCCCAAAAGGAGGCTGGATGTGCAGAACTCCTTTCACGAAGGTCTGAACCTCTGGAAGAGAGGCCAATTGTTTTTAGAAGAACACCGACAAGGCCAAAATCTGGACCTTGAATGATCCCAATCGGAGGCCAGCCTCCACACCAGCCTGCAGAAAATGGAGAAAACGTCCCAACTGAAACTATTCCGTAGGAGCCTTCTTGGATTCACACCAAGACACATATTTTCTTTAAATACAGTGGTAATGTTTCGACGTTACTCCTTTCCTGGCCTGAATAAGTGTGGGAATGACTTCCTTGGGAATACCCTTTCGGGCTAGGATCCGGCACTCAACAGCCATGCCGTCAAACGTAGCCGCGGTAAGTCTTGATACACGCACAGCCCCTGCTGTAGCAGGTCCTCGCGAAGAGGCTGAGGATCTTCTATGAGCAACTCCTGAAGATCTGGGTACCAAGCCCTCCTTGGCCAGTCTGGGGCAATGAAGATTGCTCGAACTCTTGTTCTTCTTATGATCCTGAGCACTTTTGGGATCAGCGGAAGTGGAGGGAAGACATACACCGACCGGAACACCCACTGGGCCTTCAGCGCATCCACTGCTATTGCCTGAGGGTCTCTCGACCTGGAACAATATTTCTGAAGCTTCTTGTTGAGACGAGATGCCATCATGTCTACATGAGGAACTCCCCAAAGACTTGTCACCTCTGCAAAGACTTCTTGGTGGAGGCCCCACTCTCCTGGATGGAGATCATGTCTGCTGAGGAAGCCTGCTTCCCAGTTGTCTACTCCCGGAATGAAAATTGCCGACAGAGCCTTTACATGTCTTTCTGCCCAGAGGAGGATCTTCATCACCTCTGCCATTGCCGCTCTGATTTTTGTTCCGCCCTGCCTGTTTATGTATGCGACTGCTGTTACATTGTCCGACTGGATCTGCACGGGATGATCTTGAAGAAGATGTACCGCTTGTTGAAGGCCGTTGTAAGTGGCTCTCAATTCCAGCACGTTTATGTGAAGGCAGGCTTCCTGACTTGACCATTTTCCTTGGAAGCTTTCTCCCTGAGTGACAACTCCCCAGCCTCGGAGACTTGCATCCGTGGTTACCAGGAGCCAGTCCTGAATCCCGAACCTGCGTCCCTCTAGTAGGTGAGAACTGTGTAGCCACCACAGAAGCGAAATCCTGGCTTTTGACGACAGGATTATCTTCCGGTGCATGTGAAGGTGGGATCCCGACCACTTGTCCAACAGGTCCCACTGGAATACTCTGGCATGGAACCTGCCAAACTGTATGGCCTCATAGGCCGCCACCATCTTCCCCAACAACCGAATGCACTGATGGATCGACACACTTGATGGTTTCAAAATTTGTTTGACCATTTTCTTGATTTCCAGAGCCTTTTCCACTGGAAGAAAAACTCTCGGAACTTCTGTGTCCAGAATCATCCAGAGAAAAGACAATCTTGTCGTCGGTTCCAATTGTGACTTTGGATAATTTATGATCCAACCGTGTTGTTGGAGTGTTGACAGGGAGAGTGTGATGTTTAGTAACATCTGCTCCCTGGATCTCGCCTTTATCAGGAGATCGTCTAGATAAGGAATTATATTGACTCCTTTTTGACGCAGGAGAACCATCATCTCCGCCATCACCTTAGTGAATACCCTCAGCGCCGTGGAGAGACCGAAAGGTAACGTCTGGAATTGGTAATGGCAATCCTGATCCGCGAATCTCAGATAAGCCTGGTGAGGAGGATAAATGGGAACATGCAGGTAAGCATCCTTTATGTCTACAGACACAATGTAGTCCCCCTCTTCCAGACTGGAAATCACTGCCCTCAGTGATTCCATTTTGAACTTGAATCGTTTCAAGTAGAGATTCAGATTTTTTAGGTTTAGGATCAGTCTGACCGAGCCGTACGGCTTCGGAACTACAAAAAGGCTTGAATAAAACCCCTGTGACAAAGGTACCAGGACTATGACCTGATACTGACATAATTTTTGGATTGCCGCTGTTACTGCTTCCCTTTCCGGAAGAGAAGCTGGCAAGGTCGATTTGAAAAATCGGCATGGGGGAATGTCTTGAAACTCAAGCTTGTATCCCTGGGACACTATTTGCAGCACCCAGGGATCCAGGCCAGACAGAATCCAACCTTAGCTGAACAGTTTGAGACGTGCCCCCACCCGAGCGGCATCCCGCAAAGGAGCCCCAGCGTCATGCTGAAGATTTGGCAGAAGTAGGGGTAGACTTCTGCTCCTGGGAACCTGAAGCCGCTGTGGACTTCTTTCCCTTTCCCCTACCTGCAAAGAAGGGGGAACCTCTCGCTTTTTTGGATTTATTGGTCTGAAAGGACTGCATGTGAGGGTGATATGTATTTTTTGCCGGTGCAGGCGCAGAGGACAAAAATGTCGACTTACCTGCGGTAACCACCGAGACTAACGCATCCAGTCCTTCGCCAAATAAGGCCTCACCTTTATATGGGAGAGCCTCCATATTTCTTTTGGAATCTGCATCCGCGTTCCACTGGCGAATCCACAATGCCCGCCGAGCCGATACTGCCATGGTAGCGGCCTGTGAACTCAAGAGTCCAATATAGTTCATCGCTTCTAGCATGTATGCGACAGCGTCTTTGATATTCCCTAACTTAAGGAGTATCTCATCTTTATCAATCGTGTCAATTTCTGATGACACGCTTTCTGACCATTTCTCAATAGCGCGACTCACCCACGCGCAAGCAATTGTGGGCCTGAGCAGCGTACCATTGGCAACTTAAATGGATTTCAATGTAGTTTCCATCTTTCTGTCTGCCGGCTCTTTTAGTGAAGCCATGCCAGGTGCAGGGAGAATTACCTTCTTTGTCAACCTGGAAAGTGCACTGTCTAACACAGGGGGTGACTCCCATTTTTTCCTGTCCTCCACCGGGAAAGGATAAGCTATCTGAATTCTTTTGGGAATACGAAATCTCTTTTCGGGATTCACCCACATCCCTTCAAAGAGAGTATTAAGCTCATGGGAAGGAGGGAAAGTGACCTTGGATTTCTTTTCTTTATAGAAATAAGCTTTCTCCTGAGGTACAGGAGTGGCTTCTGTGATTTCCAACACTTCCCTTATGGCTACAATCATATATTGTATATTTTTTGCCAATTTATGATCTATTTCTCTGGAGTCACTATCGTCGACACAAGAATCAGAGTCCATGTCGGTATCAGTATTCACAATATTCGCAAATGGTCTCTTATGTGACCCAGAGGGGTCGCCTGCGGATGGAAGAACAGAGCCCTGAAAAATCACATCCTTCACAGATTTTCTCCAGCACTCAGCATGAGATTCATACTGATCTAATCTCCTATTGATATGATGCATACTATCACGTATTTCTTTCACCCATGCAGGCTCTTGGTGTGCCGGCAGCGCCACCACATTACAACTCTGTGTCCCTAAAATGCCTTCCTCCGGGGAGGAATTTCCTGCCTCAGACATGTCTTACACACGTGTACAATACACACTCAGAGACACACTGGGACTTATAGGGGACAGACCCACAGTAAAATCTGTCAGAGGGACACAGTTTAGGAGCAGCCAGTTCACAACCCAACACCAAAGAAAAAATCCCTGTGCCGCATACTCCGTACACAGAAACCTTTAAGCGCTATTATATTGCGCACAATATGTATTAGCACCCAGGCCCCCCCTTTTTTCACCCTGATACTTGTTCAGAAGTGGAGGAGGACCAGCTTCTTCTCTGCAGTCTGTGAATGAGAGAAAATGGTGCTGAACAGTGTGCTGGCTGACTGAGAAGGAAGCTCCGCCCCCGCAATGGCGCGTTTCTCCTCAGAGATTTTTCACATAATATTTATACTGGCGGGGGTAGGGCTGTGCCTTGGCATCTTATGCCCCCTTTTATCCAGTTTACAAGGTTATTTGCTGCCCAGGGCGCCCCCCCCAGCGCCCTGCACCCTGCAGTGCCTGTGTATGTGGGCAGCAATGGCGCGCTGCGCTCCCGCCAGCCGCGCGGTACCTCAGCCGTCACTTTGCTTGATTGAAGATCTGTCTTCATACACTCACCTGTCTTCTGACTTCTGGCTCTGTGAGGGGGGTGACGGCGTGCTGTGGGAGTGAACATCTAGACACGGCTAGCGTTCAGTTCCCTTCAGGAGCTAATGGTGTCCTGTCAGCCAGAAGCAGAGCCATGAAACTCTTCAGGAAGTTGGTTCCTACTTCTGCCCCCTCAGTCCCATGAAGCAGGGAGACTGTTGCCAGCAGTTCTCCCTAAAAAATAAAAAACCTAACATAAGTCTTTTCAGAGAAACTCAGTAGAGCTCCTCAGAGTGCATCCAGTCTGCCTGGGCACATTTCTAAAACTGAGGTCTGGAGGAGGGGCAGAGGGAGGAGCCAGTTCACACCCTTTGAAAAGTCTTAAGAGTGCCCATGGCAACTGCGGAACCGTCTATACCCCATGGTCATGAAGTGGACCCCAGCATCCTCTAGGACGTATGAGAAACCAGGATAGTTCTCTCTGTATGTAAGGGAGACACAGTCAATTTCTCTGGTTTTGTTCAAAATAAAAGAATAAGAAGAAGGTCCTACCAAACTGGGGTTGCTGGAGCCACAGGTGGTATTAGCAGAGTATGGTCCGGACGATGCCCTGTATAGACTCCAAGGCTTTTCCAGTAAGGTATGTCCACGGGGTGCAGGTAATAGGCCAACGCGTTTCGAGCTCCTACTGTGCTCTTCATCAGCCCTGCTGGCATTCTGGTGAGCGGGATGTCGCTGTTGGAATATTGACAGATGGCATCCTGTCCGCCGGTAAATCATACTGAATCCATATATTGAGCCTTGAAAACTTTATAAAGAAACAATATACTTCAGATAGGACATATGGCATTTGGCATGCTACTCTGAACTTCCAAATATAGTGTTGAATTAATGACGAAAACTGTGACAACATAAGTAACGAGCAAAAGAGTTCAGATTAGACATAAAAACATACTTTAGACATACTGTACATTGCAGCTAAATACTATAAGTGCACATTCCGATACTACTGAACAAACTACTGAATGCACACACTTATAAGGTGACAAAGCAATTGTCTGGCTCGCATTGTAGGGATTAGTACGATGTGTGAGACTGTAAATCCATTACATGCACTGCAAAAATATGTAGCCACATTTGTCCTCCAATCCAGTGGCGTGCGGTGGGGTGCGGCAGGTGAGGCAGAGACTTTACTGTCATACTAACGTATACGCCAGAGTTATGACTAGATAAAGTATATAAACAATACAAAGAATATATTAGAAACATTTTTTTTGTATTATTCTAAAATATTCAGAACTCTGGAGTAAAAAGTGTATGGCAGGTGAGGCAGTCCCCCGCCGCCCTCCTGCCTGCCTTGTCCGCACATCTCTAATCAAAACTCACCAAACTACCAGCTGTATATACTGCTGCACCTGTGTAAAATGCCCACATGTATATCCTGCTGCACCTGTGTATAATGCCCACATCTATATACTGCTGCACCTGTGTATAATGCCCACATGTATTCACTGCTGCACCTGTGTATAATGCCCACATGTATATACTGCTGCACCTGTGTATAATACCCACATCTATATACCGCTGCACCTGTGTATAATGCCACTTGTAAATACTGCTGCACCTGTGTATAATGCCACATGTATCTACTGCGGCACCTGTGTATCAGGGACGTGCGGTGAGCTAAATGGCTCAGGAGGCACTGGCTAACACCAGAGCCAGATTTAAACGGAATATATGAGCAAAAGGGTACATCTGGGCATTATACATCAGTTAGGACCCAAAGATCATTTACAATTTTGTGGTTAAACAAAGAACTTCACCAAGTTCATCTACAGGATGTTTTTTGTCTATACTGAAAGCTCAGCGTCCACTGACGATAACATTACTGGTAGATGAAATTTGCAGAGTTTTTGAGGTCAGAAATCCCGAATTGTGTAATAACCAGTGTTATTTTCACTGTATACTCCAGTCTTCGGGGCAAATGTAATAGGGTGTGAAAATCAGAAAGTGAGAGAGGCTGGTAAAATTCTCCTGTTTTTTTTAAAGTGGCAATTATTTACATTGCAAAATCAACCTGGTTCCCACATTTCCATGGAAACGCACGGTTCAGGAGGAAGGGGGGGGGGGGGGGTGCGAAGCAGCACACAGGGGCATGTCACGAGTCAGTGGGCGTGGACTGGTGTCCATATAAATGCACGATTTTGGCAGGGGAGGGGCAGCCAAATCAGAGAGCCGGAGGATGGGCATCGCGCGGCCTTGTCTGCTCTCTGTGGGAACGGACTGGCCCAACTGTCCAACGACCCTTCTGGCATGTGCCAGAATTGCCAGATGGGCAGTCAGGCCCTGATTGGCAGTAAAATGGTTAAAGTAATTTCCAATCACTTTGAATTTATTCTGTTGCAAAGTAGAGTTAAAACATATGGGGCAGATGTATTAACCTGGAGAAGACATAAGGAAGTGATAAACCAGTGATATGTGCAAGGTGATAAAGGCAACAGCCAATCAGATGCTAACTGTCAATTTACATATTGGAGGTGATTGGCTGGTGCCTTTATCACCTTGCACATATCACTGGTTTATCACTTCCTTATACCTTCTCCAGGTTAATACATCTGCCCCATAATGATTATTATACTGTAAGCTAAGTTCTGAGAGAGGGATTTCTCTCTGTACAATATCTGATAAAATATTAGTTATTGATACTGTAGATACTGTGAATCCGTTATTTGTTCCCTACATATATATCTTTTATAAGGGAACTATTGTGACTTTTGAGCATAGTTAAGTGTTTTTTCCTATAACAATTTTCCGTTGTTTGTCACAACCTCAGGCTCACTGTGACTAGGTACATTTGTCAGTTTGTATATATTACAAAGCATATAGGCCCTCATTCCGAGTTGTTCGCTCGTTATTTTTTTCTCGCAACGGAGCGATTAGTCGCTAATGCGCATTCGCAATGTCCGCAGTGCGACTGCGCCAAGTAAATTTGCTATGCAGTTAGGTATTTTACTCACGGCATTATGAGGTTTTATCTTCGTTCTGGTGATCATAATGTGATTGACAGGAAGTGGGTGTTTCTGGGCGGAAACTGGCCGTTTTATGGGTGTGTGCGAAAAAACGCTGCCGTTTCTGGGAAAAACACGGGAGTGGCTGGAGAAACGGAGGAGTGTCTGGCCGAACGCTGGGTGTGTTTGTGACGTCAAACCAGGAACGACAAGCACTGAACTGATCGCAGTTGCCGAGTAAGTGTGGAGCTACTCAGAAACTGCTAAGAAGTGTCTATTCGCAATTTTGCTAATCTTTCGTTCGCAATTTTGATAAGCTAAGATTCACTCCCAGTAGGCGGCGGCTTAGCGTGTGCAAAGCTGCTAAAAGCAGCTTGCGAGCGAACAACTCGGAATGAGGGCCATAGTCGCTGGATACTGTGTTGCACAGTGCTGGGATTCAGCTGGATACACACTATAAGATTATCTGTACAATCTTTCTGCTTGGAACAAAAAAAATCGGGAAATGTCTGGGAGCAAATGACAATTTACCATTTGCCCCCAAAAGCTAGAAAATGGACAAAAATGGTTGTTCAATAAATTGGTTAAATCAAATGCATTTAGCCAATTTGTCTCAATGTAAATTTTTGTCTGTTTTCCAGTGTTTGGGAACAAATGGTAAATTGTCATTTGCTCCCATACATTAACAGATTTTTGGTCCATGCAGGAAGATTGGACAGATAATCTTACGGTGAATATCTAGCTTTACTTTTACTAGATTTACTGTCTTTCAAATTGAAAAAATAATTTGTATTTACAAGTAACTTTATTTATATGAACTCTGGTGTATTATAAGAGCTGGTTATATTGTAGATTAATTCACAAGCACCTTGCAAGTACAGCCAAATAGATATTTGTCATTTAAGAATCTATCTTGGTAATATCTGTTCCATGGGCGTCTTAAGAGAGGAGGGGGCCCGTGTGCACACTCCGATTGGGCCCCCTCCTCTACACGGCACCATAGGCTCCGGCAATATGCCGGAGTCTACTGAGCATGCGCAGGTCTCCCGAAACATGGCGCCCGCCATGTTTTGGAGACAAAAATTGAACTGCGCTTTCGCAGCGACCATTTTTGATGTGTTCTTTGGCCTCGACGGCTGCCGCTGCAGCGCCCAGCGGTTGACTTCGGACAGGTGAGTATGAAATATGGGTGTAATGTGTGCGGTGTGGCCCCCCCTGCACCGCACACATCGCACCCCTGATAGAAACGCCAGTGATCTGTTCACAAATATAAATTCGTAGATAGTATGCACCCACAATGTGGGCTACATAGTAATAATTACGGTGGTGCCACTATCAGGGGTGGATTGGCCCAGGGTCGGACTGGCCCACAGGGGTACCGGGTAAACCACAGGTAGGCCCCACTGCCTGAGGGCCCACTCCTTCCTCTAGGGATCAGGTTCCAGACTGTGCACTTGTATTATACATGGTAGATATATTGCATTACACTGCACTGAACTATTGTGTATTTCAAGCCTCTGTGGAGGCTGGCCACACCCCCTTTGTAGACTGGCCACACCCCTGAGTATGGTCCCCTATATCTGCATCCCCCTGGTGGACCCTTCATGCCCCAGTCCGTCACTGGATTGGCCATAGGGTTCACCAGGAAGAATTCTGGTGGGCTGACATGTCTGCTGGGCCTGTTCTTTGTGATGTCATGTGTCCCCTCCCCCCACATGACAGGCAGCCCACCACACTCAGTGCACTGCATTGTCCCCATTCATTCTGTTATTCCATCTCTGCAGTACAGCAACTCTGCCATCCAGTGATGCTGCCATGGTTACACGGTATGTTATACCTCTTGTGCTGCCCATGTTGGGCCACTTCTATAAAATATTACAGGGCCACTTTGAGTTCCCAATCCGCCCCTGGCTGCGATTATTAACAATACTCATTGTAGATGGTATTAGCACTACACGGGTATCATGAACAGCTGCTCCTGCGCAATATATCACAGCACAAAATGAGGAGTCTTTCTCATTTTCTAAGAACTCATCCACTCTTTCCATAAAAGGGACAGAGGCTGTGGGAGAGGGATCTTGCAATCCCTCTCCTTCAAGAATGCCTCCATAGGCAGAAAGAAGCTGATGCCAGGTGAGAATAGCATTTAAGATATCTGTGATGTCTCCCATATTAGGTATTTGCTGCTTTACATTTCCCCGATACTGCAGTATCCACAAGATTTAATAAAAAAAAAAAAAAAAGATGTATAGCTTGTGGAGAAAACCATCTTAAATTACTTATGTATTATCTGTAGTATGTAATCAGCTTCCTTCACTCGACAAGATCATTGTTAATCCGGCGAAACTGGTTTTATTCTATTAAGTCAGTGAGGTATGTCCTTCATGTGCTTATATTGTTACACTAAGAAGTGTCTGAGATATGGAAAATGATAACTGTCTAGCACAGTTGTAGTTTTCCTATTTACAGCTCATTTTCTCATGGGTGTGTATGTTAGGTAGATAAGACTTAGGTTGACAGTGTCTAGGTCGACCACTATTGGTCGACAGTAAGTAGGTCGACATGGTTTCTAGGTCAACACGGACTCTAGGTTGACATGTACTAGGTCAACATGAGAAAAGGTCGACATGAGTTTTTTAAACTTTTTTTTGGTGTCGTTTTCTCCATACAGTGACCGGAAACCCCAATTAGTACACCGTGTCCCCTCACATGGCTCGCTTTGCTCACCAGGCTTCGGGTAAAGTTACCGTTCCCGATTGTAGTCCACGTGGAACGTACAGTATGAAAAAGTTCTTAAAATGAAAAAAAAAAGTGACAAACTCATGTCGACCTTATGTCATGTCGACCCATATGTCGACCAAGAGTCCCTGTCGACCTAGAAACCATGCCGACCTACTTACTGTCAACCAATAGTGGTCGACCTAGACAGTATTGACCTACTTACTGTCGACCTAAAGACCGGATCCCCTTCTCATTTGGGGCCTATTGATTAATTAATATTTGTGGGTTACACACAAATATTAAGTATCCCCTGTATGTATCCAGTGGCAGCACCAGTGTTGGTGACACCCTCTATGGCCAATAGTACCCCCTTGGGTGTCTTTGGCATGTGAGACTTTTAAGCTATATTGGTATCAAACTTTTCATTACAGTGTTTTAAGCTGAAAAGCAGGATGTGGTACAAAATATCATTCAGAATGTCAACTAGGTCTGAATGTCGACGCACATGTTATGTCAACATGTGAAATTCCAACAATCGCAGTGTCGACATTGACATACAGATGTGTCCTGCTACAGTGTTGCTGCATATAGCAGCATTCTGTATTGGGACAGCAATGCATGTGCGGCATGACTTGTGAGTACGCATTGCAAGCGGCTCCCATTAGAATTTAATGGGAGCGGCTGCATTCACTACAGTGTATAGTGTATAACTTCGACCTTTGTGCCCTGATTCGAACATACATACATGTGATTATTCACATACATATAAAAGCCCTTTGAATTGCAGCAGTATGAGTTGAGCTGCAAAGTGAAAAATAAATATATTGTTCTATTGTGTGTACTGTTCTGGTGCACTGTAACTCTATTGTGTGTTTGTTCATGTATTCTGTATATAAAAGCTCTTTGAATCCTCGCACAGAGGGCTGTTAAGTTCAATTAACTTACAAAGAAAAGCAATACATACGCACACTGTGGTTTGAGCCGATGCGGCCGCATATCAAATACATACAACAGTTAAATTGTGCATATACGTTGCGTATACACGCTGACACATTATGCACATGATAAAGTGACACGTGTAGCCGAATACGCTTTACCCCGAACAAGAATGGAATGCGACACCAGTAGTTTTAATGTAATGTTGTGGTCCAACGCATCAACAGTATTTACTTTAGAATATACAGATAAAAAGGTACAACAATATACAGAGAAGAGATACAACCAATAATACATGCGTTTAAACACGAGCACTCGTGGATCTAGGCCTCAGTCAGTCTTGGCAAGATGACCTTAGGGAATAGAGACTGAGCCTGGTCAGGAGGCCTCTCTTTTATACAGTTTGTCCAAATACAGTACAAAGGGGAATGTAAGCTCTTCTTTGATAGGTCGGGGGCAAGTCATTTACAGTACATGAGGGGTCATAGGTTGGTTTGAATAAATGGGTGATGCTTGGTCCAGGGTGCACTTGCAGATGTTAGCCTTTAGTTTCCCGCCGTATATCATAAGTACAGTACAATAGCAGTTTGCGAATATTAAATTTCTGCGTATATCTACACGCAGAAACATGCGATAAACTGTAAATTAGCAACCGCAATGCAGATATTAAAATACTGCACATCTGGATACCAAACACTAAGTCCTAACACTGCTCCATTCCCTCCCACCATGTAAAGATGAATAGCTCCGTTGTTTTACCTTTAAAGTGTATGTAAGTTGCTGACAATGTATATGGGGGGTCATTCCGAGTTGTTCGCTCGTTATTTTTTCCTCACAACGGAGCGATTAGTCGCTAATGCGCATGCGCAATGTCCGCAGTGCGACTGCGCCAAGTAAATTTGCTATGCAGTTAGGTTTTTTACTCACGGCATTACGAGGTTTTTTCTTCTTTCTGGTGATCGTAATGTGATTGACAGGAAGTGTGTGTTTCTGGGCGGAAACAGGCCGTTTTATGGGAGTGTGTGAAAAAACGCTACCGTTTCTGGGAAAAACGCGGGAGTGGCTGGAGAAATGGAGGAGTGTCTGGGCGAACGCTGGGTGTGTTTGTGACGTCAAACCAGGAACGACAAGCACTGAACTGATCGCAGATGCCGAGTAAGTCTGGAGCTACTCAGAAACTGCTAAGAAGTGTCTATTCGCAATTCTGCTAATCTTTCGTTCGCAATTTTGATAAGCTAAGATTCACTCCCAGTAGGCGGCGGCTTAGCGTGTGCAAAGCTGCTAAAAGCAGCTTGCGAGCGAACAACTCGGAATGACCCCCAATGTGTAAATTATGCACTATGTGAATAAGGTATTATATATGTCTTCGTGGCTTTTCTGTGCGAATGCGTATGCTACCGTATATACTCTTGCCATACATTAATACACAAGGCTCGTGAACCTGAATACGTAATGTGCGTGTATGCATATGCACTGTGGTAACGTGCACGAACAGAGTCCACTCTGTTTGGAGTTTGTATGTTGTGTGTATGTAATATTTTTTACTTTGACAGTCCACCCTTTGATAGTCAACAATAACTATCATAATTGTCATACTAAACCTAATAAAAATATTTAATTTTTCGTATGCACAATATTTAAGTATGTACCTTAGAAGGGGAGGAAGAGTTGTAGGTGGGACTATATCTAATTTTGTACGACCTAGTGGGATAGGTAAAGCTAGTATGTACAGGTGTGTGTTTGAGGGGAATGTATCTTCGTGCCGTATAAGTATAAGTCTTGGTTCTACAAAAGCTTCAAGGTCATGCAAAGTATTCATTTAATCCTTCTCATCTGGTATTAAGGGTCTGTAAATGGTCCAACGAACATTTACTGAGCTCTTTCTTGACAAGGGTTTTCCTAGCTGCCCTCATCTTATTTGCCTTATTAATAAATGGGGATTACAGAAATGAAGGTAAAACAATATTTATATACATACACCTATACACTGATGTCATATCCGGTTGAAGATTTCTGGTTTGAGGGGAAAACACAAACAAATGGTGAAAGTGACAGACCATGAAATTCATTTACATTCTTATCACAGTACTGTCTCTATCGTTGAATAGTATACCAGATCTGCTGCATTTAGAAATGCACCCGCTCCTTAAACTCATCAAATTTGTATTGTGATTTGTCCTTTTTCGCCGCATCAAAATCTGAACACATTTGAATATCAGACCGATAATTATGACAACACCCAGGATACAGAGAAGAAACTTCCCCACATTTGCGATCATTCCATGTGCCCACTCTCCTTACCCAGAGAACCACTTGAGTGGGTTCAACCATGAGGCCCATCCGGTCAATTCGTTACCCACCATCGCTAAAGTGAGATTGTGTTTCTTTCTAAACTCCCATTTTAACTGTAATATCTCCTCCAGCCTTTGATCAACGATCTCCTTTGGATCCTCAGTACTGTTCAGAATATACGTACAGCACTTCACTCCATATTGAGTTGCTAAAGTAACACAATACCCGCCCGTCATGGCTGTGATGTAATTCAGGACCATTCTGTGTTGAACCAGTTCCTTTTTGTAGGCTTGTAGTTCCCTACCCGTGTACCTGAAGGTGTCGTCATACATCTCAGTGATATTGTCTAACAAGTTCGCTAGCGCATGGATATACCTATAATTTATGATTCATCTGGCAGTATAGGTGATGTCTAATGCGAGAAGAATCTAAAACCCGGTGGATTCATGAATCAAATTAGAGGCCGCTGGCTCTACCCTGTCTATGAGGTGTCTCTTAAAAATGTGTTCATAGTGGGTGTGAGTATAAGGAGGTGGAGCACTGTGGTAAATGTCCTTCATTTGGTCATGTGCAATGGTCATGATTTCTGGTAGTACGCTGCCTATGTAACATAACCCTTCAGAGCTCAGAGTAAGCCACTTGTACACCTTTCTTCCACATATGAAATAAGCGTCATCTGGGAGAACATAGGGGACAAAATGCATTAATATCATGTCACAGATAATTCTCACAAAGAAACCAGTACCCAGTTTTTCCATCGCTTGACACTAGTATCTGGCTGGATGATGTGTGCACAATATCCCTGTGACACTTTTCCAGCCCACATGGTTTTGGTCCCACGTGTATACTTGTATTAGAAGTACCTCCCACTTGTGGCCATCCCACATACAAGTTCAGAGTTGATGGGTTCTTTATCAGCTCTGTGTGCGAAGGTCACTGTCTGATTATTCCAAGTCACTTCCCAATTTCCAGGTTTCCGGAAATTGGTTACATTGAAACAAAGTAGGGATCTGTCTACGTGGTATTGGTGGAGCTTTAGGCTAGGGGGTCTAGATATTTTGTATTTTCTGTCCACTGGTCTCCCCCCATGCAATTCGAGTACCTCATTTACTGTTAATGGGTATGGCACTAATCCCAATTTACTCTGTACTTGAGGTACTTGTAAGCACACCCAGCATTCTGTTTGGTTTAAGACCGTACCCACTAGTGAGTGATAGTCACTCAAAGGATGTCCGTCAATATCAATATTATTGTTTGACTGACATCTCTGGATGCACTCATCTTCAATTATGGGGTCGCAGTACTTACATATGCAGTATTCATTAGACAACAACCCCTCACATTGTCTCTGAGCTCCGTGACTACCTGATCTCTTACTTATACCATCTTTGACCAAAGTGATGGACTGATCCTGGGATCCTACGAATTCATCCTCTTCATCAGAGCCCATTCCAGATCCTTGCTCAACTTCTCGGGGACCCTTGCAAAAACAAATTGTCCTGATCAAAAATAGAGTCACAATCAAAATCCGGAATAGGGATAACACAGTCTCTCAATGTAAATCCATTTCGAAAAGGGGAGGGGGGGTTGGAGAGGAAAGAGGAAAAAAAAATAATAAGACAACAGTCGTTGATCTTGTTTTTCACCACGCTCAGGTACAGTTCGACAGTTCTGTCTTTCAGCTTTCCCGGAACAGATTCTCCAGTGATATCAGGTTTTCTTCACCTTTCTCTTTCTCATGAGCTTTCTCCGGGTTAGCGACCTTCTTCCAATGGGATGAATGGACCCAAGTTTCTCTTTCGGCAACCTTCAGTGATGTCGTGCTGGTAAACAAAACTTGATACAGTCCATGCACCTGTCTATTAGGCAACCTGAGCGTAGAAAATTTTGAATCATCACATAGTCCCCAGGTTCAATTTCATGACAGTTACTGTTTGGTAGGTCAGGAATCGCCAGTTTCAGATTCCTTCGCTGATTTCTCAATTGCTGGCTCATCCTAACCAAGTATTGCGCAGTCATCTCATTATTGCATTTCAGATCATCCTGGGGATCTATCATTACATGGGGCTGTCGTCCAAAAAGAATTTCAAAGGGTGATAGGTTAAGCGGTGACCTGGAAGTGGTTCGGATGCTTTACAACACTAGTGGCAGTGCCTCCGGCTACAACAGTCCAGTTTCAGCCATCACTTTGCTCAGCTTGTTTTTAATAGTGCTGTTCATTCTCTCCATCTTCGCACTGGCCTGTGGTCAGTAGGGAGTATGAAGTTTGCTATTAATACCCATATGTTTGTACATAACCTGAAAGACATCACCTGTACAATGGGTATCCCTATAACTCTCAATAATCTTAGAGATACCATACCTACACACAAATTCTTGCACAATTTTCTTTGCGGTAAACACGGCAGTATTTGTGGCGGTAGGAAATGCCTCTACCCAGTTTGAGAAAACAGTGCACACCAATACATACTTCAAATTCCTACAGGGTGGTAGCTGTATAAAATCAATTTGTATTACCTGGAAAGGTCCATCTGTAGGAGGGATATGGGATGGCTCTGTTGGTATTGTCTTACCAATGTTCTTGCTCAAGCAAGTAAGACATGTCATTGCTTTCTTGCTTGCCTGAGAAGAGAACCCTGGTGCACTCCAGTAAGCTCTAACCAATTTGCACATACCTTCCTTGCCCAGATGAGTCAGACCATGTGCCGCTTCAGCTAAGCTTGGGAGATACGCCCTGGGGGCCACTGGCTTACCTTGTCTATCTCTCCAGAGTCCTGAGGACTCCTGACCATATCCCTTAGCCTTCCAGACCACTTCTCCTGTAGGGAACACAAATCTTGCATTTCAATTAACTGTTGTGTCTTTACTGTATTGAATGTCATCAGTTGTGTGGTGGTACTTTGTGTAGTGGTGCTTGCTGCCCATTTAGCAGCTTCGTCTGCCCGGCTGTTACCAAGTGATATTGGGTCTTGGTTGTAAGTGTGTGCTTTACACTTGATACAGGGCCGGCTCCAGGCATGTTCCAATAGAGCGGCCACGCAGGGCGCCACCCTTAATGGGCGCCGCGCGCTGTCACGCTATATTGGAGCCTGGTCCTGTGTGCCTCCGTCCCCGGCCCGCCTCCTGGTCCCACTCTCAGCCAGCAGCCAGTGGTGCGCGTGTGCGTGCGCGTGCGGCGTCAGGTCCTGGCGCCGCATAGCGCGCGCTGAGTTTAAAGTGTGGAACTGTGCGCCCACCCGTCCTCACACAGCAGGAGCAGCAGCCGCAGCAGCCGCCTCCGCTTCTTCCTCCTTCCCGCCCAAGCGAACCATCGGCAGCAGCGCGGTGAGCATGGGGGGGGGGGTATCTGGCACTTGGGACATATTTGGTACTTTGGGCATATCTGAGACTGTGTGGCATGTGTATCTGGCACTGGGGGGCATGGTGTATCTGGCACTGTGGGGCATATCTGGCACTGGGGGCATATCTGGCACTGGGGGCATGGTGTATCTGGCACTGTGGGGCATATCTGACACTGGGGCATGTGTATCCGGCACTGTGGTGCAGATGTATCTGGCACTGGGGGCATATCTGGCACTGGGGGGCATGGTGTATCTGGCACTGTGGGGCATATCTGACACTGGGGCTTGTGTATCTGGCACTGTGGGGCAGATGTATCTGGCACTGGGGGCATATCTGGCACCGTGGGGGCATTTATCTGGCACTGTGGGGGCATTTATCTGGCACTGTGGGGGCATTTATCTGGCACTGTGGGGACATTTATCTGGCACTGTGGGGTATTTATCTGGCACTGGGGACATTTATCTGGCAGTGTGGGGTATTTATCTGGCGCTGTGGGGGCATTTATCTAGCACTGTGGGGGCATTTATCTGGCACTGTGGGGACATTTATCTGGCACTGTGGGGCGCACTGTGGGGACATTTATCTGGCACTGTGGGGACATTTATCTGGCACTGTGGGGACATTTATCTGGCAGTGTGGGGTATTTATCTGGCACTGGGGACATTTATCTGGCAGTGTGGGGTATTTATCTGGCACTGTGGGGGCATTTATCTAGCACTGTGGGGGCATTTATCTGGCACTGTGGGGACATTTATCTGGCACTGTGGGGCGCACTGTGGGGACATTTATCTGGCACTGTGGGGACATTTATCTGGCAGTGTGGGGTATTTATCTTGCACTGGGGACATTTATCTGGCAGTGTGGGGTATTTATCTGGCACTGTGGGGGCATTTATCTGGCACTGTGGGGACATTTATCTGGCACTGTGGGGCGCACTGTGGGGACATTTATCTGGCACTGTGGGGACATTTATCTGGCACTGTGGGGACATTTATCTGGCACTGTGGGGGCATTTATCTGGCACTGTGGGGCATTTATCTGGCACTGAGGACATTTATCTGGCACTGTGGGGCGCACTGTGGGGACATTTATCTGGCACTGTGGGGGCATTTATCTAGCACTGTGGGGGCATTTATCTAGCATTGTGGGGGCTTTTCTGTATCTACATATCTGGCACTGTGTGGCCATTTATGTATCCGGCATTGCTGGGGGGCATGTCATGTGTATGTCATGTGTAGCTGGCACGGCTGGGGAGCATATCATGTAGTGTTCCCGCTAGGCGTCTGTGGCTAGGCAAAGTGTCTAACGTGCTCTGCCTGGCGCAAAGTGTCTAACGTGCTCTGCCTGGCGCAAAGTGTCTAACGTGCTCTGCCTGGCGCAAAGTGTCTAACGTGCTCTGCTTGGCGTAAAGTGTCTAGGAGGTTCTACCTGGTGCAGTGTGTATTAACTGCACTACTGTGTGGTGTAATGCGAATTGCCACTATTATGTGGCCACGCACCTTCCCCACGAAGCAACGCCCCTAAATTTTTGCTGCGCGCCGAAGGCGCGCACTGTTTATTATTTACCATGTAGGTAGATGAGCACCAAGCATTACAGTATGTACGTCATTTTGCCCTCCTAACTTAAAAATGTGCCCTCCCTGCCCTAAAAAGTGAACACTATCGTGTAACTGGCACTGCTAGGGGGGCATATTGTGTGTAGCTGCCACTGCTGGGGGGCATATCATGTCTATCTGGCACTATACTGGAGACATTACGTCTATCTGGCACTATACTGGAGACATTGTGTGTAAGGAACAACTACTGTGGCTGCTATGTGTAAGGCTGCTAATTGTGTGCGTAGAGAGGGTGTGAAAACATACTTATTTATAGCCTAATAATATGAAGTTATGAGGCCACGCCCACTTTTCAAGAGACCACGCCCACTTTTGCTGGAGCGCGCGGGGGGGGGGGGGCGCTTTTACATGTTTTCGCTCAGGGTGCTAGTAGGCCTGGAGCCGGCCCTGACTTGATAACAGCCAATCCGTCAGGTTCTTGCATGGCCGTCAGCAGTCTTTTGATGTGTGACGCATGTGCTACAGGTGTGCCAGCTGCTGTCATGAAATTTCTGAGGTGCCACAGGGCCCCGAAATCATGCACTACTCCAATAGCATATCTAGAGTCCGTGTATATATTAGCTGACTTACCCTTTGCCAACTCACATGCTCTGGTCAGTGCCATCAGCTCAGCAACTTGTGCTGAGTGAGGTGGGCCAAGGGGTTCAGCTTCTATACCTTCATCAGCTACAACTGCATATCCGGTGCACAGGTCTCCCGAATCCATCTGTCTGTGACAACTACCATCCATGTAAAAGGTAAGGTGTACATCCCCTCACACATGAATAACTCTGTTGTTTTACCTTTAAAGTGTATACAAGTTGCTGACAATGTATATGGAGACTATGTGTAAATTATGCACTATGTGAATAAGGTATTATATATGTCTTTGTGGCTTTTCTGTGTGAAAGCGTATGCTACCGTATATACTCTTGCCATACGTTAATACGCAAGGCTCGTGAACCTGTATACGTAACGTGCGAGTATGTGTATGCATGGCGGTAACGCGCACGAACAGATGCCACTCTGTTTGGAGTTTGTATGTTGTGTGTATGTAATATTTTTTACTTTGACAGGGGCAGATGTATTAAGCCTGGAGAAGTGATAAAGCGGTGATAAGTGCAAGGTGATAACGCATCAGCAAATAAGCTCCTAACTGCCAATTTACATATTGGAGCTGATTGGCTGGGGCATTATCACCTTGCATTTATCACTGCTTTATTACTTCTCCAGGCTTAATACATCTGCCCCAGAGTCCCTTTTACTACTGGAAGTAAAAAAAGGCAATTTGGACAAACTGGTTTTTCATTACTTAAGCTGCCCACCCTCCAGTGTGTGCTCAGAGTTTTCAGCACAGCTGGGAACCTTGACAGCAATTAGCTTAGGATGCTACTTCCCACAAAATGTACAAGAGATGATGTTTATCAAAATTAATTTAAATTCCATGAGGAGGACCTGTACTGGCAATAACATCAAAGTACAGATACTTCTGTAATGGTGTATTCCAGCGGGGATGAATTGATATTGAATGAGGATGGCGTACACACTGATGACATCTTGCCACTGCAATGCTGTTCGCTTGGCTGCCTTCAGCCCATTGCCACCCTGTTTTATGGGGGCACAAACAAACCAAGCACGTCAGCCACAAAAGTGTCAGTCACTGTCACTGAAGTGCTTGGTTTGTTAAACTGTGTATGTCCTTATTAATATCCAATATACTGTAAGGGTGGGTGGTAGGGTCCAAGGACATTTCCACCTTGAACCACTTTTTATTTCTGTCACTGCTATGTGGCAATGTTTCATAGATGTACTATAAACTGCCATGTGCTTGTGCAGCTGCTCTGTCGCTTAGTAAACAGTCATCTCACTTCAGCCTTTGGCCTAAACTGGATGAAAACAATGTTGTGAGCTTTGAGGTGGTCAAAAGTGACTGGAAATTACTGAAAATTAATGTTATAGAGGTTAAAAATACTGTAAGAACAAAAAAAAATGCCCAAATTATTTGATTTTAGCTTTTTTTTGTAAATGTAAATAACATTTTTGTAAAACCAAAACTGGACGACAAATTAGAACCAGAACTAAAACCAGCAAAAATTGGCCTACAGCACATCTCTAGTCATTTCCAGTCAATTTTGCCTACCTCACTATACACTTTCTTGAGTGACATGGCACCTGAAATCCTAAAAGAGGGGCTTACAGTACATGCAATCCAAACCCATGATTCAATTTCTAGATAGCCCGCTGGGAGGGCGAGCGCAACTAAACCCCTTGCGGGCTTGCTGCGCTCGCCACGTAGTGGGCTCGTGGATTTTTGGCACAAAAGAATTGGTACAAAGTCACAGATAAAGAAAAACAATACATAGCGCGAGGTATGGCACAGCTCACTTGTATCAAACCTCCATCTTTGGCCTTTTTACCTAGGTTGGCATGAGTCCTACAGGATCAGGAGCTAATATAAATGATGTACATTCACAATTTGCAAAGACTAATTATTTCCATCACTCCCTGTCCCAGGCTAAATTCTCTACCACACAAATACCTCCTGGACTCCGGTGGCTTAATACCACCGGAGTCCAGGAGGTAATAACAATCCCCGTAGTTAACGGAGTGGATCACATAGCTGTGAACTTTGTCAATTTCCATATCATGGATGGACTTTCATATCTTTAAAAATATCCAACGGGCTCATATGTCCAGTTAACCCACGTGTGGAGTTTAATATAAAGAAGTATGATCAGGGCAGTACGGATGGTGTAATGGTTAGCATTACTGCCTCACAGCACTGAGGTCATGGGTTCGATTCCCACCATGGCTCTAACTGTGTGGAGTTTGTATATTCTCCCCGTACTTGCTTGGGTTTCCTCCGGGTACTCCGGTTTCCTCCCACAATCCAAAAATATACTGGTAGGTCACTTGGCTCCCTACAAAATTAACCCTAGCGTGAATGTGTGTGTACATGTGGTAGGGAATAAAGATTGTAAGCTCCACTGGGGCAGGGACTGATGTGAATGGCCAAGTATTCTCTGTAAAGCGCTGCAGAATATGTGTGCGCTATATAAATAACTGGTAATAAATAAATAAATGAACAATTGCAGAGTGTTACAATATATCATTCCAAGTACAAACAGACACATTGTTTATATGGGCAGTTTCTCCAGTGAGCCATATCTAATTGCTACAGTGTTTTGTGCATGTTACTAAAAGGTTATATATTTTTAGTTACAGGATGTTTATTCCTATCTTTTAATACATTGTGATTTTTTTAAATAAACAATAATAATATCGTTCATGACAGCGCTTCATTGTGTTGGTTATTCACTCTCAGTAATCAGTCAGGAGGAAGGGGCCACAGTCACAAGCAAAGAGGCGCTGCAGGAGCAACACACAAAATCCAAGATTTCAGCAGTTCTAGGCTCCATCAAAGAAGCCTGGTGATGTCTGGACTATTCTCCTACAGCTGAGGGCACATCGGTGGTGCACAGTTGGCTCTTAACAGTCGGTGAGTGTCTGGTGGTCAGATAGCACCTGTAGTTTTAAAACTAAGCATCTTCCTCAGAAAATTAGACTCTCTGACATGTCTCCTCATCAAGGTGTCCCCACAGAACATATGATCATCTTCAGTAGATTAATTTTCTGCTTATACAACAATAATATACATTATATACTCTAGGAAGCTTTGGCACAACCACAGGTGTCACTGCAGCCAAATCAGTAAAATCAGAAGCATGTGTCAATTATATAAATGCAATTTCGTGTTATGCTGATTGATGTGTGATGAGGCTTTACCAAAACAACTGGATCAGTCATTATTAGAATTATGCCTGATTAATAGTACACCAACATATTACGTAGAGCTGCACAATCAGAGAATGCCTAATCATCTCCATTGTGAGTGATGAATGAATCCTAACACATGAAGGTCCATTTAGGCAGAAGCCAGTAAGCAAATCTGCATGCATTTAGACTCTGGGAGGAAACCCACGCACCCTATCAGAATACATGCAGACTCTGCAGTGATTCCTTTGGCCTCATTGTACAACTCTGCATAATATTGAAGGTTTTGATGCGTTTGAATTTCATCAACAAAACTTCCACGTGGCTGCAGTGCCACCAATAGATTGTGAGCAACAGAACCACGTCAAGGTCCTTCCTGTGACTGTTGAAAAATATTGGTGGAGCTCTGCTCTGCTCCTTGTCCTATGCAAGGACTCATACACAATTATGGGAAACAGAGGTTACAGCATTGCAACAATTACTTTACACATTGATTGGAGACTTACTTCAGCCTTATACCGTATGAATCAGCTTCGTCAGGAAAAATCATGGACCCGATTAAGGAAACCATCTCCTCTCCATTGCTGGTGGAAAATCTCTTATAATTGATGGCGAATCGAGCGGCATTGTCAAATAGTCAACTACTTACCACACTGAGCTACAGAAAATGACTGAGATGACGTACAAAGACATAATATACATACTGTATACAGGGAATAGGATGTTTCCGATGAGAATAGAAGTTTGTTAGGAAAAACGTAATCAAACACACAATTACCTGTCATAAACAAAGATAACACAAAGTTACAAGTATTGTGACATTTGATTAGTTTTTTTTAAATATACATAAATATTAACTCAATAAATGACAAAATATAACATTACCACCATTTATTTTAATTTTACAATAAATGGATATGTATATGTGTATATGTTCAAGTGTATTCTTGCAGTCGACGAGCACTTTGTATATTGAAAGTACTGTAATATTATTATTTTTCCAACAAATTGTTACAACCCCTTCTCAGGAAATTGGTTGATTTGACAAATCACGAAGCAGCGCAGTCTGTAAAAATCAAATACAGGGGGGATATTCAGGTTGGATTGCAGATTATGCTAAAAAGAAGAATCTGCAATCCTTTCTTTCGCATGCTGGGGACTGCCCAGGATGGTGACTGTGCTACCCCGCGGCTGCGACCGCAATTTAATTGCATGTGCAGCAACTGTGGACGACACCCTGCCTTCGCAGTATGGCTGTGAAGGCAGGCGGACCGCCGCCATTTTTTTTTCATTGGAGCGGCTGCATGTGACATCACGCAGTCACCTTCAAAAATTGCGCAGACTCGCCCCTGTTTGAAGCAACCCATCCCTACGAACGCCTACAGTATGCCTGTCAATCAAGCAAAGGCATTCTCAGCCAACGCGATCCAATCACATTGGCCGAGCACGCATTGACACTGGCAATGGGGGAACTGCAGTCGCGTCGTGTTGCAATGCGACCTGCATAACCCCCAAAGTGCACAAAAATAGTCATGCCTATTATCGGACATAAGCACCTCTTCATTGCTCCAATGGGTATGGGTCGTTGGGTCGACCACACTTAGGTAGACAGTCATTAGGTCAAACACTATTGGGCGACATGCAGTAGGTCGGCAGGGTAGCTAGGTCAACATGATCTTTAGGTCGACATGCGATAGGTCGATGTGAAAAGGTCGACATGAGGTTTTGTTTTTTATTTTTTTTGGTGTAGTTTTCTACGTAGAGTGACCGGGAACCCCAATTAGTTCACCGCTTCGCTCGCCATGTTTCGGACAAGGTGCCTCGCTCCGCTGCACTCAACACAGTTTAACGTTCCCAATTGTAGTCCACGTGGATCGTAAAGTATGAAAAAGTAGAAAATAAAATCTAAATTGTGAAAAACTCATGTCGACCTTTTTTCATGTCAACATATAGACCACGTCAACACACCAACCCTGTCGACCTACTGCATGTCGACCAATAGTGGTCGACCTAATGACCGTATCCCGCTCCAACCATGGGAGTAATTCCAAGTTGATCGCAGCAGGAATTTTGTTAGAAGTTAGATTTGGGTGTGGTGAGTTCAATCTGCAATCTAATTTTGTGTAAATATAAAGCAGCCAGTATTTACCCTGCACAGAAACAAAATAACCCACCCAAATCTAACTCTCTCTGCACATCTTACATCTGCCCCCCCCCTCCCCCTGCAGTGCACATGGTTTTGCCCAACTGCTAACAAAATTCCTGCTGCGATCAACTTGGAATTACCCCCATAGTGCTAGTTTGGCCAACATTCATGTAAACTCAGCAACTGGTAATGCTCAGGCTTTCTGAATATCAATCAAGCCTGTTCAGGGGGTTAAAAGTTACTCTCCGATACGCTTGTGAGGTCGGTGTGGTTCACAGTCTGTGTTTGCAACCCATTATATACACTCTTGACACATCACACATACTCACACACATGATGTCACACACTCATCATTTACGTGTGCTCAAGATATAAATGTAATGCTATGAGAATACGCTTTATAGATGTTTATATTCAAAAAATTATAATTCCCAAGGAATTGTTTGTATGACCTGTCTCCTGCGCGATACCGCACTCCAAGTTTTACATTGTGGGATTAATAGCAAAGAGATGTCTAGTCGGATGACTGTAAATTTGTAACATCTAAAATCAATTTGGGCGTAAGGATGCGGGTGTGTAAAAACGAATAACGTACGTGTTGCAACGGGTCATTATTGGTTGTAAATATTTTATTACATTGTGCTCCTTAAACATGCAAGCAAAAAGGATTAATCAAATGCGTAACTGTTCATTTTATGGTTGAAAGTCACAGTTTTAATTATTTAATTTATTCTTGCTAAAACACCAGCCAAAAGAATTGTGTCTGATAAGTGCTTGTATCACATCTGAGATATATTCTGCTTTCCATACCTTTCTGCCATAGACATATACAGTTGGGAATCACTTCTCCTCTTCAGGCTGAAATTCTAATTAGTATAATTTTTTTTTTTATCTATTTGCCTTCCTTAGTGTTCAGATGTAGGGTCAAACACCAGTGTGTACAAGCACTTATTTTATACCTTTATCAAAAGTCTCAGTTTGTGGATGAAATTAATTTTATATATATAATAGCAAATATTTCACAAAATATTAGAGAGATAAGAAGGTGGCATTAGATGATGTGTATGTGACAGTAGGTAAGTTAGATTACATACCATGTCCATCTGCAGAACGTCTTCAGTAAACATACTTTGACTTACCTATTACCACATTTGCACCTTCAGGAGTTACTGCGTCCACTCTGAAAGCCCATCGTCCGGCCACATTAACATTACTGGTGGATGTTATATTGACAATAGATGGAGATAAAGAGCCTGGAATTACGTAGTATCCTGTCAAAGCGCCACTGTTTATACCGGCCTGAGGAAAGCAAGAAAACAACTCACAGTACTTATTCTTTGTCTATGCTAAAACCTGATCAACTGTTCCAACTGTTCCAGATTTGTAAGCAAGGGGAGAACTTTTTTGTAATTGTAATTATGCAGTGCATTCCCTATAGGACCATTAGACAATTAACGTTGCAAGTTCTTAGCCCTCTCTGGTGGCCAAGTAATGAAGAACTGGCAACAGAAAAAGCAAAGCATCCAACCTATGGCATACTGTATATTTGTTTTCCAGGTTTGTTTAATGTTTGTGTTGCTGGTGTTGTTCAGGAACCGGTAAGCCACAATAACCATCTCATTGGGCTGCAAATATGGCAAGAAATAGCAAGGCGTGGACTGCTTATGTATCATACACCTTTGATATGGGTGCAGACAGGGTTGGACTGGCCCACAGGGGTACAGAGGAACTCACCGGTGAGCCCTACTGCCTGAGGGCCCATCCCCTTCTCAAGGGATCAGGTTCCAGACTGAGCTCTTGAATTATACATTATACTTATGTTACATTATACTGCACAGAATTATGGTGGATCATCTACAGGGCGTTGCTGTTAGTAATCTGGTACATTACCATGCATACACTAGCAGTATTTGCTATATATATTTATCTAAGGGTCCAGACCATGCACCCTCTAATGGTTAGCCAAGCCTAAGTGTCAAATTCACAATAGAGCCACATAATGACTGCTAGTAAAGGCTCTAATGGAAACACTGGGGTATATTTTGTGGGGATGTTGGGTGATTAAGGTCGATTTTAAACTAGACCCAAAATTGACCCTTAACCACTTGCCTGGCATGGTGGCATCAGATGCGACCGTGCCTGTAACTGCTTTATCTGACCTAGACGCACAGGATGCGACCAGTCAGATAAACAGTGTTAGCATCGGCCGGGAGGGGAAACTTCCCTCTTCTGCTTCTGACAGAGGGACCGCTGATCTGTCAGCACGGCAGGAACCCCCTTCCAGTGGCTGCAGATAATAGCAGCCACTGGAGAGTGTAAATTAAGCACCCCATGCCCTCCTTGTGTACCTGGAGGCTATCCCGACTTTCAAAATGAAAGCCGCAATGGTCGCAATATTTCCGAATTTCCGATGGTCGCCGTGTTCCTGATTGATGTTTGAATTTTTTTTTTTAACTAAAATCATTTTGGATAGGGTTAAATTCATGTTCTTGACCTAATTCACTCATAAAAGTAAAGACAATTTCGGAGCGGTTTTTGGGGAAAAAATCGTCAGTTAAGTGGTTAATAAATATACCTTCAGGGTAAGTGGAACCTCTCAGATCTTCTATTAAGGACCCAAGACAGAGCATAACCATGCCCCATTAGTGACCACTCTCCCATTTGACCTAGTTTATCAAACTATATGTGCTCATGGTTTGGTTCCTTCAAGCAGCAATTTTTTGAGAATGTCCAAGGGAAATATTTCCAGTTGATGGTAAGAATATATTTATCATATCCATTCTCTATGAAATGTTGTGTGACCTGAAGCAGCCAGTTAAATGTTAAATTTGGATTATGGAGAGCAAATTATATAAGTAAACGAATGAAATGAATCTATTGGGATTGGTAATGGTCTTAGAACTCCTGTGCTATACATAGGGGCAGATTCAATCTAATGCCCATTTTACATCCCATTCGGTAGGCTGATTCTGTCCTGGTCTCCATAAGCTGCCTGCAGAATCAGTCTTCTGGAGTTAACACGTGGAAGCAGTTCCTGTGTTTAGCTGAATCCACAGAATACTTTTTCAACAGCAACAGCAGCCCCATAGGTTTCTATAGGGGTCTGCTGTGCTGCCGGATTTATCAAGCTCCAGCATGGCCACTGTAGATGTGCAGTGAGTCAGGTAAGATTCTGACAAACCACAGTGTGGTGTGATGTGAAGAGGGTCTTTGCTCAGACACAGTTCCATCTGCCTGAACAACATAATTGATGGGCCAGATGGCTTCCTTTAAAATGGTGGCAGACTTGTCATACTGTATCCTCAAGTGGTCTGTATTTGAACAGCTTGTCCTGGAACCAACAGAGGGAAATTGTGCGTTCTACAGTCATAATTCCTTTTATAAGAGGCAAACGCTGTCTGTACTTGTGTCTTGTGTGAGGTTGTAATTACTGTAATTGGGATTTGGGTTCTGGTGCGACGTGACAATAACCACTGGGTAGGGGATGGTATTCCATCGCATGGTGTGTTGTGTAGGTTTAAGACTGCTAAAAAGATGTCAGTCTGGTCTTGTGTGCATTTCTCCAATAAATGGGATTGTGGATAAAGTGGACTGCTGGTGATGTGTGTGAAATCCCGAGTACGAGCAAACATCTTGAGCTCACTGATCGTGAACTGTGTGACATTGTCTGTGATGAGTTTCTGAGGTATTCCATCTGTAGTGAAGTGTCCTTTGAGCTTGGTAATGATGGTGATGCTGGTAAGAGTGGGAAAATGATCAATCTTAAACCCCCTGAGTAAGAGTCTAGGAGAACCAGGTACTCCTTACCCCTCCATAAAAAACATCAGCAGCAATGATGGACCACAGAAGATCCAGAATGACACGTGTATGCAGAGATTCTTTTGGTTGGTGTATGTGAAGGGCTGCACATGGTCCACAAACAGATACCTCCCTCTCAAGGTCATTAAACATGGTGGACCTATATAACTGTTCCCTGGCCCTGCACTTGGTGTCTCCTCGCCAGGGTGTTTTTGGTGCAGTTGCTTGGCATATAGGGTGGC
This sequence comes from Pseudophryne corroboree, assembly GCF_028390025.1. Lineage (NCBI taxonomy): Eukaryota > Metazoa > Chordata > Amphibia > Anura > Myobatrachidae > Pseudophryne > Pseudophryne corroboree. Next base: position 30,221,078 of record NC_086453.1, on the reverse strand, counting down.
CAATCCTGGGCCATTTTTTCAATCCTGGGTATCGGGATTGAAAAATGGTCAAACCCGGGATACCCGGGATTGGCTTTCTTACTGTGTGTCCACCTGCCCCGCCTCTCCCCCCTGCCCCGCAGACATAAATCAACTCACCAAACTACCAGGGACATGTGGGAGGAAAACTTAAGCCAGATGATGAGGGAGAGCTGGGAGGAGGCGGCGTTGATGGCACTGTACCATAACTCTCAGCGGCTGGTAACTGTGCAGCGTGGCATCAGAGTACGACGTCACATTGCACAGGGGAAGCCAGGAGGAGGGAGATGGGCAGCGTTGAGCATCCTCAGGATGCCCAACGCTGCCCAGCATTAAAGGGCCGCCTGATCCCTCAATCCCCAGGATTGGAGCTTCCAATCCCGGGATTGAATCCCGGCCTATTTTTGGCCTAATTCCTGGGATCCCGCCGATCCCGATCCTGGGATTGTCCACCCTATTGGCATAGTACTTTTGTAAGGTGTAGGGTATAACAAATCTCTGATCTCTCAAGATGATCCCGTCTGACAGATATAACTCATCTAGCAAGGAAAAAGTGGGCAAAAGTCTTGAGGAGTACTGGGGACAGCCTTGCAGGACAACCTGAGATAGACATTGACACAAATCATCCACTAGAGATTCTCTTCGCAGCTCCTCCATGCAGGCAGAGGACAGGATTTGCATGGTCATCAGATCATAGTCATCTTCAACCTGTAAAGGTACATAATAAGGGAGGAATGCTCTGGAGAGGGCATCAGCCATGAACATTTCTTTGCTACACTTGTAGACGACGTCTAGGTGGTACCTGTGTAATTTGAGCATCATCCTTTGAATATGGGCAAATTCATTGTGCAAGGGCTTTCTCATGATGGTGATGAGTGGTTGGTGGTCAGTTTTCATGGCAACTGGCCATCCATTGATGAAATCATGGAATTTGTGGCAAGCAAACACCAATGCCAGCAGCTCTTTTTCGATCTGTGCTTAATGGAAATCTATTTCCACAAGTGCCATAGAATTAAAAGCAAATGTTCTATTCTTCTATTCTATTCTTTTGGAGGCAGACTGCACCCAGCCTGTGCTATTAGATGTTAGCTGAGATCACCATCGGTAAGTGTACACTGAAGTATTGCAGTACAGGAGGGCTGGTGAGCATTGGTTTCAAACCTGACACCATGCTGTAGTGTGGTTCCAACCAACATTACTATCTTGGTGCAGAAGATGACTTAGGGGTGAAGTGATCTCACTATAATTGGGGATGAATTTTGACAGGTGATGAGTCATCCCTAAGAAGCGTTGGAGACTTAGTTTGTCCACCGGCAGGGGCATGTGCTAGATGGCCGCTGTTTTGCCATGGTCAGGTTTAACACCTTGGTTAGTGAAGAGGTAACCCATACGGAACTTCAGCCACTCTAAATCTGCACTTATCTGGGTTGAGCTTTAAGATGATTGCTCGTATTCTTTCCAATACCTGGCGGAGATGCTCATAATGCTCTTGCATATTACGGCCACAGATGAGGATGTCATTTACAAAAATCTCAATGGGGTACCTGCAAACAGTTGTTCCATACACTGTTTAAATTCCTCACTGCCAGTATTCAGGCCATACGGCATACGTAAGAAGGCATATCTCACAGCTGGTGTCATAAAAGCAATGAGGGATGATGACTAATTTTTATTTAACAGGAATTGCCAAAACCTACATTTGGCATCCAATGTGCTGAAGACCTTGGCTTCCGGCATGTCAGCAATGACTTGTTCTACAGTTCTCAATGGGTGACGGGGTCTTAGTAGAACTTTATTGAAATGCACACAGTCTTTGCAGATCCTGATAGTCCTAACTTTTTTTTACAGCAGCTACCATTGCAGATAGCCACTTAGTTGCCTCTTCAATAGGGGTTATGCCATCAAGTGTGGTCATGCGCTTCAAATCAGCTAGGGCTTTGTTCTTCATAGCGATTGGAACCCACCAGGGTGCACACACTGTAGGGGTAACAGATTCATCCAAGTGCATGTGGTAGATGATAGATAGTTTGCTGATGGTGTCGCAAGTTTATAAATCCTTAAAGTCATGAAACTCTGGGGGATCTTGCTGTATCATGTGTAGTTCTGGCCCCAGATGTATCAACTGTAGGTGTATGCTGTCAGGCAGTCCATGCAAAGTTCTAACGTTATTATCTACTATGTGGAAAAGCAATGGTGCTCAGGTGTATTTGATGGTGACAGTGCCTATGGTCTTAATACTTTGACCCCCAAATGCCAATGACATTGTCTGTGTGGTCTATTGTTGCCTGCAGGCTGGTTTGGTGCAACAGGGTCCTGGACATCACCTTTGCATTTGGTACTGATGTCGATTTTAATCTTCAATGTATTGCCTCTATTTTCATCACATAAGTTAGTGAAATTGTCGTTTGCAATAAGATCTATGCTTTCACAATATATGGTCTCAGCAGTGTGTATTGTCCACGTGACTGACTTTATGTATTTGTCTTTCTCCCTGCATCGCACGTGGCTCACTTTGTGTCAGGGTATGCCTAGATCTGCAACACTTTGCAAGGTGATTGAGCTTGTAGCAGTGGTGGCAGCGATTGTTAAAAAGCAGGACCCGTCTCCTGTTCAAATGCACGGCGTTCCCCATAGTTATAACCTGTATTGCGTTTGTGTGCACTGTCGATTGCATATTTCGGCCTCCCTCCGTAATTCCTTTGTACCCTGTTCTGACTGATCATGCAGCATGCAACAGCGAATGGTGGAGTCTACGGCCAAATCCTTTTCCGGTAGTTAGTGTGCACGTACTGTGTCACTATGGGTGCCACATGCAATGCGGTCTCTGATCAGCTCATCGGTTATAGCTCCAAAATTTTATTTTTTTGCTAACGGCCTCAGAGTGGATACATATGATTATATATTCTCCCCAGTTTTGTGATTCATGGAATTTAGTATGTATCTGCCCATTATGAATTTTTTTTTACCAGGCAAACAAATCTCTTCAAACTTTGCAAGAAATACATCTGGGTCCTCCTTATCTTCTCCTTCTGCATAATGTATGTAAATGTGTCAGCTTTAATAACTGCCTCTGCACCCGCCAGAATTAGCAATGTATAGTTTTGTACCTTATTCGACTTGCCAGACAGTCCAGCAATGCAGTACACAGCCAATTCTCTCCTGAACATCTGTTAACTATATGTTCATCAAACTCGAGGGGGCCAATGCAGTGGAGTCCTTGAGCCATAGTATCCCACTTCTGCCACCATGTAGATGTGTTTTGAATAAGGTAAGACTCATGGACTTGGGAGTGCAGAAGAACACCTATACTTGGTTTTACATCAGGAACTGAAATAACTTGCAAACAGGAAACTCCCTTCCAGCATACATAGCCCCAGAGAGAGTCCCATCCTGCAGGGTCCTAGCAGGATACACATCTACAGCCCCGATCACTATAGTAGGTTATGGGCTGCCTTTTCGCAAGATTTTTTGGGAAAGGGATTAGATAACTGGCCACATGTACAGTAGAGAATCTGAGGTGGCAAAGCAGGAAGTCATATGAATGTATTGTGATCACTTTACATCTCACTGATGGCCGGGATGGGCTCCTAGGACACTAGAACTCACCTGGGTGTCACCCTTCCAGAGGATGATACCAAAATGTCAGCTCATCTTGCACTGTGAAATTAACATGCAGCACCCAACTCCTGTCACTGAGGAGGAGCCGGAAGTGTAGGCAGTGTCTCCAGGGCTAGGTCAACATCTCCAGGAATGCTGGACATGCCCCTGGTGTGATGAATACGGAGGTGTGCAGTGAGGCCATGCCTTTCTATTGAGGTCATGTTCCTTTTTCACAGGGGTGTTACTGACCCTAGCGACACCTCTGCTGTTAAAGCCCCTGTCACATTGACTCACTAATGATGCATACAGTTAAATAAAGATTCCTTAATACCATGAATTTCAGTGATTCGGAATCTTTATTTTTGGTGGTTGTCCACAAATAATAAATATGCCCCAAAATGAGAGTGGTTGAAAGAGAGTACTGTTTTTTATTTCAGTTTGCTAGGGAGAATGAGTGAAGCATTAAAGAAAACTTAGCAGTCCACAAATTGAGACAGTGCCAACCCAATAATCCTGGTTTAGTTGGCACTGTCTTAATTTGTGGATCCAATTTGTGGCTCCAAATTGTGTTGCTCAAGCAAATATGGCTGTGATTGGATGGTTCAGAAGGGATATAGAAGGGACAGATACAATGTACCTGAGCCTCCCTGGGGGGCTCATGCCTGCCAATAAAGTATAACCCACCTTGGCAGACCCATGCCTGCCAATGAAGTATAACCACTGCCACTTCTGCAGAGGCTCCCCAATGGGGTGTGGCCATTAGAATTGGTGCTGCATTTTGGCAAACCCAGCTGCCGGTGCCTAGCCCCCCCAAGCTGCTCTCAACCCCCCAAGCTGGCAAGCAGAAATTAGTGAAAAGTGACCCGTTTGAGAGCACAAACTGGACTTTTTGTGTCACGCCCATTACTTTGGTCAGGTTTAGCTTCTTTACACAGCTAAACCCAACCTTTCTGGCCACAATGACATTCCATCATTTTGACAGTTTGGAACTAGTTAAAAAATAATAAATTAGCAACTTCAGTGACTTCATCTAGTTATACACGTTCACATGCTAATTTACTGTATGTTCTTCTATCATATGTAATAGGAAAGGTCACTTAGCAGCCATCTTAGTCATGACATCAGACAGACAGATTTGTGATTACCCAAAAACTTAATTCAGTTGCAAAGTATAAAGGCAACAAGCTTCTCTGAAGCAGAACTCTTTGTGTATGGATGAATAGCTGGGCGTGTTGGCCAAGCTCTACCAGGCTATTTGTCAGAATAAGTATGCAGGGAAATGCAGCCCTTAATACAACTTTCTTTTAATTTTAGCTTATTATTGAGTCTTTAGACATCATGGCTCTGACCTTCGTACATCATCTATCAGGGGAGTTGTATACAGGTGAACAAAAGTTAGTTCTTAAGATTTCGTGTGATTGTGACTCAACCTAGCTCCAAGAGCCACATTTAGAGGTTTTGGTAGAACTTGTGATCTTCATGGAAGAAATATAGAGCATATCTCCTTTCTTACCAGTGCTGGGGTGCCTCCAAGTCCTGATGAAGCATTCCCACCACTGGCTGTGCCAGTTGTCCACTCAATGTCTCCATAGTTAAAGAGAACAAAGGTGGAATTCCAATCTGTAACAAGGACAACCTGAAACGTGTTCACCTAAAGTACAAAAAACAGAACAGAAATATTATAATGCATGGTATGAGAAATTCTGCTAAATTAAAGTCTGTGGAGAATTATCTATATAATAATCTCCTTAATCCATGTTTCCTGCATATATGTGCAGTGGGACCTGGGTGCATGCTGCCAGTCCACTGCTAGAAAGATGGGACAAACCCTAGACAGAGTTGATTGGCTGTGACCAGGTAAGTAGAGCCACTAGCGAGAGGGGACAGGACTGAGTGAGGATGGCGGGGTGTGGGGTGGGGTGGGGGGTGTTAACAGAGCAGTGAACAAAAAGAGCAGGGTGGGACAGAGGGCGGGGCTGTACAGAATGGGGGTGGGGAGCAAAGTATGTCCCTATACTTTAAGTTGTAATAAAACAATTTCAGGCAGAAGCCAGAGGACCGGGGCTGTCTGGGGGCTTTTAGATTAACTTGGGATACAGTTTAAGGAGTGGAACAGAGCAGTTTATCCTCACTTTATATTAAGGTGGGATAATACATTTTATACACTTGCCCTGTTATAGTAATGCCATACATGGGTTGGGAAATTTTACAATATTAAACACAATTATATGCACCCATAAAATAGAAGAGGTCTTGGTATAGGTGCAACCACCAGTTGACAATGGTGTAAGATTGTCCAACCTGTGTATTCTACACAGACCACTGTTTCTACATCCGCAGCCATCATCATCATTATCAGTATCTGGACCCATGATGGGTGCAAAAGGTGTGGCTGAACAGCAGAGAGGAGGAAGTGCGTGACAGAGTGGAGAGTGGGGCCTGGCCGAGTGGAGGGTGGGGGCTGACAGAGTAAAGGGTGGGACTTGACAGAGTGGAGGGTGGGGTTAGGCCCAGCATATACATATCATTTATTGACAAATACTATATTACCAAATGTCAATGCCAATGAAATTCCAGATTATGATGAATGAATACAATGTAAAACACTTACAGAAACAGTTAAAGGTGCTGCCTTGGTGCTTATTTTTATTTTTCATTATTGAATACCTTTTCAATTATTATTATTATTATATAGTGATGCTTATTATTATAGAACATAATGAAGCATACCTTATCCGATTGTGATCCAAAATAGGCAACTCTATCCCAAGTAGCCACGAAAACCCATTCTGCAGTGAAGTTCAAGCCATGGAAATAAGTTGCGATGTCATATGTGGCCCGGTACAAGAGGTTTGAATCAGTGCTCATCCGGTAATATATGTTTCCTGCTTTCACATTGTACACATCAGCCCAGAAAGGAGCGATCATAGAAAGATTCAACTGGGGGAAATTTTGGGGTGTATACCTTGATAGAGATTGGTTTACTGTAAAATAACCATTGGTGCCCAGCTGGGGGACAGAGAGAGTAAAATCAGAAATACACATGAATCATTCAACCATTATTGTTTTTTTTTCCATGTAGTATCAATTGTTACCCTTGAGTTACTCAGAGAGAAAGGATTCTTACATAGATAATGGGGTAAGCAGTCCCGAAGATAGGCAACAAAGTAGGAGGATACACAGCAACACTTCCATCATCAAGTTTCGGAACGATAAAGTCAACTCTAGGTCCATATGGATAAAGACGATCTGAGGAGCATAAACAGGATATAAGTAATGCCATTGCCTCAGGATTCCTGTCCATTACACACAGCAATAGAATTGCTTATCTGATCTCATTTATATATTGAATGTAATAAATTGTTTATCTATGATTTATGTTTTTCTCTTTTCTCTTTTGCTTCTCTTTAATACTGCAATTATTTGACCTGTCCTATGGACCGTTGCAACAAATCATTCAGTGTCTTTCTTCTTCTTCTTCTTCTTCTTCTTCTTCTTCTTCTTCTTCTTCTTCTTCTTATTATTATTGGGACATCTCCTTATTGTTTTATTGTAAATATTTTAAAAACTTGTTGCAATCATCTGCAGAATTGCGCAGAATTTTATTGTACAACAATATTCTGCAGTGCTGGATTGTTTATAAACCCTGTCCGTATCCTGCGAAGTCTTGTACTGTAAGTCACTGTTATCTTGTTTTACTCATGTACAATATTGTCATTGTTATCCTTTATTTATATGGCGCCACAAGGGTTCCGCAGCGCCTAACAAAGCACATAAACACATGAGTAAAACAAGATAACAGTGACTTACAGTACAAGACTTTGATACGAACAGGGTTTATAAACAATGCAGCACTGCTGAATATTGTTAAATAACTTGGCTAGCTATATATGTATATAAAGTTATACTATATCTGTGTTTTTACTGGGCATTTTTTTTTCTTCAAATAATCTGAAATCTGTATTGTTTGTCTAATAGTAATGAGTGATGTCATTAAGAAAATCCTGCATACAAGTAATAATATATAAAAAAGAAAAAAAAAACTGGGGTGCTCAATGTCAGTAGTTTCACTTAAACATGGAGACGTTTGGCCAGATTCTGTCTCACAGATGCTAATGTAGCAGCATCTATTGGTGACCAACCATCTGCGACTGTAGGGCTGCTTCTTGCCTTTATTGCTCCCAGTGCAACGCATGGGTAGGCGGGCCAACTGGTCTCCAGTGGCAGTGGGCAGTGTGACATAAGCAGATGCTGGCGGGGTGACAGCACAGCAGCCAACAGGGGTTGGGTGCTGGCCAGTGGTGCAAGTAGAAAAAAATTCTTAAAGGTACTGTGTGCACGCGCCTTCGGATACTGGGCATGGTCAAATGCCACTTGGGGCATGGCCAATGAAAATGGGGGCGTGATGCACATATGGGGGGGGGGGCAGATACACATATGACCCTAATAGTGCCAGATACACGTTGCCCCACAGTGCCAGATATACATTGCCCCCACTGTGCCAGATACACAAATGCCCCCACTGTGCCAGATACACAAATGCCCCCCTGTGCCAGATATACAATGCCCCCCTGTGCCAGATATACATTGCCCCCACAGTGCCAGATATACAATGCCCCCCTGTACCAGATATACATGCCCCACCTTGTCAGATATACAATGCCCCTACAGTGCCAGATATACAATGCCCCACTGTGCTAGATATACATTGCCCCCACTGTGCCAGATATACAATGCCCCACTGTGCCAGATATACATTGCCCCCACAGTGCCAGATATACATTGCCCCCACAGTGCCAGATATACATTGCCCCACTGTGCGCTCATTGCCCCCCCCCACCCCTATACCCACCCCTTACCGCTAACTCTGTTTCTTCTGTGTGAGGGGAGGAGAGCGCAGCGCCTCTCCTGCCCCTCAATTCTCTTTGATGCCCGGTCTCACTCACTGGCGTGCGCAGCACATTTTATTAGGGGGTGCACCATCGGAGGGGTGTGTCTAGCACCGCCTTTTGGGCGTGTCTAGCACCATCTATTGATGGTCAAAGCATATAAAATATCCACCCTTGTACCAATTCTAATAAAGCAGATGCATTGTCAGAAGTTGTGGTGTGCACCAAACAAAACACCCCTGATGGCACTCACTGCAATTACACTGCTCCTCCTCAGCCTGGTCTGGCTCCCTCTCTCCTTCCCCTACAAGCTGCAGCAGCTTACTTACAAGTCAGTCACTCACTGACACTGACAGTCGCAGACTAGTGCTGCTGCTGCTGGATAAAGGAGTGACGTGTCAATGCTGCTGCCGGCCGTCTGTCAGTATTGAATTTGTCTTCCTAAGAGGAACGCTGGCTGCATGCTGCTCCTCATCAGTGGCTGGTGTTAGCATAGCATAGAAGGAGAGAGGTGTGTATGTGACGGGTGGGTGTGCGAGCAGCATGACATCACGTCAGATCACGCTGTTTTTGTACATGGAGGTGGAGCCTGGAGTTTGACAGCCGGTGGCACTGGCACCCTTGATTAACCCAGGCGTCCGGTCAATAATGCAGTTCTGACGGTGCAGCGCAGAGGGGACAGTAATCAGCCTGCTCGGTGATCGCTGCATTAGGCATGTGAGATCGGGGTGCCAGACATTAGGGGGTGCCTGTGCGCACCAGGCACCCCCCCTGCGCACACCTATGGTCTCACTCTCTAGCAGCGGCGGCGGGGTCAATCTGAAATGAGGCTCCGGTTTGTTAGCCAATCAGAGCTTGCAGACTGGCAGCCAATCAGGAGCCATGGCTGCCGGTCCCCGAGCTCTGATTGGCTAGCAAACCGGTGCCTTATTCAGATTGACCCCGCCGCCGCTGGAGAGTGAGACCGGGCTTCAAAGAGAATTGAGGGGCAGGAGAGGCGCTGCGCTCTCCTCCCCTCACACAGAACGAAGCCAGCGGGATGCAGTATGGTGGACGGCCCGGCAGTACCGGCTGGGAATTTCTTACAGGTACGTCGTACAGCCCTGTACCACCATACTTGCAGCGCTGGGGCTGGTGGGTGTCCCGTGCGATTGCATGTCTTGCCAGCCTCTTGATATGGCCCTGTGCTCCCGAATGGTCAAGAACGTAGACCCAGACTTTTAGTGCCCAGGCACATAGCAAGTTTATTCAGCAAGAGTAATGTGGGTATGCAGGAAAGGAATCATCCTTCTCACCTACCGACCTCTTTTAGAGAGGTACGTTCCCCTACTAGACCTTTGTCACTAGGCGTAACTTAATTACAACTAAATCACAGATAACACATACTGTACAATTGTTTGTAAGCATTTACAATATTAGTTTACAGGAATCAATCAGCAGATCTCTCAGTTGGTACCCTTTTCTGCAATGAACACAGGTAAGTGCATACAATGTACCATTTAACAATGATAACATTTTAAAATGTAATGTTAACAAATGACTCTTATCTGTAGGTTACAAAATATTTAGCACCGTTGTAACTGTTAAAATAATGGCCCACATACATATGAGAAATATTGGAGCAATGGTCCATTTTCCCGACCCAACTGACGGGGGATCCAGGCATTGCCGCAATACATTTTAAAAATTCTGATCCCGACCGAAAACGGTCAGGATTGACATTTCTTAAAAGTTTAAAATATATTGGGAAACTGCGCTGATCCCCCGACAGGTCGGGATCAGGGAATCAGGCATTTGCAACTTGCAACATGTTTAATTTCTCCGATAGATCACCGGTCATCACTGGCTGCTGATTGCCGGATTCAGTCGGCAGATCGGTGGTGCTGGTGGGTCGGGGACCGTTGCAGACAGTGATTTATGGGGTCCATAATTGTTGCTCTTTTCTTCACAATACAGTAGTATACATTAAAAGTTTGTACAAAATAACATTTTACTATTATCGGTCAACTATTATTATACTGCAGTATGATTACAGTAACTGACATATCTTTACATTTAGACTATAAAAAGAATGAACTTGATGGTGCGCACTTTCTTACTCAGTTCTGTAAGGGTCTGTTTAGTACTCTGTAGAAGTAACTAGAGCAATGGAATGTTGCTAAAGGTTTCTAATGATCAATAGTATAAGGTTGAGGCTTCTCCAAATTGAGGCGCTACTAGCCATGTAATGCGATATTTTTTTTGTGCTGACATCTAACAAATTATATTTTTTGTTTAAATATCTGTAGTAATGGTTGGGCTATTATAATCCTTTGCGTGGATATATAATTGCATATATACTGTACATGCATATAACTCACCACTTAAAACTTGTTTGTAATTTAACGTTTAACTTACCTCACAATTGTTACTTATTCGCAAGATGACAAAAATATACTTGTATACTGTTATGTACACATAAACATTGTCATACCTGTTCCATGTACAGATAGGACAAGTGCAGGAACAGATGTTGTGGTGGTTGTACTCATCAAGACAACTGTGGTTGGTGTGGTTCTGGTTAATGTGGTTGGTGTGGTTCTGGTTAATGTGGTTGGTGTGGTTCTGGTTAAGGTGGATGATGTGGCTCTTGGTGTGGTGATTCCTGTGGTTGTGGTAGTAGGTGATGCGGTAGCTGTTGTGGCAGTGGTTGTGATAATGGTCACTTGGGTTGTCGTTGGGACTGTGGTGGTTCCTAGAATCCACGGTGTCCAATATACAGTTGGTTCGGCTAAAAGAAAAATGGGAAAATCATTATTCCAATTGATTAAATCATACAGAGAATTCTCCAGACTTCTCAAACACTTTACCAGAAAAGATCTGAGGGTTCACGTAAACAGGAGTCCTCCAATACATCCGAAAATGTGTGGTTAAAATTGTCAAAACTTTTTGCGATTTGGGCCTGGTGTAGAGTTGGATGGAATTTGGCCATACTGTATGTGCTCCCGCATTGTGCACATGGAAAAAAATCCACAAATTTGCCTAAAAGTTGTACACATCTAAATGTGTTACTGCCCATATGTGCACAATTTTATTGTACACACACCCAAGATACACTCAACTCTGCATCCGATCATACAGATCTGAGATGAACAGCTCGATTCTTGCTTGGAGTCTCCTAACAGGTTCGGATCATAGCACAAAGGCGCACACCATCTCTTAGATGTCACGCATCATTGTTAAGCCCCATATACATGGGGGAAATGCACACAGCACGATGTGTGTGAGCGAGGTGAACACTTCACACAGTAGTGAAGTGAGCGATCTACTAGATTTGTCATGCATGCATGCCAAATCTAGAATCAGCGATAGTGACTCGAGGGGTAGCACGTCGCTATCGCTATGGGCATACACACGGAGAGATCCGTGCTTACTTTCTAAGCAATCTAGGAGAATCGTAACTCACGCATGATTTGAATTCCATACACATTAAATGCAATCTAACGCTAACTCCAGGAGGGATCTGGCTCTGTTAGCACCCCTCTAGCCATGGACTTCCAGTAGTCGTAGCTGGCGGACTGGAAGTGCGGCATTAGGTGGATCGCACACCGCGTATCGGTAATGCGGCATTAGATGCTAATTTGTATAACATTTCTATATTTTTACTAGAGATTTGTTATTGTTACACCACTTGGATATTCTCTGTGGATACTTGATGTATTAACATTGATGCGATCAGGGCATGTTGTAACGTGATAATCTTGCTGTTTTTGTTCTGAATATCATTAAGGGTTAATTTATATATATATATATATATATATATATATATATATGTATGTATATATACTTTTTTTGAGTGGACACTGCATGCCCCATATAAACAAAATCTGAATTTTACAAAAAAACACTTGTGTAGGTGAGGTAACCTATAGTGACAAGTCAGACACAAAACCTCTCTAACTTCAGGTTTAAAGCAAATTGATGATCAATTTCCAAACATTTTGCCTATTGAGATGTGTGTACAGTACATCCGGAAAGTACTCACAGCGCTTCACTTTTTCCAGATTTTGTTATGTTACAGCCTTATTCCAAAATGGAATAAAATAATTTTTCCCCTCAAAATTCTACACACAATGGGGGTAATTCAGAGTTGACCGTAGATGTGCTAAATTTAGCACAACTACGATCATTTACTCTGACATGCGGGGGGATGCCCAGCACAGGGCTAGTCCATGCCGCATGTCATGCTCTACCCCCCGCACTAGTACAAAAGCATCGCACAGCAGCAATGTTTTTGTACTTAACAAGTAGCTCCCTACCTGCGCAGGTCCTGTGCTCTGGCAGGGAGCTACTTGTCACATCCTGGGTTGCAGCAGCTGCGTGTGATGTCACACAGCCGCTGCGGCCCGACCCCTAACGGTCCGGACATGCCTCCATTGTCCAGACCGCGCCCTACCAATGGCATTCGAATGCAGTTGGCACTACCCCTCCCGCCCTGCGACCACCTCTGCCTATCAATCAGGCAGAGGCGATCGCACCAGTGAGATGCTGATAGACACTCACAGAGTTGTCCTAAAGCCCCTCCTTTGAAATCTTGGCTATGTGCTTAGGGTCGTTGTCCTGCTGAAAGATGAACCGTTGCCCCAGTCTGAGGTCAAGAGCAATCTGGAGCAGGTTTTCATCCAGGATGTCTCTGTACATTGCTGCATTCATCTTTCCCTCTGTCCTGACTAGTCTCCCAGTTCCTTCCACTGAAAAACATCCCTACAGCATGATGCTGCCACCACCATGCTTCACTGTAGGGATGGTATTAGCCTGGTGATGAGCGTTGTCTGGTTATCTTCAAACATGACGCCTGGCATTCATGCCAAAGAGTTCAATCTTTGTCTCATCAGACCAGAGAATTTTGTTTCTCATGGTCTGAGAGCCCTTCAGGTGCATTTTAGCAAACTCCAGTCGGGCTGCCATGTGCTTTTTATTAAGAAGTGGCTTTCGTCTGGCCACTCTACCATACTAGCCTGATTGGTGGATTGCTGCAGAGATGGTTGTCCTTCTGGAAGTTTCTCCTCTCTCCACAGAGGATTGCTGTAGCTCTGACAGAGTGACCATTGGGTTCTTGGTCACCTCCCTGACTACGGCCCTTTTACCCTGATAGCTCAGTTTAGATGGCTGGCCAGCTCTAGGAAAAGTCCTGGTGGTTCCGAACTTCTTCCATTTATGGATGATGGAGGCCATTGTGCTCATTGGGACATTCAAAGCAGCAGATATTTTTCTGTACCCTTCCCCAGATTTGTGCCTCGAGACAATCCTGTCTCGGAGGTCTACAGACAATTCCTTTAACTTCATGCTTGGTTTGTGCTCAGACATACACTGTCAAGTGTGGGACCTTATACAGACAGGTGTGTGCCTTTCCAAATCATGGGGGTAATTCCAAGTTGATCGCAGCAGAAATTTTTTTAGCAATTGGGCAAAACCATGTGCACTGCAGGGGAGGCAGATATAACGTGTGCAGAGAGAGTTAGATTTGGGTGTGGTGAGTTCAATCTGTAATCTAATTTGCAGTGTAAAAATAAAGCAGCCACTATTGACCCTGCACAGAAATAAAATAACACACCCAAATCTAACTCTCTCTGCAAATGTTATATCTGCCACACCTGCAGTGCACATGGTTTTGCCCAATTGCTAACTTTCTTGCTGCTGCGATCAACTCAGAATTACCCCCCATGTCCAATCAAGTGAATTTACCACAGGTGGACTCCAATTAAGCTGTAGGAACATCTCAAGGATGATCAGTTGAAACAGGATGCAACTGAGCTCAATTTTGAGCTTCATGGCAAATTTTGTAAAGATCTCAAAAAAACTTTTTTCACGTTGTCATTATGGGGTATTGTGTGTAGAATTCTGAGGGAAAAAATTTATTTATTCCATTTTGGAATAAGGCTGTAACATAACAAAATGTGGAAAAAGTGAAGCGCTGTGAATACTTTCCGGATGCACTTTACTTTTGCTTTATCTCTCTATAAATTAGAATAATTAGCTCAAATCTTTAGTTTTGGTTCAAACTGTCCAACCAATGAAGTTCAATCATCAGTCAAAGAGCTGTGTATTTTGAGTTTGACCATCAATTATCCAACAAGTGAATGAACATTAACTATGAAAAACTGTAGTGTACACATGCCTAATAATTAGCTTATGAAAAATTTTATTTAACAGATTCAATTCTTTGTTGGTATATTAGACCAGTGGTTCTCAAACTCGGTCCTCAGGACCCCACACAGTTCCCTTTTTCCAGGTCACTTGGCAGGTGGCATAACTTTCAATTAGATGACCCCTGCCCAAAAGGTTCAGGCACTAACCCTCCCAACCCCATGGTACCTGCTCGTTGTCAGGGGTTCTGCTAATTTTTTTCTTGACAAAAAAACCCTGACATTTGCATAACAGCAAGAGGTCTGAATTAATTCTCACTGAAGGTTATCCTTATAATACTCTCAAATAGCTTGAGCTTCTGGAAGTCAGTGCTGGTAAACTAATTGAGGACTCCTGGGAAGATGATTGATGGGACAATACTCATAAATAATGACTGTTGCTTTCAAAAAGTGTCTTGAAATATCTTATGGAGATATTTTGTTATGATTACGGGTAGCTTGTCCCAAGAGATCCCAGTGCCAGAGTTTGAGCAGACCAATCCATAAAGTGAATGCAGTTAAAGTCAAGGGATACATAAGATGAAAGAACTAGTAGTATGAGGAACTACTTTTTTTAAATTGTTTCTTCATGTACAGTAGGACCTCATCCTGGAGGTATAGAGTTACAGTCCAAAACTGATTTATGCCATACAGAATTCTACTACAATCAAAGTAACATGGTAACCAGCAGCAACAATTACTACAAAAGCACAGTGGCTTACAGACCCAGAAGACGAAGCACAGTGGGTTACAGACCCAGAAGAAGAAGAAGAAGAAAAAGAAGAAGAAGAAGAAGCAGCACAGTGGGTTACAGACCCAGAAGAAGAAGAAGAAAAAGAAGAAGAAGAAGAAGCACAGTGGGTTACAGACCCAGAAAAAGAAGCACAGTGAGTTACAGGACCAGAAAAAGAAGCACAGTGAGTTACAGGCCCAGAAGAAGAAACAAGGGGCCTTATTCAGCATGGGTTGGAGAATCGTTGCGTTCGCATTCTCCCGACACATGCTGTAGTGTGCACTCGCATCAGTGGCAATACGCGTGCTGTCATATTGCGGTCGCATCCCGGAAGGTCTTGAATGGATTATTAAGCTCTTAACTCTGTGAAAAATAGATTACTGAGCTAATCAGGCAAAAGGAGCAAATTTTTTCACTACATTAAAACTGTACAGAGTTTATAACCTATTTAGGTCTGCGAAAGAGACAAGTTTAAGACCACTATTTTATTTCGAAGTTCTTTCATATTTCTTTTGCCACAAATTTCTTCTGGGCAGAAGGAACTATACAACTGGCAATTCAGAGCTTCTGGCTATGTAACTAACCCTGGTAGAAGTAGCCTGTTATACACTCATAAATGTTTTCTTTAAAATCAGACTGCCAAATGTCTGACCCTATGTTTGGCCAGGTCATGTGTGTTCTTCTCATTCATAAATAAACTTAAGACCTGACAATATGAATTTCAAAACCTTGAGTATGCATTATCTTGTTAAATGTAATTCAGGTAGTTTGGAGAATTGGCCCATACTAGACTCAAAATGACTTTGATGAACCTCAACTGTTCCATCTATTAATACTCCAAATGATACACATATATATGCAGTGGAGGTAATTTGCATATTTGCAGTGGGGGTAATTCCTCCCATGTTCCTTGGATTACAGATATTAACAAAATCTTTGAACTAATTGATGTTACTGATGGCCTTCCCTGCAGTTTGTTGTCGCATGGGCTGAATTCACTTACTTATTCATTTCCACAAAACATCCTCTTATTTACCCATGTATACTCTGTATGGTGTTCTGCCTCACCCACCTATTCGTCTTTACCATCATCAGAAGCCACAGTGGCAAATTCTTCACAAATATTAGAATTAAAATAAAAGATAATCTGAAGAGGTCTAGCGCCTTCTACAAATTTGTAGCACACAAGAAACAACATCCTGCACCAGGAGAAGGACAAGTTTTGGATATCAAGTCATAACTTAATCTATATCTAGCCAGTTTAAAATCTACTACAAATTTTAAAGATCCACTTGAGATTTTTGCATGTAATCAACCCTGTGGCTTTCAAATTAAGATTACCTAACTTCCTGCACATTCCCAATGTCTTCAGTCTATTTATATCAATAATAATCCACCAATGTTTATAGGGACATCATAAGTGGTTTAGACTTAACCAAAATGTAGTGTCGAAGTCACAAAATATTACATACAGAAAACATACAAACTCCACACGGATGAGTCGCTGTGCATGCGAATACGCGTAGTGTGTACAGCGATATATGGTAGCATACGCATTCACACAGACAAGCCACAAGGATATATTCAACACATATTTCATACCACACATAAATTAAACTAGACTAGACTAGCACTAGACATTATAATGTGTTAAATTATATAATTGAGTATAATATCATGTATATGTATTAATGGAACGGAAAAGATAAACATGTCATGCTTGGTGTCAAAATGATCAAGGGAATGAGTGTGTTGGTTTGATACCTGTGATTAGATTGTAGCACATTGCAATGAGTAGTTATGATTGAATGTAGGATATGAAGCCACAATTCTAGTGACAACAAAGAACTTCCTGGAAGACAGCAAGCATGCAGAAAGGATCCAGTGGCTACACCATCAAATTGGATGTTGCTTGCATATGAACTGACCAATAACACATCATGAATGATAAAGTTCCCTCCCCTGGACCAATAACAGAAGACTCAGTCCCAGACCTGTACTCCCCCAATATACACAGTGTATAGCTGATCCCAGACACAGGAAGTTCTGTTTGCTGGTTGCTGTTCGAGATGCTGTTTTTTTGCTGAGAGAGAGAGAAAGATGGAGCGTAGTGTGTATTGAGGGAAAGGGTAATTGTATCCTGGTTGTAGTTGTAATGGATTCTTTTATAACTATCTGCTTCTTGTGTAATTGTAACCATGTAACCATATATATACTGTACATGTGATATATAGTATACATATTCTTTTAATATCAAATATATACATCACTGAGCGTTGGAACTCATACAATGTGTGCGAGTGCTTGTTTTCTCTTAAGGGATGTAGTGTTTGCGACATACAGCGCACTTTTATCGTATATGGTAATAAGATGCGCCTTGTGTCCGCAACATATATTAACGCTGGCATTTTAAATATTTATTAGAAATAATTTTAAATTCACAGTAGATGCCAAAGCATTTCAAAAGAAAGTCAAATTGTTGGTGGATTAGAAGGCTGTGGTACGGAAGGACACTGTTGGATTAAGGCAAACTATGTTCATGCTCCTTGTATCCTGAAAATTTTTATTTGGCAATATTCCTATTAATCCTTTTTAGGGTTTCTATAATACATCTTTAAAGGGTACAGTCATATGCTGGATGTTCCATTAAAGTAACTGTGGTCCACGGCACTGTTTGCAGCCTCTGTAGGAACCACTGGGCATTTTCCTCACCGGTGCTGCCTGTTTTTCCTTCTGTTACCACCTGTCATATTGCAAAAGGAGAGCGCACTCTCTCTAGACGTGGTCACATGACCACTCCTCCAGTTGGCATGTGGCCCTCATTCAGAGAGGGTTGTTATTCCTCTACTCTGGTGTCGTTAATCTCTTTGAGTTGGTCACTTGAATCCAGTAATCTTCTTGAGGTGGTCACTTGACACTAACAACGCCTGCACCCCAGTACCCACTACCATGGGGTGCAGTCTAGGAGTGAAGTCCAAAGTTCCTTGTATGGATCCCTGAAGAACACGTGTACCATTTAAGACTCTACAGCTCTGTTGGAGGCAGTGCCAAACTAGACTCACTGAATCAGATTCACAATACGCCAGTGTGTTAATGACAGACAGTAGTAGGTATAATATTCCTTTGTTTTAGTCATGGTGCATTTTATTTGAATATTTATGTGAGTTACGTTACATGATGCTTTTTGTGCTGAGATATTTGCTCTGGGATATTGATTATTAATACACACGTTAAGTAAGGATTTCAGATTTATCTGATCTTTAACTTCAACCATGGTGTGTTCATGTAACTCATTTTTTTGAATCAGGCTTTAGCTTGTGTTTTATGTTTAATATGCATCTTTTTTGTCAAGGTGTTGATAAGCTTTTGTGGTGTAAAACATTACATATTTACATACTTAATAATTGAAATAGCCACTCATTTCAATATAAATTTAAATTTGAGTAATTTTTTCTAACATTTAATATAAGTGGTGATATTTATCTATTTAGAATTTCCTAGAGTGTCTGACAAGCTGCAGGGAGGACCCACCCCGTCCTTCCCCTTACATCTCTCAGTGGCTGATACAGTAGGTTTAAAGTCACAGCATAATTTCTCCCCTTTCCCTCCTGCAAGTTCATGACAGAACTGTTCCTCTCCCACGGAGATTGGAGTGATGGATACAGAGGCAGAAGAGGATGACAGATATGAAAGATAAGGGGATGGGGTAAGGGGGACATAGATGAGGGAAACTACAAATAAGAACAGGGATAAATAAGGGGGTGAGGGGGACAGAGACATCAATGAGAAAGATGGGGTGAGTGTGACGGAGAGGAGAGTAATGGTAGAAGGTGAAGGAGACAGAGATGAGATAGGCAGGACAAAAAATCCTGCAATGGGCATGATGATTAGTGACATGACCTATGATGGATCCAAATTATTAGTACATTAGTACAATTATGTGTATATTTTCCATTATAATGAGCATTTTATTTATCCATCTTTTGTCAACAATTCCTGTGATTTCTATGGCTCTACTGGGCCAATGTCTACCTCACAGGACCACTACTTCTTAGCTTAGACAAAGCTCCCATAGAACAGGTCCATCTCTGCATAGTTCTGAACCAAATTTTGCCAACAGGAGCAACAGGTGGGCCCTGGTTCAAAAATATAGTTTGGGCCCCCATCTTCCACCCCAACCCAAGTCCACAATATACCACACAACAGTGGGTGACAGCGAGAGGCAGAGGGTGACACTGTAAGGCAGGAGGAGGCAGATGTTGACATAGAGAGGTGGATGGTGACAACAGAAGGTAAGGGGAGACAGAGGGTAATGACAGAATGCAGGGGGAGGCAGAGGGTGACAGGGGGAGGTAGAGGGTGACAGGTAGAGACAGTGGGTGACAGGGAGATTCAGAGGGTGACACTGTAAGGCAGGAGGAGGCAGATGTTGACATAGAGAGGTGGATGGTGACAACAGAAGGTAAGGGGAGGAAGAGGGTAATGACAGAATGCAGGGGGAGTCAGAGGGTGACAGGGGGAGGTAGAGGTTGACAGGCAGAGACAGTGAGTGACAGGGAGATGCAGAGAGTGACATTGTAAGGCAGGAGGAGGCAGATGTTGACACAGAGAGGCAGAGGCTGACACCAGAAGGTAAGGGGAGGCAGAGGATAATGACAGAATGCAGGGGGAGGCAGAGGGTGACAGGGGGAGGCAGAGGGTGACAGGCAGAGACAGTGGGTGACAAAGATACAAGTACAATGTCTTGTGTGGTTTGGAGAACAGGGGTCATGTACATTGGTGGAGGTAGGTACAGTGGCATCTGCTCTGTCTGTCACATGGTCATGTCACTCATTGCTGGTCTGGGCAACAGTGGGCCCTTTAGTCCTCAGGGGCCCCGGTGCACTGCACCTGTTGCACCAATATACTTACGTCTGTCTGCTTGTCCATGTGATTAGCAGGTCCATAAACATACTGTATAAAAAAATCATATACTTTCTGTTTATAAATAGAAACATTGTTCTACCTGTTCCATATACTGGCAGAGTTGGTGTGTAAGTAGATGGTGCGGTGCTGGTAGTAAGCTGGCTGACATCTGTAATCGGTGTAGTGGTGGCTGAGGTAGTTGCCATTTGGCTTGACAATGGGCCTTTTGTGTATACAGGAGGAGCTTGTGTTGAATAACCAGTAGTTTCAGCTGAAATATAAAAACATTTTAGACATTTAAATCACATAAAAAGTGATAAGACACTGGCATACTCAGACATGCAGTCAACTTGTTGCTGGAGAGCCAGAATCCAAGGGCCTGGAGGAGGTGCATCAGCTGCAGCTGCCGCCAATTAGGGGGGTCATTCTGAGAGGATCGCTCGCTGCCGTTTTTGCAGCGCAGCGATCAGGTCTCTACCGCGCATGCATATGCACCGCAATACGCAGGAGCGTCGTACAGGTACAAAGCGGATCGTTGCTGTGCGATGGATTTAATGAAGAATCCATTCGCACAGCCGATCGCAAGGAGATTGTCAGGAAGAGGGCGTTTGTGGGTGTCAACTGACCGTTTTCTGGGAGTGGTTGGAAAAACGCAGAGAGTGAGCATTTGGTGGAGGGAGACAAGGCAATAGCAGATAACCTAATTAATTATTTTTGCTCAGTATTTACTACAGAAGAAGGGATGGGGCCACAGTTAAGTTGCAAGGACATTCATAATAATAAGGTATATGAAAGTACATTAACAGAGGAGAAGGTCCTAACAGAACTTTCAAAATTAAAAGTGGATAAATCAATGGGGCCAGATGGGATACACTCAAGGATACTCAAAGAGCTAAAAGATGTGCTGATTACACCTTTAACAGAATTATTTAACCAGTCACTAAATACAGGTGCTATTCCAGAGGACTGGAAAAGAGCAAATGTAGTTCCACTGCACAAAAGTGGAAGCAAGGAAGAAGCAAGTAACTACAGACCAGTAAGCCTTACATCAGTAGTAGGGAAAGTAATGGAAAAACTATTAAAAGAAACAGTTGTGGAATATCTTAAATCAAACAACTTACAGGATCCAAAACAGCATGGATTTACTGGTGGGAGATCATGCCAAACAAATCTTATTGACTTGTTTGACTCTGTGATGAAAATAATAGATCAAGGGGGAGCTGTAGATGTAGCATATCTAGACTTTAGTAAGGCATTTGACACTGTCCCACATCGCAGACTGCTAAATAAACTTGAAAGCGTGGGGGTGGATTATAAAACAGTTAAATGGATAAGAACCTGGTTGCAGGATAGGAAACAGACAGTTGTAGTTAATGGAGTGCAATCTATGGAGGGAAATGTTACCAGTGGAGTACCCCAGGGATCTGTACTTGGTCCAGTTCTCTTTAATATCTTTGTTGGTGACATTGCAGATGGTATTGAAGGGAAGATATGCCTTTTTGCAGATGATACAAAGATATGCAACAGGGTAGACACACCGGGAGGGGTAAAACAAATGATTGATGACCTAGGTAGGCTTGAGAAATGGTCAAGAACGTGGCAACTACAGTTTAATGCTAAAAAATGCAAAATCATGCACTTGGGTCTCAAAAACCTAAAAGCTAAATATAGTACCAAGGGTACTATAATGGAAACTACTGAGGAGGAAAGAGATTTAGGAGTCACTATTTCAAGTGACTTGAAGGCAGGAAAGCAATGCAACAAAGCAATGAGAAAGGCAAGTCAGATGCTTGGTTGCATAGGGAGAGGAATCAGTAGTAGGAAAAAAGAAGTAATAATGCCACTGTATAGGTCATTGGTGCGGCCGCATCTGGAACACTGTGTCCAGTTCTGGAGACCATATCTCCAGAAGGATATAAATACATTAGAGACAGTGGCGTCACAAGGCGGGTGCGGGGGGTGCGGCCTGCACCCAGGTGTGACACCAAATGTCAGCTCCTCCGCAGTGACAGGAGCCAGGTGCTGCAGTGTGAAATTCTGCTACAGCACCCGGCTCCTGTCATAGCAGAAGAGCCGACAGCGCACTGAGACCGTCTCTGGGGGAAGCCCAGCATCTCCGGAGATGCTGGGCACGCCCACAGAGTGACGATTCCAGGATCCCTGCAAAGCCACACCCCCTAACTGTAAGGCCACACCCCTTTTTTGTCTAGATCGCGGCAGGGGATCAGGGGTGCACACCGGGTGTCACCACACCCGGTGACGCCTCTGATTAGAGAGTGTACAATGAAGGGCAACTAAAATGGTGCATGGCCTACATCACAAAACTTACCCGGAAAGGCTAAAAGATCTTAACATGTATAGTTTGGAGGAGAGAAGGGAAAGGGGGGACATGATAGAAACTTTCAAATATATCAAGGGTCTTAACAAAGTTCAGGAGGGAAACATTCTTCACAGGAAGAGAAGTATTAGAACTCGAACACATACACTGAGAATGGAGGGGGGGAGGTTCAGGGGAAATTTAAGGAAAAATTACTTCACCGAAAGGGTAGTGGATAAGTGGAATAGCCTCCCATCAGAGGTGGTAGAGGCTAAGACTGTAGAGCAATTTAAACATGCTTGGGACAGGCATATAAATATCCTTACAAAGAATTAAGGTTCAAAAAGGGTTGAGATTGCCTAAAGAATAAAAAAAAGGGGCAGTCTAGATGGGCCAAGTGGTTCTTATCTGCCGTCAAATTCTATGTTTCTATGTAATGCAGGCGTGTCCAAGCGCTTGCAGGGCTGGTGTCTGACGTCAATTCCGGGCCCGGACATGCTGAAGTGATCGCAGCAGCTGAGTAAGTTCAGAGCTACTCAGAAACTGCACAAAATGTTTTTGCAGAGTTCGGCTGCAAAGCCGTTCGCACACTTGCAAAGTGAAAATACACTCTCCTGTGGGCGGCGACTATGTGTTTGCAAGTAGCTAGTGAGCGATCAATTCAGAATGATCCCCCTAGACTAGGGGTGGGCAACAGGCGGCCCGCGGGCCGGATGTGGCCCGCGGACCGATCCTGCCTGGCCCGCTGTGCCCCACCAGAGTGCAATGACAAGCGGCCCGACAGGCCGCTTGTCATTGCACTGCTCTCAGACGCGGCGCCGCTGAGGAAATCCCGGTCACGTCACAGAGTCAGCTGACCGGGATTTCCTCTGTTAGCTGGGTGGCACGGGGAGTGGGCACTGCAGTGACCAGGAGCGGCGGCCTGTGAGGAGGAGATTAAGCGGTGGCCAGTGAGGAGAAGCGGCGGGCAGCGAGCCGGAGCAGGAGAGGCCACATCAGTGGTGACTCCGGCCAGCAGCAGCGCGGATCTTCGGACAGCGGGGATCGTTTGCCACAGTGACAAACAGGTAAACCCCCTGTCCAGCCAACCCCTGGATCAGTGCTTAAGCTGCCATATAGGTTTAGTGGTGGGGAGGGAGGGGAGTTAAAAACTGCAATATGGGTTTAGGGGAGGGGAGGAAAGGGGGGTAGGGACTGTCTGCCTTAATGTGTAAAAATGGGGGATGCTGTCTGCCGTAATGTGTAAAAAGGGGATACTGTCTGCCGTAATGTGTAAAAAAGGGGGACGATGTCTGCCGTAATGTGTAAAAAGAGCACACTGTCTGCCGTAATGTGTAAAAAGGGGACGCTGTCTGCCGTAATGTGTAAAAAGAGGGACGCTGTCTGCCGTAATGTGTAAAAAAGGGCACGCTGTCTGCCGTAATGTGTAAAAAGAGGGACGCTGTCTGCCGTAATGTGTAAAAAGAGGGACGCTGTCTGCCGTAATGTGTAAAAAGAGGGACGCTGTCTGCCGTAATGTGTAAAAAAGGGCACGCTGTCTGCCGTAATGTGTAAAAAGAGGGACGCTGTCTGCCGTAATGTGTAAAAAGAGGGACGCTGTCTGCCGTAATGTGTAAAAAGAGGGACGCTGTCTGCCGTAATGTGTAAAAAAGGGCACGCTGTCTGCCGTAATGTGTAAAAAGAGGGACGCTGTCTACCGTAATGTGTAAAAAGAGGGACGCTGTCTGCCGTATTGTGTAAAAAAGGGCACGCTGTCTGCCGTAATGTGTAAAAAGGGGACTCTTTTTGAGTATTTTGTGTGTGGCCCTCGAATATTCGCTGGAAGTGTTAAGCGGCCCCCCAGCTGAAATAATTGCCCACCCCTGCCCTAGACCCAGAGCAGCAGTAGCCAGCACAGTGTAAAAGGAAGAGGCCACATACAGAGACAAGTTTTAGCCAGATAATTTCAGTGGCACCCTCAGGTGGCCGGCGCCCTCAGGTAGCCATCTAAAGCTGCCTTATACTGTAGTAGAGCCAGCTCTGCGTATACTGCTATGACCTTGTACTAATGTAAACCTGCACTGCTATGCTGAAAGATCCCCGTGCTGTCCTGCCTAACTAAGTAAAAACGAAACTGGGGAAGTTTATGTGATTCCTGTCACAATACATATATATATATATATATATATATATAGATAGATAGAGAGAGAGAGAGATGCTGCAATGCGTTTGCATCACCAGACACAGGTCGTGGGATAGCATGTGCACGCTATACTGTAGTGAATAAGAGCCACGTGCATTCAAATGGAAGCCACTAGCGATTACACTATGAGGTCCTGTTTATTTAATTTTATATCCTGGAGCTATATTTAAAAAGGCAGATATTCCTGTTCTTGTGACCACTTCTGGAAACATTTTGGATATAAGATATCACATAATATTTTTGTATCACTATACCTGATCATCACTGGGTAGTGCACTAGGACTTCTTATATATATATATATATATATATATATATAATAAGAATTTACTTACCGATAATTCTATTTCTCATAGTCCGTAGTGGATGCTGGGGACTCCGTAAGGACCATGGGGAATAGCGGCTCCGCAGGAGACCGGGCACATCTAAAGAAAGCTTTAGGACTATCTGGTGTGCACTGGCTCCTCCCCCTATGACCCTCCTCCAAGTCTCAGTTAGGATACTGTGCCCGGACGAGCGTACACAATAAGGAAGGATTTTGAATCCCGGGTAAGACTCATACCAGCCACACCAATCACACCGTATAACCTGTGATCTGAACCCAGTTAACAGCATGATAACAGAGGAGCCTCTGAAAGATGGCTCACAACAATAATAACCCGATTTTTGTAACAATAACTATGTACAAGTATTGCAGACAATCCGCACTTGGGATGGGCGCCCAGCATCCACTACGGACTATGAGAAATAGAATTATCGGTAAGTAAATTCTTATTTTCTCTAACGTCCTAAGTGGATGCTGGGGACTCCGTAAGGACCATGGGGATTATACCAAAGCTCCCAAACGGGCGGGAGAGTGCGGATGACTCTGCAGCACCAAATGAGAGAACTCCAGGTCCTCCTCAGCCAGGATATCAATTTTGTAGAATTTTACAAACGTATTTGCTCCTGACCAAGTAGCTGCTCGGCAAAGTTGTAAAGCCGAGACCCCTCGGGCAGCCGCCCAAGATGAGCCCACCTTCCTTGTGGAGTGGGCATTTACAGATTTTTGGCTGTGGCAGGCCTGCCACAGAATGTGCAAGCTGAATTGTACTACAAATCCAACGAGCAATAGTCTGCTTAGAAGCAGGAGCACCCAGCTTGTTGGGTGCATACAGGATAAACAGCGAGGCAGACTTCCTGACTCCAGCCGTCCTGGAAACATATATTTTCAGGGCACTGACAACGTCTAGCAACTTGGAGGCCTCCAAGTCCCTAGTAGCCGCAGGCACCACAAATAGGTTGGTTCAGGTGAAACGCTGAAACCACCTTGGGGAGAAACTGAGGACGAGTCCTCAATTCCGCCCTGTCCGAATGGAAAATCAGATAAGGGCTTTTTCAGGATAAAGCCGCCAATTCTGACACGCGCCTGGCCCAGGCCAGGGCCAACAGCATGACCACTTTTCATGTGAGATATTTTAACTCCACAGATTTAAGTGGTTCAAACCAATGTGACTTTTGGAACCCAAAACTACATTGAGATCCCAAAGTGCCACTGGAGGCACAAAAGGAGGCTGTATATGCAGTACCCCTTTTACAAACGTCTGAACTTCAGGGACTGAAGCTAGTTCTTTTTTTTTTTTTGGAAGAAAATTGACAGGGCCGAAATTTGAACCTTAATGGACCCCAATTTCAGGCCCATAGACACTCCTGTTTGCAGGAAATGTAGGAATCGACCCAGTTGAATTTCCTCCGTCGGGCCTTACTGGCCTCGCACCACGCAACATATTTTCGCCAATTGCGGTGATAATGTTTTTGCGGTTACATCCTTCCTGGCTTTGATCAGGATAGGGATGACTTCATCCGGAATGCATTTTTTCCTTCAGGATCCGGCGTTCAACTGCCATGCCGTCAAACGCAGCCGCGGTAAGTCTTGGAACAGACAGGGTCCTTGCTGGAGCAGGTCCCTTCTTAGAGGTAGAGGCCACGGATCCTCCGTGAGCATCTCTTGAAGTTCCGGTTACCAAGTCCTTCTTGGCCAATCCGGAACCACGAATATAGTGTTTACTCCTCTCCATCTTATCAATCTCAGTACCTTGGGTATGAGAGGCAGAGGAAGGAACACATACCCTGACTGGTACACCCACGGTGTTACCAGAGCGTCTACAGCTTATTGCCTGAGGGTCCCTGGACCTGGCGCAATACCTGTCGAGTTTTTAATCATGTGGAAGACTTCTGGGTGAAGTCCCCACTCTCCCGGGTGGAGGTCGTGCTGAGGAAGTCTGCTTCCCAGTTGTCCACTCCCGGAATGAATACTGCTGACAGTGCTATCACATGATTTTCCGCCCAGCGAAGAATCCTTGCAGCTTCTGCCATTGCCCTCCTGCTTCTTGTGCCACCCTGTCTGTTTACGTGGGTGACTGCCGTGATGTTGTCCGACTGGATCAACACCGGCTGACCTTGAAGCAGAGGTCTTGCTAAGCTTAGAGCATTGTAAATGTCCCTTAGCTTCAGGATATTTATGTGAAGTGATGTCTCCAGGCTTGACCATAAGCCCTGGATATTCCTTCCCTGTGTGACTGCTCCCCAGCCTCGCAGGCTGGCATCCGTGGTCACCAGGACCCAGTCCTGAATGCCTAATCTGCGGCCCTCTAGAAGATGAGCACTCTGCAACCACCACAGGAGGGACACCCTTGTCCTTGGTGACAGGGTTATCCGCTGATGCATCTGAAGATGCGACCCGGACCAATTGTCCAGCAGGTCCCACTGGAAAGTTCTTGCGTGGAATCTGCCGAATGGGATTGCTTCGTAGGAAGCCACCATTTTACTCAGAACCCTTGTGCATTGATGCACTGAGACTTGGCTCGGTTTTAGGAGGTTCCTGACTAGCTCGGATAACTCCCTGGCTTTCTCCTCCGGGAGAAACACCTTTTTCTGGACTGTGTCCAGGATCATCCCTAGGAACAGAAGACACGTCGTCGGAACCAGGTGCGATTTTGGAATATTGAGAATCCAATCGTGCTGCCGCAACACTACCTGAGATAGTGCTCCACCGACCTCCAACTGTTCCCTGGATCTTACCCTTATCAGGGAATTGTCCAAGTAAGGGATAACTAAAATTCACTTCCTTCGAAGGAATATCATTATTTCGGCCATTACCTTGGTAAAGACCCGGGGTGCCGTGGACCATCCATACGGCAGCGTCTGAACTGATAGTGACAGTTCTGTACCATAAACCTGAGGTACCCTTGGTGAGAAGGGTAAATTTTGACATGAAGGTAAGCATCCTTGATGTCCCGAGACATCATGTAGTCCCCTTCTTCCAGGTTCGCAATCACTGCTCTGAGTGACTCAATCTTGAATTTGAACCTCTGTATGTAAGTGTTCAAAGATTTTAGATTTAGAATCGGTCTCACCGAGCCGTCTGGCTTCGGTACCACAACAGTGTGGAATAATACCCCGTTCTCTGTTGCAGGAGGGGTATCTTGATTATCACCTGCTGGGAATACAGCTTGTGAATGGCTTCCAAAACTGTCTCCCTGTCAGAAGGAGACATCGGTAAAGCCGACTTTAGGAAACGGCAAGGGGGAGAAGTCTCGAATTCTAATTTGTACCCCTGAGATATCACCTGAAGGATCCAGGGGTCTACTTGCGAGTGAGCCCACTGCGCGCTGAAATTCATTGAGACGGGCCCCCCACCGTGCCTGATTCTGCTTGTAAAGCCCCAGCGTATACTGAGGGCTTGGCAGAGGCGGGAGAGGGTTTCTGTTCCTGGGAACTGGCTGATTTCTGCAGCCTTTTTCCTCTCCCTCTGTCACGGGGCAGAAATGAGGAACATTTTGCCCGCTTGTCCACGAAAAGACTGCGCCTGATAATACGGCGTCTTCTCATGTTGAGAGGCGACCTGGGGTACAAACGTGGAATTCCCAGCTGTTGCCGTGGCCACCAGGTCTGAAAGACCGACCCCAAATAACTCCTCTTAATAAAGCAGTACTTCCAAATGCCGTTTGGAATACGCATCACCTGACCACTGACGTGTCCATAACCCTCTACTGGTAGAAATGGACAACGCGTTTAGACTTGATGCCAGTCGGCAATTATTCCGCTGTGCATCACGCATATATAGAAATGGATCTTTTAAATGCTCTATAGGCAAAAATATACTGTCCCTATCTAGGGTATCAATATTTTCAGTCAGGGAATCCGACCACGCCAACCCAGCACTGCACATCCAGGCTGAGGCGATTGCTGGTCGCAGTATAACACCAGTATGTGTGTAAATACCTTTTAGGATACCCTCCTGCTTTCTATCAGCAGGATCCTTAAGGGCGGCCATCTCAGGCGAAGGTAGAGCCCTTACAAGCGTGTGAGCGCTTTATCCACCCTAGGGGGTGTTTCCCAACGCACCCTAACCTCTGGCGGGAAAGGATATAATGCCAATAACATTTAGAAATTATCAGTTGTTATCGGGGGAAACCCACGCATCATCACACACCTCATTTAATTTCTCAGATTCAGGAAAACTACAGGTAGTTTTTCCTCACCGAACATAATACCCCTTTTTTTTTGGTGGTACTCGTATTATCAGAAATGTGTAAAACATTTTTCATTGCCTCAATCATGTAACGTGTGGCCCTACTGGAAGTCACATTCGTCTCTTCACCGTCGACACTGGAGTCAGTATCCGTGTCGGCGTCTATATCTGCCACCTGAGGTAACGGGCGCTTTAAAGCCCCTGACGGCCTATGAGACGTCTGGACAGGCACAAGCTGAGTAGCCGGCTGTCTCATGTCAACCACTGTCTTTTATACAGAGCTGACACTGTCACGTAATTCCTTCCAACAGTTCATCCACACAGGTGTCGACCCCCTAGGGGGTGACATCACTATTACAGGCAATCTGCTCCGTCTCCACATCATTTTTCTCCTCATACATGTCGACACAAAAGTACCGACATACAGCACACACACAGGGAATGCTCTGATAGAGGACAGGACCCCACTAGCCCTTTGGGGAGACAGAGGGAGAGTTTGCCAGCACACCCCAGAGCGCTATATATATACAGGGATAACTTTATATAAGTGTTTTTCCCCTTATAGCTGCTGTATAGTTAATACTGCGCCTAATTAGTGCGCCCCTCTCTTTTTTAACCCTTTCTGTAGTGTAGTGACTGCAGGGGAGAGACAGGGAGCTTCCCTCCAACGGAGCTGTGAGGGAAAATGGCGCCAGTGTGCTGAGGAGATAGGCTCCGCCCCCTTATCGGCGGCCTTATCCCCCGTTTTTCTATGTATTTTGGCAGGGGTTAAATGCATCCATATAGCCCAGGAGCTATATGTGATGCATTTTTTTTGCCATCCAAGGTGTTTTTATTGCGTCTCAGGGCGCCCCCACCCAGCGCCCTGCACCCTCAGTGACCGAAGTGTGAAGTGTGCTGAGAGCAATGGCGCACAGCTGCAGTGCTGTGCGCTACCTTGTTGAAGACAGGACGTCTTCTGCCGCCGATTTTCCGGACCTCTTCTGCCTTCTGGCTCTGTAAGGGGGCCGGCGGCGCGGCTCTGGGACCCATCCAAGCTGGGCCTGTGATCGTCCCTCTGGAGCTAATGTCCAGTAGCCTAAGAAGCCCAATCCACTCTGCACGCAGGTGAGTTCGCTTCTTCTCCCCTTAGTCCCTCGATGCAGTGAGCCTGTTGCCAGCAGGTCTCACTGAAAATAAAAAACCTAAACTAAAACTTTCACTAAGAAGCTCAGGAGAGCCCCTAGTGTGCACCCTTCTCGTTCGGGCACAGAGATCTAACTGAGGATTGGAGGAGGGTCATAAGGGGAGGAGCCAGTGCACACCAGATAGTCCTAAAGCTTTCTTTAGATGTGCCCAGTCTCCTGCGGAGCCGCTATTCCCCATGGTCCTTACGGAGTCCCCAGCATCCACTTAGGACGTTAGAGAAATATATATATATATATATATATATATATATAGTATATTATGAGGGTGCTCGATATGAATAATTACCAAACTTTTGACCAAGGGAAGGCAAATCTTAAGAGCAAATTATTTAATAAATTTGTCAAAAAACAGAATTCATTAAAACAGTCCCACATCAACCATCATACAGTTCAATCAATTTTGGATGGTGACTTTCATATAACCCAACACGTTTCGTCCTCAACGGACTTCATCAGGGGTGTGGACTTCCGCTGGTTTTTTAAAATACAAATGGAGGAAAAAGAAGAAAGTAAAGAATACATAAAAGATTTCAATGAGTTACAGCAAAATAAATATTTAAAACACGGTATAATAGATATTTATATAATCATATGCATAAAAAGGAACTATTCAATACATCCACTAAACTTTTATAGTTTTATAACTGACATCAGATTCATTGTTTTTAGTACATTGAAGGAATAACATGCCTCTCCATTGGCACAAAAACAGGCACACCAATATTAGAATCCTAAATAGTGTTATATATTAAAAGCATAAGGACAACAAACCTTTGTGAATAGATTTGTGATTTATATATATTTCTATTTTTTATTTATTTATTTATCTTTACATTAATTCCATCATGTGCTTACTTACATGTCAATTTCCAACAAGGTGATCAAAAGCACGTGATTATGGGATTGTCCCTTTAAATAACCTATATATACATAGGGTGACCATTATTTCTGGCATATTGATAAGCCTAAAAACTGTCTTATTATAATAAAATTTAGTTTACTTACTCCAGTATTGAGACTGGTGGATAAACCACCTAGTGATAATAGTTCCAATTCCTAGCGTGGAATCTGTTATTATATACTCCCGCTACTAAGGAATATCATCAAAACTTCTTCCAATATACTGGTACAGTTCCTACTATAGAGCCTATAAGTTAAATTAATAATCAGTATCTAGTAGTGATATTGCGCACTTAATTTATTCAATAATGAGTGAGACTTACTTAATAAATATGTGAGACTTACTTAAATATTGAATTAGTGAAATTTAGTTCAGTCAAAGGAGAGTGAAACTTACTTAATATTGAGTTCGTGAATCTCAATCCATATGGAAGTATTT
Organism: Pseudophryne corroboree; assembly: GCF_028390025.1. Classification (NCBI taxonomy): domain Eukaryota; kingdom Metazoa; phylum Chordata; class Amphibia; order Anura; family Myobatrachidae; genus Pseudophryne; species Pseudophryne corroboree. The sequence continues at coordinate 30,189,233 of NC_086453.1, read as the reverse complement.
CAGGGAATCACAAAATGTTTCCAACTATAAAAATGAATTATTATCCAATCAATATTGATGATAGTTTATAAAGGTATTAAAATCTAAGTGATATAATAAACTTACTGAAAAAGTTTATAAGAATATTATAATTGAAGTGATATAATAAATTTACTAGGAGAGATCCGTCCTTGTGTGTGCTTCTTCCTTCCAAAAAAGCAAGTGACCCAGGGAGAAATTTACCGACCTATTTATACCACTAAGGTATGACATCATTTCCTCTCATTAGGGGCAAATTGGTCCAATTAACCTAATGAAACCTAATTTTGGATATGTGTACTCTTCTCTACAATAATGAAACGTAATGAGCCTCCAATTAGTGTACAAGTGTCCCTTTTGTTTATAAATGTATCCCTTTTATTTTAGGAGCTTAATTAATGACAGGATGACATAATTTCCTCCCTGCGTTCCAACACGTTTCTAGGTGGAACGCATGGGTCATCGGCGGTAGATTACGGGACCTGGACTACAAGGCAACTTAACCTCCCATCTCGCCAGCTCCCCCTCTCACCAGCCGCCTCAACAGTGCCTCAATGTCCATCCTTTGTGTGCCCGCAAGGTGACCACGATGCGCTCCACTGAAACCAGCAGTGGAACGCTAAGCATCCTCACAGCGCATGAGCCCAAAATGATGGCCGATGGCCCGTGCGTTCCACCTAGAAACGTGTTGGAACGCAGGGAGGAAATTATGTCATCCTGTCATTAATTAAGCTCCTAAAATAAAAGGGATACATTTATAAACAAAAGGGACACTTGTACACTAATTGGAGGCTCATTACATTTCATTAGTGTAGAGAAGAGTACACATATCCAAAATTAGATTCCATTAGGTTAATTGGACCAATTTGCCCCTAATGAGAGGAAATTATGTCATACCTTAGTGGTATAAATAGGTGGGTAAATTTCTCCCTGGGTCACTTGCTTTTTTGGAAGGAAGGAGCATACACAAGGACGGATCTCTCCTAGTAAGTTTATTTTATCACTTCAATTATAATATTCTTATAAACTTTTTCAGTAAGTTTATTATATCACTTAGATTTTAACCCCTTTATAAACTATCATCAATATTGATTGGATAATAATTCATTTTTACAGTTGGAAAAATTTTGTGATTCCCTGAAATACTTCCATATGGATTGAGATTCACGAACTCAATATTAAGTAAGTTTCACTCTCCTTTGATTAAACTAAATTTCACTAAATCAATATTTAAGTAAGTCTCACATAATTATTAAGTAAGTCTCACTCATTATTTAATAAATTAAGTGCACAATATTACTACTAGATGCTGATTATTAATTTCACTTATAGGCTTTATAGTAGGAACTGTACCAGTATATGGGAAGAAGTTTTTGATGATATTCCTTAGTAGCGGGAGTATATAATAACAGATTCCACGCTAGGAATTGGAACTATTATCTCTAGGTGGTTTATCCACCAGTCTCAATACTGGAGTAAGTAAACTAAATTTTATTATATTAAGATAGTTTTTAGGCTTATCAATATGACAGAAATAATGGTCACCCTATGTACAGTATATATAGGTTATTTAAAGGGACAATCCCAGAATCACGTGTGTTTGATCACCTTGTTGGAAACTGACATGTAAGTAAGCACATGATGGAATTAATGTAAAGATAAATAAATAAATAAAAAATAGAAATGTATATAAATCACAAATCTATTAACAAAGGTTTGTTGTCCTTTTGCTTCTAACATATAACACTATTCAGAATTCTAATATTGGTGTGCCTGTTTTTGTGCCAATGGAGAGGCATGTTATTCCTTCAATGTACTAAAAATAATGAATCTGATGTTGGTTATGAAACTATAAAAGTTTAGTGGATGTATTGAATAGTTCCTTTTAATGCATAATATGATTATATAAATATCTATTATACCGTGTTTCAAATATTTATTTTGCTGTAACTCATTGAAATCTTTTATGTATTCTTTACTTTCCTCTTTTTCCTCCATTTGTATTTTAAAAAATCCAGCGGAAGTCCACACCCCTGATGAAGTCCGTAGAGGACGAAATGCGTTGGGTTATATGAAAGTCACCATCCAAAATTGATTGAACTGTATGATGGTTGATGTGGAATTGTTTTATTGAATTCTGTTTTATGACAAATTTATTAAATAATTTGCTCTTGAGATTAGCCTTCTCTTGGTCAAAGGTTTGGTAAATATTCATATTGAGCGCCCTCATAATACTGTTTTTATCTGTTGTCTTTTCTGACCCTCTGCTAGTGGGAGGGTTTTTTGAGGCGCAGCCACAGTATAGAACGGGATGAAGGTAAAACGTATTGTTTGTTCATATATATATATAAAATAATATAATCCCTTAGTGCGCTCTTATTGATTACTACTGATGTTTTTATTTTATTGTTCTTTATATATATATATATATATATATATATATATATATCTATCAGTTAGTCTTTATGTCAATTAACCAAGATAATAGTACTAATATAAACAAGTAGGGCAAGCTTCTACACAGAGCGGATCCCTTGTCGATAGAGATCAATAAAAAACAAAAATATATATATATATATAAAAAAAAAAAAAAAATATATATATATATATATATATATATATATGTGTGTATGTGTTTGTGTATCTCCAAATAGGAGCATTTTGTGCAGTTTGAGTGCTGCATATATTGTATACACATCTGCAAGGCAGCATCCACAGTATGTGCCTGATGTATGAGAACACGAAATTGTGGTGTATATCAAAGTATTTAAATGCTGCAATCATAATTGAGCTAGCTTTCCTCTATTCCTAACTTTAAATATATTGGTGCATTATAAGTTTGCAAATAGTCAAAACTTTAGAAGTCTACAGCAATGCATTTATTCTGCTAATAAATAAAGAACACACTTGTTAAAAAACAAAAAACCTACAAGACGTACCATGCTTATCAGTAGTTGATGTGGTAATGCGGTAGAACTGCGTAGTAGGATCAGCACTGGTTGTAGGTAACTGTGTAGTAGGTAGATTGCTGGTGGTAGGTAACTGTATAGTAGAAAGATCGCTGGTGGTAGGTAACTGTGTAGTAGGAAGATTGCTGATGGTAGGTAGCTGTGCAGTAGGAAGATTGCTGGTGGTAGGTAGCTGTGTAGTAGGAAGAGCACTGGTAGTAGGTAACAGTGTAGTAGGAAGAGTGGTGGTGGTGATGGGTAATTGTGTAGTAGGAACAGTGGTAGTGGTGAGTAACTGTGTAGTAGGAAGAGTAGTGGTGATGGTGATTAACTGTGTAGTAAAAAGAGTGCTGGTGGAAGGTAACTGTGTAGTAGGAAGATTGCTGGTTGTAGGTAACTGTGTAGTAGGAAGAACGCCGGTGGTAAGTAACTGTGTATTAGGAAGAGTGATGGTGGTGGTCGGTAATTGTGTAGTAAGTAGAGTGGTGGTGGTGGTGAGTAACTGTGTAGTAGGAAGAACACTGGTGGAAGGAAACTTTGTAGTAAGAAGAGTGGCGGTGGTGGGTAATTGTGTAGTTAGAAAAGTGGTGGTGGTGGGTAATTGTGTAGTAGGAAGAGTGCTGGTGGTGGGTAATTGTGTAGTAGGAAGAGTACTGGTGGTCGGTGATTGTGTAGTAGGAAGAGTGGTGGTGGTGGATAATTGTGTCAAAGAAAGAGTGCTGCTGATGGTGGGTAATTGTGTAGTAGGGAGTATGGTGGTGGTGGGTAATTGTGTAGTAGGAAGTGTGGTGGTGGTGGTGATGGGTAACTGTGTAGAAGAAAGAGCACTGATGGTGGGTAACTGTGTAGTAGGAAGAACACTGGTGGTATGTAACTGTGTAGTAGGAAGAGCACTGGTGGTGCTGGTGGTATGTAACTGTGTAATAGGAAGAGTGCTGGTGGTGGTTGGTAATTGTGTAGTAGGAAGAGTGCTGGTGGTATGTAGCTGTGTAGTAGGAAGAGTGCTGGTAGTAGGTAATTGTGTAGTAAGAAGAGTGCTGGTGGTGCTGGTGGTAGGTAACTGTGTAGTATAAAGTGTGCTGGTGGTGGTGGGTAATTGTGTAGTAGGAAGAGTGCTGGTGGTAGGTAACTGTGTAGTAGGAAGAGTGCTGGTGGTGTTGGTAATAGGTAACTGTGTAGTAGGAAGAGTGCTGGTGGTGTTGGGTAATTGTGTAGTAGGAAGAGTGGTGGTGGGTAATTGTGTAGTAGGAAAAGTGATAGTGCTGGTGGGTAAATGTGTAGTAGGAAGAGTGGTGGTGGTGGTGGAGATGGGTATTTGTGTAGTAGGAAGTGTGGTGGTGGTGGTGATGGGTAACTGTGTAGAAGGAAGAGCACTGGTGGCGGGTAACTGTGTAGTAGGAAGAACACTGGTGGTATGTAACTGTGTAGTAGGAAGAGCACTGGTGGTGCTGGTGGTATGTAATTGTGTAATAGGAAGAGTGCTGGTGGTGGTTGGTAATTGTGTAGTAGGAAGAGTGCTGGTGGTATGTAGCTGTGTAGTAGGAAGAGTGAAGGTAGTAGGTAATTGTGTAGTAAGAAGAGTGCTGGTGGTGCTGGTGGTAGGTAACTGTGTAGTATAAAGTGTGCTGGTGGTGGTGGGTAATTGTGTAGTAGGAAGAGTGCTGGTGGTAGGTAACTGTGTAGTAGGAAGAGTGCTGGTGGTGTTGGTAATAGGTAACTGTGTAGTAGGAAGAGTGCTGGTGGTGTTGGGTAATTGTGTAGTAGGAAGAGTGGTGGTGGGTAATTGTGCAGTAGGAAAAGTGATAGTGCTGGTGGGTAAATGTGTAGTTGGAAGAGTGGTGGTGGTGGAGATGGGTATTTGTGTAGTAGGAAGAGTGGTGGTGGTGGTGGTGGGTAATTGTGTAGTAGGAAGAGTGCTGGTGGTGGTGGGTAATTGTGTAGTAGGAAGAGTGCTGGTGGTGGGTAATTGTGTAGTAGGAAGAGCACTGGTGGTGTGTATTTGTGTAGTAAGAAGTGTGGTGGTGGTGGTGTGTAATTGTGTAGTAGGAAGAGTGCTGTTGGGTAATTGTGTAGTAGGAAAAGTGCTGGTGGGTAATTGTGTAGTAGGAAGAGTGGTGGTAGTGGTGGATAATTGTGTAGTAGGAAGAGTGCTGGTGGTAGAGGGTAATTGTGTAGTAGGAAGAGTGGTGGTGGTGGTGGGTAATTGTGTAGTAGGAAGAGTGGTGGTGGGTATTTGTGTAGTAGGAAGAGTAGTGATGGTGGTGGGTAATTGTGTAGTAGGAAGAGTGCTGGTGGTGGTGGGTAATTGTGTAGTAGGAAGAGTGGTGGTGGTGGGTAATTGTGTAGTAGGAAGAGTGGTGGTGGGTATTTGTGTAGTAGGAAGAGTAGTGATGGTGGTGGGTAATTGTGTAGTAGGAAGAGTGCTGGTGGTGGTGGGTAATTGTGTAGTAGGAAGAGTGGTGGTGGTGGGTAATTGTGTAGTAGGAAGAGTGGTGGTGGGTATTTGTGTAGTAGGAAGAGTAGTGATGGTGGTGGGTAATTGTGTAGTAGGAAGAGTACTGGTGGTGGGTAATTGTGTAGTAGGAAGAGTGATGGCGCTGGTGGTGGTGGTGGGTAATTGTGTAGTAGGAAGAGTGCTGATAGTGGGTAATTGTGAAGTAGGAAGAGCACTGGTGGTGGGTATTTGTGTAGTAGGAAGAGTGCTGCTGGTGGTAGGTAATTGTGTAGTAGGAAGAGTGGTGGTGGTGCTTGTGGTGGTGGGTAATTGTGTAGTAGGAAGAGTGCTAGTGGTGGTGGGTAATTGTGTAGTAGGAAGAGCACTGGTGGTGGGTATTTGTGTAGTAGGAAGAGTGCTGGTGGTGGTGGGTAATTGTGTAGTAGGAAGAGTGCTGGTGGTGGGTAATTGTGTAGTAGGAAGAGCACTGGTGGAAGGAACCTTTGTAGTAAGAAGAGTGGCGGTGGTGGGTAATTGTGTAGTTAGAAAAGTGGTGGTGGTGGGTAATTGTGTAGTAGGAAGAATGCTGGTGGTGGGTAATTGTGTAGTAGGAAGAGTACTGGTGGTCGGTGATTGTGTAGTAGGAAGAGTGGTGGTGGTGGTGGTGGATAATTGTGTCATAGAAAGAGTGCTGCTGATGGTGGGTAATTGTGTAGTAGGGAGTATGGTGGTGGTGGGTAATTGTGTAGTAGGAAGTGTGGTGGTGGTGGTGGTGATGGGTAACTGTGTAGAAGGAAGAGCACTGGTGGTGGGTAACTGTGTAGTAGGAAGAACACTGGTGGTATGTAACTGTGTAGTAGGAAGAGCACTGGTGGTGCTGGTGGTATGTAACTGTGTAATAGGAAGAGTGCTGGTGGTGGTTGGTAATTGTGTAGTAGGAAGAGTGCTGGTGGTATGTAGCTGTGTAGTAGGAAGAGTGAAGGTAGTAGGTAATTGTGTAGTAAGAAGAGTGCTGGTGGTGCTGGTGGTAGGTAACTGTGTAGTATAAAGTGTGCTGGTGGTGGTGGGTAATTGTGTAGTAGGAAGAGTGCTGGTGGTAGGTAACTGTGTAGTAGGAAGAGTGCTGGTGGTGTTGGTAATAGGTAACTGTGTAGTAGGAAGAGTGCTGGTGGTGTTGGGTAATTGTGTAGTAGGAAGAGTGGTGGTGGGTAATTGTGTAGTAGGAAAAGTGATAGTGCTGGTGGGTAAATGTGTAGTAGGAAGAGTGGTGGTGGTGGAGATGGGTATTTGTGTAGTAGGAAGTGTGGTGGTGGTGGTGGTGGGTAATTGTGTAGTAGGAAGAGTGCTGGTGGTGGTGGGTAATTGTGTAGTAGGAAGAGTGCTGGTGGTGGGTAATTGTGTAGTAGGAAGAGCACTGGTGGTGTGTATTTGTGTAGTAGGAAGTGTGGTGGTGGTGGTGGTGGTGTGTAATTGTGTAGTAGGAAGAGTGCTGTTGGGTAATTGTGTAGTAGGAAGAGTGGTGGTAGTGGTGGGTAATTGTGTAGTAGGAAGAGTGCTGGTGGTAGAGGGTAATTGTGTAGTAGGAAGAGTGGTGGTGGTGGTGGTGGTGGGTAATTGTGTAGTAGGAAGAGTGGTGGTGGGTATTTGTGTAGTAGGAAGAGTAGTGATGGTGGTGGGTAATTGTGTAGTAGGAAGAGTGCTGGTGGTGGTGGGTAATTGTGTAGTAGGAAGAGTGGTGGTGGTGGGTAATTGTGTAGTAGGAAGAGTGGTGGTGGGTATTTGTGTAGTAGGAAGAGTAGTGATGGTGGTGGGTAATTGTGTAGTAGGAAGAGTGCTGGTGGTGGTGGGTAATTGTGTAGTAGGAAGAGTGGTGGTGGTGGGTAATTGTGTAGTAGGAAGAGTGGTGGTGGGTATTTGTGTAGTAGGAAGAGTAGTGATGGTGGTGGGTAATTGTGTAGTAGGAAGAGTACTGGTGGTGGGTAATTGTGTAGTAGGAAGAGTGATGGTGCTGGTGGTGGTGGTGGGTAATTGTGTAGTAGGAAGAGTGCTGATAGTGGGTAATTGTGAAGTAGGAAGAGCACTGGTGGTGGGTATTTGTGTAGTAGGAAGAGTGCTACTGGTGGTAGGTAATTGTGTAGTAGGAAGAGTGGTGGTGGTGCTTGTGGTGGTGGGTAATTGTGTAGTAGGAAGAGTGCTAGTGGTGGTGGGTAATTGTGTAGTAGGAAGAGCACTGGTGGTGGGTATTTGTGTAGTAGGAAGTGTGGTGGTGGTGGGTAATTGTGTAGTAGGAAGAGTGGTGGTGGTGGGTAATTGTGTAGTAGGAAGAGTGGTGGTGGGTATTTGTGTAGTAGGAAGAGTAGTGGTGGTGGATAATTGTGTAGTAGGAAGAGTGGTGGTGGTGGTGGGTAATTGTGTAGTAGGAAGAGTGATGGTGCTGGTGGTGGTGGTGGGTAATTGTGTAGTAGGAAGAGTGCTGATAGTGGGTAATTTTGTAGTAGGAAGAGCACTGGTGGTGGGTATTTGTGTAGTAGAAAGAGTGCTGGTGGTGGTGGGTAATTGTGTAGTAGGAAGAGTGCTGGTTGTGGGTAATTGTGTAGTAGGAAGAGCACTGGTGGTGGGTATTTGTGTAGTAGGAAGTGTGGTGGTGGTGGTGGTGGTGTGTAATTGTGTAGTAGGAAGAGTGCTGGTGGGTAATTGTGTAGTAGGAAGAGTGCTGGTGGGTAATTGTGTAGTAGGAAGAGTGGTGGTAGTGGTGGGTAATTGTGTAGTAGGAAGAGTGCTGGTGGTGCTGGGTAATTGTGTAGTAGGAAGAGTGGTGGTGGTGGTGGTGGTGGGTAATTGTGTAGTAGGAAGAGTGGTGGTGGGTATTTGTGTAGTAGGAAGAGCAGTGATGGTGGTGGGTAATTGTGTAGTAGGAAGAGTGGTGGTGGTGGGTAATTGTGTAGTAGGAAGAGTGCTGGTGGTGGTGGGTAATTGTGTAGTAGGAAGAGCGGTGGTGGTGGTGGTGGGTAATTGTGTAGTAGGAAGAGTGGTGGTGGTGGTGGTGGGTACTTGTGTAGTAGGAAGAGTAGTGATGGTGGTGGGTAATTGTGTAGTAGGAAGAGTGGTGGTGGTGGGTAATTGTGTAGTAGGAAGAGTGATGGTGCTGGTGGTAGTGGTGTTTAATTGTGTAGTAGGAAGAGTGCTGATAGTGGGTAATTGTGTAGTAGGAAGAGCACTGGTGGTGGGTATTTGTGTAGTAGGAAGAGTGCTGGTGGTGGTATGTAATTGTGTAGTAGGAAGAGTGGTGGTGGTGCTTATGGTGGTGGATAATTGTGCAGTAGGAAGAGTGCTAGTGGTGGTGGGTAATTGTGTAGTAGGAAGAGCACTGGTGGTGGGTATTTGTGTAGTAGGAAGTGTGGTGGTGGAGGGTAATTGTGTAGTAGGAAGAGTGGTGGTGGTGGGTAATTGTGTAGTAGGAAGAGTAGTGGTGGTGGATAATTGTGTAGTAGGAAGAGTGGTGGTGGTGGTGGGTAATTGTGTAGTAGGAAGAGTGATGGTGCTGGTGGTGGTGGTGGGTAATTGTGTAGTAGGAAGAGTGCTGATAGTGGGTAATTTTGTAGTAGGAAGAGCACTGGTGGTGGGTATTTGTGTAGTAGAAAGAGTGCTGGTGGTGGTGGGTAATTGTGTAGTAGGAAGAGTGCTGGTTGTGGGTAATTGTGTAGTAGGAAGAGCACTGGTGGTGGGTATTTGTGTAGTAGGAAGTGTGGTGGTGGTGGTGGTGTGTAATTGTGTAGTAGGAAGAGTGCTGGTGGGTAATTGTGTAGTAGGAAGAGTGCTGGTGGGTAATTGTGTAGTAGGAAGAGTGGTGGTAATGGTGGGTAATTGTGTAGTAGGAAGAGTGCTGGTGGTGCTGGGTAATTGTGTAGTAGGAAGAGTGGTGGTGGTGGTGGTGGGTAATTGTGTAGTAGGAAGAGTGGTGGTGGGTGTTTGTGTAGTAGGAAGAGTAGTGATGGTGGTGGGTAATTGTGTAGTAGGAAGAGTGGTGGTGGTGGGTAATTGTGTAGTAGGAAGAGTGCTGGTGGTGGTGGGTAATTGTGTAGTAGGAAGAGCGGTGGTGGTGGTGGTGGGTAATTGTGTAGTAGGAAGAGTGGTGGTGGTGGTGGTGGTGGGTACTTGTGTAGTAGGAAGAGTAGTGATGGTGGTGGGTAATTGTGTAGTAGGAAGAGTGGTGGTGGTGGGTAATTGTGTAGTAGGAAGAGTGATGGTGCTGGTGGTGGTGGTGTTTAATTGTGTAGTAGGAAGAGTGCTGATAGTGCGTAATTGTGTAGTAGGAAGAGCACTGGTGGTGGGTATTTGTGTAGTAGGAAGAGTGCTGGTGGTGGTAGGTAATTGTGTAGTAGGAAGAGTGGTGGTGGTGCTTATGGTGGTGGATAATTGTGTAGTAGGAAGAGTGCTAGTGGTGGTGGGTAATTGTGTAGTAGGAAGAGCACTGGTGGTGGGTATTTGTGTAGTAGGAAGTGTGGTGGTGGTGGGTAATTGTGTAGTAGGAAGAGTGGTGGTGGTGGGTAATTGTGTAGTAGGAAGAGTGGTGGTGGTGGTGGGTATTTGTGTAGTAGGAAGAGTAGTGGTGGTGGTGGGTAATTGTGTAGTAGGAAGAGTGGTGCTGGTGGTGGTGGGTAATTGTGTAGTAGGAAGAGTGCTGATAGTGGGTAATTGTGTAGTAGGAAGAGCACTGGTAGTGGGTATTTGTGTAGTAGGAAGAGTGCTGGTGGTGGTGGGTAATTGTGTAGTAGGAAGAGTGCTGGTGGTGGGTAATTGTGTAGTAGGAAGAGCACTGGTGGTGGGTATTTGTGTAGTAGGAAGGGTGGTGGTGGTGTGTAATTGTGTAGTAGGAAGAGTGCTGGTGGGTAATTGTGTAGTAGGAAGAGTGCTGGTGGGTAATTGTGTAGTAGGAAGATTGCTGGTGGTGGTGGGTAATTGTGTAGTAGGAAGAGTGGTGGTGGTGGTGGGTAATTGTGTAGTAGGAAGAGTGGTGGTTGTGGTGGGTATTTGTGTAGTAGGAAGAGTAGTGATGGTGGTGGGTAATTGTGTAGTAGGAAGAGTGGTGGTGGTGGGTAATTGTGTAGTAGGAAGAGTGATGGTGCTGGTTGTGGGTAATTGTGTAGTAGGAAGAGTGCTGATAGTGGGTAATTGTGTAGTAGGAAGAGCACTGGTGGTGGGTATTTGTGTAGTAGGAAGAGTGCTGGTGGTGGTAGGTAATTGTGTAGTAGGAAGAGTGGTGGTGGTGCTTGTGGTGGTGGGTAATCGTGTAGTAGGAAGAGTGCTAGTGGTGGTGGGTAATTGTGTAGTAGGAAGAGCACTGGTGGTGGGTATTTGTGTAGTAGGAAGTGTGGTGGTGGTGGGTAATTGTGTAGTAGGAAGAGTGGTGGTGGTGGGTAATTGTGTAGTAGGAAGACTGGTGGTGGTGGGTAGTTGTGTAGTAGGAAGAGTAGTGGTGGTGGTGGGTAATTGTGTAGTAGGAAGAGTGATGGTGCTGGTGGTGGTGGGTAATTGTGTAGTAGGAAGAGTGCTGATAGTAAGTAATTGTGTAGTAGGAAGAGCACTGGTGGTGGTGGGTAATTGTGTAGTAGGAAGAGCACTGGTGGTGGTGGGTAATTGTGTAGTAGGAAGAGCACTGGTGGTGGGTATTTGTGTTATAGGAAGTGTGGTGGTGGTGGTGGGTAATTGTGTAGTAGGAAGAGTGCTGGTGGTAGGTAACTGTGTAGTAGGAAGAGCACTGGTGGTAGGTAACTGTGTAGTATTAAGATTGTTTATTGTGGGTATTTTTGTATTTGTTGTGTTTATATTAAAAGTTGTAGTGGATTCAGCAGTTACAGATTCCATCGTGCTTGAATCCAGTTCCGACGTGTTTACTGTGGTGCCATTTGTTGATATGGACCCTAAGAAAGATAAAATATTCATCCTTTTAGTTTTTTTCATTATATCAGACCATCCTGCATTCCCCCATCACTGAGTGCCCTGTTACGTAGTAAGACAAACACAATGTCATGGTAATGCTACAAAGCCTGAGATGAAGAGTCATCATGCCGGACCTTTTCTATATTTGGGGGCTGGTTCTGAGTAGGTCGGATCTCCGATCACGTGAACAAACAGTGAATTTTTACATAAAGAGCATGTGCAGATTAGAGATGAGCGGGTTCGGTTCCTCGGAATCCGAACCCCCCCGAACTTCAGCCTTTTTACACGGGTCCGAGGCAGACTCGGATCTTCCCGCCTTGCTCGGTTAACCCGAGCGCGCCCGAACGTCATCATCCCGCTGTCGGATTCTCGCGAGGCTCGTATTCTATCGCGAGACTCGGATTCTATATAAAGAGCCGCGCGTCGCCGCCATTTTCACACGTGCATTGAGATTGATAGGGAGAGGACGTGGCTGGCGTCCTCTCCGTTAGAATAGATAGAGACACTTGAGTTGATTTACTACTAACTTAGTAATTTTGGGGAGCATTAGGAGTACTCAGAGTGCAGAGTTTTGCTGATAGTTACTAGTGACCACCACCAGTTTTATTTATTATTTAATATAATCCGTTCTCTGCCTGAAAAAAAACGATACACAGTCACATACCATATCTGTGCTCAGCCTCAGTGTGCTGCATGATAATATCATCTATGTATATCTGACTGTGCTGAGTGCTCACTGCTCACACAGCTGAATTGTGGGGGAGACTGGGGTGCAGTTATAGCAGGAGTACAGTGCACACTTTTGCTGCCAGTGTGACTGACCAGTGACCACCAGTATATTGTCTGCATGAAAAAGTTAAACACTCCTGTGGTGTTTTTTTTTTTTATTCTATAAACGCATTCTGCTGACAGTGTCCAGCAGGTCCGTCATTCATTATATTATATAAATATTTACCTGCAGTAGTGTTATATTTTTTTTGTTCATCTCTATCATCTTTATCATCTCTATATTAGCAGACGCAGTACGGTAGTCCACGGCTGTGGCTACCTCTGTGTCGTCAGTGCTCGTCCATAATTGTATACCTACCTGTGGTGGGGTTTATTTTTCTATCTTCTTCATACTAGTAGTTTAGGAGTCTGCTGACAGTGTCCAGCAGGTCCGTCATTATATTATATATACCTGCAGTAGTGATATATATATATTTTTTATATCATTATCATCTCTATACTAGCAGACGCAGTACGGTAGTCCACGGCTGTAGCTACCTCTGTGTCGTCAGTGCTCGTCCATAATTGTATACCTACCTGTGGTGGGTTTTTTTTTTCTATCTTCTTCATACTAGTAGTTTAGGAGTCTGCTGACAGTGTCCAGCAGGTCCGTCATTATATTATATATACCTGCAGTACTGATATATATATATATATATTTTATATCATTATAATCTCTATACTAGCAGACGCAGTACGGTAGTCCACGGCTGTAGCTACCTCTGTGTCGTCAGTGCTCGTCCATAATTGTATACCTACCTGTGGTGGGTTTTTTTTTCTATCTTCTTCATACTAGTAGTTTAGGAGTCTGCTGACAGTGTCCAGCAGGTCCGTCATTATATTATATATACCTGCAGTAGTGATATATATATATTTTTTATATCATTATCATCTCTATACTAGCAGACGCAGTACGGTAGTCCACGGCTGTAGCTACCTCTGTGTCGTCAGTGCTCGTCTATAATTGTATACCTACCTGTGGTGGGGTTTTTTTTTCTATCTTCTTCATACTAGTAGTTTAGGAGTCTGCTGACAGTGTCCAGCAGGTCCGTCATTATATTATATATACCTGCAGTAGTGATATATATATATTTTTTATATCATTATCATCTCTATACTAGCAGACGCAGTACGGTAGTCCACGGCTGTAGCTACCTCTGTGTCGTCAGTGCTCGTCCATAATTGTATACCTACCTGTGGTGGGGTTTATTTTTCAATCTTCTTCATACTAGTTGTTTAGGAGTCTGCTGACAGTGTCCAGCAGGTCCGTCATTATATTATATATACCTGCAGTACTGATATATATATATTTTATATCATTATAATCTCTATACTAGCAGACGCAGTACGGTAGTCCACGGCTGTAGCTACCTCTGTGTCTTCAGTGCTCGTCCATAATTGTATACCTACCTGTAGTGGGGTTTATTTTTCTATCTTCTTCATACTAGTAGTTTAGGAGTCTGCTGACAGTGTCCAGCAGGTCCGTCATTATATTATATATACCTGCAGTAGTGATATATATATTTTTTATATCATTATCATCTCTATACTAGCAGACGCAGTACGGTAGTCCACGGCTGTAGCTACCTCTGTGTCGTCAGTCACTCGTCATCCATAAGTATACTAGTATCCATCCATCTCCATTGTTTACCTAAGGTGCCTTTTAGTTGTGCCTATTAAAATATGGAGAACAAAAATGTTGAGGTTCCAAAAATAGGGAAAGATCAAGATCCACTTCCACCTCGTGCTGAAGCTGCTGCCACTAGTCATGGCCGAGACGATGAAATTCCATCAACGTCGTCTGCCAAGGCCGATGCCCAATGTCATAGTACAGAGCATGTAAAATCCAAAACACAAAATATCAGTAAAAAAAGGACTCAAAAATCTAAAATAAAATCGTCGGAGGAGAAGCGTAAACTTGCCAATATGCCATTTACCACACGGAGTGGCAAGGAACGGCTGAGGCCCTGGCCTATGTTCATGGCTAGTGGTTCAGCTTCACATGAGGATGGAAGCACTCAGCCTCTCGCTAGAAAAATGAAAAGACTTAAGCTGGCAAAAGCACAGCAAAGAACTGTGCGTTCTTCGAAATCACAAATCCACAAGGAGAGTCCAATTGTGTCGGTTGCGATGCCTGACCTTCCCAACACTGGACGTGAAGAGCATGCGCCTTCCACCATTTGCACGCCCCCTGCAAGTGCTGGAAGGAGCACCCGCAGTCCAGTTCCTGATAGTCAGATTGAAGATGTCAGTGTTGAAGTACACCAGGATGAGGAGGATATGGGTGTTGCTGGGGCTGGGGAGGAAATTGACAAGGAGGATTCTGATGGTGAGGTGGTTTGTTTAAGTCAGGCACCCGGGGAGACACCTGTTGTCCGTGGGAGGAATATGGCCATTGACATGCCTGGTGAAAATACCAAAAAAATCAGCTCTTCAGTGTGGAAATATTTCAACAGAAATGCGGACAACAGGTGTCAAGCCGTGTGTTGCCTTTGTCAAGCTGTAATAAGCAGGGGTAAGGACGTTAACCACCTCGGAACATCCTCCCTTATACGTCACCTGCAGCGCATTCATCATAAGTCAGTGACAAGTTCAAAAACTTTGGGCGACAGCGGAAGCAGTCCACTGACCAGTAAATCCCTTCCTCTTGTAACCAAGCTCACGCAAACCACCCCACCAACTCCCTCAGTGTCAATTTCCTTGGGAGTCGATGGTCATCCCAGAGGGGAAGTCGTAAGACGACTTTTACTACTTCCACCATGCAATTGACTGTCCAACCTTCCTTTGCGAGGAAGATGAAATATCACAGCAGTCATCCTGCTGCAAAGCGGATAACTGAGGCCTTGGCATCCTGGGCGGTGAGAAACGTGGTTCCGGTATCCATCATTACTGCAGAGCCAACTATAGACTTGTTTGAGGTACTGTGTCCCCGGTACCAAATACCATCTAGGTTCCATTTCTCTAGGCAGGCGATACCGAAAATGTACACAGACCTCAGAAAAAGACTCACCAGTGTCCTAAAAAATGCAGTTGTACCCAATGTCCACTTAACCACGGACATGTGGACAAGTGCAGCAGGGCAGACTCAGGACTATATGACTGTGACAGCCCACTGGGTAGATGTATTGACTCCCGCCGCAAGAACAGCAGCGGCGGCACCAGTAGCAGCATCTCACAAACGCCAACTCTTTCCTAGGCAGGCTACGCTTTGTATCACCGCTTTCCAGAATACGCACACAGCTGAAAACCTCTTACGGCAACTGAGGAAGATCATCGCAGAATGGCTTACCCCAATTGGACTCTCCTGTGGATTTGTGGCATCGGACAACGCCAGCAATATTGTGTGTGCATTAAATCTGGGCAAATTCCAGCACGTCCCATGTTTTGCACATACCTTGAATTTGGTGGTGCAGAATTATTTAAAAAACGACAGGGGCGTGCAAGAGATGCTGTCGGTGGCCAGAAGAATTGCGGGACACTTTCGGCGTACAGGCACCACGTACAGAAGACTGGAGCAACACCAAAAACGCCTGAACCTGCCCTGCCATCATCTGAAGCAAGAAGTGGTAACGAGGTGGAATTCAACCCTCTATATGCTTCAGAGGTTGGAGGAGCAGCAAAAGGCCATTCAAGCCTATACAACTGACCACGATATAGGAGGTGGAATGCACCTGTCTCAAGCGCAGTGGAGAATGATTTCAACGTTGTGCAAGGTTCTGCAACCTTTTGAACTTGCCACACGTGAAGTCAGTTCAGACACTGCCAGCCTGAGTCAGGTCATTCCCCTCATCAGGCTTTTGCAGAAGAAGCTGGAGACATTGAAGGAGGAGCTAACACTGAGCGATTCCGCTAGGCATGTGGGACTTGTGGATGGAGCCCTTAATTCGCTTAACAAGGATTCACGGGTGGTCAATCTGTTGAAATCAGAGCACTACATTTTGGCCACCGTGCTCGATCCTAGATTTAAAACCTACCTTGGATCTCTCTTTCCGGCAGTCACAAGTCTGCAGGGGTTCAAAGAACTGCTGGTGAGAAAATTGTCAAGTCAAGCGGAACGCGACCTGTCAACATCTCCTCCTTCACATTCTCCCGCAACTGGGGGTGCGAGGAAAAGGCTCAGAATTCCGAGCCCACCCGCTGGCGGTGATGCAGGGCAGTCTGGAGCGACTGCTGATGCTGACATCTGGTCCGGATTGAAGGACCTGCCAACAATTACGGACATGTCGTCTACTGGCACTGCATATGATTCTCTCTCCATTGAAAGAATGGTGGAGGATTATATGAGTGACCGCATCCAAGTAGGCACGTCAGACAGTCCGTACGTATACTGGCAGGAAAAAGAGGCAATTTGGAGGCCCTTGCACAAACTGGCTTTATTCTACCTAAGTTGCCCTCCCACAAGTGTGTACTCCGAAAGAGTGTTTTGTGCCGCCGCTCACCTTGTCAGCAATCGGCGTACGAGGTTACTTCCAGAAAATGTGGAGAAGATGATGTTCATTAAAATGAATTATAATCAATTCCTCCGTGGAGACATTCACCAGCAGCAATTGCCTCCACAAAGTACACAGGGAGCTGTGATGGTGGATTCCAGTGGGGACGAATTGATAATCTGTGAGGAGGGGGATGTACACGGTGATGAATCGGAGGATGATGATGAGGTGGACATCTTGCCTCTGTAGAGCCAGTTTGTGCAAGGAGAGATTAATTGCTTCTTTTTTGGTGGGGGTCCAAACCAACCCGTCATTTCAGTCACAGTCGTGTGGCAGACCCTGTCACTGAAATGATGGGTTGGTTAAAGTGTGCATGTCCTGTTTATACAACATAAGGGTGGGTGGGAGGGCCCAAGGACAATTCCATCTTGCACCTCTTTTTTCTTTCATTTTTCTTTGCGTCATGTGCTGTTTGGGGAGTGTTTTTTGGAAGGGCCATCCTGCGTGACACTGCAGTGCCACTCCTAGATGGGCCAGGTGTTTGTGTCGGCCACTTGGGTCGCTGAGCTTAGTCATCCAGCGACCTCGGTGCAAATTTTAGGACTAAAAATAATATTGTGAGGTGTGAGGTGTTCAGAATAGACTGAAAATGAGTGGAAATTATGGTTATTGAGGTTAATAATACTTTGGGATCAAAATGACCCCCAAATTCTATAATTTAAGCTGTTTTTTAGGGTTTTTTGAAAAAAAACACCCGAATCCAAAACACACCCGAATCCGACAAAAAAAATTCGGTGAGGTTTTGCCAAAACGCGTTCGAACCCAAAACACGGCCACGGAACCGAACCCAAAACCAAAACACAAAACCCGAAAAATTTCCGGTGCACATCTCTAGTGCAGATGTGAAGTCATGCATTTATATATATATGTCTCTCCTATTCTTAGCCAGACTGAAATTGGGCAGATCAGGCTTCCAATGAAACAGGGCATTTGGGGCATGAATTGGGCGGTGACAAAGCGATTGCAAGTAGTTGTACCTTGGGCCTAATTCAGGCTGGACCGCGGCAGCGATTGCAGTCTAAAGCCCTATGCGGAGTGTGCTTGCGCACCCCAGGAGCCCAGTGACATGCTAAAAGCAACTCAGGGCTGCGATCGCCTCTGCCTGATTGACAGGCAGAGGATGTTGGCGGGGCGCGGTCTGGAGAATGCAGGCATGTCCGGACCATTGCGGGGGCGGGCCGCGGTTGGTGCCATGACGTCACATGCAGCCGCTGCGACCCAGGATGCGGGGAGTAGTGGCCTGCTAGTGCGCAGGAGCTTCCCTGACAGGGAGCTACTCAGCGGGTGCAAGAGCATCGACGCCGTGCAATGCTTTTGCATCCTTGAGAGGGGGGGGGGGGCAGAGCCAGACATGCAGGGCGGACTAGCCCTGTGCTGGGCGTACCCCCGCATGTCTGAGAAAATGATCGTAGATGTGCTAAATTTAGCACATCTACGTTCAGGTCTGAATTACCCCCTTTATGTACTTCATCAAATGCTCCCTGCTATTCTGAGGGATGTGTACACAGTAGGGAAGGCTGTTCCTGACGTATCTAGCATGGGCCGGGCGCATGTGCCATACTAATTATGGGGTATATTAAATTGAAGTCATTATACATTCCGACATTCATTTGTTGGAATGGATCCGACCGGGGCTATTCAATGCCATCTCAATCCGACTTTTAAAAAAGTTGAATTGAGATGTGGGAGCTGAGACAGGTGAGAGCCGCGGGCAGACGGGGTAGAGCAGCGCTAGAGCAGCGGCTATATAGCTGCTGCTGTAGCGCTGCTCTCCACCATCTACCCGCGTCTCTCCCCCATCTCTCCCCCCCGTCTCTCTGCCTCTCCCCGTCCCTGCATCACAGCCGCCGCTCACAGCAGCATCCACCCGGCTCCAGCAAGCGAAGTCTCGCTTGCTGGATACGGGTGGACGCTGCTGTGAGTGGCGGCAGGAATACATCCCCTGGCGCTGCTCTCCCCCATCTGCCCGCGGCTCTCCCCGTCTCTGCTCCCACATCTCACTTCGACTTTTTTTAAAGTTGAATTGAGATGGTCGAAAAGGGGGCCAAAACATGTCGGTTTTAGCTCCGTTTTCGACACAAGCACGCGGATCGGCAGCTTTTCCGCCGATCCATGTGCTTTTCGACAAGTCAAATTCCTCAACTTGTAGAATAATTTGGGGTTAGATTCTTTTCGACAGACGGCAGCTTTCGACATCAATTGAATATACCCCTATGACGGTTAGGGTGGCTATCCATCTCGGGCTTCTTCTTGTACACCAAGATCCCTGCATTAGTCGAATGGATCCTGGCATTAGCATATAGTACACTGGCGTATTTATAATGGATGCAGTGTGTGCGGTGCACACGGGCCCCCAAAGGTCCAGGAGGGCCCACACCGCACACCCTGCACCCATTAATAGAAATACCCTCCAGAATCCTGCAGCGCAGCAGCATCAATGCCGAAATCACTGGGTAAATGGCGTGGCACCATTTTCCCGGTGTTTTGCGCATGCAAAGTAGGTAAATCACTGGGAAAATGGCTGCAGCGCCATTTTCCCAGAGATCAGCGCATGCGCTGTAGACTCTGGGACAGCGCTAGGGTCCCCTAGGGACCCTAGTGCCCAGAGTCTACACAGCGCTGCCAGTTAGAGAGAAGGGAACTCAGACGGAGCCTGCAAACGGGCCTCCTCCTCTCTTGATACGCCCCTGGTATGGTAGTATATGTGGCTGGTGTGCCTCGACTTTGCAGTTCTATCTCACGCTTCTCCTGTGCACAGCCCTCTTTATGTCATACCACAGCTTACCTACCCTTCTCCTTGCAGCTGCATCCAGGGAGGATGCGGCCACAAGATGACTGACAGCGACGGGCGTTCGTGGGGCTGCAACGCGGTGAAGGGGGGATGTGGCGGCCCGAACGGGGGTGTACTGAGACTGTTTTCAGGGTGGCTGCGTAACGTCACACTCAGCCGCTCCAATTCAACAATTCAAAAAATGGCGTCAGGTCACCTGACAGTACATCCAGGTTGTGCTGCCAGTGGTCAACCTTAGTTTGATGTGTCCGCAATCTTATTGTACCAAATGTAAACCAAACTTGATCTAGTGATGATTAATCAGGAACTTATTGTTCATTATCCAGGGGAAACACAGTGTCTCCAATCCAATAATGTAACAACTGATCTTTCATTGCAATGATCGTCTTGCAATTTCAGATGGTAGCCAAAGTGTTCAGCAAGACTGATATATTGAATAGATAAAGGAATCAGCCTCTATTACGTAGAGATATTGATCTGTTAGGACCTTGCAGAACTTACCAATCAGAAGAAGCACGAATAACAGGCTGAGGTCCATATTTGGGACTTTCCAGAAGGAATGATTCCAATTCAGTAGATACATTTTGTTTTGTCTGTTAAAGAAAATACATTTGTAGGTTTATATGACGTACACTCAATTGTATAAAGATTTTCTACCCACATGAATCCTACCTGGAATATAAGGGGCAATAACAGTTTTAATAGACAATATTATAAACTATGAGCTCTAGACCTGGTGTTCGCCTGAAGAAACCCTCAATGAATCCAAAAAAGAAAATTTTGAATATAGCGCAACCCCTGTTGAAGGTAGAAACATAGAATTTGACGGCAGATAATAACCACTTGGCCCATCTAGTCTGCCCCTTTATTTTATCCTAGATGTGGGTAGGTAGGTTGGGGGTTACCAATATAAATCCTTGCACCCTTGTAGTATATCAATACAAACTAGTCCAGAATTTTTTTCCTAAGGTAGAATGTCAAAATATAGACTCTGCCCCCAATCTCCAAAGTAACAAGTAGCCCTAAATTTCATGCCAGTCTCTCAAATAAATCCAGCTATGCGGTGTAGTCTATTTTTATTTTTATTTCTTTTTATTGAGGTATCAAAGAAAGGATAACAACAAAAAACATTACAAACAATAGATCAATAGACCACATCGATCACCATATATAATCACCGAAAGCTGGGTAAAAGAATTACAAACATATCAATATTTGTGAAAGGGAGCCGGTGGGGCTAAGGATTAGCATGAACATACAATTTCAATATAAACTCGTATAGTATTAGTCACGTCCGGAGCCCGGGGGAGATTAAAGTAACGTAATTGGCGGGTCTTGTATCGCTAACCTCGTGAGATACCATACAGTGTTTTTTAGGCTGTGATGTAGTTGCGTTCTAGTAGAAAGGGGCAATGTGGCTATATACGATTCCCACATTAGGAAAAAATTTTCTACTTCCCTCTCTTTATGCAACAGCGTCTCCATCCAGTCCATCTTGAAAATAAAATTTAATTTAGCCAAGAACAAGGGTATTTGTGGCGGCATACTATCCAACCATCCTTGTAATATAGTTTTCCTCCCTGCTGCACTAATGGCTAGCAGGAGTTTCTTGCATGCCAGAGTTATTTGCTGATGGGGGTCAAATAGTCCCAGGATCGCCCACTCCGGAGTGAAGCTAGTTTGGCTTCCGCATATCTGCGGATTAGGTGCCAGAAGTATTGTATTACGGGGCAAGCCCATAGACAATGAAAAGTGTCTGCTTCTTCCTGATGGCGTAAGCAAATATGGCTCTCCGAGGTGCCCATGTGATAGCGTTTTAATGGTGATAAATATGTGTTATGGTATGTGTTTAAGAACAATTCAGTGTACATGCTAGCCGACAGAGTCCTTTGGGAAAACATT
Source organism: Pseudophryne corroboree (assembly GCF_028390025.1). Lineage (NCBI taxonomy): Eukaryota > Metazoa > Chordata > Amphibia > Anura > Myobatrachidae > Pseudophryne > Pseudophryne corroboree. The sequence goes on along the minus strand of NC_086453.1, from coordinate 30,167,942 downwards.
AAAGCTTTCTCCAATGTCGGTATAGTTAGGGCCGGGAAATAAAGTAACCATTTTGACATCCCCTCCGGTATGGCAATATTATCCAATATATGCGCTGAGGCGGTGGGTAAGTCAAGAGGTTATCCAAAGGATTGTTCCAATCTTTTTTAGAGAAATGTTTCAATACATGGGCTGTGTAAAAATGCAATTGTAAGAGTGCCCGAGGGTAAGGGTCCACCACGGGATAGGCAGTCGATAACTCCCTGGCGTAAGAGAGCGTTCTTGGGTAATGGAGACCACTGACTTTAGGGTATGCAAGCCCTCCACACTCCAGACAGTGAAACGGTGAGTAGCCATGCCATCAAGGAAGTTGGGATTCCGGAGCAGAGGCAAGTGGGGGGAGTGGTATGAGTTAAGGCCCTTTTTATGGCGCAGGATATGCCATAGCCGTCTAGTGGACCATAATAATGGGTTGGATCGCAGTGACTCTGAGATTTCCTGGTCATGAAGGTGGAGGAAACAGGTTAGGTCATAATCAGCCAAGAAATTTTGTTCCAGGGACGTATTAGTATATATTGATGTTTTAAAGATCCAATCACGTAAGTGACATAGGAGGGCTGCATGATTGTGGGTTATAATATCTGGAAAGTTTATACCTCCATTATGCTTTGTTTGTTGTAGTTTTCACAAAGCAATTCTGGCTCTGGTACCATTCCAAATAAATCTACGAAGTATTGAGTTAATATGGAGTGAATCAGTTTTAGTTAGTAAGGATTGGCAATGATTGGATGGGATATAATAGGCGTGGAATCGCGATCATCTTGAGAAGATTAGCTCTGCCCAAAAACGATAGAGTAAAACGATTCCATGATTTTACATCCTCAGTGAGCACGGTAATAGCCTTGGTAACATTCAATTTGTATAATGAGTGTAGATTACGAGGCAACAGGACTCCTAAATAGGGGATATAATGCGTTGCCTATATGAATGGGAACCGCAGGGCCCAACGGGGGCGCCCAACCACGCCACCCAAGGACATTGCAGTGGACTTATCCATGTTGATGTATAGGCCCGATATGGAGCTGAAACTGTCGATTGTGTGTAAAATGGATGTAAGGGATGATTCCGAATTACCAATATAAATGAGAATGTCGTTGGCAAATGCAGATATTTTTATTTCTTGGCTTCCGAGTTTAGTGCCTTGAAATGTCCGGTCATTTTGCAGGGATCGTAATAGGGGGTCTAAGGCCAGGTTAAACAGTAAGGGGGATAGTGGGCATCCCTGATGCGTGCCCCTTTCCAAGGTAAATCGAGGTCCCACCATGCCATTAAGCAGTAAAGAAGCTGAGGGGGCTAAATATAGGTAGTCTATTAAAACTATGAAACCCGTGCCAAAAGCCCTCCCTTCCAATATTTTAAATAGATGCGGCCATAAGACCATATCAAATGCTTTGTGGATGTCTAGGCTTAGAAGCATGTTCATTTCCCCAGGGGAGTTGTTCGCCACAGCGACCGCCGCTATTGCCGTTCGGATTGCTTTAATTGCATGACGACCTTGGACAAAACCCATTTGATGATCTGTCAATAGGTCAGGAAGAATGGTCTGAAGGCGGGTGGCCAGAATTTTTGCTATAATCAACATTAAGCAGGCTTATTGGCCTGGAGGATGTTAGCAAAGTGGGGTCCTTGTTAGGTTTAGGTAAGAGGATTATGTGAGCAGCAGGATTATGTAAAACAATCTGTGTGTTTGAATGCCTTTGAATAATTCTAGTAAAGTGGGAGTTAGGTGAGGTTGTAATATACAATAGTATTCCCCGGAGAAACCATCGGGGCCAGGGGCTTTTATGCGGTGTAGTCTTATACTTTCCAATATAGTATAGCACTGTTTATTCAAGAACATTTGTTAAAAATTAGAGGCTGTGCGTTTCAGCTCTGTTGGAGCCTTTTTCTAGGTGCACTGGACTGCTGGGCCTATAGTTATAACTGTAATTTATGGACTACTTGTGACTTTGGAGATTGGAGGCGGAGTCTGTTTTGGCGTTCTACCTATGTAACTAAGAAACAACTTTTTTTCTGGATTAGTTTGTATTGATATACTACAAGTAAGGTGCAAGGAGTTATATTGGTAACCCCAAACCTACCCTCAATACGGGTTGCGCTTTATTCAAAATGTTCTATTTTGAATAACCTTTTTAAGGTAAATAACATCATAATGTAAGTTCTCACGAGCAGAGCCCTCAACCCTCATGTGCTTCTCCTTCTCTTACTTAAACCACCCTCGACGGCACCTAATCCCCCAGTTTTCTGCCACTCTGATACTTACGTCAGTGTTATTTACCCTGTCCTTGTCCTATATTGTTTTCAAATGTAAGTCACTATTGTCCCAATTTGATTTTTTATTTATGTACTCTGTTATTGGGCGCTGCGGATCCCTTGTGGTGCCATATAAAGGATAATGGACCTTATTCAGTAAGGATTGCAATATTTGATATAAAGCAGTCACTGCGATCAAACAGTTGCAGCTCAGAAATTTAGAAAAAACGGCCATTGCAGAAATTGCGAATGCATCGCACTATGCGGCTGATCGCAGAACCATACACAATTAACGGGACATGGAAGATTTTTCCTATCTGCGCCAGGCAAGGTCATCCACAATTCTTGCGACACAAGAGGCTGGAACTGGTCATGGCTGAGATCAGAGGCCCTCCATAAAAACGCCTGGGCACGCCTGCGTTATTTCAAACACACCCAGAAAACGCCAAGTTTCCGCCAAGAAACACTGGCCTCCTGTCAAACAGCAGCTGCATTTCGATCACAATGTGTACGCATTTTCTGTTGCTATTTTTACTTGCGCGTGCGTAGTCGTTTCATAATCGTCCGGATTGCAATTAGCAAATTTTGCAATCCTTACTGAATAAGGTCTAATAATAATAATAATAATAATAATAATAATAATAAAAAAGGTAAATAAGAGACAAACTCTATACAAAAAGTAAAAACATAGGGGTATATTTACAAAGATTCGTGTTTTGGCCGTTTTGAAGGGTGTTTGATCTCGAATGGTATCAGGTGCATTTTACTGCAACTTTTTGAATCCTGATACGGTCATTCACTAAGCTGCCGACTTTTCCCAATTCGTATTTTCTGATGTCAATGTGATTCGTAATATCAGGCAGTGTTTTACGGGAGTGATGAGTAAAACACTGCCTGACAAAACACAAGGAATCCCGGCCGGATCTGTGAGATCCGTGCAGGGCTTCATTGTGTACCTTAAAAATGTTTTTAAAGTGTTAAAAATTTGGAAAAAAATTGCGTGGGGTCCCCCCTCCTAAGCACAACCAGCCTCGGGCTCTTTGAGCTGGTCCTGGTTGACAAAATATGGGAAAAAAAATGACAGGGGTTCCCCCATATTTCATCAACCAGCACCGGGCTCTGCGCCTGGTCCTGGTTCCAAAAATATGGTGGACAAAAAGCGTAGGGGTCCCCCGTATTTTTAAAACCAGCACTGGGCTCCACTAGCCAGGTACATAATGCCACAGCCGGGGGACACTTTTATAGTGGTCCCTGCGGCCCTGGCATTACATACCCAACTAGTCACCCCTGGCCGGGGTACCCTGGAGGAGTGGGAACCCCTTAAATCAAGGGGTCCCCCCCTCCAGCCACCCAAGGGCCAGGGGTGAAGCCCGAGGCTGTCCCCCCCATCCAAGGGTGGCGGATGGGGAGCTGATAGCCTTGTTTACAAAATGTGAATATTGTTTTTAGTAGCAGTACTACAAGTCCCAGCAAGCTTCCCCCGCAAGCTGGCACTTGGAGAACCACAAGTACCAGCATGCGGTGGAAAACCTGGGCCGCTGGTACCTGTAGTACTACTACTAAAAAGATACCCCCCAAAAAACAGGACACACACACCGTGAAAGTATAAGTTTATTACATACATGCACACCTCCAAACATACATACTTACCTATGCTCCCACGAGGCTCGGTCCTCTTCTCCCTGTAGAATCCTTGGGGGACCTGTGAAAAAAATTAAACCCGACCACGCACTGAAAGGGGTCCCATGTTTACACATGGGACCCCTTTCCCCGACTGCCAGGACCCCCCCTGACTCCTGTCAAAGAGGGTCCCTTCAGCCAATCAGGGAGCGCCACGTCGTGGCACTCTCCTGATTGGCTGTGTGCTCCTGTAGTGTCTGTGAGGCAGCACACGGCAGAGATACAATGTAGCGCCTATGCGCTCCATTGTATCCAATGGTGGGAACTTTGCGGTCAGCAGTGAGGTTACTTTCGGTCAACCGCTGACCGCAAAGTTCCCACCATTGGATACAATGGAGCACATAGGCGTGACATTGTATCTCTGCCGTGTGCTGCCTCACAGACACTACAGGAGCACACAACCAATCAGGAGAGTGCCACGACGTGGCGCTCCCTGATTGGCTGAAGGGACCCTCTTTGACAGGAAAATTGCGACCGATGTATTCGCAATATTGCGATTACTAACTACTTAGCAGTTTCAGAGTAGCTCCAGACTTACTCTGCCTGTGCGATCAGTTCAGTGCTTGTCGTTCCTGGTTGACGTCACAAACACACCCAGCGTTCGGCCAGGCACTCCCACCGTTTCCCCGGCCACTCCTGCGTTTTTTCCGGAAATGGTAGCGTTTTCAGCCACACGCCCCTGAAACGCCGTGTTTCCGCCCAGTAACACCCATTTCCTGTCAATCACATTACGATCGCCGGAGCGAAGAAAAAGCCGTGAGTAAAAATACTTTCTTCATAGTAAAGTTACTTGGCGCAGTCGCAGTGCGAACATTGCGCATGCGTACTAAGCGGATTTTCACTGCGATGCGATGAAAAATACCGAGCGAACAACTCGGAATGAGGGCCAAGGATTCAAAAAGTTGCAGTAAAATGGACCCGATACCATTCGAGATCAAACACCCTTCAAAATGGCAAAAACACGAATCTTTGTAAATATACCCCTTTGTTTCCGGACATTGAATAACACTAATCTGGAGATATTGATTTTTGTTCATATCCTTTAATATGTTTGTATTTATTATGTTGTTTTTAATTGCTTAAATGTAAAATAAAGTTTAAAGGATTGCACCCAACAGCTCATTTTATATTTTCTTGTCTACTTTTTTTTCTAGGCACTGTTGTTTTTGATTTGCCTTTTGCTCAGTCCCAGTCTCACATTTTACCGGCAAAATGGCAAAGGGGCACTCAAAAAGGGATGGACTGGCAATCTGGCTCTTCTGGCAAATGCCAGAAGGACAGATGACCTGATGGACCAGCCTTCTGTCTGAAGGCCTCTTTCTCCAAGTACTCTGCTTGGCCACCATGCTGAGAATGGGCATGCCATGAGACCACATCCTGTGACTTGTGGTATGCCCCTCTGATACATGGCCATGCCTATGTGATGTGTGACCATGCTCAATTTCCCCTTGCACGTAGAATGCCAGAGCCATTTCCAACCTGTTCACCTACAGGTAGCTGTCATTCACCGTCCCCCTGGCCCTCCCTCCAAATTCCATGAAAACTTGTCACCCTCACTTACTTTGTTCAGATCTTCCATCCCTCATCTTAGGTGACTTCTCATGGGAGTGTGCACTTACTTGATCTGGTCTTTATTGCCTTGTACTCTTTTACCATATCCTTCTCTCATTCTTCACCTCTGCCACCCAAGACGTGAATGAAACAATGAGGATATCGACACCATATCCTTATCCTTCCTGCTCGACTCACTTCTCTACCTTATTATCTCTATCTCCTGCCCTTAACAAGCCAATATAACTATTCATCCTCACAGATCCACACCTCAACCCTGGCATTTCATATGCACTAAATATAACAGTGGAAGAAATCATGCTCTAAGGCAGACTGACTCCATTTCAAATGTGTGCTCTCATCTTACAGTGCTGCCCTTTCCCCTCTCTAATCAGTTGTATTTCGAAAACCTCATCTCCTCCCAGCCCTCAAACCCCTGGCATATTTTTGCCACTTTCAACTCCCTCCACTGCCCACTGCCTCCTCACCTACCTGCCATACTCTTTACCCTTAACTTTGCCACCTACTTCAGATCTAAAATTGACTCCTTTTGTCAGAACATTACATCCCACCATACCATTAACACCCCACTCACTGCTTCCCAAGCCTAACACTCCACATCCATCTTATCATTTCTGACTACTTTTTCCACCGTATTTGGAGATGAATTCATGGTCTTCATTTGGTCATGACTCCCTCTCCCCCCCTTTCCCCCCTACCTCCTCTCTTGATCCTATCCCCTCCTGCATCCTCCGCTACCTCCCTCCTTCTGCCTGTTCCCATCTTGCCCACCTCCTCAATCTCTCATTTTCCCCTTTGCATTCCAGCATGCCCTTATCTCTACCACTCTTAAAAACCCTACCCTTTATCCTAACACTTTCTCCAACTGCTGACTCATTTCTCTCCTCCCTTTTGACACCAAACTTCTTGAACGCATTTCTTACAACTACCATGCCGCTTTTCTTTCCTCCCACTCCCTTCTTGAACCATTCTAGTCTGGCTTCCATCTTCTCTGCTCCACTTAAACTACCCTCAGAAAAGTCGGCAATAAACTCCTTGCTGACAAATCCAAGGACCACTACTCATTGCTCATTTTCCTTGACCTCTACGCTGCTTTTGACACTGTGAACCACCCTCTCCTCCTGCAAATCCTTCACTCATTTGGTCTACGTGATACTGCCCTCTCCTAGCTGTCCTTCTTCCTCTCTGACTGCTCCTTCTCTGTCTCCCCTCATGACTCCACTTCAAACCCACTTCCATTAACAGTGGATGCCCTACAAGATTTTGTTCTTGGACCTCTCCTATTCTCTCTCTATATACATCCTCTTTAGGTGAGCTCATCAGCTCTTTTGACCTCCAATATCATCTCTATACTGATGATACTCAGAAATACCTATTGTCCCCTGACCTCTCCCCCTCTCCTCACATGTATCTCTAACTGCCTCTCTGCTATCTTTTCCTGGGTGACCCAGCGCTTTCTTAAACTTAACGCATCAAAGACTGAGCTGATCATCTTCCCACCCTCCCAAATAACCTCACTTCCCACAATTTCTTTATCTATTGATTGCACAACTATCTCTTGTCTTGAAGTCATCCTTGAACCCTCATTCTCATTCAAACCACACATTCAGTACCTTTCGCAGTCCTGCCGTTTCCATCTCAAACATATTTCCGGGATCAGAACATTTATCACCCTGGATGTTACTAAGGCCCTCATCCACTCACTGGTCACCTCCAGATTGGACTATTGCAATCTCCTGCTACAGTATCTGGTCTTCCTGACTCCACCGAAGCGCTGAGAGTAAAGCTAGACTCAGCAAAAAGCAGATAAAAAACAGCGATGCTGGGAGCACAGCTGACAAGAAAACACTTAGTAAACTGGTGGGTGCACTGCAAGAAGATATATTCAATAACTAATTAACAACAGTATAATAATTAACATAAATATATAAAGATCTAAGCAATAATCTCAATACGCAGAGCAGTAGCTTTCCACTTGTGGCTTGGAGGACATTACTGGGTACTGTGGGGGTGTTTGCACTTCAATTATATTTGCTATGATCACATCATGTACCATACAGTCCTACTCTCCATTAATGGCCTGGAGGCTCTCAAAAATAGGTGGCACTCCTGGCTACCAGCATTGTACAGTGGGGGGCATGGTGATGATGTCTTGACTACCATGGACTTGCCATTTTAATGTTTCCTTTGCCACTCCCCCTCATTGCCTCCTTTGCCACACAACCCTTCTCACCCATGCACCATTTCCAGCTGTGCTGACCTGGCTCGAGGGGGTAGCCACAAAGTCATCAACTATGGCGTGTACACAGAGCTGCATCATTTTCTGGGCTGAGGGTATGCAGAGACCTCACTTAGTTGGTTCTCCTGCACCAAGGTTTGGGCTGATGTAAATGCTGATATTCGTGATCAGTACCGTAACCATTTGTGTGCGAGTGGTACTTACCCACAGCCCCTGCATCCGGATAGCAGGTAGGGCAGGATTAAGGCTGGTGGGGTCAAAGGGGCATTGAAGTTGTGCTTGCCCCCAGTAGTAACATTGCTCATACCGCCACCCCGTGTGTGTAACACACACACACACACACAGCGCCATAACTAGAGATTTTGGTTCCCTGTGCAAGATAGTGCATTGGTGCCCCATCTATTTTAAATAGAGAGAGGGTGCGCCTGAAAAAGGGAGTGATCTTGTGGGGAAAGGGCACAGCTACACAATAGTACTCTAGATTATGCCACACAGAAGTGACCCTTACTCACATTACACTGCATAGCAGTACCCCTTATACACGTTTACCCCACACAGTAGTATCCCTCACTTATACAACATCATGCAGTAGAGACCCTTATTCACATAACATCACACAGTTGTACCCCTTATTGACGTTACTGTGTATCACACAGTAGTACCCCTTATTCACATTATGCCACAGTAGTGCTCCTTATTCACGTTACGTCACACAGTATATTCATATTACGTCAGACAGTAGTACCTCTTATTCATGTTACATCACACAGTAGTACCCCTTATTCACACTATGTTACACAGTAGTGCTCCTTATACACATAATGCCACACAGTAGTAGTGTAATTATATATATATATATATATATATATATATATATGTATATATATGTATATTTATATAAAGTCACACAGTAATGCTCCTTACACATTATACCACACTTTATTAGTGTCCTTATAAAAATGATACCACATTGATGCCCCTTACACATTATGATACACAATAGTAGTGCCCTTATAGTCATTATGCCTCACATCTCCCCCCCACCCCTGAGTTTGAAAGTAAAAAATCAATACAAAGTAAAAAGAATAATAATAATAAAAATGCTCCATATGTGCACCCAGCAGCTTTTACTCCCTATCCCCCCCCCCCCGAATGTTCAGGTCAGTGCTGTAATTACCAGTGCTGCTGGCCCCGCCCCTTCCACATGACATCATAATGTAATGGGTTTGGGAGGCGTGGCTGGCACAGTGCACACAAGCGGAGGGTGCAGTGTGTCTGACTCTGAAATCTGGAGGATGTGTTCATGGGTACCCCTTTCACAGATAGATTTCAGAGGTGCCAAACCATTACTTGTGACTCAGCATCAGACCCATTGTGTGGAGTGTTTGTGACTATCCCGTGCATGAGATCCTTGTTTCATCTATTAATTAGAGATGAGCGGGTTCGGTTCTCAGAGAACTGTACCCCCCCCAGCCAGAATCCGAGTCCAGCACGGGATTTCCCGCCAGACTCAGATCCCAGAACAAGGCAAAACGTTATCATCCCACTGTCAGATTCTTGCGGGTTTTAGATTCCATATAAACAGCCACACATCGCTGCCATTTTCACTCTGGACTTGGGGAGCGAGTAAGACAGACCCCTGTCTCTCTCTGTTGGTGGTGGCGTTGGTGGGGTCAGTATGTGCTCTGTAGGGGTGCTATTCCTGTCACTGTGGTGTCTCTGTGATGTTATGAGTGCTGTCTGGCTGTCACTGGTGTTCATGTGTTGTTAGGGGTGCTGCAGCTGTACATGGGTGTTGCTGTCCTGGCTGTCACTGTGTTGTATAGGGGGCAGGAGTACTGTCCTGTATGCAGTGAAAATACAGGGGTGCTGGCCCTGTCTTGTATGCTGTAAAAATTCAGAAGTGCTGTTGTTAAAATAAAAGTACACTGGCCCTGTCTTGTATACTGTAAAAAGTCAGGGGTGCATTGAAAATAAATGTACACTGGCCCTGAATGCTGTAAAAATACAGGTGTGCTGTTGTCAAAATAAAAGTACACTGGTCCTGTATGCTGTAAAAATACAGGGGTGCTGTTGTTAAAATAAAAGTACACTGGCCCTGTATACTGTAAAAATACAGGGGTATTGTTCTTAAAATAAAAGTACACTGGTCCTGTATGCTGTAAAATTAAAGGGGTGTTGTGAAAATACAGGGGTGCTGGCACTGTCTGCGGTTGCAATGTCTAGGCCTGACCTTCACAACACTGTGGGAAGAGGAGACTCCTACCACCATTTGCACGCCCTCTGCAAGTGCCAGGAGGAGCACCGACAATCCAGTTGCTGAGATTGAGGATGTCACTGTAGAAGTACACCAGGATGAGGAGGATATTGGTGTAGCTGGCACTGAGGAGGAAGTTGACGATGAGTATTCTGATGGTGATGTGGTTTGTTTGAATAAGGCACCAGCGGAGACAGTTGTTTTCCATGGAATGAAAAAGCCCATTGTCATGCCTGGGCAAAATACCAAAAAAGCCACCTCTTCGGTGTGGAATTATTTCTCCACAAATCCAGACAACAGGTGTCAAGCCATGTGTTGCCTTTGTCAATCCATAATGAGTAGGGATAAGGATGTTAACCACCTAGGAACATCCTCCCTTATATGTCACCTGCAGCACATTCATCGCATGCAAATCATTGTCAAGTTCAGAAACTTTGGGTAAGAGCGTAAGCAGTCCACTGACACCTAAATTATGTGGTTTGTTTGAATATTATTTCTCTGTGAGAATGAGGATGTAAACACTGAAGGGGGGGGGGATTTTAGGATGAGGACAACATCCTACCTCTGTAGAGCCAGTTTGTGCAAGGAGAGATTACTTGCTGCTTTTTTGGTGGAGGCCCAAACAAACCAATCATTTCAGCCACAGTCGTGTGGCAGACCATGTTGCTGAATTGATTGGTTTGTTAAAGTGTGCATGTCCTGTTTATACAACATAAGGGTGGGTGGAAGAGCCCAAGGACAATTCCATCTTGCACCTCTTTTCTTTGCCACATCATTCCAGGGGTGCTGCCTGCCCTATATGTGGTGCTGCCCCTCTGCCGTATCAGTCCAGGGGTGCTGCCCCACTGCTGTTTAAGTCCAGGGGTGCTGTTGCCTGTCTGCTGTGTAATTCTCCAGGGGTGCTGCCTATGCTGTATAAATCCAGAGGTACTGCTTTATAATTCCAGGGGTGCTGTTGTACTTGATCCTAGGTATAAATTAAAGCCTAGAGCAGATATGAAACAAGCTTCAACATCACAAACAGATTTGTGAAAACATAGACGCAAAGTTGGAAATGGAAATTGCAATTTTGACAAAGTGTTTTCCAATGAGACCACATTTGTGGCCAAAATCAGTCAATCTCAGAAGAGACAGAATCATAATCCAGCGCAACTGCTGGAGAGGTGAGAGATTTTCTGATGGAGCATTAGAGAGAGGTTCTTCTCAATTATTTCATGTTAGGGACTCACTCAAATGAATGGCTCCAATTAGTCAACCTTAGTTTTGATTTATTATTAATGTTCCACATTTTGAGATTATTTATTTACAAGATGCATATTTGTTTTACAGGGTTCTTTTCCTAAGGGCTGTGTAGGGTTATCGCAAGACCTCTCGGTGTAAGAAGAATAGAGTTTCAGTGATCTTGAATTGCATCAGCTTTCCATTGCACTGCAGCACTAGATGGACCAGGAGCTCCTGTGAGGCACAAACAGCTACTGAATAAGGGGGGTCATTCCAAGTTGTTCGCTCGTTGCCGATTTTCGCAACAGAGCGATTAAGGCAAAAATGCGCATGCGCATGGTACGCAGTGCGCATGCGGTAAGTATTTTAGCACAAAACTTAGTAGATTTACTCACGTCCGAATGAAGAATTTTCATCGTTGAAGTGATCGGAGTGTGATTGACAGGAAGTGGGTGTTTCTGGGCGGAAACTGGCCGTTTTCTGGGAGTGTGCGGAAAAACGCAGGCGTGCCAGGAAAAAACGTGGGAGTGTCTGGAGAAACGGGGGAGTGGCTGGCCGAACGCAGGGCGTGTTTGTGACGTCAAACCGGGAACGAAACGGCCTGAGCTGATCGCAATCTGTGAGTAGGTCTGGAGCTACTCAGAAACTGCTAAGAATTTTCTATTCGCAATTCTGCTAATCTTTCGTTCGCTATTCTGCTAGGCTAAGATACACTCCCAGAGGGCGGCGGCCTAGCGTGTGCAATGGTGCTAAAATCTGCTAGCGAGCGAACAACTCGGAATGACCCCAAGGCCCAGTACGGAGTCTCATGGTTACTTACAGCCAGCGAGATGTCTGGCTTGCCAGGCTGAGGCATGCTGTGAGCACAGAGGTTAGCATTGCTTCCTCCCACAGTCCTACTTATAGTATGAAATTAGTTTGGACTGTAGAGTGGTAAGCTCCACTAGGGCAGGGGCTCAATAACAAAAAATTCACTGCACAGTCCTGCTTAGTACTTTACCAAATCCACCCGAACTCATCTTGCCCCATCCGGGGCTGCTGTGGGGGCTCAGGAGGGGCTGCTATAACATCTAAGGGGCTGCTTTATTTAAAAATTAAAAATGAAAAAAATAAACAAGACACACAGGTATGCTCACATGCGTGTAACTGGGACACACAGGTATGCTCACATGCGTTGAACTGGGGGCTGTGAAAAACAAAAATAAGGCATCTGCCACAAAATATGTAAACAAAAATGCAATATAAAATGGAAAAAGAGAAACCCACGAGATTTTCACAAAATAAGTCTCCAGACTCTGTGGAGGGGAAAATATCCAATCTTGATCCTGTGGTATATACAGCGATGGATTAGCACGCCGGGACGCCAGACTAGATTCCATTTGGCTGGTCCAGACGTCCCTCAGTGGCCGCCGCGATCCCCCGTTCTGGCCGGCTGCCGTGAGCGGAGCTTAGCTTCGATCGCGGCAGCATTAACTTCCAGGTAAATTAAAGATGGCCGCCGGAGGAGCTGCTGCGCATGTGCAGCCGCAGCAGCTCCCCCATAAGCTCTGCCTCCAGTGCCTCCTCTAGCTCTGAGGCTTCCTTCGGCCCCAAGTTGTTTCCCTCCAGCCAGCCAGGCAAGTCTAAAGTAGAGATGAGCGGGTTCGGTTCCTCGGAATCCGAACCCGCCCGAACTTCATGTTTTTTTTCACGGGTCCGAGCGACTCGGATCTTCCCGCCTTGCTCGGTTAACCCGAGCGCGCCCGAACGTCATCATGACGCTGTCGGATTCTCGCGAGGCTCGGATTCTATCGCGAGACTCGGATTCTATATAAGGAGCCGCGCGTCGCCGCCATTTTCACTCGTGCATTGAGATTGATAGGGAGAGGACGTGTCTGGCGTCCTCTCCATTAGAATAGAGATAGATTAGATAGAGAGAGAGAGATTGTGCAGAGTTGCAGACAGAGTTAGTTTACCACAGTCAGTGACCAGTGCAGTTGCTAGTTAACTTTTATTTAATATAATATATCCGTTCACTTCTCTCTGCTATATCCGTTCTCTGCCTGAAAAAAAAAACGATACACAGCACAGTCAGTCACACAGTGTGACTCAGTCTGTGTGCACTCAGCTCAGCCCAGTGTGCTGCACAGTCATCAATGTATAAATTAAAAGCTTATAATTAATTGTGGGGGAGACTGGGGAGCACTGCAGGTTGTTAGCAGGAGCCAGGAGTACAATTATATTAATTAACAGTGCACACTTTTGCTGCAGGAGTGGTGACCAGTGCCTGACCACCAGTATAGTATTGTTGTATACTACTAATATCTCTTTAAATATCAACCAGTCTATATTAGCAGCAGACACAGTACAGTGCGGTAGTTCACGGCTGTGGCTACCTCTGTGTCGGCACACGGCAGGCAGTCCGTCCGACCAGAATTGTATTATTTATTATTATATACCTACCACCTAACCGTGGTTTTTTTTTCATTCTTTATACCGTCATAGTGTCATCCTAATTGTTACGAGTATACTACTATCTCTTTATCAACCAGTGTACAGTGCGGTAGTTCACGGCTGTGGCTACCTCTGTGTCGGCACACGGCAGGCAGTCCGTCCGACCAGAATTGTATTATTTATTATTATATACCTACCACCTAACCGTGGTTTTTTTTTCATTCTTTATACCGTCATAGTGTCATCCTAATTGTTACGAGTATACTACTATCTCTTTATCAACCAGTGTACAGTGCGGTAGTTCACGGCTGTGGCTACCTCTGTGTCGGCACACGGCAGGCAGTCCGTCCGACCAGAATTGTATTATTTATTATTATATACCTACCACCTAACCGTGGTTTTTTTTTTCATTCTTTATACCGTCATAGTGTCATCCTAATTGTTACGAGTATACTACTATCTCTTTATCAACCAGTGTACAGTGCGGTAGTTCACGGCTGTGGCTACCTCTGTGTCGGCACACGGCAGGCAGTCCGTCCGACCAGAATTGTATTATTTATTATTATATACCTACCACCTAACCGTGGTTTTTTTTTCATTCTTTATACCGTCATAGTGTCATCCTAATTGTTACGAGTATACTACTATCTCTTTATCAACCAGTGTACAGTGCGGTAGTTCACGGCTGTGGCTACCTCTGTGTCGGCACACGGCAGGCAGTCCGTCCGACCAGAATTGTATTATTTATTATTATATACCTACCACCTAACCGTGGTTTTTTTTTCATTCTTTATACCGTCATAGTGTCATCCTAATTGTTACGAGTATACTACTATCTCTTTATCAACCAGTGTACAGTGCGGTAGTTCACGGCTGTGGCTACCTCTGTGTCGGCACACGGCAGGCAGTCCGTCCGACCAGAATTGTATTATTTATTATTATATACCTACCACCTAACCGTGGTTTTTTTTTCATTCTTTATACCGTCATAGTGTCATCCTAATTGTTACGAGTATACTACTATCTCTTTATCAACCAGTGTACAGTGCGGTAGTTCACGGCTGTGGCTACCTCTGTGTCGGCACACGGCAGGCAGTCCGTCCGACCAGAATTGTATTATTTATTATTATATACCTACCACCTAACCGTGGTTTTTTTTTTCATTCTTTATACCGTCATAGTGTCATCCTAATTGTTACGAGTATACTACTATCTCTTTATCAACCAGTGTACAGTGCGGTAGTTCACGGCTGTGGCTACCTCTGTGTCGGCACACGGCAGGCAGTCCGTCCGACCAGAATTGTATTATTTATTATTATATACCTACCACCTAACCGTGGTTTTTTTTTCATTCTTTATACCGTCATAGTGTCATCCTAATTGTTACGAGTATACTACTATCTCTTTATCAACCAGTGTACAGTGCGGTAGTTCACGGCTGTGGCTACCTCTGTGTCGGCAGTCGGCAGGCAGTCCGTCCATCCATAATTGTATTATTATTATAATATATACCACCTAACCGTGGTTTTTTTATACCACCTAACCGTGGCAGTCCGTCCATAATTGTATACTAGTATCCAATCCATCCATCTCCATTGTTTACCTGAGGTGCCTTTTAGTTCTGCCTATAAAATATGGAGAACAAAAAAGTTGAGGTTCCAAAATTAGGGAAAGATCAAGATCCACTTCCACCTCGTGCTGAAGCTGCTGCCACTAGTCATGGCCGAGACGATGAAATGCCAGCAACGTCGTCTGCCAAGGCCGATGCCCAATGTCATAGTACAGAGCATGTCAAATCCAAAACACCAAATATCAGAAAAAAAAGGACTCCAAAACCTAAAATAAAATTGTCGGAGGAGAAGCGTAAACTTGCCAATATGCCATTTACGACACGGAGTGGCAAGGAATGGCTGAGGCCCTGGCCTATGTTCATGGCTAGTGGTTCAGCTTCACATGAGGATGGAAGCACTCAGCCTCTCGCTAGAAAACTGAAAAGACTCAAGCTGGCAAAAGCACCGCAAAGAACTGTGCGTTCTTTGAAATCCCAAATCCACAAGGAGAGTCCAATTGTGTCGTTTGCGATGCCTGACCTTCCCAACACTGGACGTGAAGAGCATGCGCCTTCCACTATTTGCATGCCCCCTGCAAGTGCTGGAAGGAGCACCCGCAGTCCAGTTCCTGATAGTCAGATTGAAGATGTCAGTGTTGAAGTACACCAGGATGAGGAGGATATGGGTGTTGCTGGCGCTGGGGAGGAAATTGACCAGGAGGATTCTGATGGTGAGGTGGTTTGTTTAAGTCAGGCACCCGGGGAGACACCTGTTGTCCGTGGGAGGAATATGGCCGTTGACATGCCAGGTGAAAATACCAAAAAAATCAGCTCTTCGGTGTGGAGGTATTTCACCACAAATGCGGACAACAGGTGTCAAGCCGTGTGTTCCCTTTGTCAAGCTGTAATAAGTAGGGGTAAGGACGTTAACCACCTCGGAACATCCTCCCTTATACGTCACCTGCAGCGCATTCATAATAAGTCAGTGACAAGTTCAAAAACTTTGGGTGACAGCGGAAGCAGTCCACTGACCAGTAAATCCCTTCCTCTTGTAACCAAGCTCACGCAAACCACCCCACCAACTCCCTCAGTGTCAATTTCCTCCTTCCCCAGGAATGCCAATAGTCCTGCAGGCCATGTCACTGGCAAGTCTGACGAGTCCTCTCCTGCCTGGGATTCCTCCGATGCATCCTTGCGTGTAACGCCTACTGCTGCTGGCGCTGCTGTTGTTGCCGCTGGGAGTCGATGGTCATCCCAGAGGGGAAGTCGTAAGCCCACTTGTACTACTTCCAGTAAGCAATTGACTGTTCAACAGTCCTTTGCGAGGAAGATGAAATATCACAGCAGTCATCCTACTGCAAAGCGGATAACTGAGGCCTTGGCATCCTGGGTGGTGAGAAACGTGGTTCCGGTATCCATCATTACTGCAGAGCCAACTAGAGACTTGTTGGAGGTACTGTGTCCCCGGTACCAAATACCATCTAGGTTCCATTTCTCTAGGCAGGCGATACCGAAAATGTACACAGACCTCAGAAAAAGAGTCACCAGTGTCCTAAAAAATGCAGCTGTACCCAATGTCCACTTAACCACGGACATGTGGACAAGTGGAGCAGGGCAGGGTCAGGACTATATGACTGTGACAGCCCACTGGGTAGATGTATGGACTCCCGCCGCAAGAACAGCAGCGGCGGCACCAGTAGCAGCATCTCGCAAACGCCAACTCTTTCCTAGGCAGGCTACGCTTTGTATCACCGCTTTCCAGAATACGCACACAGCTGAAAACCTCTTACGGCAACTGAGGAAGATCATCGCGGAATGGCTTACCCCAATTGGACTCTCCTGTGGATTTGTGGCATCGGACAACGCCAGCAATATTGTGTGTGCATTAAATCTGGGCCAATTCCAGCACGTCCCATGTTTTGCACATACCTTGAATTTGGTGGTGCAGAATTTTTTTAAAAACGACAGGGCCGTGCAAGAGATGCTGTCGGTGGCCAGAAGAATTGCGGGACACTTTCGGCGTACAGGCACCACGTACAGAAAACTGGAGCACCACCAAAAACTACTGAACCTGCCCTGCCATCATCTGAAGCAAGAAGTGGTAACGAGGTGGAATTCAACCCTCTATATGCTTCAGAGGTTGGAGGAGCAGCAAAAGGCCATTCAAGCCTATACAATTGAGCACGATATAGTAGGTGGAATGCACCTGTCTCAAGTGCAGTGGAGAATGATTTCAACGTTGTGCAAGGTTCTGATGCCCTTTGAACTTGCCACACGTGAAGTCAGTTCAGACACTGCCAGCCTGAGTCAGGTCATTCCCCTCATCAGGCTTTTGCAGAAGAAGCTGGAGGCATTGAAGGAGGAGCTAACACGGAGCGATTCCGCTAGGCATGTGGGACTTGTGGATGCAGCCCTTAATTCGCTTAACAAGGATTCACGGGTGGTCAATCTGTTGAAATCAGAGCACTACATTTTGGCCACCGTGCTCGATCCTAGATTTAAAGCCTACCTTGGATCTCTCTTTCCGGCAGACACAGGTCTGCTGGGGTTGAAAGACCTGCTGGTGACAAAATTGTCAAGTCAAGCGGAACGCGACCTGTCAACATCTCCTCCTTCACATTCTCCCGCAACTGGGGGTGCGAGGAAAAGGCTCAGAATTCCGAGCCCACCCGCTGGCGGTGATGCAGGGCAGTCTGGAGCGACTGCTGATGCTGACATCTGGTCCGGACTGAAGGACCTGACAACGATTACGGACATGTCGTCTACTGTCACTGCATATGATTCTCTCAACATTGATAGAATGGTGGAGGATTATATGAGTGACCGCATCCAAGTAGGCACGTCACACAGTCCGTACTTATACTGGCAGGAAAAAGAGGCAATTTGGAGGCCCTTGCACAAACTGGCTTTATTCTACCTAAGTTGCCCTCCCACAAGTGTGTACTCCGAAAGAGTGTTTAGTGCCGCCGCTCACCTTGTCAGCAATCGGCGTACGAGGTTACATCCAGAAAATGTGGAGAAGATGATGTTCATTAAAATGAATTATAATCAATTCCTCCGCGGAGACATTGACCAGCAGCAATTGCCTCCACAAAGTACACAGGGAGCTGAGATGGTGGATTCCAGTGGGGACGAATTGATAATCTGTGAGGAGGGGGATGTACACGGTGATATATCGGAGGGTGAAGATGAGGTGGACATCTTGCCTCTGTAGAGCCAGTTTGTGCAAGGAGAGATTAATTGCTTCTTTTTTGGGGGGGGTCCAAACCAACCCGTCATATCAGTCACAGTCGTGTGGCAGACCCTGTCACTGAAATGATGGGTTGGTTAAAGTGTGCATGTCCTGTTTTGTTTATACAACATAAGGGTGGGTGGGAGGGCCCAAGGATAATTCCATCTTGCACCTCTTTTTTCTTTTCTTTTTCTTTGCATCATGTGCTGATTGGGGTGGGTTTTTTGGAAGGGACACCCTGCGTGACACTGCAGTGCCACTCCTAGATGGGCCCGGTGTTTGTGTCGGCCACTAGGGTCGCTAATCTTACTCACACAGCTACCTCATTGCGCCTCTTTTTTTCTTTGCGTCATGTGCTGTTTGGGGAGGGTTTTTTGGAAGGGACATCCTGCGTGACACTGCAGTGCCACTCCTAGATGGGCCCGGTGTTTGTGTCGGCCACTAGGGTCGCTAATCTTACTCACACAGTCAGCTACCTCATTGCGCCTCTTTTTTTCTTTGCGTCATGTGCTGTTTGGGGAGGGTTTTTTGGAAGGGCCATCCTGCGTGACACTGCAGTGCCACTCCTAGATGGGCCCGGTGTTTGTGTCGGCCACTAGGGTCGCTAATCTTACTCACACAGCTACCTCATTGCGCCTCTTTTTTTCTTTGCGTCATGTGCTGTTTGGGGAGGGTTTTTTGGAAGGGACATCCTGCGTGACACTGCAGTGCCACTCCTAGATGGGCCCGGTGTTTGTGTCGGCCACTAGGGTCGCTTATCTTACTCACACAGCGACCTCGGTGCAAATTTTAGGACTAAAAATAATATTGTGAGGTGTGAGGTATTCAGAATAGACTGAAAATGAGTGTAAATTATGGTTTTTGAGGTTAATAATACTTTGGGATCAAAATGACCCCCAAATTCTATGATTTAAGCTGTTTTTTAGTGTTTTTTGAAAAAAACACCCGAATCCAAAACACACCCGAATCCGACAAAAAAAATTCGGTGAGGTTTTGCCAAAACGCGTTCGAACCCAAAACACGGCCGCGGAACCGAACCCAAAACCAAAACACAAAACCCGAAAAATTTCAGGCGCTCATCTCTAGTCTAAAGTAAAGTGAAAGCTGTGTCCTGTCCACACCATGATGTGCCAAACTTATATATATATTAGTGAAATTTTTGGGGTTTTGTGTTTTGGTTTTGGATTCGGTTCCGCGGCCGTGTTTTGGAATCGGACGCGTTTTGCCAAAACCTCCCTGAAATTTTTTTGTCGGATTCGGGTGTGTTTTGGATTCGGGTGTTTTTTTAAAACAAACCCTCAAAAACAGCTTAAATCATAGAATTTGGGGGTCATTTTGATCCCATAGCATTATTAACCTCAATAACCATAATTTACACTCATTTTCAGTCTATTCTGAACACCTCACACCTCACAATATTATTTTTAGTCCTACAATTTGCACGAGGTCGCTGGATGGCTAAGCTAAGCGACACAAGTGGCCGACACAAACACCTGGCCTATCTAGGAGTGGCACTGCAGTGTCAGGCAGGATGGCACTTCAAAAAAAATAGTCCCCAAACAGCACATGATGCAAAGAAAAAAAGAGACGCACCAAGGTCTCTGTGTGACTAAGCTAAGCGACACAAGTGGCCGACACAAACACCTGGCCCATCTAGGAGTGGCACTGCAGTGTCAGGCAGGATGGCACTTCAAAAAAATTGTCCCCAAACAGCACATGATGCAAAGAAAAAATGATTCGCACCAAGGTCGCTGTGTGACTAAGCTAAGCGACACAAGTGGCCGACACAAACACCTGGCCCATCTAGGAGTGGCACTGCAGTGTCAGACAGGATGGCACTTCAAAAAAATTGTCCCCAAACAGCACATGATGCAAAGAAAAATGAAAGAAAAAAGAGGTGCAAGATGGAATTGTCCTTGGGCCCTCCCACCCACCCTTATGTTGAATAAACAGGACATGCACACTTTAACGAACCCATCATTTCAGCGACAGGGTCTGCCACACGACTGTGACTGAAATGACTGGTTGGTTTGGGCCCCCACCAAAAAAGAAGCAATCAATCTCTCCTTGCACAAACTGGCTCTACAGAGGCAAGATGTCCACCTCATCATCATCCTCCGATTCCTCACCCCTTTCACTGTGTACATCCCCCTCCTCACAGATTATTAATTCGTCCCCACTGGAATCCACCATCTCAGATCCCTGTGTACCTTCTGGATGCAATTGCTGGTGAATGTCTCCACAGAGGAATTGATTATAATTCATTTTGATGAACATCATCTTCTCCACATTTTCTGGAAGTAACCTCGTACGCCGATTGCTGACAAGGTGAGCGGCTGCACTAAACACTCTTTCGGAGTACACACTGGAGGGAGGGCAACTTAGGTAGAATAAAGCCAGTTTGTGCAAGGGCCTCCAAATTGCCTCTTTTTCCTGCCAGTAAACGTACGGACTGTCTGACGTGCCTACTTGGATGCGGTCACTCATATAATCCTCCACCATTCTTTCCATGGTGACAGAATCATATGCAGTGACAGTAGACGACATGTCAGTAATCGTTGCCAGGTCCTTCAGTCCGAACCAGATGTCAGCACTCGCTCCAGACTGCCCTGCATCACCGCCAGCGGGTGGGCTCGGAATTCTTAGCCTTTTCCTTGCACCCCCAGTTGCGGGAGAATGTGAAGGAGGAGCTGTTGACGGGTCACGTTCCGCTTGACTTGACAATTTTCTCACCAGCAGGTCTTTGAACCTCTGCAGACTTGTGTCTGCTGGAAAGAGAGATACAACGTAGGTTTTAAATCTAGGATCGAACACGGTGGCCAAAATGTAGTGCTCTGATTTCAACAGATTGACCACCCGTGAATCCTGGTTAAGCGAATTAAGGGCTCCATCCACAAGTCCCACATGCCTAGCGGAATCGCTCTGTTTTAGCTCCTCCTTCAATGTCTCCAGCTTCTTCTGCAAAAGCCTGATGAGGGGAATGACCTGACTCAGGCTGGCAGTGTCTGAACTGACTTCACGTGTGGCAAGTTCAAAGGGTTGCAGAACCTTGCACAACGTTGAAATCATTCTCCACTGCGCTTGAGTCAGGTGCATTCCCCCTCCTTTGCCTATATCGTGGGCAGATGTATAGGCTTGAATGGCCTTTTGCTGCTCCTCCATCCTCTGAAGCATATAGAGGGTTGAATTCCACCTCGTTACCACCTCTTGCTTCAGATGATGGCAGGGCAGGTTCAGGAGTGTTTGCAGGTGCTCCAGTCTTCGGCACGCGGTGGCTGAATGCCGAAAGTGGCCCGCAATTCTTCGGGCCACCGACAGCATCTCTTGCACGCCCCTGTCGTTTTTTAAATAATTCTGCACCACCAAATTCAATGTATGTGCAAAACATGGGACGCCATTCTGCGATGATGTTCCTCAGTTTCCGTAAGAGGTTGTCAGATGTGTGCCTCTTATGGAAAGCAGTGATACAAAGCGTAGCCTGCCTAGGAACGAGTTGGCGTTTGTGAGATGCTGCTACTGGTGCCGCTGCTGCTGTTCTTGCTGCGGGAGGCAATACTTCTACCCAGTGGGCTGTCACAGTCATATAGTCATGAGTCTGCCCTGCTCCACTTGTCCACATGTCCGTGATTAAGTGGACATTGGGTACAACTGCATTTTTTAGGACACTGGTGACTCTTTTTCTGACGTCTGTGTACATTTTCGGTATCGCCTGCCTAGAGAAATGGAACCTAGATGGTATTTGGTACCGGGGACACAGTACCTCAAACAAGTCTCTAGTTGCCTCTGAATTAACGGTGGATACCGGAACCACGTTTCTCACCACCCAGGCTGACAAGACCTGAGTAATCCGCTTTGCAGCAGGATGACTGCTGTGATATTTCATCTTCCTCGCAAAGGACTGTTGGACAGTCAATTGCTTACTGGAAGTAGTACAAGTGGTCTTCCGACTTCCCCTCTGGGATGACGATCGACTCCCAGCAGCAACAACAGCAGCGCCAGCAGCCGTAGGCGCTACACTCAAGGATGCATCGGAGGAATCCCAGGCAGGAGAGGACTCGTCAGACTTGCCAGTGACATTGCCTGCAGGACTATTGGATTTCCTGTGTAAGGTGGAAATTGACACTGAGGGAGTTGGTGGTGTGGTTTGCAGGAGCTTGGTTACAAGAGGAAGGGATTTAGTGGTCAGTGGACTGCTTCCGCTGTCATCCAAAGTTTTTGAACTTGTCAGTGACTTCTGATGAATACGGACATGGTGACGTATAAGGGAGGATGTTCCTAGGTGGTTAACGTCCTTACCCCTACTTATTATAGCTTGACAAAGGCGACACACGGCTTGACACATGTTGTCCGCATTTGTGTTGAAATAATTCCACACCGAAGAGGTGATTTTTTTTGTATTTTGACCAGGCATGTCAATGGCCATATTCGTCCCACGGACAACAGGTGTCTCCCCGGGTGCCTGACTTAAACAAACCACCTCACCATCAGAATCCTCCTTGTCAATTTCCTCCCCAGCGCCAGCAACACCCATATGCTCATCCTGGTGTACTTCAACAGTGACATCTTCAATTTGACTATCAGGAACTGGACTGCGGGTGCTCATTCCAGCACTTGCAGGGGGCGTGCAAATGGTGGAAGGCGCAAGCTCTTCCCGTCCAGTGTTGGGAAGGTCAGCCATTGCAACCGACACAATTGGACTCAACTTGGGGATTTGTGATTTAGATGAACGCACAGTTCTTTGCTGTGCTTTTGCCAGCTTAAGTCTTTTCATTTTTCTAGCGAGAGGATGAGTGCTTCCATCCTCATGTGAATCTGAACCACTAGCCATGAACATAGGCCAGGGCCTCAGCCGTTCCTTGTCACTCCGTGTCGTAAATGGCATATTGGCAAGTTTACGCTTCTCATCAGACGCTTTCAATTTTGATTTTTTGGGTAATTTTACTGAACTTTTGTTTTTTGGATTTTACATGCTCTCTACTATGACATTGGGCATCGGCCTTGGCAGACGACGTTGATGGCATTTCATCGTCTCGGCCATGACTATTGGCAGCAGCTTCAGCACGTGGTGGAAGTGGATCTTGATCTTTCCCTATTTTAACCTCCACATTTTTGTTCTCCATTTTTTTATGTGTGGAATTATATGCCAGTATCAATAGCAATGGCCTACTACTATATATACTGCTCACAACTGAAATGCACCACAGGTATGGATGGATAGTATACTTGACGACACAGAGGTAGGTAGAGCAGTGGCCTTCCGTACCGTACTGCTATATATACTGGTGGTCACTGTCAGCAAACTGCAAAACTAAAATGCACCACAGGTATAGAATCTAGATGGATTGTACACTTGACGACACAGAGGTAGGTAGAGCATGGGCCTTCCGTACCGTACTGCTATATATATATACTGGTGGTCACTGTCAGCAAAATGCAAAACTAAAATGCACCACAGGTATAGAATCTAGATGGATAGTATACTTGACGACACAGAGGTAGGTAGAGCAGTGGCCTTCCGTACCGTACTGCTATATATACTGGTGGTCACTGTCAGCAAACTGCAAAACTAAAATGCACCACAGGTATAGAATCTAGATGGATAGTATACTTGACGACACAGAGGTAGGTAGAGCAGTGGCCTTCCATACCATACTGCTATATATACTGGTGGTCATTGTCAGCAAACTGCAAAACTAAAATGCACCACAGGTATAGAATCTAGATGGATAGTATACTTGACGACACAGAGGTAGGTAGAGAAGTGGCCTTCCGTACCGTACTGCTATATATATATACTGGTGGTCACTGTCAGCAAACTGCAAAACTAAAATGCACCACAGGTATAGAATCTAGATGGATAGTATACTTGACGATACAGAGGTAGGTAGAGCAGTGGCCTTCCATACCATACTGCTATATATACTGGTGGTCATTGTCAGCAAACTGCAAAACTAAAATGCACCACAGGTATAGAATCTAGATGGATAGTATACTTGACGACACAGAGGTAGGTAGAGAAGTGGCCTTCCGTACCGTACTGCTATATATATATACTGGTGGTCACTGTCAGCAAACTGCAAAACTAAAATGCACCACAGGTATAGAATCTAGATGGATAGTATACTTGATGACACAGAGGTAGGTAGAGCAGTGGCCTTCCGTACCGTACTGCTATATATATAAACTGGTGGTCACTGTCAGCAAACTGCAAAAAAAATGCACCACAGGTATAGAATCTAGATGGATAGTATACTTGATGACACAGAGGTAGGTAGAGCAGTGGCCTTCCGTACCGTACTGCTATATATATATACTGGTGGTCACTGTCAGCAAACTGCAAAACTAAAATGCACCACAGGTATAGAATCTAGATGGATAGTATACTTGACGACACAGAGGTAGGTAGAGCAGTGGCCTTCCGTACCGTACTGCTATATATATACTGGTGGTCACTGTCAGCAAAATGCAAAACTAAAATGCACCACAGGTATAGAATCTAGATGGATAGTATACTTGACGACACAGAGGTAGGTAGAGCAGTGGCCTTCCGTACCATACTGCTATATATATATACTGGTGGTCACTGTCAGCAAACTGCAAAACAAAAATGCACCACAGGTATAGAATCTAGATGGATAGTATACTTGACGACACAGAGGTAGGTAGAGCAGTGGCCTTCCGTACCGTACTGCTATATGTATATACTGGTGGTCACTGTCAGCAAACTGCAAATATAAAATGCACCACAGGTATAGAATCTAGATGGATAGTATACTTGACGACACAGAGGTAGGTAGAGCAGTGGCCTTCCGTACCGTACTGCTATATATATATATACTGGTGGTTACGGTCAGCAAACTGCAAAACTAAAATGCACCACAGGTATAGAATCTAGATGGATAGTATACTTGACGATACAGAGGTAGGTAGAGCAGTGGCCTTCCATACCATACTGCTATATATACTGGTGGTCATTGTCAGCAAACTGCAAAACTAAAATGCACCACAGGTATAGAATCTAGATGGATAGTATACTTGACGACACAGAGGTAGGTAGAGAAGTGGCCTTCCGTACCGTACTGCTATATATATATACTGGTGGTCACTGTCAGCAAACTGCAAAACTAAAATGCACCACAGGTATAGAATCTAGATGGATAGTATACTTGATGACACAGAGGTAGGTAGAGCAGTGGCCTTCCGTACCGTACTGCTATATATATAAACTGGTGGTCACTGTCAGCAAACTGCAAAAAAAATGCACCACAGGTATAGAATCTAGATGGATAGTATACTTGATGACACAGAGGTAGGTAGAGCAGTGGCCTTCCATACCGTACTGCTATATATATATACTGGTGGTCACTGTCAGCAAACTGCAAAACTAAAATGCACCACAGGTATAGAATCTAGATGGATAGTATACTTGACGACACAGAGGTAGGTAGAGCAGTGGCCTTCCGTACCGTACTGCTATATATATATACTGGTGGTCACTGTCAGCAAAATGCAAAACTAAAATGCACCACAGGTATAGAATCTAGATGGATAGTATACTTGACGACACAGAGGTAAGTAGAGCAGTGGCCTTCCGTACCATACTGCTATATATATATACTGGTGGTCACTGTCAGCAAACTGCAAAACAAAAATGCACCACAGGTATAGAATCTAGATGGATAGTATACTTGACGACACAGAGGTAGGTAGAGCAGTGGCCTTCCGTACCGTACTGCTATATGTATATACTGGTGGTCACTGTCAGCAAACTGCAAATATAAAATGCACCACAGGTATAGAATCTAGATGGATAGTATACTTGATGACACAGAGGTAGGTAGAGCAGTGGCCTTCCGTACCGTACTGCTATATATACTGGTGGTCACTGTCAGCAAACTGCAAAACTAAAATGCACCACAGGTATAGAATGTATATGGATAGTATACTTGATGACACAGAGGTAGGTAGAGCAGTGGCCTTCCGTACCATACTGCTATATATATATATATACTGGTGGTCACTATCAGCAAACTGCAAAACTAAAATGCACCACAGGTATAGAATCTAGATGGATAGTATACATGACGACACAGAGGTAGGTAGAGCATTGGCCTTCCGTACCGTACTGCTATATATACTGGTGGTCACTGTCAGCAAACTGCAAAACTAAAATGCACCACAGGTATAGAATCTAGATGGATAGAATACTTGACGACACAGAGGTAGGTAGAGCAGTGGCCTTCCATACCGTACTGCTATATATATATACTGGTGGTCACTGTCAGCAAACTGCAAAACTAAAATGCACCACAGGTATAGAATCTAGATGGATAGTATACTTGACGACACAGAGGTAGGTAGAGCAGTGGCCTTCCGTACCGTACTGCTATATATATACTGGTGGTCACTGTCAGCAAACTGCAAAACTAAAATGCACCACAGGTATAAAATCTAGATGGATAGTATACGTGACGACACAGAGGTAGGTAGAGCAGTGGCCTTCCATACCGTACTGCTATATATACTGGTGGTCACTGTCCGCAAACTGCAAAACTAAAATGCACCACAGGTATAGAATCTAGATGGATAGTATACTTGACGACACAGAAGTAGGTAGAGCAGTGGCCTTCCGTACCGTACTGCTATATATATATACTGGTGGTCACTGTCAGCAAACTGCAAAACTAAAATGCACCACAGGTATAGAATCTAGATGGATAGTATACTTGACAACACAGAGTTAGGTAGAGCAGTGGCCTTTCGTACCGTACTGCTATATATATATACTGGTGGTCACTGTCAGCAAACTGCAAAACTAAATTGCACCACAGGTATAGAATCTAGATGGATAGTATACTTGACGACACAGAGGTAGGTAGAGCAGTGGCCTTCCGTACCGTACTGCTATATATACTGGTGGTTACTGTCAGCAAACTGCAAAACTAAAATGCACCACAGGTATAGAATCTAGATGGATAGTATACTTGACGACACAGAGGTAGGTAGAGCAGTGGCCTTCCGTACCGTACTGCTATATATATATACTGGTGGTCACTGTCAGCAAACTGCAAAACTAAAATGCACCACAGGTATAGAATCTAGATGGATGGTATACTTGACGACACAGAGGTAGGTAGAGCAGTGGCCTTCCGTACCGTACTGCTATATATACTGGTGGTCACTGTCAGCATAACTCTGCACTGTACTCCTCCTATATAATATTGCTGGTCCCCAGTCCCCACAATAAAGCAGTGTGAGCACAGATATATGCAGCACACTGAGCACAGATATGGAGCGTTTTTCAGGCAGAGAACGGATGGAGAGAGAATTGACTACATAGGAGAGGAATGAGTTAAACATCTTGTGAGGGGTGGACCTAACTGTGAGGAAGTACAGCCCTTAGGAAAAGGGGAGGGTTAGGATATATATAGGCCAGGAGTGGCCATTTTTGGTCTCTTTGATAGTGATTTGCCTGGGGTTAGTGCTGCTGTGCAGAACTTCACTCCTTTCATTCATTTCTTTGCACTTTATTATTGAATTGTTTACATGGCCTCCAGCCGCCCGCACCGTACCGCTGGTGCCCCAGCTCGTTACCAGTCTGATGAGGCTGGTCCCGGGGCAGGGGTGTTGGGCTCTAATGTCCCTTCCCCTGGGGCCTCTCAGATGGCAGGGGGCGCCAGCCGTAGAGGGCGCTCGGCTGGCGAGCCGGTGGACGGGCCTGCCGCAGCGGGTAGGCACGGCCGTTGTTCCGAGGCGGTCTGGCCTCCCGGAGATGGGCGGGCGACAGCCCCCGCCTCCGGGTCCGGATACGGCTGCAGGGTATTCGGGCGCGCGCCGGCGCGCCCCGCCGGGCGCTCGTCTGTGGCCACTGTCTTTGCTCCCGCTCCCTCACGCTCGCTGGGGCCGGATAGAAGCCCCAGGCGGAGGGGGAGTACCAGGCGGGAGCTCTCGCGGGCGGACGCGTACCTGGCTGGGCCACTCGCGGGGTCATCGGAGGAGACCTCAGCTGAGGGTGCCCGGGCCGGAAGCGATGGGGTGCGCGCACGCCGTGCACGCAGGCCCATGAGCAGCTCTGGCGGCGTCTCTCGCGCACGAGTGCGCGCAGCGGCGCCGCAGCCCTCTGTGTCCCCCCAGCCCTCTTCGTTACGGCCGGATTCCGGTGTGGCGAGGGGGGGGAGGAGGCCTGGCAGAGATCAACCGGGTTGTGAGGGGAATGTAAGGTTAACACCGCAGCCACGGGATAGGGTGCAGCCTGCTCTCTATAGCAATGCTGAGGGCACGGTTTTCAGGTCATCTGTTTACTCCCTGCGCGTGGCCAACCCTGCTGTCGGAGCTAGCTCCGTCCGGCAGGGGAGG
This sequence comes from Pseudophryne corroboree, assembly GCF_028390025.1. NCBI lineage: Eukaryota > Metazoa > Chordata > Amphibia > Anura > Myobatrachidae > Pseudophryne > Pseudophryne corroboree. The sequence continues at coordinate 30,139,111 of NC_086453.1, read as the reverse complement.
GGCCTCCGCGAGGGGGTAGGGGAGGATACAGGCGCAACTCCCAGGGGCCGGGAGCGGGATGGTTCCGGTCGGACAGCCGGTTCTGTGTCTCCGGATCTGGACGATTTTGAGGACTCCCCCCCTCGGGGCCGACCGGGCCGCAGCGCGGAGGGGTCTCAGTTGCCAATGCCCAGTGGTGGGACTAATCGGCGCGTGCCCCCGGCGTGGCGTCCCGCAGGAGACGGCGCAGCGTCCCGGAGTCACGCTGACCCGCCCGGTGCCTTTGCGTCGGCCCTGGCCACGGTGATGGCGGCGCTGGGCCCGCTCGCCGCTGCCCCGGAGCCCGAGGGCGGCTCCAGGGGGGTGGCGGGCGGATCGGGCGCTAATACCATTTCAGCCGCACAGAGAGTAGCGCGCGCGTGTCGAGAGCTGGGAGCGGCCGCGGCACAGCTGCATCTGCAGCCAAGGCAGGACGAGACTGTGCGGTCACCTGGTACGTCTGCCCTCGGCCGGGCTAGGCGCGTTCCACTTTTGTTGTCCGGGTCCTCTCCCCCTCTTCTACCCACAGATCATCAGGAGGATACTGGGCTATCGGAATCGGAAGATGAGGATGCTACGTTCGTCACGCCTGAGGAATCCGGATCCGACCAGTCTACGGCTTCAGGTGAGGTGGAGCAGTCAGGGTCGGTTTCTGGTACGCACTCGTGTTCGCGCAGCTCTTCCTCCTCTTCTTCCTCTTCTTCCTCCTCTTCCCTGTCGTCGGCAGCGTCCGAAGTCAGTAGCACGACTAAGGCGAAGAAGAGGGCTTCCAACTACGCCAAGAAGGCGGCTGGGCAGCAGGAGAGGCGTAAGAGGCGACGGCGGCTTAGCAGGGACTCTCGCAGGGCCAAGAAGCGACGCGACCTGCCCGGCGTGGTCCGCTGCGAATATACTGCAGTCATGCGGGGGCTTAGGGACAGCTGCCGCAAGAAGATTCATAGGGGGGACTATGTAGACGTATTCGTCTTAACCAAAGACACTAAAAAAGATTTCAAGGCGGCAGCTGCTAAGAAGGGCATCGGGGCCGAGGCGTTCTGTACCTTCGATAACTGGCTGGCGGGTTTTTGGGTTTTCGCGGCTTGTTACCTCGAGGACAGGCCAGATGAACACATGAACGTCATTCGGTACCTGCATCTCGTGCATGATATGCACCACACGTCAGCGGGTACCGAATGGCGGAGATATGATGAAGAATTCCGGGAGAAGCAGGACGGGTTGCACGTCATGGACTTTGGGTTCAAGGACGTGGAGGTTTGGCTCAAGGTCACTAGGGCCTCGCAACAGGGCAAGGAGCCCCGGAGCGCAGGGGCGGACGGACACCGCGCTGGGTCGTCCGCCCATGTGCCCGGCGCGGACGGCGGGTCGGCCAAGCCGGGTAGGTCGGCCGTCCGGGCAGGGAGGCAGCCCGCAACGAAAGGAATATGTTTCGCGTTCAACAACGCGACGTGTTCATACGGCAAGCAGTGTCGATTCCGGCATGCTTGCCTCCATTGCGGCGGTTCCCACCCGGCATCATCCTGCTTCAAGAGTAGTCGACAAGGCCCCCGGGCTAAGCAATCATACCCGAGAACGGTATCCGGCGGGAGCGCTCCACAGAGCGCCAACGCCAATTAAGTTAGACGCGATGGGCAGATGGTTGGATTGGTATCCAAATAGGGCTGATGCCATGTTTCTTTATTCAGGTTTTCGTTTTGGTTTCCGCTTGCCTGTTGCGAGCGAAGTTACAGTTCAGGCCCATAGGAACCTCCAGTCTGCTCGAGCCTTACCTTTGGTGCTACGTGAAAAAGTCGATAAGGAGGTCAGGCTGGGCAGGATGGAGGGGCCGTTTACGGCACCCCCAGTGGAGGGCTTAGTCATCTCCCCGGTGGGGGTGGTCCCCAAGAAAACGCCCGGTTCTTTTCGACTGATTCAACATCTTTCCTACCCAGCGGGGGCGTCGGTCAACGACGCCATACCCCCGGCTCATTGCTCGGTAGTGTATCAGTCGTTTGATGAGGCGCTAGATTTGGTCCGCAGCTACGGCGCTGGGGCCCTCATGGCGAAGATTGATGTGGAATCCGCTTTTAGGTTGCTGCCCCTCCATCCGGACTCATTCCGCTTTATGGGTTTCAGGATCGGATCGGATCGGAATATTTCATTGACAAATGTTTGCCGATGGGATGCTCCGTTTCATGCTCGTATTTCGAACGTTTTAGCACCTTCCTGCATTGGTGCGTGGAATCTTCGTCGGGTGGGCACGGAGGTTGCCCACTACCTCGATGATTTCCTTTGTACGGGACCGGCGAATTCGCCGCGATGCGGCAACTTGCTTTTCAGCATACGAGCATTGTTTTGTCACTTCGGAGTACCGGTGGCCGAGGACAAAACGGAGGGGCCGGTGTCTTGCCTGTCATTTTTGGGGATCGAGATTGATACGGTGGCAGGGGTGTGTCGCCTGCCTTTGGACAAAGTGGCTAAGCTTCGCGACGCCATTGGCCGTTTCATGGGTTCGCGCAAGGTTAAGCTGCGGCAGGCGCAATCCTTGCTGGGCATGTTTAACTTTGCTTGTCGGGTCATCCCGATGGGCAGGGTTTTCTGCCGGAAGCTTGAAAGAGCGACCGCGGGGTGTGCCAGGCCGCACCACTTTGTACGCTTGTCCGCTGAGATAAAAAGGGATCTGGCCGTATGGGCCTCGTTCCTGGAGGATTTCAACGGAGTGAGCATATGGCAGGCCCCAACGGTCGACAGCGCTAGATTGCAGCTGTTCACCGACGCGGCAGGAGCCTCCGGTTTTGGTTGCTATCTAGAGGGATCTTGGTGCGCGGCATCATGGCCTGCGGACTGGCATCAAGCGGGTTTGACTAAGGACCTTCTGCTCCTGGAACTTTTCCCCATCATGGTTGCGCTGGAAATCTGGGGCGAGCGGTTAGCGCATCGCAGCATCTTGTTCAGATGCGACAATCTGGGCGTGGTGCACGCGATTAACAACCAGAGGGCAAAATCGCTGGTGGTGCTAAGGGTGCTAGGGCAGTTGCTGTTGACTTGCCTGCGCAAGAACGTGTGGTTTCGCGCGCAACACGTGCCAGGTCTGGAGAATGGGGTCGCTGACGCACTTTCACGAGGGCAATGGGATAGGTTTTGCTTGTTGGCTCCCGAGGCAGACGAAAGGAGTTTTCATTGTCCCGGTTATGTCTGGCAGGTCATCGGGCCGGACTGGAAGGTCTAGCACTGCGATCGGTCGCGCCATCCACGCTTAAAGCTTACGACCAAGCCTGGAGCGAATGGGAAGAATTTGCTAGAGGACGGAAGCAACGAGGTAAGAGCGGGCATCGGATGATGCTTTCTTATATTTGGCAGCTTTATGTGTCAGGCAGGTCTAGAGCGGTGGTTTCCCGGTACTTGGCTGGCATTGCGTTTTTCTGCAGAATTAAGGGCGTTCCCGATGTGACGAAAAGTGGGATTCTGCTTAGGGCGATGAAAGGATGGGCGCGCGTTGTGCCTACGCCGCCTGACAGGAGGCGGCCCATTGATGCGGCCTTGCTGCCGGGCATCATTGGGTCGGTCGGAGCCATTGCATCGTCTATGTTTGAATCGCTGCTTTTTAGATTGGCGTTCTTCATGGCTTACCACGGTGCCTTTAGGATATCGGAGTTGGTAGCGCCTTCTAAGCAAACGGATTCGCGCTTGCTAGTAGGGGACGTGGTGGTGAGTGGGAGGTCCTTGCTGTGCAGATTGCGACGCTCTAAGACGGACCAAGTGGGGAGAGGCCGATGGGTCACCTTGGTTTCAGCACTTGAGGAGAGCATATGCCCAGTGCGGTTGGCAGTGCAATATGAGGCAGTAAGGCCTGATTGTCGGGGGTCGTGGTTGCTGCACTATGACGGGCTGCCATTAACGAAGTTTCAATTTCGGTGGATGATGGGTCGCTGTCTGACGAGCTTGGGCCTTTCCCCCTCCCACTTCGGTACACACTCCTTCCGCATAGGGGCTGTGACGGCGGCTGCGGCGGCGGGTCTTTCAGGGTCGCAAATCAAGGCGGTGGGACGATGGAAGCCGTCCTGTTATAAGCGATACATTCGCCCCGTCGCCTGAGATATTTTGCTAATGCGTAGTTTGTCTTATAAAAATTAGAGTAAGATCATGTTGGTCTTGTGTTTATGCATATGTTATGTTTGCTGTACGTTGGTTTGTTTACCCGTGTGTGATCCTACTCAGGGATTAGCCACTCGCCGCTGCTGGCGTGAGCCGGCAGCGGGGGTCTTGAGTTATTTTGCGATTTTTGCCTGACTTGACGGACTGAATTCTAATCATTAATTCGGCTGATCTGTTCTAATATAAGTCCCTCAGCAGGTTTTATGCTTTCACCTCCAGCTGAGTTACTTCATGTGTTACCCCCTTTTTTATACCCCGCCCTCTTTAATTTTGTTTTGTTTTGTTTTGCCTTTCCCTTCGTGTGTTAATGTTTTGCTTCAAATCAGCTAGAAGCTCGGGAGATCGGCTAGGCCGTGACTGCTGCGACATTTGGAAGCAATAAAATTTTTTTCTTTTTGGCAGATCCTTCAGGTTAACGCAATTACAAGTTATGGCGTAGAATTCTAGTAACAAATTTTACCCCTTTTTCCTCCTCTTCAGGTTGTGTTGCTGATGGCTTGCCCGTTTGGGTGGTCGGCCACTCGTATGTCTTTTGGGCAGCAAGGTTTTTGGCCTCTGATAGGGCTCAGAGGTTTCCTGGAGGTCAGGGAATCAGATGGCTTGGTTGGCGAGGAATGGTGTGGAAAGATCTGATGAGTAGACTAGTCAGTCAGGCCAGCAAGCATGGGGTTCCCAAGGTTTTGGTTGTCCATTTAGGTGGCAACGACCTAGGGAAGAGGACTTCCTTGGAGTTACGGTGGGCCATGATACAAGATCTGGCAAGGGTGGCCGCAGCATGGACCAATTGTATATTGGTATTTTCCCTGATGGTGCCAAGGTTGAGTTGGCGAGGTGTGGAGGACGGACGCGTAATAGATGAGGCCAGGATAAAGGTGAATGGGGCAGTGGCGAAGTGGGTCTTGGCCCACTGAGGTAAAGTGGTTCGCCACCCTAGGATTCGGTTCCGAGACAGTCACCTTTTTCGGCCTGATGGTGTACATCTATCCAATGAGGGGATGATGTTTTTCCTGGAGGATCTGTTCCTAGTGTTGCAGGAGTTAGGGTAGGTTATGGTGGCGGTGCGAGGACTCTGGGATGGAGTCCTTCGCTTTTGGCGGAAAAGAACGGCAGTTTGTTAGTTGTATGGTTTTTATAGGTAGTAAGTTTCAGTGCTATATGGTTTAGGTGCACTCACCTCCATCGACTTAATGGCCGCTCGACCACCCATCCGGGAGGCAGCGGCAGGGCACCCAGGAGCAGTGGGAAGTCACTGTGGGGGTTGTGTTGACACCTATTACCGATTTTGATAGGGTGCTGGACGGTTTCGGTCAGTTTACCATTTTAAGTTTACCAATAGTTTAATAGAGCCGTTCTTTTTTCTGCCACCATTATGCCGGCTGATTCGGCATCTTAACAAACTTTTTTCCAATTACAGGTTTTGCTATGGTTAGGGTCAAATAAATAGCTAGCAATTTTTCTGCCAAAATCAAGTCTCCGTGTCTTTATTTACTGGTATAAGAGGTAACTAAGGTTTACTTGAATAAAGGGGGTCCACCAAATATCACTAGGATGTTTAGGAGAGAGAATTGACTACATAGGAGAGGAATGAGTTAAACATCTTGTGAGGGGTGGACCTAACTGTGAGGAAGTACAGCCCTTAGGAAAAGGGGAGGGTTAGGATATATATAGGCCAGGAGTGGCCATTTTGGGTCTCTTTGATAGTGATTTGCCTTCCCGCCCTCCCGCCCTATGGGTAGAGGTTGTGTTTTGACACGGAGTGCATTGGCGTCTAATTGTTTGGCTGGTTTTATTCGTTGGCTATTTATCGGCGGAAAAGAACGGCAGTTTGTTAGTTGTATGGTTTTTATAGGTAGTAAGCTTCAGTGCTATATGGTTTAGGTGCACTCACCTCCATCGACTTAATGGCCGCTCGACCACCCATCCGGGAGGCAGCGGCAGGGCACCCAGGAGCGGTGGGAAGTCACTGTGGGGGTTGTGTTGACACCTATTACCGATTTTGATAGGGTGCTGGACGGTTTCGGTCAGTTTACCATTTTAAGTTTACCAATAGTTTAATAGATCCGTTCTTTTTTCTGCCACCATTATGCCGGCTGATTCGGCATCTTAACAAACTTTTTTCCAATTACAGGTTTTGCTATGGTTAGGGTCAAATAAATAGCTAGCAATTTTTCTGCCAAAATCAAGTCTCTGTGTCTTTATTTACTGGTATAAAAGGTAACTAAGGTTTACTTGAATAAAGGGGGTCCACCAAATATCACTAGGATGTTTAAAAACTGGTGGTCACTGATCAGCAAATCTCTGCACTGTACTCCTCCTATATAATACAGCTGCTCCCCAGTCCCCACAATTAAGCAGTGTGAGCACAGAAATATGCAGCACACTGAGCACAGATATGGAGCGTTTTTCAGGCAGAGAACAGATAAAACTGGTGGTCACTGATCAGCAAAACTCTGCACTGTACTCCTCCTATATAATACAGCTGCTCCCCAGTCCCCACAATTAAGCAATAAGCACAAATATTTGCATCAACATTAATAAACGGAGAGGACGCCAGCCACATCCTCTCCCTAACATTTCCAATGCACGAGTGAAAATGGCGGCGACGCGCGGCACCTTATATAGAATCCGAATCTCGCGAGAATTCGACAGCGGGATGATGACGTTCGGGCACGCTCGGGTTAACCGAGCCATACGGGAGAATCCGAGTATGCCTCGAACCCGTGTAAAATGGGTGAAGTTCGGGGGGGTTCGGTTTCCGAGGAACCGAACCCGCTCATCACTAATATATATATGTATATTTATTATAGGCTATTTGTTAGTGGACTTACACTGCTCTGCTGCAGTTACTTATATATATGTATAAGTGGATAACGTGCTCTACCTGGCGCAAAGTGTTTTACATGCTTTACCTGGTGCAATGTGTATAATGTGCTCTGTCTGGCGCAAAGTGTATAACATGCTCTACGTGGTGCAATGTGTATAACGTGCTCTGCCTGACGCAAAGTGTATCATGTGCTTTACCTGGTGCAATGTGTATAATGTGCTCTGCCTGGCGCAATGCGTATACCGCGCACTACTTGGCGCAAAGTGTAGAACGTGCTCTGTCTGGCAGAATATGTATTATGTGCTCTACCTGGCGCAGTGTGTATAGGAGGTTCTACCTGGTGCAATGTGTATAAGCGGCACTACTATGTGGTATAATGTGAATTGGCACTATTATGTGGCCACACCCCTTCCCCACTAAGCCACACCCCTAAAATTTTGCTGTGCGCCTGAGGTGCGCACTTTCCATACAGGCCTTCTGAGCAGTAATCCCTCCCATTTGACAGACACAACCCCCTATTAGGGCTGCTTCCATAAATTTCCCGAGCTGGTTTTCGATCCCTATCCGCCCATGGGTATATTCCAGTTTATTTGCATTCCAGCATTAAATCCAAGATTATCTTAATCCCTGAAAATGGAGAAGGGGGTACAAATTCAGAGACGTTGGCCCCTAGTGGCCCCTAGTTTTTCAGTTTGTCCAGTAGTGTGGTAATTACATATATTTGCTTGACGATCTTTCCGTTCCACACCAATATAGGAGTGGAGGTGAAATCCTGTGTGTTGTTCCTGACTGCATGTGCCTCTCTACTTTTTAATCACCTTCTTGACACTGTCCTCTTCCTCTTCTCATAATGTGAAAAGTCATCAAATATGGAGGGGGGATGTTTGTAGCTAGCTATGATTCGGAGAACTTGGCGAGCTTTTTCCAGGGGGACCACCTGTCGCTAAAATGATGGGTTTATTAATCTGTGCATGTCCTGTTTACACAACATAAGGGTGGGTGGGAGGGCCCAAGGACAATTCCATCTTGCGCCTCTTTTTCTTCATTGTATTATGTGCTCTTTGGGGCCTAGTTTTTAAAAGTGCCATCCTGTCTGCCACAGCAGTGCCACTTCTAGATGGGCCAGGTGTTTGTGCCGCACACTTGTGTCACTTAGCTTAGGCATCCAGCGACCTCGGTGCAACCTTTTGGTCTAAAAACAATTTTGTGAAGTGTAAGGTGTTCAGAGTAGACTGGAAATGAGTGGAAATGAATGTTATTGAGGTTGATAATGCAGTAGGATCAAAATTACCCCCAAATTCTATGATTTTAGCTGTTTTGATTCCCCCCCCCCCCCCCCCAAAAAAAAAACCCATCCAGAACCAAAACCAAAACCAAAACCCGAAAGGGTGGTTTTGGCAAAACCAATCCAGATCCAAAATACGAATGGAGATCCAAAACCAAAACACAAAACTCCAAAAGTGCCCGCAGCACATCTCTACTGTTAATGGCACAATAGGACTCTCATTGGTTCTGCACAATGGGGGTCATTCCGAGTTGATCGCTCGCTAGCAGTTTTTAGCAGCCGTGTAAACGCTATGCCGCCGCCCACTGGGAGTGCATTTTAGCTTAGCAGAAGTGCGAACGTTTTTATCACAGAGCGCCTGCAAAAATTTTTTTGTGTAGTTTCAGAGTAGCTCAAAACCTACTCAGCGCTTGCGATCACTTCAGACTATTCAGTTCCGGATTTGACGTCACACACCCGCCCAGCGTTCACCCAACCACGCCTGAGTTTTCCCTGGCACGCCTGCGTTTTTCCGAACACTCCCTGAAAACGGTCAGTTGCCACCCAGAAACGCCCACTTCATGTCAATCCCTCTGTAGCAACCAGTGCGACTGAAATGCTTCGCTAGACCCTGTGCAAAACTGCATCGTTCGTTTTGCCCGTACGTCGCGCATGCACATTGCACCGCATACGCATGCGCAGAACTGCCGTTTTTTAGCCTGATCGCTGCGCTGCGAACAAATGCAGCTAGCGATCAACTCGGAATGACCACCAATATATATAAGAAGCGGGTAACTTATTATTTACTGGTATATGTTTGCTGATATCAGGGTACAGATTGTCACTCTGTTTCCAGTCACTGAATGAGACTAATTGAAAAGCAAGTGCTGTACAATGTATAGTATCACTGATGTACCGGACACGGGATCCGGTCTGAAGATCGACAGTGTCTAGGTCGACAATGTTTAGGTCGACCACTATAGATCGACAGTCACTAGGTCGACATGGATGGAAGGTTGACAGGGTTTCTAGGTCGACATGTGCTAGGTCGACAGGTCTAAAGGTCGACATGAGTTTTTCACATTTTTTTTCTTTTTTTGAATTTTTCCATACTTAACGATCCACGTGGACTATGATTGGAACGGTAAAGTGTGCCGAGCGAAGCGGTAGCAGAGCGAAGGCACCATGCGAGGGGACGCAGTGCACTAATTTGGGATCCCGGTCACTTTACGAAGAAAACGACACAAAAATAAAGAAATCCTCATGTCGACCTTTAGACCTGTCGATCTAGCACATGTCGACCTAGAAACCCTGTCGACCTTCCATCCATGTCGACCTAGTGACTGTCGACCTATAGTGGTCGACCTAAACATTGTCGACCTAGACACTGTCGATTTGATGAACCACACCCCAGGACACATATACATAAACATAGCAGTTGTGAACTGATTCTCCAAATAATAAAAGGTAGAATATTTCAAATTTTGAATAGTATTTCATCAGGTTTATACACCAAATTAGTGACATATTAATGAAATATATTGCTCTTTTAATTATTGCTTTTAATGAAAGTGTTTCCATCAAGCACAGACAATAGAAACCGCCATTAGCTGCGTATTTGCAATTTAATAACTGTTAATAAATAAAGTATCTTTGTGCAGCCTATGGGGGCTGATTCAGACCTGATTGCTACTGTGCATTTTCACACAGCGGGAGATCAGACACAAACTGCGTCTGCGCAATGCGCAGGCACGTCGCATGGCTACAAAGCGGATCGCCGCTCAGTGATGGGTTTGTCCGAATGATCCATTGGCATGGGCGATCGCAAGGAGATTGACAGGAAGAGGGCGTTTGTGGGTGGCAACTGACCGTTTTCAGGGAGTGTTTAGAAAAATGCAGGCGTGTCCAAACGTTTGCGGGGAGGGTGTCTGACGCCAAATCTGGTCCTGAACAACCTGATGTGATCACAGCGGCTGAGTAAGTCCTGGGCTGCGCAGAGACTGCACAAAATCTGTTTGTACAGCTCTGCTACACATGCCATCGCACACTTGCACGGCTAAAATAAACTCACACTGTAGGCAGAGACTATCCGAACGCAGGGCTGCAAAAATCGCTGCCCATCAATCAGGTCTGAATTACCCCCTACATACCAGAGATGGGGAACATTTGGCCCTCCAGCTGTTGTTGAACTACTCATCCCAGCATGCCCTGCAACAGTTTTAGCATGGCCAAATAGCAAAACTGTAGCAAAGCATGCTGGTATGTGTAGTTCAACAAAAGCTGGAGGGCTAAAGGCTGCCCACCCCTGCTATATACCTTTGCAAGGAAATAACTGAGCAGAAAAACAACTGCACAAAAATTTTTTTCACATAATTTTACAATTAAAAAATATTTCCTGTTTGATGGAGACGCGTTCCTGGCATTCTGAACACTTGGCCCAAGGCATGACATGACTTTTGTGCTAGAACACTTCTTTTGACCAACCCCAGCCACATTCTGTACACAGTGCTTATTATGTTTTCCTGACTAGTAAGATTGAAGAAATAGCTCCTTCAAGACCAACTTTTCACAATTGTATTGATTCAGAAATGGCACAACAAAACCCCCCCGATAATTTCGCTTCACAGGAGCTAATAAACATTTTTTTTGGATGATAATCACTTACCCCATAATGCCCTCTAATAATGGTAAAAAATCCATGATATCCATTTTTCGATTCTGATACTGAGTGTGACATTACACAACTAGTCACACTTACAGCAAAGAAACCTTTCCTACACTAACAGTCTATATCCATTCGCATGTGGCAATTCTTTGCCCTCTATGGTCTCTAGAATCTAACCCTAACACACCCCCCCAAAAAAAAAAAAAAAACCTAACCCTAACCTTCACCCGCTGACTAGCCCTAAAGTTGACATTCTGAGAGAGTCAATATTTCACCTGTCAACAGTCTGAGAATATCGTTAACATCATAACTGTAGACATTGTGTTGTCAACATTTTGATTACATGTCATATAGATCTATCACTAAGGGGGAAATTCAGTTAGCTATGGCAATTTACCATGGCTACTTGACCCCCCCCCCCCACCTTCCTCGGGATATTCAATTGTCCCTAATGCTGGTAGTCATCTAATCATTTGTTTTTGTATGCCTGAGGCAGGCAGAAAATAAAATTCCTGATAATCAGCACTTGGTTCCATTATCTTTGCGAAAACACATACTGTAGGTCCGGGAACCTATCCCTATACCTTACACCAGAGATTCAGAAAGGAGATTAAACATTTGCATGTTCCAAAGCGTGGTTCCAACATTTTGTAAGATACACATGGCATTTTATTCTATACCCTACCATAGAGTTAGCCTATGTCTCTTGCACAGTGTTCAGGGCCGTCTTTTCGTATGGGCTCAATGGGCTCTTGCCCAAGGGTCCCAGGAGTTTAAGGGCCCTAGGCAGATAGCTGAGGGTCCCCTCTTTCCAGGGGTACCAGATTTTTGAAAATCGGCCCTGGGGAACCGGAGATATCCGACTTGAAACCAATGGTCCCCATCCAAGCCTGTTAATTGCTCTTCCCAGCCAGATATCTCAGGTTCTGTCTAAATTAGAGTTTTTCTGAGGGTATAATCCAAACGCTGTGACTCTCCCCTTTCAGTGATCACTGGCAGCTTGTCTCTACTATGCCCAGAACCATAGATATCAGCCTTCAAGCAAATGGTCCCTGCTCCAGCTCCACACGGCTAATATGCAGTTTTAGATTTTCGTTGGTGAATTGCTCTGGCTCCTGAATTCTGAACCCCAAGTCCCCAGAACCTTCTGAAAGGTGGGACTCTCTAGTTTTTTATTCCATTTAAAGCTAAGAAATATATTTTCAGTAACTTGAGACATCTGCAGTCAAGCAAGCTGCCCTCCCACCAAAAAATAATAAATATTAAGCCCACTCCACTATCCACCCCTTCCCTACATATTAAACACCCCATAGCACCCTGAAAGTCAAGTACCAGGGCCCCTTCGTTCAGCCCAATGTCCCCTTCTACAGTTTAGCCCCATCTGTGCAGTAAAGGTGATATTTGCAGAAATTATTGCTCCAGGTCCTACATGCTGAGCAGAAGATACAGCACCCCCTACCTCCCGCAGGACATCAAAGCTGACGCTGATAGCACCCCCCACCCCTACCTCTGAAGGATGGGTAGGGGGCCCAGCGCATTGCTGTGCCCAGGGGCCTACACTACTGTTAAGACGGCCCTGACATTGTTATGGACAAAACTTGTCCTAATAATAAAGTTATGACCTAACGAGTTCAACCAAAAGGTCCTGTATATAGGAGTCATTTGATAGCTCAATATTTACAGTAAATGGTTTTGCAGGTCAAAGTAGAAAGACTGCAATGCCTTATATATACTAGCTAGGAACAAATATATAATGTCTACATTAGGGATAGCGTTATAAATATGATTAAAAGTGACACAGAAACCAGAATATGTATGTGCAGCCCAGGGCTGTAACTAGGTGTGGTGCAGTGTGTGCCACTGTACACAGCACCACAGGGTAGAGGTTGCTGTTGGTGGCACTTGTCAATTATCGGTTTTAATTATTTTCACTTGTAGCTTCCCTACTCTTTGAAGCCTTACATCTCCTGACCGTCACTGTCTCCTTCCCCCACCGCTTCCATTGCTAATACCTATACAACATTCCTAAACTTAACTTGAGAGCTCTTTGTTATTCAGCCACACTGTTCTTTATTACATTTCAAGATGCTGACAAACCCGGGATTCAAACCATAGCCTGTGGCATTGCAGTCAGACATTCTATTCATCGAGTCATCTGACCCTGTATAGAAAGCTAAGGAATTCTAACTATTTGAAGCTTACCTTGTACTTTGTGAAAAAAATGATCAGCATTGCGGCTGAGCAGATCTATGTAGTGTGTGGCTGCAAGGGATTAGATGTGTGTTTGCACACTACATAGATCTTCTCAATTGCAATGCTGATTATTTTTTTTACAGAGTACACGTAGTGTCATATAGTTAAAAATTTCATGTTTTTTATGCAGGATCAAATTCTGGGTATGGCAGTATATTGAAATGTGTTTTTTAATAAATATTGTAATTGAATAACAATGAGCTTTCAAGTTAAGTGCATGAATGTGGTACTGTATAAAGAAGATTTGTTTCCAAACCAATCTTCTTGCAGTAATATAGTAACAAGACCCCCTGATGAAGTCAGACCAGACGTGATACCTGATACTTCTACAAAATCCTCAGCTAAGCTATTTTAATATACCTTCCTATCCTTGATACGTATGGCTAATAGATATTTTTATTAAATGTATATTTATAATTTTTAAAATATCTATTTTTTTACGTCCCCCCTTTTTTTCCTATGCTTCCTAGATTGCGTTATTTAAAAAAAAAACCACACAGATACAGATATTAATCTACTTTGTTGCATTATTAACTCTGTGGATTATTAATCCTGTGTTTTGCACTTTCTATGTATATTTGTTTTTTAAGTGTTATTACTGAAATAAACCCTGTACATATCTTTTTATAAATACGTAGTCTATATATATTCACGCCACCAATGGTCGCTTAGAAGTATCTTATTCACTTTTATCTATTTTTTATATTTTACCTGGCACACGTACTAGTGCGGGATACACTTAAGATACAGCAGACACCCTTTATATACCAGGGAGTGGCATATAGAGACTGCACCATAGGGGTACAAACTTGCTGACACATTGTGATAAAAGACTACTGCTTTATTGGCGCTGTTAGTTCTCTATATATATATATATATATATATATATATATATATATATATATAAACATACAGAGGAAAAACCACAGCACTCACCGCACCAGAAGCGGGGCACAGCTATGCACTTACCACTCACAGGGTGGGGTGCATGTAACACTGCACTCTCCACCACAGAAGCGGGGTACACAGCTGTACTTACCACTCACAGGGCGGGGTGCATGTAGCCCATGACCACATCGCTCTAATAAATACAAACAGAGAACCCAGCACTCACCAAAGTAAACTCACTTATCCTCAACAATTCAAGCAATCATCTTTGAGCCAGTGCAATAGGTGACTAGTGTGCCTTTAAAAGCCATAAAGTCTGTGGCAGGTACACATTACATCTAGCAGGCAGATGATGCAGCAGTGTGGTAGTCAGGTTTTAAGACTCTGTGATAGTGTAGGACCTGTATGAAGGTGGGGTACCTTGAAAATCGGTATGCAGGCTTCCGTGCATTGGCCAATCCACCAACTAAACCCCCATCATTTATTTATTGAATTGTTGAGGATAAGTGAGTTTACTTTGGTGAGTGCTGGGTTCTCTGTTTGTATTTATTAGAGCGATGTGGTCATGGGCTACATGCACCCCGCCCTGTGAGTGGTAAGTACAGATGTGTACCCCGCTTCTGTGGTGGAGAGTGCAGTGTTACATGCACCCCACCCTGTGAGTGGTAAGTGCATAGCTGTGCCCCGCTTCTGGTGCGGTGAGTGCTGTGGTTTTTACTCTGTGTGTATATGAAGGGGTTAATCTATGGTTAGCTCTTATTAACCGTGGCCACTAGCTTTCTCATGCACCCCTGTGTGGACTTCATTATCCTGAACCTGTCTCAGCTGTTTTTTTAGCAATCATCTTTGAGCCAGTGCAATAGGTGACTAGTGTGCCTTTAAAAGCCATAAAGTCTGTGGCAGGTACACATTACATCTAGCAGGCAGATGATGCAGCAGTGTGGTAGTCAGGTTTTAAGACTCTGTGATAGTGTAGGACCTGTATGAAGGTGGGGTACCTTGAAAATCGGTATGCAGGCTTCCGTGCATTGGCCAATCCACCAACTAAACCCCCATCATTTATTTATTGAATTGTTGAGGATAAGTGAGTTTACTTTGGTGAGTGCTGGGTTCTCTGTTTGTATATATATATATATATATATATATATGTGTGTATATATATATATATATATATATATATATATAGTAAAACGGGTACTGAAATAAGGGCTCTCAGGCAGGTTTTCCAGTTGCAACCACAGTGTCTTTTACTGGCATCAGACACTGAAGAACATCACACAGGTACATACAGAAAACAAAGAAACAAACATAAAAGGTCCTAGCACTTCCCGTGCTCAGTAGCCATTCTCCTTGCAGCCACACATACGATGCTCTCCTGGCACGGCCAATGTCCACAGTCCCTGACGCTACAAACTGTCCCCTGCTCACTGGTCTCTACCAGGCATTAGCACACAGTGCAGTGTGTGTTTGCTATTTTTAAACCCCTCCTCCAGCAGTTGACTTCCTGCTGTCTTTGGGTCAGTTAGAAGACCAGAATTTCTCTTTCCCACTTTGTGTTTACAAAATCTTGACCTCTGTTTCTCCAGTTGCAGCTGTGCAGAATGTGCAGGTCTTGTTTTCTTCTTCCTTAGAGGGAGCTGATCCCACCAGAATGTGGGCAATTGTGGTGAGACACAAGCCATCTCACCACTATATATATATATATATATATATATATATTATATATAGCAATGCACAGCGGGCGGCACTCACGGCTTTAGAAAGGAACACAGGAATCCATCTGAGCGTGTCAACGTTTCAAAGTTTAGAATCAAACTTTTTCATCAGGACAAATAACAATTAGAAAGTGACTCACCTATATACTAGTGATGAGCGAGGTTCGGTTTTACTCGGTTTTACTCGGTTCTCAAAACGGCATCTTATTGGCTATCTAAAACACGTGACATCCGTGAGCCAATAAGATGCCGTTTTGAGAACCGAGTAAAACCGAGTAAAACCGAATCCGCTCATCACTACTATATACCCCCGCAGGTCCGTCCGTGGCGAGCCGCGACCAGCGTCCCGGCTCAGAAAAAATGATGTCATCGCTGGACGTCCGCCCGCAGCGCGTCCCGGAGATTCCAGCTGAGGGCAATCATATGTAATCATTATATTGTGATAAAAACATACAAAACAAAATACACTACATGTACACCATACACCAATAGGAATATATACAACAATACTGTACACTTATAGCATCATAGAAAAATATATAGAAAAATATGATGCTATAAGTGTACAGTATTGTTGTATATATTTCTATTGGTGTATGGTGTACATGTAGTGTATTTTGTTTTGTATGTTTTTATCACAATATAATGATTACATATGATTGCCCTCAGCTGGAATCTCCGGGACGCGCTGCGGGCGGACGCCCAGCGATGACGTCATTTTTTCTGAACCGGGACGCTGGCCGCGGCTCGCCACGGACGGACCTGCGGGGGTATATAGGTGAGTCACTTTCTAATTGTTATTTGTCCTGATGAAAAAGTTTGATTATAAACTTTGAAACGTTGACACGCTCAGGTGGATTCCTGTGTTCCTTTCTAAAGCTGTGAGTGCCGCCCGCTGTGCATTGCTATATTATTGAGGATTTCTCCTTCAAATGGAGGGCACCGGCTATTTGTAAAATATACTTTGTTCCAAATAAGGAGTGCTGCTGACCGGTTATATATATATATATATATATATATATATATATATACATGCATGCAGGAATCCACGGCATTCGCCATTCGCAGGAGAGGGGTGCACTCACGTACTCCCCACCCATAGTTTCATTCACTGTAATGTTTTAATATACAGCTGGATAAGCAATGGGGTTTTAAAACTGCACCCCAACCTAGGGCTGAGGAGTATGTGAGTGCACCCCTCTGCTGGGAATGACGAGTGCCGTGGATTCTCGTATGTGTTTAATGGGGTTAATTTCTAATTGACCCATTTATGATCATATCTCACTCTCTAAGCTCACCCCTAAGCTCATTTACTTTAAACCAGGGTCAGCTGCTGTTTAGGTGTGTTGGTGACTATCTCACTTTGAAAGTCAAAAGTCAGTTAGCAGGTGAGCTTTAAACCAGGTAAGGACACTTGTTTAGTTGCATTGGTGACTGTCTTACTTTAAAAGCCATAAGTGTGGCAGGTAAGCTTTAAACCATGTGGGCACTGCTATTATGTAGTGTTAGGACTGCTGACATCAGAGAAGCCTTGATGCAGGTAACCGTGGCCCTCATTCCGAGTTGATCGCTCGCTAGCTGCTTTTAGCAGCATTGCACACGCTAAGCCGCCGCCCTCTGGGAGTGTATCTTCGCTTAGCAGAATTGTGAACGAAAGATTAGCAGAATTGTGAATAGAAAATTCTTATCAGTTTCTGAGTAGCTCGAGACTTACTCCTACACTGCGATCAGCTCAGCCCGTTTCGTTCCTGGTTTGACGTCACAAAAACACCCTGCGTTCGGCCAGCCACTCCACCGTTTCTCCAGACACTCCAGCGTCTTTTCCTGGCACGCCTGCGTTTTTCCGCACACTCCCAGAAAACGGCCAGTTACCGCCCAGAAACACCCACTTCCTGTCAATTACACTCCGATCACTTCAACGATGAAAATTGTTCGTTCGGACGTGAGTAAATCTACTACGTTTTGAGCTAAAATACTTAGCGCATGCGCACTGCGTACCATGCGCATGCGCATTTTCGCATTAATCGCTCCGTTGTGAAAATTGGCAACGAGCGAACAACTCGGAATGACCCCCCATGTCTTTGCAAACACATGTAACCAATTCTCTGAAATTCTATT
Source organism: Pseudophryne corroboree (assembly GCF_028390025.1). Lineage (NCBI taxonomy): Eukaryota > Metazoa > Chordata > Amphibia > Anura > Myobatrachidae > Pseudophryne > Pseudophryne corroboree. The sequence goes on along the minus strand of NC_086453.1, from coordinate 30,121,235 downwards.
ACCAGATAGGAAGTATTGTTACAAGTAATAGTCAGTGTGCTGAGGGGATACCAGGGGGGGTGGTGAAGCACCCCCTCTCTCTGTCTGCTGTTTGTTTGTGACCCCTAACCTTTTCTAGCACCTGATATAATTATATCCAGGAATGATTGAGCAGCTACCACTGTTTGTCGTCAAGCTTTAAACCAGGTAAGCACATTTTGTCCTATGAGATAGCAGTTGCCAGGTCTCCAAAAAAATGTATTTGAAAATGTATGTGATAGAGTAAGACTTGCAGTGAAATGGGGTTCCACGAAGTGGGCTGCAAGCTTAAATGCATTATACAATTCATGAACTAAAACCCCATTGTTTATACAGTTGTATTTTAAAATGTTAAAACATTAAGGTTAATGAAACTACTACTAAGGAGAGTGTAGGGTTATATTGACTATTGATAGGTAATACTGCTTTGCTCTCTATGGGGCTCAGAAAAATGTTCAAGCAAGTCAGTGTTACAGATGTATCTTGTAGGTTTTATGCATTTTATAAAATAATTGGTGCATTGATACAATGTTTTAACGACCATCCTAACAATTGACAATTGATCCCTGCCTCTGCTGTTGATATATACATACATATATACCATACTTTCCTACATTTTAATTCTCCTTTCCGGGAGAAGCCCGGAGAGGAGACGCAGCAGGTGTCTTCGGGGGGCAGGGCCGGACTGTGACATCACTAAGCCCCGCATCGGAAAATGCCGCGATTCGCGGGTCGCGGGGAGGGGGCGGGGCTAAAATGACGCGATTTGCGTCATTTTAACCCCTTCTCCACCCGACGGACCCGCGAATGCGGGAGGTTATCTCTCATCCTGCTCGCATCACTAGGGTGCGAGCAGGATGCGGGAGACCTGCCCACTCTTCCGGGGGTGCGGGGGGCTACCCCAAAAAACGGGAGCCTCCCTCAGCTTCCGGGAGAGTAGGTAAGTATGATAGATATATACATACATATAGTATATATACAGTGCTTTTTTTTGTTGCGCCTGTATGCAGCACTATTTCTGGATTGCATGATCTGGGATCATCATCTTTGATTGGCCATTACAATAGGAGACACATAACATCAGTGTGCTTACCACAGCTGCTAAAACAATTCAATAACAGCATGTGGATCCCATACTGATCCCTGCATCTCAGTGACGTGCTGTGAGGTCAGTGGCTGGGGAAGCACTGGTTAGTATCAGAGCCAGAATTACACACATACTACAAACATAATGATGATTGCACAAAACTGAAACATAAACATCTTGATTTAACTGTTTGAATTTTGGACTGTGCTGCAGCCCGACCTCTGGAGCTGCCACTGATCATGACTGCTACAGTAAGTCAGGATGGTCATTTTCAATGGCAAAGCACCCTCAGATCATTAGTGCCCACTGACATCAGAAACACTGAATACATTTATATCCTTATACTGAGAGTATTTTTTAGTGCTACTCAGTCATACTCTAGTTGTCCTAAAGATATTGCCGCCTATGTTCTGTATCATTGTGGGTGGCCGATAATAAAAGACGTCGACATACCTGTACAGGAAATCTCATTGCATCTTCACGCAAGGCTTTTCAGAAGACAGTGCTGAGCAGTAAATGTCCGCCTCTCTTATCTGCTCTCTGTTATATCACCTGTAATGTACGCAGCACAGAGTGCCAAAACAGGAATTTCAGGTGTCAGTCATTTTTGCTTTTCAAATGCCCTTGTTCCTAGTCTGCATTTTTTGTCTCATTTTACCTTCGTCAGCATTTAATGGTTTAAGAACTCAAAAAATTTGAATACAAGATAGAGGAAGTTAAATAATACAGTTTTAAAGGAGAGTGGGGTGTATCCTCTAGTCATCGACTTTGAGATCTCAAGAGGGTACTCTATACTTAACAAGTGACCACATGTGAGGGACGGACATTTAACCCAAATTGCCCCCAATTTAAAGGACAGAATGAAAAGACCCCATTTATCACATTGGATTATAGAAATTATTATATCATACTAGAGATGAGCGGGTTCGGTTCCTCGGGATCCGAACCCCCCCCGAACTTCACCCATTTTACACGGTTCTGAGGTAGCCTCGGATCTTCCCGCCTTGCTCGGTTAACCCGAGCGCACCCGAACGTCATCATCCCGCTGTCGGATTCTCGCGAGATTCGTATTCTATATAAGGAGTCGCGCGTCGCCGCCATTTTCACTCGTGCATTGGAGATGATAGCGAGAGGACGTGCAGTGTTCTCTCAGTTTCTGTGTTCAGTGTGCTGCAAATATCTGTGCTCAGTGTGCTGCAAATATCTGTGTTCAGTGTGCTGCAAATATCTGTGCTCAGTGTGCTGCAAATATCTGTGCTCAGTGTGCTGCAAATATCTGTGCTCAGTGTGCTACAAATATCTGTGCTCAGTGTGCTGAAAATATCTACGTTCTCTGCCTGAAAAACGCTCCATATCTGTGCTCAATGTGCTGCGAATATCTGTGCTCAGTGTGCTGCAAATATCTGAGCTCAGTGTGCTGAAAATATCTACGTTCTCTGCCTGAAAAACGCTCCATATCTGTGCTGCATTGTAGTATATAGTAGGAGGACAGTGCAGAATTTTGCAGACCACCAGTATATATATAGCAGTACGGTACAGTAGTCCATTGCTCTACCTCTGTGTCGTCAAGTATACTATCCATCCATACCTGTGCTGCATTATAGTTGTGCGCAGTATATAGTAGGAGGACAGTGCAGAATTTTGCTGACCACCAGTATATATATAGCAGTACGGTACAGTAGTCCATTGCTCTACCTCTGTGTCGTCAAGTATACTATCCATCCATACCTGTGCTGCATTTTAGTTGTGCGCAGTATATAGTAGGAGGACAGTGCAGAATTTTGCTGACCACCAGTATATATATAGCAGTACGGTACAGTAGTCCATTGCTCTACTTCTGTGTCATCAAGTATACTATCCATCCATACCTGGGCTGCATTTTAGTTGTGCGCAGTATATAGTAGGAGGACAGGGGGTCATTCCGAGTTGTTCGCTCATTATTTTTTTCGCTACGCAGCGATTAATCGCAAACTGCACATGCGCAATGTTCGCAGTGCGCCTGCACCAAGTAAATTAGCACAAAAGTTTGGTATTTTATTCACGGCCTAACGAAGATTTTTCATTGTTCTGGTGTTCGGAGTGTGATTGACAGGAAGTGGGTGTTTCTGGGCGGAAACTGACCGTTTTATGGGAGTGTGCGGAAAAACGCTGGCGTTTCTGGGAAAAACGCGGGAGTGTCTGAAGAAACGGGGGAGTCTGGCCGAACGCTGGGTGTGTTTGTGACGTCAAACCAGGAACGAAACTGACTGAACTGATCGCAGTGTAGGAGTAAGTCTCGAGCTACTCAGAAACTGCCAAGAATTTTCTATTCGCAAATCTGCTAATCTTTCGTTCGCAATTCTGCTAAGCGAAGATACACTCCCAGAGGGCGGCGGCTTAGCGTGTGCAATGCTGCTAAAAGCAACTAGCGAGCAAACAACTCGAAATGAGGGCCACAGTGCAGAATTTTGCTGACCACCAGTATATATATAGCAGTACGGTACAGTAGTCCATTGCTCTACCTCTGTGTCGTCAAGAATACTATCCATCCATACCTGTGCTGCATTTTAGTTGTGCGCAGTATATAGTAGGAGGACAGTGCAGAATTTTGCTGACCACCAGTATATATATAGCAGTACGGTACAGTAGTCCATTGCTCTACCTCTGTGTCATCAAGAATACTATCCATCCATACCTGTGCTGCATTTTAGTTGTGCGCAGCATATAATAGGAGGACAGTGCAGAATTTTGATGACCACCAGTATATATATAGCAGTACGGTACAGTAGTCCATTGCTCTACCTCTGTGTCGTCAAGTATACTATCCATCCATACCTGTGCTGCATTTTAGTTGTGCGCAGTATATAGTAGGAGGACAGTGCAGAATTTTGCTGACCACCAGTATATATATAGCAGTATGGTACAGTAGTCCATTGCTCTACCTCTGTGTCATCAAGTATACTATACATCCATACCTGTGCTGCATTTTAGTTGTGCGCAGTATATAGTAGGAGGACAGTGCAGAATTTTGCTGACCACCAGTATATATATAGCAGTATGGTACAGTAGTCCATTGCTCTACCTCTGTGTCGTCAAGTATACTATCCATCCATACCTGAGCTGCATTTTAGTTGTGCGCAGTATATAGTAGGATGACAGTGCAGAATTTTGCTGACCACCAGTATATATATAGCAGTGCAGTACAGTAGTCCATTGCTCTACCTCTGTGTCGTCAAGTATACTATCCATATGTATGCTGCATGTGCTGTTTGGGGACTATTTTTTAAATCTGCCATCCTGTCTGACACTGCAGTGCCACTCCTAGATAGGCCAGGTGTTTATGTCGGCCACTTGTGTCGCTTAGCTTAGTCACACAGCTACCTCATTGCACCTCTTTTTTTCTTTGCATCATGTGCTGTTTGGGGACTACTTTTTAATTCTGCCATCCAGTCTGACACTGCAGTGCCACTCCTAGATGGGCCAGGTGTTTGTGTCGGCCACTTGGGTCGCTTAGCTTAGTCACACAGCTACCTCATTGCACCTCTTTTTTTCTTTGCATCATGTGCGGTTTGGGGACTATTTTTTAAATCTGCCATCCTGTCTGACACTGCAGTGCCACTCCTAGATGGGCCAGGTGTTTGTGTCGGCCACTTGGGTCGCTTAGCTTAGTCACACAGCTACCTCATTGCACATCTTTTTTTCTTTGCATCATGTGCTGTTTGGGGACTATTTTTTAAATCTGCCATCCTGTCTGACACTGCAGTGCCACTCCTAGATGGGCCAGGTGTTTGTGTCGGCCACTTGGGTCGCTTAGCTTAGCCATCCAGCGACCTCGGTGCAAATTTTAGGACTAAAAATAATATTGTGAGGTGTTCAGAATAGACTGGAAATGAGTGGAAATTATGGTTATTGAGGTTAATACTATGGGATCAAAATGACCCCCAAATTCTATGATTTAAGCTGTTTTTGAGGGTTTTTTGTAAAAAAACACCCGAATCCAAAACACAACCGAATCCGACAAAAAATTTTCAGGGAGGTTTTGCCAAAACGCGTCCGAATCCAAAACACAGCCGCGGAACTGAATCCAAAACCAAAACACAAAACCCGAAAAATTTCCGGTGCACATCTCTACATCATACATATAATGGTGAGGTGAGGTGAGTTGTGTTATGTGTTATAATTTACAGTAAGAGCTATTGTTAATTGAGTCATTGAGACCTGGCCACTGATGAGGCACCAAGCGCAGTTTGCAGATGGCAGCAAACTGCGCACTCACGGACACACACAATGCAGTCACCTCCCCGGTCGATGCGACCGCAATGTGAGTTACAGCAGCGGGTGTTTCTGGGGCGGTGAAACAGCGTTGTGGGGGCAGGGGGAATACGGGGGTGGGCTAGGACCATTTTTGGGCCAGCTGCGTGATGTCAGCGAGGTTGCACTGCAATGGGTCATCCTTAGTTTCAATGCATCCGCAATTAGATTTGCGGACACATCGGGAGGCGGCCTCACACATGATGGGCGACCTTGCCCTGTTCCGGGCAGCCCCCAGCATGTGAGGAGATGAACGCAGGGATCTGGCTGTGTTTGCAGCCATCTGCGTTCATCACTGAATAACCCCCATTATCTATTATACTATGTAATGGCTGCAATTTCTTTATTGGGATTGTGGCCTGAGACTGCTGGGCTGGTCTTATCTACAGAGAGGAAATGCGCCAACACAGAAAGGTGCCCCAACCAGAATGAGACTCCAGTTCAGGGGGTCGCAGCGGTGCATTCGGGTCAGAACTGCACATGTGCTGGTTCCGCAGTGCGCCGTTGGGCCGCTACGATTGCCTTTGCCTGATTGACAGGCAGAGGTGGTCACTGGGTGGGGGGCAAAACGGCGGTGTTTGGCCACAGTTTCGTGGGCGCGGTCCGGCCAACTCAGGCGTAGCTGGACCGAATGGGGGGCGGGCCACAGCGGCTGCGTGACGTCACATGCAGCCGCTGCGGGCCAGGGAGCGATGAGTAGCTCCCGGCCAGCACGCTAAAGCTGCACTGGTCGGGAGCTACTCTTGAAGTGCAAAAGCATCGCTGCTGTGCGATGCCTTTGAACTTCTGTGGGGGGGGGGGGCGGCACTAACATGCGGGGGCGGACTAGCCCTGTGCTGGGCGTCCCCCACATGTCAGTGTGAATGATCGTAGCTGTGCTAAATTTAGCATAGCTACGATCATCTCGGAATGACCCCCTCAATTTTGAGAAGGGTTTGCTGCAATGTGGAATAAATAAAGTTAAAGTGCAATTATCACAACAGAGTAATAAATTACTGTGAATTAATGATTAAAATACACCAATAAATGAAGGTTAAAAACACAATAATTATAGTTTATTTCTCATGTCTCTTCCTCTTTAAATACAATACATAGACAACTAAGCTGAGCTCATAACACTAATATGTACAGAATTAGAGTCCTAATGGCATGATACTGAATAATAAACAACACATGAACTAACAACTTCTACATAGCCTGTACACCAGTAGGTGTGGATCATTGGGTCGACAGTCACTAGGTCGATAGTCACTAGGTTGACCACTATTGGGTGACAATGTCTAGGTCGACACCGGAAATAGGTCAACATGGTCATTAGGTCAACATAGAAAAGGTTGACATGAGTTTTTTTATGTTTTTGTTTTTTTGGGTGTCGTTTTCTTCGTAAAGTGACCGGGAACCCCAATTAGTGCACCGTGTCCCATCGCATGGTGAGTAAAGGTTAGCATTCCCAATCGTAGTCCACATGGATTGTAAAGTATGAAAAAGTAAAAAAACCTGAAAAAACTGAAAAACTCATGTCGACCCTTTTCCATGTCGACCTTGTCCATGTTGACCGAGTGACCATGGCGACCTATAGACCATGTTGACCTAATGCATGTCGACCAATAGTTTTTGACCTAATGAGTGTTGACCTAAGTGCTGTTGCCCTAAAGACCGGATACCAGACCAGTTATACAGTATCATCCTATTCCCAGTACTCATGCTAATACAGGCCTTTGGCAGTCCAGAAATGAAAAAATTCTTATAAAGTAGCCTTTCTCTAGTCATTAGAATCTTTTCTCTCTGCCTCAGATTTCAATGTTTGTACAAATAATTAATTATTATAAATGTATCCAACACTTGACTCTACTATTGTGACACTCACAAGCTAGCATGTCTGGGGATGGTATCGGGATCCTGGCTCTTGGGAACACCAACAGCTGCATACTGACGATCAGTATCCCGCAGAGGCGTTTCTAGAGAGGAGGGGACCCGTGTGCAGACTCCGCCCCCCTCTTCTCCTGCAGCCGTCGCCGCCGCTGCTAGCGCTCTCAGCACAGAGACTCTGGCACAGTGCCAGAGTCTACAGTACATGCGCAGGACTAAAAAAAAATGGCCACCGTGTCATTTTTTCAGAGTCCTGCGCATGCGCTGTAGACTCTGGCTCTGTGCCAGAGTTCTAGTGCTCAGTGCACTAGCAGCATAGCAGCGGCGGTGAGGGCTATAGGAGAGGAGGGGGCCCACACACACTCTCCGATGAACTCCGGAAAGGTAAGTATAGATGAAATGGGTGCAGTGTGTGTGGTGTGGGCCACCTCTGGACCCAGGGGCCCGTGTGCACAGCACACACTGTACCCATTACAGATACGCCAGTGGTATCCCAACACCTACTAAGTAACTATGCTACCCCTAATCCCTATCCTCCATAACCCTAACCCTCCTTATCCACAGCCTCAGGCAGCCTAACCCTTTAGGGTGGTACCTAACTCTCCCTCCCACCCCACAGCCTAGTTGTCCTGACGCCGGAGATGGAGAGGGCAACACTTCACACAAATCAGATAACATTGGACTACACAAAACTTGGCCCTATATGGGTAACCAGGAACAATTCTGAGCAAAAGATGTTTCTTAATAGACTGTAACACTTTCCCGACAGAACTGGACATCCCTTCATGAGCGTTACTACACAATAGCAATGTCATTAATTCACTATCAATTTCTCTAGCGTGTTTTATAACTTACCAGTTGAATTGCTACAATTAAAATATTTGTTTACAAGCGTAATAGGAGAAACAAAATATCAAGATGGCTGCTGTGACGCGGTCATCTATTTCTGTCAATGCTCTCATCTCTGTCTAACAATATATTGGAAAGTACCAGAACGTTTAAGACATCCTGAGGTGACCGTGTAACTGCTTCTGCACCTGACTATGCTATACTATATAGAAAGACCAATCAAGGTTTATAACCTTTTTATGGCACTCATATCCGTGTATCTTTTGATATATACTGTAAGCTAGAACCAGGTGACATAACCCAGCCTATTCTGGATGAAAACACCAACTGCAAGGGTGCCAGCATGAACAACCTATCCAGCTTCTAAGTGATAGAAGAATGGCTCCTGGATTGTAAAGTATGTGCTTATGTGATTGTTGGTTTTGAACATATTTATCTATCTGATTGATCATCGTCTATTTTGTTAAGTAAAAGTCCATATTACTGCTTAGCCCATAACAAACTGTTTTGTCCAAATTCTTTAATTCCATGAATCCAAAGAATGCAGTTCCACCATGAACAATGTCGGAGATGAACCTCCTTCTATCAATCCCTTCAATTGTCTGTACGATACCGTTTGTTTACCAATCGATTGAGAATCCCAGGAAGCAGACAACACACGCAGTTATGTCCACAAAATGAGACTGTAGCTACTTTATTCAGCATGACATTATATAGAAGAAAAGGTACTTGCATGAACACTTGATACACGTCACAAAGTATAACAAAATGCATCTCTTCTCATAACTCCTCTCTTAGTTGACACCCTCCTTCATGTCCTTCACAAGAAGTCTAAACACATAGAAACTGTCTAATAACATGTTTTCAAGACTTATAGCTATGATCTTGCTTCCCACAGAACATACTAACTGTGAAATGTCAGCATTATTATGATTTATTTGCAAAGCATACTTCTTCACTACATCATGGCTGCTACTTAACAAAATGGCTGATACTGCTTAAGCTCAATTCATCTATCTTCTTCAACAACAAGGGACCCTTGGCCAAAGTATATAACGGGTTCTATGAATTACTGTTCTACAATCTTCCATCTTAGAAAAATCAACTCCTAACCCCTGGCTACACATTCTTCCTATCAGCTACAAATCATCCTGGTACTATTTTACTCTCCACTGGCCTGTTGAAAGTTGATGCACATTCCCGTGTGATGCACATTCCTGTCTTTAAAATCCAGTCATTTTGTCAGTCAAACATGAACCATAGTTATTCTTCTCACTGAACATCTTCTTTCGGTTGCTCTTGTACACACTGTAATAACCAGAGACATTTTCCACCAGAATTTTTGGAACCTCCTGCTTGGTCCGTCTTGTCCAAAGCTTGTCTTTCAGTTGGTTTTGGGAACTCTCCCCAGCCGAAACTCGTCATCAGAATTAGTGATGAGCGGGTTCGGATCCTCGGAATCCGACCCGCCCGAACTTCACCTTTTTTTTACACGGGTCCGAGCGACTCGGATCCTCCCGCCTTGCTCGGTTAACCCGAGCGCGCCCGAACGTCATCATCCCGCTGTCGGATTCTCGCGAGACTCGGATTCTATATAAGGAGCCGCGCGTCGCCGCCATTTTCACACGTGCATTGAGATTGATAGGGAGAGGACGTGGCTGGCGTCCTCTCCGAGTCCGTTGTATTATATTAGAACTTAGTTAGTTATAATTGTGGGGAGGATTGGGGACGGGGAGCAGCTGTTAGGGAGTACAGTGCAGGGTTTTGAGTTTAATCCGTTGTTTCTCTGCCTGAAAAAAAACGCTCCACCATATCTGTGCTCACTCAGTGTGCTGCACGATATATCTGTGCTGAGTGCACTGCTCACACTGCCTAATTGTGGGGACTGGGGAGCAGTTATAGCAGGAGTACAGTGCACAGTTTTGCTGACAGTGACCACCAGTCCAGTATACGTTTGTCTGCCTGAAAAACACTGTGGTGTTTTTTTTTTTCTTTCTTCATGCTAGTTTGTTTAGCAGTCTGCTGACACTGCAGTGTCCACCAGGTCCGTTATACAGTATATTATATATATAATTAAGCACTAAGCAGCAGTACGGTAGGCCACGGCTGTACCTACTTCTGTGTCGACTCGTCACTCGTCGTCCATAAGTGTAAGTAATACTATCCATCCATCTACATTGTATACTTGTGGTGTTTTTTTTTTCTTTCTTCATACTAGTTTAGCAGTCTGCTGCTGAAACTGTCCACCAGGTCCGTTATACAGTATATTATATTTATATATAAGCACTAAGCAGCAGTACGGTAGGCCACGGCTGTACCTACCTCTGTGTCGTCACTCGTCCATAAGTATAAGTAATACTATACTATCCATCCATCTACATTGTATACCTGTGGTGTTTTTCTTTCTTCATACTAGTTTAGCAGTCTGCTGACACTGTCCACCAGGTCCGTTATACACACAGTATATTATATTTATATATAAGCACTAAGCAGCAGCAGTACGGTAGGCCATGGCTGTACCTACCTCTGTGTCGTCAGTGCACTCGTCGTCCATAAGTATAAGTAATACTATACTATCCATCCATCTACATTGTATACCTGTGGTGGTTTTTTTTTCTTTCTTCATACTAGTTTAGCAGTCTGCTGACACTGTCCACCAGGTCGGTTATACAGTATATTATATTCATATATAAGCACTAAGCAGCAGTACGGTAGGCCACGGCTGTACCTACCTCTGTGTCGTCAGTGCACTCGTCGTCCATAAGTATAAGTAATACTATACTATCCATCCATCTACATTGTATACCTGTGGTGGTTTTTTTTTCTTTCTTCATACTAGTTTAGCAGTCTGCTGCTGACACTGTCCACCAGGTCCGTTATACAGTATATTATATTTATATATAAGCACTAAGCAGCAGTACGGTAGGCCACGGCTGTACCTACATCTGTGTCGTCACTCGTCGTCCATAAGTATAAGTAATACTATACTATCCATCCATCTACATTGTATACCTGTGGTGTTTTTTTTTTCTTTCTTCATACTAGTTTAGCAGTCTGCTGCTGACACTGTCCACCAGGTCCGTTATACAGTATATTATATTTATATATAAGCACTAAGCAGCAGCAGTACGGTAGGCCATGGCTGTACCTACCTCTGTGTCGTCAGTGCACTCGTCGTCCATAAGTATAAGTAATACTATACTATCCATCCATCTACATTGTATACCTGTGGTGGTTTTTTTTTTCTTTCTTCATACTAGTTTAGCAGTCTGCTGACACTGTCCACCAGGTCCGTTATACAGTATATTATATTCATATATAAGCACTAAGCAGCAGTACGGTAGGCCACGGCTGTACCTACCTCTGTGTCGTCAGTGCACTCGTCGTCCATAAGTATAAGTAATACTATACTATCCATCCATCTACATTGTATACCTGTGGTGGTTTTTTTTTCTTTCTTCATACTAGTTTAGCAGTCTGCTGACACTGTCCACCAGGTCCGTTATACAGTATATTATATTTATATATAAGCACTAAGCAGCAGTACGGTAGGCCACGGCTGTACCTACCTCTGTGTCGTCACTTGTCGTCCATAAGTATAAGTAATACTATACTATCCATCCATCTACATTGTATACCTGTGGTGGTTTTTTTTTTCTTTCTTCATACTAGTTTAGCAGTCTGCTGACACTGTCCACCAGGTCCGTTATACAGTGTATTATATTTATATATAAGCACTAAGCAGCAGTACGGTAGGCCACGGCTGTACCTACCTCTGTGTCGTCCATAAGTATAAGTAATACTATACTATCCATCCATCTACATTGTATACCTGTGGTGTTTTTTTTTTCTTTCTTCATGCTAGTTTAGCAGTCTGCTGCTGACACTGTCCACCAGGTCCGTTATACAGTATATTATATTTATATATAAGCACTAAGCAGCAGTACGGTAGGCCACGGCTGTACCTACATCTGTGTCGTCACTCGTCGTCCATAAGTATAAGTAATACTATACTATCCATCCATCTACATTGTATACCTGTGGTGTTTTTTTTTTTCTTTCTTCATACTAGTTTAGCAGTCTGCTGCTGACACTGTCCACCAGGTCCGTTATACAGTATATTATATTTATATATAAGCACTAAGCAGCAGTACGGTAGGCCACGGCTGTACCTACCTCTGTGTCGTCACTCGTCGTCCATAAGTATAAGTAATACTATACTATCCATCCATCTACATTGTATACCTGTGGTGGCTTTTAGTTGTGCGCAAAATATGGAGAACAAAAATGTGGAGGTTAAAAAAATAGGGAAAGATCAAGATCCACTTCCACCTTGTGCTGAAGCTGCTGCCACTAGTCATGGCCGAGACGATGAAATGCCATCAACGTCGTCTGCCAAGGCCGATGCCCAATGTCATAGTACAGAGCATGTAAAATCCAAAACACAAAAGATCAGTAAAAAAATGACCCAAAAATCAAAATTAAAAGCGTCTGAGGAGAAGCGTAAACTTGCCAATATGCCATTTACGACACGGAGTGGCAAGGAACGGCTGAGGCCCTGGCCTATGTTCATGGCTAGTGGTTCAGCTTCACATGAGGATGGAAGCACTCATCCTCTCGCTAGAAAAAAGAAAAGACTTGCGGCAAAAGCACAGCAAAGAACTGTGCGTTCTTCGAAATCCCAAATCCCAAAGGAGAGTCCAATTGTGTCGGTTGCGATGCCTGACCTTCCCAACACTGGACGGGAAGAGCTTGCGCCTTCCACCATTTGCACGCCCCCTGCAAGTGTTGAAAGGAGCACCCGCAGTCCAGTTCCTGATAGTGAAATTGAAGATGTCAGTGTTGAAGTACACCAGGATGAGGATATGGGTGTTGCTGGCGCTGGGGAGGAAATTGACAAGGAGGATTCTGATGGTGAGGTGGTTTGTTTAAGTCAGGCACCCGGGGAGACACCTGTTGTCCGTGGGAGGAATATGGCCATTGACATGCCTGGTGAAAATACCAAAAAAATCAGCTCTTCAGTGTGGAAGAATTTCAACAGAAATGCGGACAACAGGTGTCAAGCCGTGTGTTGCCTTTGTCAAGCTGTAATAAGTAGGGGTAAGGACGTTAACCACCTCGGAACATCCTCCCTTATACGTCACCTGCAGCGCATTCATAATAAGTCAGTGACAAGTTCAAAAACTTTGGGCGACAGCGGAAGCAGTCCACTGACCAGTAAATCCCTTCCTCTTGTAACCAAGCTCGCGCAAACCACACCACCAACTCCCTCGGTGTCAATTTCCTCCTTACCCAGGAAAGCCAATAGTCCTGCAGGCCATGTCACTGGCAAGTCTGACGAGTCCTCTCCTGCCTGGGATTCCTCCGAAGCATCCTTGAGTGTAACGCCTACTGCTGCTGGCGCTGCTGTTGTTGCTGCTGGGAGTCGATCGTCATCCCAGAGGGGAAGTCGGAAGACCACTTGTACTACTTCCAGTAAGCAATTGACTGTCCAACAGTGCTTTGCGAGGAAGATGAAATATCACAGCATTCATCCTGTTGCAAAGCGGATAACTGAGGCCTTGACAACTATGTTGGTGTTAGACGTGCGTCCGGTATCCGCCGTTAGTTCACAGAGAACTAGACAATTTCTTGAGGTAGTGTGCCCCCGTTACCAAATACCATCTAGGTTCCACTTCTCTAGGCTGGCGATACCGAGAATGTACACGGACGTCAGAAAAAGACTCACCAGTGTCCTAAAAAATGCAGTTGTACCCAATGTCCACTTAACCACGGACATGTGGACAAGTGGAGCAGGGCAGACTCAGGACTACATGACTGTGACAGCCCACTGGGTAGATGTATTGCCTCCCGCTGCAAGAAAAGCAGCGGCGGCACCAGTAGCAGCATCTCGCAAATGCCAACTCTTTCCTAGGCAGGCTACGCTTTGTATCACCGCTTTCCAGAATAGGCACACAGCTGAAAACCTCTTACGGCAACTGAGGAAGATCATCGCAGAATGGCTTACCCCAATTGGACTCTCCTGGGGATTTGTGACATCGGACAATGCCAGCAATATTGTGAGTGCATTACATCTGGGCAAATTCCAGCACGTCCCATGTTTTGCACATACCCTGAATTTGGTGGTGCAAAATTATTTAAAAAACGACAGGGGCGTGCAAGAGATGCTGTCGGTGGCCAGAAGAATTGCGGGCCACTTTCGGCGTACAGGCACCGCGTACAGAAGACTGGAGCACCACCAAAAACACCTGAACCTGCCCTGCCATCATCTGAAGCAAGAGGTGGTAACGAGGTGAAATTCAACCCTCTATATGCTTCAGAGGATGGAGGAGCAGCAAAAGGCCATTCAAGCCTATACATCTGGCCATGATATAGGCAAAGGAGGTGGAATGCACCTGTCTCAAGCGCAGTGGAGAATGATTTCAACGTTGTGCAAGGTTCTGCAACCTTTTGAACTTGCCACACGTGAAGTCAGTTCAGACACTGCCAGCCTGAGTCAGGTCATTCCCCTCATCAGGCTTTTGCAGAAGAAGCTGGAGGCATTGAAGGAGGAGCTAAAACAGAGCGATTCCGCTAGGCATGTGGGACTTGTGGATGGAGCCCTTCATTCGCTTAACCAGGATTCACGTGTGGTCAATCTGTTGAAATCAGAGCACTACATTTTGGCCACCGTGCTCGATCCTAGATTTAAAACCTACCTTGGATCTCTCTTTACGGCAGACACAAGTCTACAGAGGTTCAAAGACCTGCTGGTGACAAAATTGTCAAGTCAAGCGGAACGCGACCCGTCAACATCTCCTCCTTCATATTCTCCCGCAACTGGGGGTGCGAGGAAAAGGCTACGACTTCCGAGCCCACCCGCTGGCGGTGATGCAGGGCAGTCTGGAGTGACTGCTGATGCTGACATCTGGTCTGGACTGAAGGACCTGCCAACGATTACTGACAAGTCGTCTACTGTCACTGCATATGATTCTCTCACCATTGAAAGAATGGTGGAGGATTATATGAGTGACCGCATCCAAGTAGGCACGTCAGACAGTCCGTACGTATACTGGCAGGAAAAAGAGGCAATTTGGAGGCCCTTGCACAAACTGGCTTTATTCTACCTAAGTTGCCCTCCCTCCAGTGTGTACTCCGAAAGAGTGTTTAGTGCCGCCGCTCACCTTGTCAGCAATCGGCGTACGAGGTTACTTCCAGAAAATGTGGAGAAGATGATGTTCATTAAAATGAATTATAATCAATTCCTCCATGGAGACATTCACCAGCAGCAATTGCCTCCAGAAAGTACACGAGGACCTGAGATGGTGGATTCCAGTGGGGACAAATTAATAATCTGTGAGGAGGGGGATGTACACAGTGAAAGGGGTGATGAATCGGACGATGATGATGAGGTGGACATCTTGCCTCCGTAGAGCCAGTTTGTGCAAGGAGAGATTGATTGCTTCTTTTTTGGTGGGGGCCCAAACCAACCAGTCATTTCAGTCACAGTCGTGTGGCAGACCCTGTCGCTGAAATGATGGGTTCGTTAAAGTGTGCATGTCCTGTTTTTACAACATAAGGGTGGGTGGGAGGGCCCAAGGACAATTCCATCTTGCACCTCTTTTTTCTTTCATTTTTCTTTGCGTCATGTGCTGTTTGTGGAGTATTTTTTTGAAGGGCCATCCTGCGTGACACTGCAGTGCCACTCCTAGATGGGCCAGGTGTTTGTGTCGGCCACTAGGGTCGCTTAGCTTAGTCACACAGCTACCTCATTGCGCCTCTTTTTTTCTTTGCGTCATGTGCTGTTTGGGGAGTATTTTTTTGAAGGGCCATCCTGCGTGACACTGCAGTGCCACTCCTAGATCGGCCAGGTGTTTGTGTCGGCCACTAGGGTCGCTTAGCTTAGCCATCCAGCGACCTCGGTGCAAATTTTAGGACTAAAAATAATATTGTGAGGTGTGAGGTGTTCAGAATAGACTGAAAATTAGTGGAAATTATGGTTATTGAGGTTAATAATACTATGGGATCAAAATGACCCCCAAATTCTATGATTTGAGCTGTTTTTTAGGGTCTTTTGAAAAAAACACCCGAATCCAAAACACACCCGAATCCGACAAAAAAAATTCGGTGAGGTTTTGCCAAAACGCGTCCGAACCCAAAACACGGCCACGGAATCGAACCCAAAACCAAAACCCAAAACCCGAAAAATTTCAGGTGCACATCACTAATCAGAATTGCTATCCAACATGAAGGGCCTGATTCCACGGTGTAAGCACTGCCAATGTTGGATGTAGTGGAGCAATGTTTTGTTACTACAATAAGTCACACCACACCTGCATCCCCTTTGTGTCTTTACAGAATTGCAGTTGTAATTTCAGGCGCACGGAGGAAGAAGGGTAGCGAACATTTAGTTGGCATACCTGGGTGGTGACAGGGAGGTGTTTTAGCTCATGCGCATACATAGTCTGCCTTATGGACTCGTTATGGTAGTCATGTGGGCATGTATTTCAAAGTGATGATGCTCTACTGCTCACATAGGAGGCCAAGCTCGGACGGAGAATCTGCACCTTCGAGCATCTTAGGGTTATATCTATGGACACAACAATCAGAATTACTGCGCGAACAGATGCTGACAGTGTGCATCTCAGTTCTTGCACATTTGGACAAGGGAAGGACTCTGTATAAGCATTTGAATAAAGTTGCAAGCGGGCAACAGCCAATAGATACCGTAGCGAGTGTTTCTGCGTCCACCTCTAAATCAGGGCCGAAATGCTTTGGTGAATGAGCACTTTTCTCTGCAAGTTTCTTGTGAGTAACAGGTTCACAATGTTTTATAAGAGCTGCTGTCTAGTTTTCTTGAATGGTTGAAAATGAGCGCTACAAAAAGGTGTATGAATGTGTCTAGGCCAGTGGTTCCCAAACTTTTCTGAATCTCGGTGCCCTAGAGTATCAGAATTTTTTTCACAGCACCCCTAGGCCATAAGTTTCTTTCTGAAAAATTTAGAAAGAAGTATTAAATTAAGCAAATTGGGTTTATATGTTATAATTAGGTTAAATTGTGTGGTGAGGAACAATATTTGCTTCTGTCTGTCCACAGGGGGGAATCCAGTTGTGGGCACAGGGTGCAAGTTGCTGTTGCAATGGCATTAAAATCATATCTCGCACCCGTCGAGGCCCACTCTCCTCCAGAATTCACACAATTTTGTATGCCGAAATATGGGGCCTCAAACAGAGTTGTGCTAATCTGAGCTGCCATAAAGTGCATCTGTTGCCGCACTACAGTAATTTGTGGGGGCGAGAGCATTACCCGCAACTGGAATCCCCACTAGAATTAAGTTACCTTTAAAGCAGTGTTTGGTGGCCACATACTGTTGTAGTGGTATGTTCAACATATTTATCAATGACCTAGAAATAGGCCTGGAAAGCACAGTGTCAATCTTTTCGGATGATACTTAACTGTGTAGGGTAATTAATTCAGAAATAGATGTGTAGTCTCTGCAGAATGATTTATCTAAACTTGAAATCTGGTCGTCTAAATGGAGAATGAGGTTCAATACAGAAAAAATGCAAGGTTATGCATTTCGGGACAAAAACAAACTTGCATCTTACGTATCAAATGGGGAAAGTCTAGGGGTAACTGTTTTGGAAAAAGATTTGGGGGTACTCATTGATAATAGGCTTAATAACCGTATACAATGTAAAGAAGGCAAGTAAGGTGTTAGCGTGCATAAAACGGGGAATTGAGACAAGGGATGAGGATGTAATCCTGCCGTTGTACAAATCATTGGTGCGTCCGCACCTGGAATATTGTGTTCAGTTTTGGGCACCACTGTATAAAAAAGATATTGGTGAACTCTAAAGGGTTCAAAGATGAGCTACTAAATTAATTCAAGGGCTAGAGGGACTGGATTATGAGGACAGGCTTACTAGGTTGAATATGTATACACTGGAAAAGAGGCAATTAAGAGGAGACATAATTAATATCTTCAAATATGTAAAGGGGCACGCCAAAGAGTTATCAGAGGAATTATTTATTAAAATAACTCTGTATAGGACACGTGGGCACTCGCTGAGGCTGGAGGAGAGAAAATTCTTTACGCTACATAGGAAAGGGTTCTTCACTGTTAGGGCAATAAGGATTTGGAATTCCCTGCCAGGGAAGGTGGTAATGGCGGACTCTGTAAATGCATTTAAAAAAGGATTGGATACATTTCTGATTGAAAATGATATCCAAGGTTATAACATTTAAAATATTGATGTGGATAATCCGGGCGTAACATGATTTATAGTTATTAACTAGTCATAAAACATTACTTCAGCAGGTACATTATAATCAGCTCAACTTAATAGAGAATACAGGTTGAACGCAATGGCCATTTTGCCTCTATTCAATCTCAATTACTATGTTGCTATGTTAAGTGATGTCAGACAATGTATTACAGTAGTTTCAAACTTAGCCTATTCCTCAGAAACAAATGTCTGTCTCCTCAACAAGGTGTCTCTGCAAAACCTATGGTCATTTTTAGGAGGTTTGTCTTCTGTTTTTCACAGTAATCTACACTATGTAGGAAGCGTTGGCACAACAAGAGGTGGCACCGCAACCAAATCAGCCACAACAGAAGCACATGTCAATAATAGTATATGCAATTAAGTGTTATGATGATTGATGTATGATGAGGATTCATTAAAACAACTGGATCAGCGTGGCCTAGCGGGCTTGTGGAGAAGACGTGCTGCCGCTGTGCTCCGGAATCCATCTCCCTTTACCATCCTGGGAGCGGAGTCATGGCGGTCCCCGGCACCATACCCACATTCCATCAGGGCCAGTGAGGTCCGAGGTAGCCGGCGGCGGTAGCAAGAGACCGAAGAACATCGTGGTCAGAGCCCGCGGACTGCGGCCTACCCCGCTGTCGGAGGCCGCAGCCTCGATTTCTACAGCCTGGATCCCGAAATCGGGCCTCACCGCAAACGCGCCGTCCGGCGCAGGGAGAGGTCCAGCGGTGCACCAGGACCTGGAGGGGCCCCCAGACGCTGCCTATATCAAGAAGGAGGGGTTCTCGGCTGAGGCCCCTCACAAGACCCTCACCTACTACCAGCAGTCTCCCATCACTGCTGCAGACACTGCTACACTTGTCTGCTTGGGACACTGCAAGAAGGAGAAAGAGGTGGAGGGGGGCTCTTACATTTCATCTTATCTCACGGCAGTTGTTGGCTGGCCAGGCTGCCTAACGTTACTTATTGGAAAGTGACACTCTTCTGCTGTTTTCTTTATTTTATTTAGGTTTTTTTTTCCGATCCACGACCGTGGTAGCTATGGATAAATACATGGCCAGACAAGCCAAAGGCACAAGGAGGGGCCAGACGGGGAAGGGTCGTGGTGCTGACACACCATCCCCTGCTTCACCCGCTTCCCCCGGTGTTCGAAGGAGTGACGCTGCAAGTGGATTAATCCCTGAAGTTGCTTCTGGTGCGATAGCTACCGTGCTCACCTCTCAAGAATTAACTGCCCTCCTGGCTTCACTCTTTGACCAAAAATTAGCACCGATCAAAGATTCTATTGACTCGGCGCTTACGCAACTCACCAAACGCGATCAACGTCTCTCTGAAGCGGAACAACGCATATCAGATTTGGAGGACGAGCTCACAACGGCCAAGGCCACTCTTGCTGATCAAGACAAGTCGGTATCGTCAATGGCGGACAAGCTAGAAGATTTAGAGAACAGGAATCGTAGAAATAATGTCCGTATCATAGGGCTGCCGGAAACAGTCAAGTATGCGGATTTGATGTTGTTGGTCTCTGAGTGGCTACCGCAGGATATGGGATGTGTTCCAACTGGCTCATCGTTGTTGGTGGAAAGGGTGCATCGGATCGGTCCAGATAGAATGCCTAATAGAGATCGTCCCCGCCCTGTCATAATGCGAGTTTTAAATTATGCCGACAAAGTGAAGCTGCTGGAGGCTTATCGTAAACATGCTGACCTGCGCTATCAGGGTGTAAGACTCCTCCTATTCCAAGACTTTTCATATTTGGTAGCCATGAAGCGACGTGAATACACCCCGACCTGCAAGAAATTATTTGATTTGGGATGCCGATTCTCATTATTATATCCTGCTAAACTTCGTGTTTTTCATAATAGCAAACCCCATTTCTTTGATTCACCCCAGGCGGCCAAGAACTTTGTGGACTCCTTGTCCCTCAGATCCTCACCAAGGAGATCAGACGAGGATTGATGATGAGTAACATTGTTTATATTGCAATTTTCCTACTGAATTCACATTCAGGTCTTTCAGTACTATTCCTGATCTTATTGCCCGCTCTGCCTCTACCTCCGGGTTTGATATAGAGTGGCGGACCAGGAATTGTGGTTATAATGTATACTTGTTTTCTTTTTTCCTTTTATCACAACAGTTTTTGCCACTCCAGCGGCTTTGCATTGTTATGTTGTCTCATTACTATCACGGTTGGATTACTACTGTTGGTGTGTTGTTTCATGCCAGGTTCTCTACCCCCCTATCCCCTCTTCTCTGGTCTTTAAACTATTGTCTTTGTCTTTGGCAATCGGATAGATTGCCCTCCTGGGTTTAAAAAAGTTATCAGATGTTTTGGAGATTAATTATTTGGTTTAATGGTTCAGTTATGAGACATTTGTACACAGGTTTGGCAAGACACTCTAGGTACCCACATGGTTGTTCCCGCCCGCTCGCTGGGACGGGCTGGACACGCCTATGTTTTATTTTTATGACTATTATTTTGTGGCCTAGAGTGGGTATTGGATAGTATGCCTGCACAATTAGACAGCTCCACTAGGACTCAGTCCACCTTAAAATTTGTCACGTGGAATGTTGAGGGTTTGAACTCTCCTGTTAAGAGACGAAAAGTATTGTCACATTTAAAACGTCTTCAGGCAGACATTGTGTTTCTACAAGAGACCCATTGGGACATAAAAGACCCTAATACTCTTAGGGGACCCTGGGTGGGAGACGTTAGAGCTGCCTCATTTACTGCAAAACGTAGGGGGGGGTTTGATTTTATTTAGGAAACATTTACCTTATACAATTACTGATTCATGGGTGGATCCGGATGGGCATTTCCTTTTTGTTAAACTGTCGCTTCTAGGCTCTATATATACATTGGCAGCGCTTTACGCGCCAACAGGTGCGACTTTCCCCTTTTTTGCAAATATTTATTCGAAGTTACAGGACTGGGCGGAAGGGGACATACTGATAGGAGGCGATTTTAACTGTGTCCTTGCGAGAAGCCTAGATCGCTCCTCTGGTCAGGGGTTGGAGGGGGAGGTCTCCTCCCTAACCTTTCTAAGAGATTCATTACAGCTGTGTGATCCATGGAGATGCCAGCATCCAGTTGCATGGGAATATACCTTTTACTCCCACCCCCACCATACTTCCTCACGCATTGATTTTTGGCTGCTTTCCAATACACTCTATCATAGAGTGGTGGACTCCGGTATAGGCCCCATCACTCTTTCAGACCATGCTCCGGTCTGGGTGACCTTGTCACTCACAGACCCGCTACTCACTTCCTATAATTGGAGATTCCCCGCCTACCTAGCTAAGTCGGCTGAGTTTCGTAGTCATTTAGAGACTGCCTTTAGTAACTATGCACAAGATAACGCGGGTCATTTAGATAATATTCAGCTGTTTTGGGCAGCAGCGAAGCCAGTAGTTAGAGGTCAGGTGATGGAATATGTGGCCAGGAAACGAAAACGACTATCACAAATTATTGAAAATCATAGTACATTGTTGACGGCGGCTTACGCTGACATGTTACAGTCGAGTTCAGTGACCTCTCGTCAACGCTACTCGGAGGCTAAACATGCGTATGATACTTTATGCACTGATCGAGCCCAATTCGCTCATGATGTTCAACGCAGTAAGTATTTTCACGGGTGCAATAAATCAGGGAGACTGCTTGCCAACTTGATACGCTCATATAATGCCCCTACCCGTATATTGCGAGTGGACTCTCCACACGGATCGGTGATTACTGAACCGTTGGAGATATCCAATCATTTTAGAGATTATTACCGGCTATTATATGACTCTTCACCTGACTCTCCATGTGAGGGGGATGAATTCCTTGCCAAGGCGGAGTCCCCCCTTCTTACGGAGTGTGAGCGAGATTTATTGACGGCACCTGTTACAGACGTAGAATTATCTTTTTTAATTAAATCATTGGTTAAAGGCAAGTCCCCCGGCCCCGATTGTTTTGGGGCTGAGTACTACCAACTCCTCTCAGACAAGTTGTTGCCCCCATCTAGTTAAGTTATTTAATTCTTTGCTTTCTGGTGGAAACCCCCCCTCGAACTTCACCCAGGCTAGAATTCTAGTAATCCCGAAACCGGGCAAGGATCCTGCACAGGTACAATTGTATCGACCTATCTCTTTATTAAACCAGGATCTAAAACTTTTTACTAAATTGTTGGCGCAGCGTCTGCAGAGCTTTCTTCCCAGGATATTGCACCCTGCCCAAAACGGCTTTGTTAAAGGCAGAACTTCGGTTCACAATGTGCGTATGCTGGTGGCGGCGTTACATCATTGTCACCAACTAAACGATAGAGAAGCCATAATTGTTAGCTGTGATGCTGACAAGGCTTTTGATAGGGTTCCTGGTCACATATTTCACGCATACTCCATAACCAACAATTTGGCGCGAAATTCATTAATGTCTTTAATATGTTATACTCCAATCCGGTAGTCTATTTGACTATTAATGGCCTAAACTCATCCCCTTTTAAATTATCTAGGGGCACTCGTCAGGGATGCCCGCTTTTGCCACTGTTGCTCAATTTGGCACTTGACCCATTACTTAGAGTATTTTGCAGAGAGAAAGCGTGGAGGGGCATTGGATTAGGTGCTTCAGAGATTAAGGTGTCTGCCTTTGCAGATGACATACTTTTATATTTCAGTAATCCAAAACAAGCCCTCCCTTTCTTAAAGCATATCCTGAATGACTTTCAGTTGATATCTGGTTTTACGATTAATTTTGCAAAAACAGAGGCTCTAGCGTTACATGATATGGCTAAATCTGGTTGGGGGGACTCCATTCCCTTTTGTTGGGCTCAGGACCATCTACTGTATTTAGGTCTCCGTTTTCCAAGGGATACCACCACCCTATATACGATTAATTACACCTATTCGGTTGCTCAAATGCTGGCGGATTTTAAACGATGGAGACATCTACCGCTGTCATATATTGGGAGATGTCACTTGTTCAAGATGGTCTCTTTTCCTAGGTTTTTGTATCCAATCCAGATGTTACCATTTTTACTGACCAAAAATGATGTTACTATTATTAATAGAGCCTTATCAAAATTTATTGGGGCGGGAAAACGCCCTCGCATTTCCCTTTTTAGATTACAACAACCAATTTCTTTCGGAGGGATCAATTAACCTAACATGCAAGACTATGCACTAGCTTCCAATCTAAGATATGCGCTTGATTGGATAGATGAGACCTCAGCCTTTGTCAATTTGAATATAGAACAAGACTTTCTTGCTCGGGGCTCCTTGATTTCTATTCTACATACCTCCCCGCTCTCTATACCTATAGAGGTTAAAAGCAACCCACTGCTGTATAGTCCATGTGTGGCATACTTTCAGGCCCGTAGCTTTGTTGCACGACTGTTATCTGAACTGACCCATACGAACTCCTCCTTGAGATTTGATGTTCTCATAAAATCATGTTTAGGTACCCCATTTCCTACCTCTCTATTGTATGACCAGGTTAGGGAAAACATTGACCTTAACACCTTATCAACTGGCATGGCGAGGTGCAGGGAATCCCTCCCTAATAATTCCTTACAATCTATTGTTACGGCCTCGACCAAATTAAATAAACAATTACTCTCCTCCTCATTTACTGAGATGCAATTTAAGATTTTCATCGTGCCTACTACACTCCAAAGCTAAGATTCCTGACTGGGGTTGCTGTAGACTCAAACTGTTTTAAATGCCACCTGCCAGATGCTGATATCCTTCACTGCCTCTGGTCCTGTTCTATGGTTCAGACCTTTTGGAATGTTGTACAAAATTACATAAATAATACGCTTCATATTTCCTTCACTGTGACAATGCCTTGGGCATTATGGAATCTCCACACTTCACCCCCATCACCACGACACTCCAAGGGCATGACTCTTTTACTAGCTAAAATAGCAGCGGTAACAAAAAAAATGATCTTATCCCAGTGGATCCACTCCACACCTATCTCCATATCTCTTATGCTACCAAGATTATTTTATGTATATAAGATGGAATGGATAGAATGTGCTTTGGATTTGGAGGCTAGGGCCCACAGCTTTTTTAATATCTGGTTACCCTACGTTCTTACACTGCCAGATGGGGAGAAAGATTTTCTAAGGGGTATGGTACGTCCTTCTTCTTGGTATAATCTCTATCTATTAGATAACGGTTCCCCACTTTTTTAAGAAGATATGCACCATCTTTGTTTCCTTGAATCTCAAGTAATCCACTGTGACAAATATCCTTTTGTGGAGCTATGTCATTTATTTATTAACCTGATGTGTATATATATATGTTGATGTTTGTCTGTAAATGTAACTTTACCATTTACATTGTTTATATTTCTCCAATAAACATATTTAAAAAAACAAAAACCAACTGGATCATTTATTATTAGAATTATGCTTAATTTATAAACACCAACATATTACAGTGTTGTACAAGCGAAAAATGTGTAATCAGCTCCTTTCTCAGTGGTTCTTGATCCCTAATTTATTTAGACCCAACATGAAGGCCAATGTAGCCAGTAAACTAAAGTGTATGTGTTTGGACAGTGACGTGCGGTGAGGTGTGGTGAATGGCTGGGGAAGCACACAGGGGGATTGGTCTGAATGCTGGGAGCCTGTCTCACCCCTTACTCACTGTAACTGTGCCCTCACTACACTAAGCTGCAGTGTCTACTGTGTCTCCTACCTGCATCTCTGTGTCTTCTCTTGCTGCTGCTTACTGAGCACCGACTACAGTGCACTTCCTGGTCACATGACACATGAGTGCACAAGGCTCCATTTCTGTGCAGTGTTACTACCCATGGTGTGGCTGAGCCCCCAGCTCTGCAAAGCAGTGTCTGTCTGTAGAACCAAGACAGAGCTGTTGATGCCTCATCTCTAGTACCCACTGCAGCTCCAGGGATCTCCACAAAGCTGCTGAGTGTCAGCTATAAAAAGGATTACACTTACCATAGAAGATGTTTATGTTATAAAAATCTTCTTTGTATTATTCTAATACTTTTTATATAAAATCTCAGGAGTTTGACAGGGAGTATGGCAGGGAAGTTCTGCCTCCCCTGCCTACCCTGACTGAACGTCAGTGGTGGGAGGAAACCCATGCACCCTATAAGATTACATACTGGCTCAACATTGGGTTTTTTTTAGCCTTATTGTACAACTCTGCATTATATTGATGGTTTTGATTAGTGATGTGCACCGGAAATTTTTCGGGTTTTGTGTTTTGGTTTTGGATTCGGTTCGGCGGCCGTGTTTTGGATTCGGACGCGTTTTGGCAAAACCTCCCTGGAAATTTTTTTTCGGATTCGGGTGTGTTTTGGATTCGGGTGTTTTTTTTACAAAAAACCCTCAAAAACAGCTTAAATCGTAGAATTTGGGGGTCATTTTGATCCCATAGTATTATTAACCTCAATAACCATAATTTCCACTCATTTCCAGTCTATTCTGAACACCTCACACCTCACAATGGGGGCAATTTCAAGTTGATCGCAGCAGGAATTTTTTTAGCAGTTGGGCAAAATCATGGGGGTCATTCCAAGTTGTTCGCTAGTTATTTTTTTCTCGCAACGGAGCGATTAGTCGCTAATGCGCATGCGCAATGTCCGCAGTGCGACTGCGCCAAGTAAATTTGCTATGCGATTAGGTATTTTACTCACGGCATTACGAGGTTTTTTCTTCGTTCTGGTGATCGGAGTGTGATTGACAGGAAGTGGGTGTTTCTGGGCGGAAACTGGCCGTTTTATGGGTGTGTCTGAAAAAACGCTACCGTTTCTGGGAAAAACGCGGGAGTGGCTGGAGAAATGGAGGAGTGTCTGGCCGAACGCTGGGTGTGTTTGTGACGTCAAACCAGGGGGGTCATTCCGAGTTGTTCGCTCGTTATTTTTTTCTCGCAACGGAGCGATTAGTCGCTAATGCGCTTGCGCAATGTCCGCAGTGCGACTGCACCAAGTAAATTTGCTATGCAGTTAGGTATTTTACTCACGGCATTACAAGGTTTTTTCTTCGTTCTGGTGAGCGTAATGTGATTGACAGGAAGTGGGTGTTTCTGGGCGGAAATTGGCTGTTTTATGGGTGTGTGCGAAAAAACGCTACCGTTTCTGGGAAAAACGCAGGAGTGGCTGGAGAAACGGAGGAGTGTCTGGGCGAACGCTGGGTGTGTTTGTGACGTCAAACCAGGAACGAAACTGACTGAACTGATCGCAGATGCCGAGTAAGTCTGGAGCTACTCAGAAACTGCTAAGAAGTGTCTATTCGCAATTCTGCTAATCTTTCGTTCGCAATTTTGATAAGCTAAGATTCACTCCCAGTAGGCGGCGGCTTAGCGTGTGCAAAGCTGCTAAACGCAGCTTGCGAGCGAACAACTCGGAATGACCCCCCATGTGCACTGCAGCGGGGGCAGATATAACATCTGCAGAGAGAGTTAGATTTGGGTGGGTTATTTTATTTCTGTGCAGGGTAAATACTGGCTGCTTTATTTTTACACTGCAATTTAGATTGCAGATTGAACTCACCACACCCAAATCTAACTCTCTCTGCACATGTTATATCTACCCCTCCTGCAGTGCACATGGTTTTGCCCAACTGCTAAAAAAATTTCCTGCTGCGATCAACTTGGAATTACCCACATTATTATTTTTAGTCCTAAAATTTGCACCGAGGTCGCTGGATGACTAAGCTAAGCGACCCAAGTGGCCGACACAAACACCTGGCCCATCTAGGAGTGTCACTGCAGTGTCAGACATGATGGCAGATTTAAAAAATAGTCCCCAAACAGCACATGATGCAAAGAAAAAAAGTGGTGCACCAAGGTCGCTGGATGGCTAAGCTAAGTGACCCAAGTGGCCGACACAAACACCTGGCCCATCTAGGAGTGGCACTGCAGTGTCAGACAGGATGGCAGATTTAAAAAAATAATGAGTAATGCTAGGGAGCGCTTAATTGATGTGTTTCTGTAATATTAATAAATATTTATATATTAAATGGTATGTGGTAAAAATAAATAAATAAAAATTAAAATAAAAATTAATAAAAATTAATAAGTAAAGAAACAAATAAAGATAGTGAATGGTGTAAGTATGTTGTAAATGTGGGGTTAATATTTATTGCAATACCTGTAAAAGAGAAAATAGTTAGATAAATGTTTAAGCTCCTTTGGGTATATTGTAAATTAAGCGCTCCCTAGCATTACTCATTTTCTCTGACGTCCTAAGTGGATGCTGGGACTCCGTAAGGACCATGGGGATTAGCGGCTCCGCAGGAGACTGGGCACATCTAAAGAAAGCTTTAGGACTACCTGGTGTGCACTGGCTCCTCCCACTAAGACCCTCCTCCAGACCTCAGTTAGATTCTTGTGCCCGGCTGAGCTGGATGCACACTAGGGGCTCTCCTGAGCTCCTAGAAAGAAAGTATATTTAGGTTTTTTATTTTACAGTGAGATCTGCTGGCAACAGACTCACTGCAGCGAGGGACTAAGGGGAGAAGAAGCGAACCTACCTAACAGGTGGTAGTTTGGGCTTCTTAGGCTACTGGACACCATTAGCTCCAGAGGGATCGACCGCAGGACCCGACCTTGGTGTTCGTTCCCGGAGCCGCGCCGCCGTCCCCCTTCCAGAGCCAGAAGCATGAAGAGTCCGGAAAATCGGCGGCAGAAGACTTCGATCTTCACCAAGGTAGCGCACAGCACTGCAGCTGTGCGCCATTGCTCCTCATGTACACCTCACACTCCGGTCACTGATGGGTGCAGGGCGCTGGGGGGGGGGGGCGCCCTGAGGGCAATATAAGACACCTTGGCTGGCAAATCATCACAATATATAGTCCCAGGGCTATATATGTGATAAATTACCCCTGCCAGAATCCATAAAAAAGCGGGAGAAAAGTCAGCCGAAAAAGGGGCGGGGCTTCTCCCTCAGCACACTGGCGCCATTTTTTCTTCACAGTGCAGCTGGAAAACAGCTCCCCAGGCTCTCCCCTGTAGTTTTCAGGCTCAAAGGGTTAAAAAGAGAGGGGGGGCACTAAATTTAGGCGCAATATATGTATACAAGCAGCTATTGGGGGAAAAATCACTCAGTTATAGTGTTAATCCCTGCATTATATAGCGCTCTGGTGTGTGCTGGCATACTCTCTCTCTGTCTCCCCAAAGGACTTTGTGGGGTCCTGTCCTCAGTCAGAGCATTCCCTGTGTGTGTGCGGTGTGTCGGTACGGCTGTGTCGACATGTTGGATGAGGAAGGTTACGTGGAGGCGGAGCAGAGGCCGATAAATGGGATGTCGCCCCCTGTGGGGCCGACACCAGAGTGGATGGATAGGTGGAAGGTATTAACCGACAATGTCAACTCCTTACATAAAAGGCTGGATGACGTAACAGCTGTGGGATAGCCGGCTTCTCAGCCCGCGCCTGCCCAGGCGTCTCAAAGGCCATCCGGGGCTCAAAAAACGCCCGTTACCTCAGATGGCAGACACAGATGTCGACACGGAGTCTGACTTCAGTGTCGACGAGGTTGAGACATATACACAATCCACTAGGAACATCCGTTACATGATCTCGGCAATGAAAAATGTGTTACGCATTTCTGACATGAACCCAAGTACCACATAAAAGGGGTTTTATTTTTGGGGAGAAAAAGCAGCCAGTGTTTTGTTCCCCCATCAGATGAATGAATGAAGTGTGTAAAGAAGCGTGGGTTCCCCCGATAAGAAACTGGTAATTTCTAAAAAGTTACTGATGGCGTACCCTTTCCCGCCAGAGGATAGGTCACGTTGGGAGATATCCCTTAGGGTGGATAAGGCGCTCACACGTTTGTCAAAAAAGGTGGCACTGCCGTCTTAGGATACGGCCACCTTGAAGGAGCCTGCTGATAAAAAGCAGGAGGCTATCCTGAAGTCTGTATATACACACTCAGGTTATATACTGAGACCTGCAATTGCTTCAGCATAAATAGTGCTGCTGCAGCGTGGTCTGAGACCCTGTCAGATAATATTAATACTAAGACAGGGATAATATTTTGCTAACATAGAGCATATTAAAGACGTCGTCTTATATATAAAGGATGCACAGAGGGATATTTGCCGGCTGGCATCCAGAATTAATGCAATGTCCATTCTGCCAGGAGGG
This sequence comes from Pseudophryne corroboree, assembly GCF_028390025.1. Taxonomy (NCBI): domain Eukaryota; kingdom Metazoa; phylum Chordata; class Amphibia; order Anura; family Myobatrachidae; genus Pseudophryne; species Pseudophryne corroboree. The sequence continues at coordinate 30,091,766 of NC_086453.1, read as the reverse complement.
TATTAGGAACCCGGCAGTGGACAGGTGATGCTGCCTTTAAAAGGCACATGGAGATTCTGCCTTATAAGGGTGAGGAATTGTTTGGGGATGGTCTCTGGGACCTCGTATCCACAGCAACAGCTGGGAAATTTTTTTTTTACCTCAGGTTTCCTCACAGCCTAAGAAAGCACCGTATTTTCAGGTACAGTCCTTTCGGCTTCAGAAAAGCAAGTGGGTCAAAGGCGCTTCCTTTCTGCACAGAGACAAGGGAAGAAGGAAAAAGCTGCACCAGCAGCCAGTTCCCAGGATCAAAAATCTTCCCCCGCTTCCTCTGAGTCCACCGCATGACGCTGGGGCTCCACAGGTGGAGACAGGTGCGGTAGGGGCGCGTCTCGGGAACTTCAGGGACCAGTGGGCTTGCCCACAGGTGGATCCCTGGGTTCTGCAAATAGTATCACAGGGATACAGGCTGGAGTTCGAGGCGACTCCCCCTCGCCGTTACCTCACATCAGCCTTGCCTGCTGCCCTCGGAGAAAGGAAGTACTGGCGGCAATTCACAAGCTGTACTTCCAGCAGGTGAAATCAAGGTACCCCTCTTTCAACAAGGCCGGGGTTACTATTCCAAAATGTTGTGGTACCGAAACCAGACGGTTCGGTGAGACCCATTCTAAAATTGAAAGCCTTGAACACTTATATACGAAGGTTCAAGTTCAAAATGGAATCGCTCAGGGCGATTATTGCAAGCCTGGAGAATTTCATGGTATCACTGGACATCAAGGATGCTTACCTGCATGTCCCTATTTACCCTCTTCACCAGGAGTACCTCAAAATTGTGGTACAGGATTGTCATTACCAATTCCAGACGTTGCCGTTGGTCTGTCCCCGGCACCGAGGTATTTACCAAGGTAATGGCCGAAATAATTATCCCGTACTTGGACGATCTCCTTATAAAGGCGAGGTCCAGGGAGCAGTTGTTCGTCGGAGTAGCACTATCTCGGGAAGTGCTACAACAGCACGGCTGGATTCTGAATATTCCAAAGTCGCGGCTGGTTCCTACGACGCGTCTACTGTTCCTGGGTATGGTTCTGGACACAGAACAGGAAAAAAGTGTTTCTCCCGGAGGAGAAGTTCAAGGAGTTGTTGTCTCTAGACAGAGACCTCCTAATACGTATACAGGTGTCGGTGCATCAATGCACGCGAGCCCTGGGAAAGATGGTAGCTTCTTACGAAGAAATTCCATTCGCCAGGTCCCATGCAAGGATTTTCCAGTGGGATCTGTTGGACAAGTGGTCCGGGTCGCATCTTCAGATGCATCGGCGGATAACCCTGTCTCCAAGGGCCAGGGTGTCGCTGTTGTGGTGGCTGCAGAGTGCTCATCTTCTAGGGGGCCGCAGATTCGGCATACAGGACTGGGTCCTGGTGACCACGGATGCCAGCCTTCGAGGCTGGGGGGCAGTCACACAGGGAAGAAACTTCCAAGGCTATGGAAAAGTCAGGAGACTTCCCTACACATAAATATTCTGGAACTAAGGGCCATTTACAATGCCCTAAGTCAGGCTAGACCCCTGCTTCAACACCGGCCGGTGCTGATCCAGTCAGACAACATCACGGCGGTCGCTCATGTAAACCGACAGGGCGGCACAAGAAGCAGGATGGCGATGGCAGAAGCCACAAGGATTCTCCGATGGGCGGAAAATCTTGTGTTAGCACTGTCAGCAGTGTTCATTCCCGGAGTGGACAACTGAGAAGCAGACTTTCTCAGAAGACACGACCTCCACCCGGGAGAGTGGGGACTTCATCCAGAAGTCTTCCAAATGATTGTACACTGTTGGGAAAGGCCACAGGTGGACATAATGGCGTTCCGCCTCAACTAAAAGTTACAAAGATATTGCGCCAGGTCAAGGACCCTCAGGCGATAGCTGTGGACGCTCTGGTAACACCGTGGGTGTACCAGTCGGTGTATGTGTTCCCTTCTCTGCCTCTCTTACCCAGGGTAATGAGAATAATAAGAAGGAGAGGAGTAAGAACTATACTCATTGTTCCGGGTGGGCCAAGAAGAGCTTGGTAACCAGAACTCCAAGAACTGATCTCAGAGGACCCATGGCCTCTGCCGCTCAGACAGGACCTGCTGCAGCAGGGGGCCTGTCTGTTCCAAGACGTACCGCGGCTGCGTTGACGGCATGGCGGTTGAACGCCGGATCCTGAAGGAAAAGGGAATTCCGGAGGAAATCCCTACGCTATTTAAAGCTAGGAAAGAAGTGAACGCAAACCATTATCACCGCATATGGCGGAAATATGTTGCGTACTGTGAGGCCAGGAAGGCCCCAAAGGAGAAATTTCAGCTTGGTCGATTTCTGCACTTCCTATAGTCAGAGGTGACTATGGGCCTAAAATTGGGTTCCATTAAGGTCCAGATTTCGGCTCTTTCGATTTTCTTCCAAAATTGAACTGGCTTCACTGCCTGAAGTTCAGACTTTTGTTAAGGGAGTGCTGCATAGTCAGCCCCCGTTTGTGCCTCCAGTGGCACCGTGGGATCTCAACGTGGTGTTGAATTTCCTGAAGTCGCATTGGGTTGAGCCACTTAAATCCGTGGAGCTATAATACCTCACGTGGAAAGTGGTCATTCTGTGGGCCTTGGCGTCGGCCAGGCGTGTATCAGAATTGGCGGCTTTGTCATACAAAAGCCTTATCTGTATTTTATATGGATAAGGCGGAATTGAGGACTCGTTCCCAATTCCTTCCTAAGGTGGTATCAGTTTTTCATGTGAACCAACCTATTGTGGTGCCTGCGGCTACTTGGGACTTGGAGGATTCCAAGTTACTGGACGTAGTCAGGGCCCTGAAAAGTATATGTTTCCAGGACAGCTGGAGTCAGGAAAACTGACTCACTATTTATCTTGTATGCACCCAACAAGCTGGGTGCTCCTGCTTCTAAGCAGACGATTGCTCGCTGGATCTGTAGCACGATTCAACTTGCACATTCTGCGGCTGGACTGCCGCACCCTAAATCTGTAAAAGGCCATTCCACGTGGAAAGTGGGCTCTTCTTGGGCGGCTGCCCGAGGGGTCTCAGCTTTACAACTTTGCCGAGCTGTTACTTGGTCGGGTTAAAACATTTTTGTAAGAGTCTACAAGTTTGATACCCTGGCTGAGGAGGACCTAGAGTTTGCTCATTCGGTGCTGCAGAGTCATCCGCACTCTCCCGCCTGTTTGGGAGCTTTGGTATAATCCCCATGGTCCTTACGGAGTCCCAGCATCCACTTAGGACGTCAGAGAAAATAAGATTTTACTCACCGGTAAATCTATTTCTCGTAGTCCGTAGTGGATGCTGGGCGCCCATCCGAAGTGCGGATTGTCTGCAATACTTGTTTATAGTTATTGCCTAACTAAAGGGTTATTGTTGAGCCATCTGTTGAGAGGCTCAGTTATATTTCATACTGTTAACTGGGTATAGTATCACGAGTTATACGGTGTGATTGGTGTGGCATGTATGAGTCTTACCCGGGATTCAAAATCCTTCCTTATTGTGTCAGCTCTTCCGGGCACAGTATCCTAACTGAGGTCTGGAGGAGGGTCTTAGTGGGAGGAGCCAGTGCACACCAGGTAGTCCTAAAGCTTTCTTTAGATGTGCCCAGTCTCCTGCGGAGCCGCTAATCCCCATGGTCCTTACGGAGTCCCAGCATCCACTACGGACTACGAGAAATAGATTTATCGGTGAGTAAAATCTTATTATTACTATCTATTTTATAGGAGCTGCTGAAACGAACATAACAATAGCGCAGTACTAATCATCATTTATTTCAGATTTAAAAAATAGTCCCCAAACAGCACATGATGCAAAGAAAAAAAGAGGTGCACCAAGGTCGCTGGATGGCTAAGCTAAGCGACCCAAGTAGCCGACACAAACACCTGGCCCATCAAGGAGTGGCACTGCAGTGTCAGACAGGATGGCACTTCAAAAAATAGTCCCCAAACAGCACATGATGCAAAGATAAATTAAAGAAAAAAGAGGTGCAAGATGGAATTGTCCCTGGGCCCTCCCACCCACCCTTATGTTGTATAAACAGGACATGCACACTTTAACAAACCCATCATTTCAGCGACAGGGTCTGCCACATGACTGTGGCTGAAATGACTGGTTGGATTGGGCCACCACCAAAAAAGAAGCAATCAATCTCTCCTTGCACAAACTGGCTCTACAGAGGCAAGATGTCCACCTCCTCCTCATCGTCCGATTCCTCACCCCTTTCACTGTGTACATCCCCCTCCTCACAGAGTATTAATTCGTCCCCACTGGAATCCACCATCTCAGGTGTACTTTCTGGAGGCAATTGCTGGTGAATGTCTCCACGGAGGAATTGATTATAATTCATTTTGATGAACATCATCTTCTCCACATTTTCTGGAAGTAACCTCGTACGCCGATTGCTGACAAGGTGAGCGGCTGTACTAAACACTCTTTCGGAGTACACACTGGAGGGGGGGCAACTTAGGTAAAATAAAGCCAGTTTGTGCAACGGCCTCCAAATTGCCTCTTTTTCCTGCCAGTATACGTACGGACTGTCTGACGTGCCTACTTGGATGCGGTCACTCATATAATCCTCCACCATTCTTTCAATGGTGACAGAATCATATGCAGTGACAGTAGATGACATGTCAGTAATCGTTGGCAGGTCCTTCAGTCCGGACCAGATGTCAGCACTCGCTCCAGACTGCCCTGCATCACCGCCAGCGGGTGGGCTCGGAATTCTTAGCCTTTTCCTCGCAGCCCCAGTTGCGGGAGAATGTGAAGGAGTTGCTGTTGACGTGTCACGTTCCGCTTGACTTGACAAGTGTCTCACCAGCAGGTCTTTGCACCTCTTCAGACTTGTGTCTGCCGGAAAGAGGGATACTACGTAGGCTTTAAACCTAGGATCGAGCACGGTGGCCAAAATGTAGTGCCTTGATTTCAACAGATTGACCACCCGTGAATCCTGGTAAAGCGAATTAAGGGCTCCATCCACAAGTCCCAAATGCATAGCAGAATCGCTCTGTTTTAGCTCCTCCTCCAATCTCTCCAGCTTCTTCTGCAAAAGCCTGATGAGGGGAATGACCTGACTCAGGCTGGCAGTGTCTGAACTGACTTCACGTGTGGCAAGTTCAAAGGGTTGCAGAACCTTGCACAACGTTGAAATCATTCACCACTGCGCTTTAGTCAGGTGCATTCCCCCTTCTTTGCCTATATCGTAGGCAGATGTATAGGCTTGAATGGCCTTTTGCTGCTCCTCCATCCTCTTAAGCATATAGAGGGTTGAATTCCACCTAGTTACTAGTGATGAGCGGATTCGGTTCCTCGGAAACCGAACCCCCCCGAACTTCACCCATTTTACACGGGTCCGAGGCATACTCGGATTCTCCAGTATGGCTCGGTTAACCCGAGCGCGCCCGAACGTCATCATCCCTCTGTCGGATTCTCGCGAGATTCGGATTCTATATAAGGAGCCGCGCGTCGCAGCCATTTTCACTCGTGCATTAGAAATGTTAGGGAGAAGACGTGGCTGGCGTCCTCTCCGTTTATTAATGTTGCTGCAAATATTTGTGCTTATTGCTTAATTGTGGGGACTGGGGAGCAGCTGTATTATATAGGAGGAGTACAGTGCAGAGTTTTGCTGATCAGTGACCCCAGTTTTATCTGTTCTCTGCCTGAAAAACGCTCCATATCTGTGCTCAGTGTGCTGCATATATCTGTGCTCACACTGCTTTATTGTGGGGACTGGGGACCAGCAGTATTATATAGGAGGAGTACAGTGTAGAGTTTTGCTGACCAGTGACCACCAGTATTATACGTTGTCTGCCTGAAAAACGCTCCATATCTGTGCTCAGTGTGCTGCATATATCTGTGCTCACACTGCTTTATTGTAGGGACTGGGGACCAGCAGAATTATATAGGAGGAGTACAGTGCAGAGTTTTGCTGATCAGTGACCACCAGTATTATACGTTGTCTGCCTGAAAAACGCTCCATATCTGTGCTCAGTGTGCTGCATATATCTGTGCTCACACTGCTTTATTGTGGGGACTGGGGACCAGCAGTATTATATAGGAGGAGTACAGTGCAGAGTTTTGCTGATAGTGACCACCAGTATATATAGCAGTACGGTACGGAAGGCCACTGCTCTACCTACCTCTGTGTCGTCAAGTATACTATCCATCTAGATTCTATACCTGTGGTGCATTTTAGTATTGCAGTTTGCTGACAGTGACCACCAGTATATATAGCAGTATGGTATGGAAGGCCACTGCTCTACCTACCTCTGTGTCGTCAAGTATACTGTCCATCTAGATTCTATACCTGTGGTGCATTTTAGTTTTGCAGTTTGCTGACAGTGACCACCAGTATATATAGCAGTACGGTACGGAAGGCCACTGCTCTACCTACCTCTGTGTCGTCAAGTATACTATCCATCTAGATTCTATACCTGTGGTGCATTTTAGTTTTGCAGTTTGCTGACAGTGACCACCAGTATATGTAGCAGTACGGTACGGAATGCCACTGCTCTACCTACCTCTGTGTCGTCAAGTATACTATCCATCTAGATTCTATACCTGTGGTGCATTTTAGTTTTGCAGTTTGCTGACAGTGACCACCAGTATATATAGCAGTACGGTACGGAAGGCCACTGCTCTACCTACCTCTGTGTCGTCAAGTATACTATCCATCTAGATTCTATACCTGTGGTGCATTTTAGTTTTGCAGTTTGCTGACAGTGACCAGCAGTATATATAACAGTACGGTACGGAAGGCCACTGCTCTACATACCTCTGTGTCGTCAAGTATACTATCCATCCATACCTGTGGTGCATTTCAGTTGTGCCCAGTATATATAGTAGTAGGCCATTGCTATTGATACTGGCATATAATTCCACACATTAAAAAATGGAGAACAAAAATGTGGAGGTTAAAATAGGGAAAGATCAAGATCCACTTCCACCTCGTGCTGAAGCTGCTGCCACTAGTCATGGCCGAGACGATGAAATGCCATCAACGTCGTCTGCCAAGGCCGATGCCCAATGTCATAGTAGAGAGTATGTAAAATCCAAAAAAACAAAAGTTCAGTAAAATGACCCAAAAATCAAAATTGAAAGCGTCTGATGAGAAGCGTAAACTTGCCAATATGCCATTTACGTCACGGAGTGGCAAGGTACGGCTGAGGCCCTGGCCTATGTTCATGGCTAGTGGTTCAGATTCACATGAGGATGGAAGCACTCATCCTCTCGCTAGAAAAATGAAAAGACTTAAGCTGGCAAAAGCACAGCAAAGAACTGTGCGTTTTTCTAAATCACAAATCCCCAAGGAGAGTCCAATTGTGTCGGTTGCGATGCCTGACCTTCCCAACACTGGACGGGAAGAGCTTGCGCCTTCCACCATTTGCATGCCCCCTGCAAGTGCTGGAAGGAGCACCCGCAGTCCAGTTCCTGATAGTCAAATTGAAGATGTCACTGTTGAAGTACACCAGGATGAGGATATGGGTGTTGCTGGCGCTGGGGAGGAAATTGACAAGGAGGATTCTGATGGTGAGGTGGTTTGTTTAAGTCAGGCACCCGGGGAGACACCTGTTGTCCGTGGGACGAATATGGCCATTGACATGACTGGTCAAAATACAAAAAATAATCACCTCTTCGGTGTGGAATTATTTCAACACAAATACGGACAACAGGTGTCAAGCCATGTGTTGCCTTTGTCAAGCTGTAATAAGTAGGGGTAAGGACGTTAACCACCTAGGAACATCCTCCCTTATACGTCACCTGGACCGCATTCATTAGAAGTCAGGGACAAGTTCAAAAACTTTGGATGACAGCGGAAGCAGTCCACTGACCACTAAATCCCTTCCTCTTGTAACCAAGCTCCTGCAAACCACACCACCAACTCCCTCAGTGTCAATTTCCACCTTACCCAGGAAAGCCAATAGTGCTGCAAAGCGGATAACTCAGGTCTTGTCAGCCTGGGTGGTGAGAAACGTGTGTCCGGTATCCACCGTTAATTCACAGGCAACTAGAGACTTGATTGAGGTACTGTGTCCCCGGTACCAAATACCATCTAGGTTCCATTTCTCTAGGCAGGCGATACCGAAAATGTACACAGACGTCAGAAAAAGAGTCACCAGTGTCCTAAAAAATGCAGTTGTACCCAATGTCCACTTAACCACGCACATGTGGACAAGTGGAGCAGGGCAGACTCAGGACTATATACCTGTGACAGCCCACTGGCTAGATGTATTGCCTCCCGCAACAAGAACAGCAGTGGTGGCACCAGTAGCAGCATCTCGCAAACGCCAACTCGTTCCTAGGCAGGCTACGCTTTGTATCACCGCTTTCCATAAGAGGCACACAGCTGACAACCTCTTACAGAAACTGAGGAACATCATCGCAGAATGGCTTACGCCAATTGGACTCTCCTGGGGATTTGTGACATCGGACAACGCCACCAATATTGTGCGTGCATTACATCTGGGCAAATTCCAGCACGTACCATGTTTTGCACATACATTGAATTTGGTGGTGCAGAATTATTAAAAAAATGACAGGTGGCGTGCAAGAGATGCTGTCGGTGGCCCGAAGAATTGCGGGCCACTTTCGGCATTCAGCCACCGCGTGCCGAAGACTGGAGCACCAGCAAACAGTCCTGAACCTGCCCTGCCATCATCTGAAGCAAGAGGTGGTAACGAGGTGGAATTAAACCCTCTATATGCTTCAGAGGATGGAGGAGCAGCAAAAGGCCATTCAAGCCTATACATCTGCCCACGATATAGGCAAAGGAGGGGGAATGCACTTGACTCAAGCGCAGTGGAGAATGATTTCAACGTTGTGCAAGGTTCTGCAACCCTTTGAACTTGCCACACGTGAAGTCAGTTCAGACAATGCCAGCCTGAGTCAGGTCATTCCCCTCATCAGGCTTTTGCAGAAGAAGCTGGAGACAATGAAGGAGGAGCTAAAACAGAGCGATTCCGCTAGGCTTGTGGGACTTGTGGATGGAGCCCTTAATTCGCTTAACCAGGATTCACGGGTGGTCAAACTGTTGAAATCAGAGCACTACATTTTGGCCACCGTGCTCGATCCTAGATTTAAAACCTACGTTGTATCTCTCTTTCCAGCGGACACAAGTCTGCAGAGGTTCAAAGACCTGCTGGTGAGAAAATTGTCAAGTCAAGCGGAACGTGACCCGTCAACAGCTCCTCCTTCACATTCTCCCGCAACTGGGGGTGCGAGGAAAAGGCTAAGTATTCCGAGCCCACCCGCTGGCGGTGATGCAGGGCAGTCTGGAGCGAGTGCTGACATCTGGTCCAGACTGAAGGACCAGCCAACGATTACTGACATGTCGTCTACTGTCACTGCATATGATTCTGTCACCATTGAAAGAATGGTGGAGGATTATATGAGTGACCACATCCAAGTAGGCACGTCAGACAGTCCGTACGTATACTGGCAGGAAAAAGAGGCAATTTGGAGGCCCTTGCACAAACTGGCTTTATTCTACCTAAGTTGCCCTCCCTCCAGTGTGTACTCCTAAAGAGTGTTTAGTGCAGCCGCTCACCTTGTCAGCAATCGGTGTACGAGGTTACTTCCAGAAAATGTGGAGAAGATGATGTTCATCAAAATGAATTATAATCAATTCCTCCGTGGAGACATTCACCAGCAATTGCCTCCAGAAAGTACACAGGGATCTGAGATGGTGGATTCCAGTGGGGACGAATTAATAATCTGTGAGGAGGGGGATGTACACAGTGAAAGGGGTGAGGAATCGGACGATGAGGAGGAGGTGGACATCTTGCCTCTGTAGAGCCAGTTTGTGCAAGAAGAGATTGATTGCTTCTTTTTTGGTGGGGGACCAAACCAACCAGTCATTTCAGTCACAGTCATGTGGCAGACCCTGTCGCTGAAATGATGGGTTCGTTAAAGTGTGCATGTCCTGTTTATACAACATAAGGGTGGGTGGGAGGGCCCAAGGTCAATTCCATCTTGCACCTCTTTTTTCTTTCATTTTTCTTTGCATCATGTGCTGTTTGGGGAATATTTTTTGAAGTGCCATCCTGTCTGACACTGCAGTGCCACTCCTAGATGGGCCAGGTGTTTGTGTCGGCCACTTGTGTCGCTTAGCTTAGCCATCCAGCGACCTCGGTGCAAATTTTAGGACTAAAAATAATATTGTGAGGTGTTCAGAATAGATTGAAAATGAGTGTAAATTATGGTTATTGAGGTTAATAATACTATGGGATCACAATGACCCCCAAATTCTATGATTTAAGCTGTTTTTGAGGGGTTTTTGTAAAAAAACACCCGAATCCAAAACACACCCGAATCCGACAAAAAATTTTCAGGGAGGTTTTGGAAAAACGCGTCCGAATCCAAAACACAGCCGCGGAACCGAATCCAAAACACAAAACCCGAAAAATTTCCGGTGCACATCGCTACTCGTTACCACCTCTTGCTTCAGATGATGGCGGGGCAGGTTCATGAGTGTTTGCTGGTGCTCCAGTCTTCGGCACGCGGTGTCTGAATGCCAAAAGTGGCACGCAATTCTTCGGGCCACCGACAGCATCTCTTGCACGCACCTGTCGTATTTTTAAATAATTCTGCACAACCAAATTCAATGTATGTGCAAAACATGGGCCCTCATTCCGAGTTGTTTGCTCGGTAAAAATCTTCGCATCGCAGCGATTTTCCGCTTAATGCGCATGCGCAATGTCCGCACTGCGACTGCGCCAAGTAAATTTGCTATGCACTTAGTAATTTTACTCACGGCTTTTTCATCGGTCTGGCGATCGTAATGTGATTGACAGGAAATGGGTGTTACTGGGCGGAAACAGGCCGTTTTATGGGCGTGTGGGAAAAAACGCTACCGTTTCCGGAAAAAACGCAGGAGTGGCCGGAGAAACGGAGGAGTGTCTGGGCGAACGCTGGGTGTGTTTGTGACGTCAAACCAGGAACGACAAGCACTGAACTGATCGCAGATGCCGAGTAAGTCTGAAGCTACTCTGAAACTGCTAAGTAGTTTGTAATCGCAATATTGCGAATACATCGTTCGCAATTTTAAGAAGCTAAGATTCACTCCCAGTAGGCGGCGGCTTAGCGTGTGTAACTCTGCTAAAATCGCCTTGCGAGCGATCAACTCGGAATGAGGGCCATGGGACGTGCTGGAATTTGCCCACATGTAATGCACGCTCAATATTGGTGGCATTGTCCGATGTCACAAATCCCCAGGAGAGTCCAATTGGGGTAAGCCATTCTGCGATGATGTACCTCAGTTTCTGTAAGAGGTTGTCAGCTGTGTGCCTCTTATGGAAAGTGGTGATACAAAGCGTAGCCTGCCTAGGAACGAGTTGGCGTTTGCGAGATGCTGCTACTGGTGCCGCCACTGCTGTTCTTGCTGCGGGAGGCAATACATCTACCCAGTGGGCTGTCACAGGTATATAGTCCTGAGTCTGCCCTTCTCCACTTGTCCACATGTCCGTGGTTAAGTGGACATTGGGTACAATTGCATTTTTTAGGACACTGGTGACTCTTTTTCTGAGGTCTGTGTACATTCTCGGTATCACCTGCCTCGAGAAGTGGAACCTAGATGGTATTTGGTACCGGGGACACACTAACTCAATAAATTGTATAATTCCTTGTGAATTAACAGTGGATACCGGACACACGTTTAACACCACCCAGGCTGCCAAGGCCTGAGTTATCTGCTTTGCAGCAGGATGACTGCTGTGATATTTCATCTTCCTCACAAAGGACTGTTGGACAGTCAATTGCTTACTGGAAGTAGTACAAGTGGTCTTCCGACTTCACCTCTGGGATGACGATCGACTCCCAGCAGCAACAACAGCAGCACCAGCAGCAGTAGGCGTGACACTCAAGGATGCATCGGAGGAATCCCAGGCAGGAGAGGACTCGTCAGACTTGCCAGTGACATGGCCTGCAGGACCATTGGCTTTCCTGTCTAAGGAGGAAATTGACACTGAGGGAGTTGGTGGTGTGGTTTGCAGGAGCTTGGTTACAAGAGGAAGGGATTTAGTTGTCAGTGGACTGCTTCCGCTGTCACCCAAAGTTTTTTAACTTGTCAATGACTTCTGATGAATGCGCTCCAGGTGACGTATAAGGGAGGATGTTCCTAGGTGGTTAACGTCCTTATCCCTACTTATTACAGCTTGACAAAGGCAACACCGGCTTGACACCTGTTGTCCGCATTTCTGCTAAAATAATTCCACACCGAAGAGGTGATTTTTTTTGTAATTTGACCAGGCATGTCTATGGCCATATTCGTCCCACGGACAACAGGTGTCTCCCTGGGTGCCTGACTTAAACAAACCACCTCACCATCAGAATCCTCCTTGTCAATTTCCTCCCTAGCGCCAGCAACACCCATATCCTCATCCTGGTGTACTTCAACAGTGACATCTTCTATTTGACTATCAGGAACTGGACTGTGGGTGCTTCTTCCAGCACTTGCAGGGGGCGTGCAAATGGTGGAAGGTGCCACCTCTTCCCGTCCAGTGTTGGGAAGGTCAGGCATCGCAACCGACACAATTGGACTCTCCTTGGGGATTTTTGATTTAGAAGAACGTACAGTTCTTTGCTGTGCTTTTTCCAGCTTAAGTCTTTTCATTTTTCTAGCGGGAGGATGAGTGCTTCCATCCTCATGTGTAGCTGAACCACTAGCCATGAACATAGGACAGGGCCTCAGCCGTTCCTTGCCACTCCGTGTCGTAAAATGGCATATTGGCAAGTTTACGCTTCTCATCAGATGCTTTTAATTTAGATTTTTGGGTCATTTTACTGAACTTTTGTTTTTTGAATTCTACATGCTCTCTACTATGACATTGGGCATCGGCCTTGGAAGACAACGTTAATGGCATTTCATCGTCTCGGCCATGACTAGTGGCAGCAGCTTCAGCACGAGGTGGAAGTGTATCTTGATCTTTCCTTATTTTATCCTCCACATTTTTGTTCTCCATTTTTTAATGTGTGGAATTATATGTCAGTAATATATATCAATAGCAATGGCCTACTGTACCGTACTGCTATATATATACTGGTGGTCAGCAAAATTCTGCACTGTCCTCCTACTATATACTGCTCACAACTAAAATGCAGCACAGGTATGGATGGATAGTATACTTGACGACACAGAAGTAGAGCAGTGGACTACTGTACCGTACTGCTATATATATACTGGTGGTCAGCAAAATTCTGCACTGTCCTACTACTATATACTGCGCACAACTAAAATGCAGCACAGGTATGGATGGATAGTATACAAGGAATTGGAAAGTGATAGGCGCAAAACACATACAAAAGAGTCCTTACATCTGATATAGATGAATGTAAAAAGTCCCCTTGTGATCCCTTTAAGGAGTGTTTGTAGATGTCCTCTGTAACGTCCTCCAAAGTGTAGTCTCTTATCTCAAGACAAAAAGCAAATCATAGGGCAGACCAATTTGGAAAAGACGGGACAACAAATTTATTTCACAGAACACTCACAATATATGGCTGGGGGCACGTCTGTAGATAAAAACAGGTTTGTCAGGTAGTTTATCCCCTATTATTGGATCTTGTTTTAAAATCTTCCAATTATTCCTAAAAACAGTCTCAATAAGGAATAATTGGAAGATTTTAAAACAAGATCCAATTAAAGGGGATAAACTACCTGACAAACCTGTTTTTATCTACAGACGTGCCCCCAGCCTTAAGGATAAACTTGTTAGAAGCACTCTAGATGATGTCAAAAGATCTAGTGTTAGAACGTTGGGGTTTCATAGATGTGGCTTATGCACTATGTGTAGATTGGTTAAGGGACCGAGTAAAATCAAGGGTTTTTGTGTGAAAAATTTTACTTATCCTATTAAAGAATTCCTTACGTGCAACACGAAAAATGTTGTGTATGGATTAGAATGTAAGTGGGGGCTGGTTTACATTGGTAAAACCAGTAGAAACCTGAAAGTTCGTCTAGCTGAACACACTTATAATATTAAAAAAGGACTTGAAACCCACACAGTATCAGCCCACTTCAAGAAAGCCCATAACTCTAACCCAGGGGCCATTAAGTCCTTCTGGGGAATACAAGCCATCCTGCCATCTTGAAAAACAAAGATGATGATGTAAGATTGGCGAGGGCAGAAATGAAGTGGATTCATACTTTAAAAACACTGACTCCAGGAGGACTTAATGGCGAATTTGAATTGAAGTGGTTTTTATAATGTTTTTATAATCCTTTACTGCTGTAAAATATGGAGTTACTTGCTGCTATTGTTTTTTGTCTGGAATTTTATTCTTCTTATCCCTCTTGAATTTTAATAGTTTGTATTGTTTTTTATTTATTTTTATGATGAACATATATGGACGTTTTGGTTTATGCTTTGACATGATTGGAGGACAAGAAATCAGAGTATCTGACTGATAACAACAAGTTCCGCCTAATTCCCGGAGATGGAACGCACAAACTACTTCCTGTCTTCTCCGCTGGAACGCACACGCACTTCCGCTTCCGGGGGTGACGACTTCCGGTCGCGGCTGGAAACGCTGCGTTTTGGAGGGGAAAAAAGACATTTGTGTGGCTGATTATACAGGATGTTTAGGGGTATAAATATGCCTCTCTAAGAGATTACCACTATGCTTCTGATGAAGGACCACAGTGTCCGAAACGCGTCAAGCTAGTGGTACCAGGTGTGGAGAAGTGGAGCTGTCTTCCTTGGATGACCTTTTTTCCTTCCGATACGTTGTAGAAGTCCGGACTCTCCAGTGTCCCTTCTTGGGAGGGTAATTCATTTTCCAGCTGTCAGCACCTTTGCTACCCACCTTTACTTGTGGTTATATGCCTTGTATTCTTTCATATATTGTGAGTGTTCTGTGAAATAAATTTGTTGTCCCGTCTTTTCCAAATTTGTCTGCCCTATGATTTGCTTTTTGTCTTGAGATAAGAGACTACACTTTGGAGGACGTTACAGAGGACATCTACAAACACTCCTTAAAGGGATCACAAGGGGACCTTTACATTCATCTATATCAGATGTAAGGACTCTTTTGTATGTGTTTTGCGCCTATCACTTTCCAATTCCTTGTGCACCAATTATTTGTGGAATTTTTGTGAAAGGTTCTAGTGTTAGTGGTCGGCTGCACACACATTATTGGCAGCGCATGGTGTTTAATTTGTTTTTTCATGGATGGATAGTATACTTGACGACACAGAGGTAGAGCAGTGGACTACTGTACCGTACTGCTATATATATATACTGGTGGTCAGCAAAATTCTGCACTGTCTTCCTACTATATACTGCGCACAACTAAAATGCAGCACAGGTATGGATGGATAGTATACTTGACGACACAGAGGTAGAGCAATGGACTACTGTACCGTACTGCTATATATATACTGGTGGTCAGCAAAATTCTGCACTGTCCTACTACTATATACTGCGCACAACTAAAATGCAGCACAGGTATGGATGGATAGTATACTTGACGACACAGAGGTAGAGCAGTGGACTACTGTACCGTACTGCTATATATATATACTGGTGGTCAGCAAAATTCTGCACTGTCCTCCTACTATATACCGCGCACAACTAAAATGTAGCACAGGTATGGATGGATAGTATACTTGATGATACAGAGGTAGAGCAATGGACTACTGTACCGTACTGCTATATATATACTGGTGGTCACAGCAAAATTCTGCACTGTCCTCCTACTATATACTGCGCACAACTAAAATGCAGCACAGGTATGGATGGATAGTATACTTGACGACACAGGGGTAGAGCAGTGGACTACTGTACCGTACTGCTATATATATACTGGTGGTCACTGCAAAATTCTGCACTGTCCTCCTACTATATACTGCGCACAACTAAAATGCAGCACTGGTATGGATGGATAGTATACTTGATGACAAAGGCGCGCACAGGGGGTGCACGAATGGTGTGGATTGCCTAGCCCCGCCCACTGGGCCGTACCTAGCCCCGCCCACTGGGCGTGCCTAACCCCGCCTACTGGGCATGTCTAGCACCATATTTTCTTGCCAAGGATATTACATATTGCTATTGAATCATTTTGCTGTCTCTGAGTGCTAGTTATTTATGGACCTTTATATATCTTTCTGAGCACCTGAGCAAGTTGTGCTTTTATGGGAGTTCCGGCTGCTGCTGTAAGGATAGATTATATATATATTAGTGATGTGCACCGGAAATTTTTCGGGTTTTGTGTTTTGGTTTTGGATTCGGTTCCGCGGCCGTGTTTTGGATTCGGACGCGTTTTGGCAAAACCTCCCTGAAAATTTTATGTCGGATTCGGGTGTGTTTTGGATTCGGGTGTTTTTTTTACAAAAAACCCTCAAAAACAGCTTAAATCATAGAATTTGGGGGTCATTTTGATCCCATAGTATTATTAACCTCAAAGACCATAATTTCCACTCATTATCAGTCTATTCTGAACACCTCACACCTCACAATATTATTTTCAGTCCTAAAATTTGCACCGAGGTCGCTGGATGACTAAGCTAAGCAACCCAAGTGAACAACACAAACACCTGGCCCATCTAGGAGTGGCACTGCAGTGTCAGGCAGGATGGCACTTCAAAAAAATAGTCCCCAAACAGCACATGATGCAAAGAAAAAAAGAGGTGCACCAAGGTCGCTGGATGGCTAAGCTAAGTGACACAAGTGGCCGACACAAACACCTGGCCCATCTAGGAGTGGCACTGCAGTGTCAGGCAGGATGGCACTTCAAAAAAATAGTCCCCAAACAGCACATGATGCAAAGAAAAAAAGAGGCGCAATGAGGTAGCTGTGTGACTAAGCTAAGCGACCTAGGTGGCCAACACAAACATTTGGCCCATCTAGGAGTGGCACTGCAGTGTCAGACAGGATGGCAGATTTAAAAAATAGTCCCCAAACAGCACATGATGCAAAGAAAAAAAGAGGCGCAATGAGGTAGCTGTGTGACTAAGCTAAGCGACCCAAGTGGCCGACACAAACACCTGGCCCATCTAGGAGTGGCACTGCAGTTTTCTAGCGAGAGGATCAGTGATTCCATCCTCATGTGAATCTGAACCACTAGCCATGAACATAGGCCAGGGCCTCAGCTGTTCCTTGCCACTCCGTGTCGTAAATGGCATATTGGCGAGTTTACGCTTCTCCTCAGACTGTTTTAATTTTGATTTTTGGGTCATTTTACTGAACTTTTGTTTTTTGTATTTTACATGCTCTCTACTATGACATTGGGCATCGGCCTTGGCAGACGACGTTGATGGCATTTCATCGTCTCGGCCATGACTAGTGGCAGCAGCTTCAGCACGAGGTGGAAGTGGATCTTGATCTTTCCCTATTTTACCCTCCACATTTTTGTTCTCCATTTTTTAATGTGTGGAATTATATGCCAGTATCAATAGCAATGGCCTACTACTATATATACTGCGCACAACTGAAATGCACCACAGGTATGGATGGATAGTATACCTGACGACACAGAGCTAGGTAGAGCAGTGGCCTTCTGTACCGTACTGCTATATATTATATACTGGTGGTCAGCAAGCTGTGCAAAACTGAAATGCACCACAGGTATGGATGGATAGTATACTCGACGACACAGAGATAGGTAGAGCAGTGGCCTTCTGTACCGTACTGCTATATATTATATACTGTTGGTCAGCAAAATTATGCACTGTACTCCTACTATATACTACAATGCAGCATAGATATGGAGCGTTTTTCAGGCAGAGAACGTATAATACTGGTGGTCACTGGTCAGCAAAACTCTGCACTGTACTCCTCCTATATAATACTGCTGGTCCCCAGTCCCCACAATAAAGCAGTGTGAGCACAGATATATGCAGCACACTGAGCACAGATATGGAGCGTTTTTCAGGCAGAGAACATATAATACTGGTGGTCACTGGTCAGCAAAACTCTGCACTGTACTCCTCCTATATAATACTGCTGGTTCCCAGTCCCCACAATAAAGCAGTGTGAGCACAGATATATGCAGCACACTGAGCACAGATATGGAGCGTTTTTCAGACAGAGAACGTATAATACTGGTGGTCACTGGTCAGCAAAACTCTGCACTGTACTCCTCCTATATAATACTGCTGGTCCCCAGTCCACACAATAAAGCAGTCTGAGCACAGATATATGCAGCACACTGAGCACAGATATGGAGCGTTTTTCAGGCAGAGAACGTATAATACTGGTGGTCACTGGTCAGCAAGACTCTGCACTGTACTCCTCCTATATAATACTGCTGGTCCCCACAATAAAGCAGTGTGAGCACCATAGGCGTGCGCACGGGGGGTGCCTGGTGCGCACAGGCACCCCCTAATGTCCGGCACTCTCCATATGCCCCACCTGTGCAACACAGTGGTGATCGCCGCGGCCCGCCGCCAAGCCCGCCCCAGCTTGTTTCTCAAACCTGGCTGTCACATTGACTCCCTCTTCCGCTGCCTCCACCACTGAGGCAGGAAGATATATATTCTGAGTGCTGCTGCTGCCACTGAGTATACTTTACTGGCCGGCGGCTGCAAAGGGGGGACTGACGTCATGTTGAAACATCCTTCCAGCTCACACCGCACGGCACCACACTCTCTTCTCCCGCACCACGCTCTCAATCATCGTGTGCCACTACAGCCACGCTAAGGTTCCTCTCAGGAGTACTGAGACACTGCCGGAGGACACATTCAACTGAGACATTTCAGCAGAGTCTGTCACTGAGACAGTAAGTCGCTGAGGGGGAAAGAGAGGGGGCCAGGCCAGCCAAGTGGGATTAAATGATGTATATAGTTACAGTACATTCATGACGTGAAGTTAAGTTACTCCCTCAAAAAAATTAGATCTGTGGGTGCTCATGAAGAAAAAACAATGTAAAGAAAAGGCTTTTTTGTTACTTACTGTATTTGACCAGGCCAGCCAGGGAGAATAGCTCATACCATGTGGCGTAATGTGAATTTGGCTCATACTGTGTAGCGTAATGTCAATTTTGGCTCATACCATGTGGCGTAATGTGAATTTCGTCTCATACCATGTGGCGTAATGTGAATTGGCTCATACCGTGTGGCGTAATGTGAATTTGGCTCATACTGTGTGGGGTAATGTGAATTTGGCTCATACTGTGTAGCGTAATGTCAATTTTGGCTCATACCATGTGGCGTAATGTGAATTTCGTCTCATACCATGTGGCGTAATGTGAATTGGCTCATACCGTGTGGCGTAATGTGAATTTGGCTCATACTGTGTGGGGTAATGTGAATTTGGCTCATACTGTGTAGCGTAATGTCAATTTTGGCTCATACCATGTGGCGTAATGTGAATTTCGTCTCATACCATGTGGCGTAATGTGAATTGGCTCATACCGCGTGGCGTAATGTGAATTTCACTGGGGTGTAATATATCTACTTTCTTATTAGGAACTAGGGAGAAATTAGATTACGCCATGTGATTTTACTGAGAGAATGTAAAATAGTGCTAGACATGTACCTGGGCGGTTCTAGACACGCCCAAAAGGCGGTGCTGGACATGCCCAAAAGGCGGCACTAGACACGCCCATCCTGCGGTGCACCCCCTAATAAAATTAGCTGCGCACGCCTATGGTGAGCACAGATATATGCAGCACACTGAGCACAGATATGGAGCGTTTTTCAGGCAGAGAACGTATAATACTGGTGGTCACTGGTCACTGGTCAGCAAAACTCTGCACTGTACTCCTCCTATATAATACTGCTGGTCCCCAGTCCCCACAATAAAGCAGTGTGCACAGATATATGCAGCACACTGAGCACAGATATGGAGCGTTTTTCAGGCAGAGAACGTATAATACTGGTGGTCACAGGTCAGCAAAACTCTGCACTGTACTCCTCCTATATAATACTGGTGGTCCCCAGTCCCCACAATAAAGCAGTGTGAGCACAGATATATGCAGCACACTGAGCACAGATATGGAGCGTTTTTCAGGCAGAGAACGTATAATACTGGTGGTCACTGGTCAGCAAAACTCTGCACTGTACTCCTCCTATATAATACTGCTGGTCCCCAGTCCCCACAATAAAGCAGTGAGCATAGATATATGCAGCACACTGAGCACAGATATGGAGCGTTTTTCAGGCAGAGAACGTATAATACTGGTGGTCACTGGTCAGCAAAACTCTGCACTGTACTCCTCCTATATAATACTGCTGGTCCCCAGTCCCCACAATAAAGCAGTGAGCACAGATATATGCAGCACACTGAGCACAGATATGGAGCGTTTTTCAGGCAGAGAACGTATAATACTGGTGGTCACTGGTCAGCAAAACTCTGCACTGTACTCCTATATAATACTGCTGGTCCCCAGTCCCCACAATAAAGCAGTGAGCACAGATATTTGCAGCACACTGAGCACAGATATTTGCAGCACACTGAGCACAGATATTTGCAGCACACTGAGCACAGATATTTGCAGCACACTGAGCACAGATATTTGCAGCCACCTGAATAAAACTGAGAGGACGCCAGCCACGTCCTCTCACTATCATTTCCAATGCATGAGTGAAAAATGGCGGCGACGCGCGGCTCCTTATATAGAATACGAATCTCGCGAGAATCCGACCGCGGGATGATGACGTTCGGGCGCGCTTGGGTTAACCGAGCAAGGCGGGAAGATTCGAATCTGCCTCGGACCCGTGTAAAAAGGGTGAAGTTCGGGGGGGTTCGGATTCCGAGGATTCGAACCCGCTCATCACTAATATATATATATATATATATATATATATATATATACATATATATAAAGGTGTAAAGAGCTGGCACTCAATGGATGATCCGTTAGTTGCCCGATTGCCTTCCCCAAAACGCCTTGCAGCGAATTAAAGATAGCTTGTAGAAGGCGGCGCTCCTAGGACTTACTTATAGATAATATAAATGGGTGACGGGCACCACAATAAGCTGTTAACGTTTCAGTTTTATTACAAAAACTGACAAAAGTATTTCTAATAAAACTGAAACGTTAACAGCTTATTGTGGTGCCCGTCACCCATTTATATTATCTATAAGTAAGTCCTAGGAGTGCCGCTTTCTACAAGATATATATATATATATGTACTGTGTATATATATATATATATATATATATATACAGTATATATAGTAATAATAATAATAATAATAACCCTTTATTTTCTTATACACCCCCACCCCCTGCCTGGCCTGAACTGTGCCCTGGTGCACACAAAGACAGTGAGTGAGTGAGTGAGTGAGTGAGTGAGTCTCTCACTCACATTCTGAAGGCTCAGGCAGGATACTGTTCTCCTCCTCTCCTCCAGCGGACCAGCAGTCGAAAATGGCAGGGCGGCAGGGCAGGGTACACACTACTCACTGCCACTGTCTAGAAATGAGCACGGGCGGGAGCCGGGACTCGGAGGACAGCCGACAAAGCAGGGCGGGAAGGAAGGAAGGGAGGGAGGGCGCGGTGTGACGTGCTGAAGTCACACCGTGAGGCAGTCGGATTATGATGGTGGGTGGGCTGGGCTGTGCAGCCAGCCCACCCATCCACGAAGAAGCCGCTTAGGTTACGTGCAGCTGACAGGGAGCTGTGTCAGTGTGACCGGCGGCGGCGCAGCGGGAGGGGGTGAATGCTGGATGCAGGACTCAGGTTATTCGATCATCGCTATCAGTGCGCTGCTGTAGCAGCAATAGCAATGCTACAACAGCAGCACACAGACAGCGATGATCGGATTGCAGGCGTGATGTGCGGGGGGGTGCCTGTGCTTGATGACACAGAGGTAGAGCAATGGACTACTGTACCGTACTGCTATATATATACTGGTGGTCAGCAAAATTCTGCACTGTCCTCCTACTATATA
This sequence comes from Pseudophryne corroboree, assembly GCF_028390025.1. Lineage (NCBI taxonomy): Eukaryota > Metazoa > Chordata > Amphibia > Anura > Myobatrachidae > Pseudophryne > Pseudophryne corroboree. Next base: position 30,069,938 of record NC_086453.1, on the reverse strand, counting down.
CTACAATGCAGCACAGATATGGAGCGTTTTTCAGGCAGAGAACGTAGATATTTTCAGCACACTGAGCACAGATTTTTGCAGCACACTGAGCACAGATATTTTCAGCACACTGAGCACAGATATTTGCAGCACACTGAGCACAGATATTTGCAGCACACTGAGTACAGATATTTGCAGCACACTGAGCACAGATATTTGCAGCACACTGAGTACAGATATTTGCAGCACACTGAGCACAGATATTTGCAGCACACTGAGTACAGATATTTGCAGCACACTGAACACAGAAACTTAGAGAACGCAACCACGTCCTCTCGCTATCATCTCCAAAGCACGAGTGAAAATGGCGGCGACGCGCGGCTCCTTATATAGAATACGAATCTCGCGAGAATCCGACAGCAGGATGATGACGTTTGGGCGCGCTCGGGTTAACCGAGCAAGGCGGGAAGATCCGAGGCTGTCTCGGAACCGTGTAAAATGGGTGAAGTTCGGGGGGGGGGGTTCGGATCCCGAAGAACCGAACCTGCTCATCACTAGTTTTGATGCTTTTGAATTTCATCAACAAAACTTCAACGTAGCTGCAGTGCCACCAATAGATTGTGAGCAACAGAACCATGTCAAGGTCCTTCCTGTGTCTGTTGAAAAATACTGGTGGAGCTCTGCTCTGCTCCTTGTGCTATGCAAGGACTCATATTCAAGCAGCATTTCCGGAATACCTTCACCAGGTCAGAGCCGGCCCTAGCCAATTTGATGCCCTAGGCAAAATTTTGTCTGGTGCCCCCTAGCTCCGCCGCTAGTTCTGCATCTGTACCTGCAACGCTCAGGTAGTGGGGCCCACCGGGGGGTTACCCTGTGGGCCAGTTCAACTCTGCACAATGCCACACAGTAATGACCATAATACATATAATTCCACACAGTAAAGGAACCTTACACATATGCCCCACATTAGTAATGCCCATAATACACATAATGCCACACAGTAATGCACCTTACACATATGCCCCACATTAGTAATGCCCATAATACACATATACTGCCACAGATACTGCCACACTTGCTCGTTATACAAAAAGACCAGTATCAAACATGTAGAAACTGTCCATTCTCTTCACTATTCAGTGTGTTTGCTGGTGTCTGTTACTGCATGCCCTTTACTTTATACTGTGGGAGTGATATGCTCTGCCCTCCAGTCTGATGTGTCCGAAAGTCATGCTGCACTGATGTTTCATATAGAAAAGCACAACGCAACTTACTGACCACGTTACATTGCTGGGTGGCAGGGGAATTTTACGGCATGGACTGACTAGGAAATAAAGTGTGGGGAGAACATTGCCCATGTTATGTCCCTGCAGACACCTGGGAATTGCACAGGGATAAGGGACACAGGATAACAGGGTCCCCCTCCCCTATGTGCACAAGCAGTATAGGTGATGTCAGGTTTCTGTGAAGCAGTCTTCCAAAATACACATGTGTTATAGAAGCCATCCAGTAATAACCTGATATAGTCAGTGAAAATGTCACAGGTCCAGGAATTGCATTTACTTGGCTTCTGCTGTCTGTCTGAGGTCTCACAAGTCAAGGGCATTCAAGCATGTCAGAGGAAGTTTAAGGCACAGTGTGCATTTTTTTTTACAAATGTAAACAGCAGTGTATACAAGTACTGATTGAATACATTTGGAAAGTAACAGTTAGTTTGCGGACTGTCCCTCCCAGCATGAGATACTGCAGGGACATGCTTGGATGCCCCTAGACATGCTTGGATGCCCTAGGCAAATGCCTAGCCTGCCTATAGCTAAGGCCGGCTCTGCACCAGGTAACAGAGTTTATAGGTTACAGCATTACAACAATTACACTACACATTGATGGGTACTTACTTTAGCAGTATACTGTATGTATCAGCTTCATAGGGAATAATCGGTGACCTGATAAAGGAAAACATCTCCTCTCCATCGCTGGTGTGAGATCTCTCATAACAGATGGGGAAGAGGCAGTATTGTCAAGTAGTCAACACAAGTGAGATAGTGTACAAAAGTATCACACAAGCACTGGAAAGTGATATTTCTAATGAGAATGGGTGTTTGTTCGGAAATGGTTAGAATGTAACAAATTATAGATTATAGCTGTCATAAACAAAAACAACACATGCTTTCAAGTAAATCTGTTGATCTATTGTAAAATATACATATCTATTAAAACGCAAATAAATTACAAAAATTAGCGTTGTCATCATTTATTTTACAATAACGAGATTTTCATGATTTTTATAATTTCAGGGGCATGCCTGCACCTAATTTAGCGCAGTCGAGCAATTTGTGTATTTGAAGTAATGTGGTTTTTTTTTAAACATATTTTTTTTTAAATAGTTATAAACCCTTATTAGTAACTTGTCTGAGATCTTGGCATGTCAGGATGAATTGATAAATCACCAAGCAGCCTATGAAAATCAAATAAAGTAAAAAACAAATAAAAAAAATGATTGTTTTCACCCACCATGGGTCAGATAACTCAGCACTATACACACTATAAGATTATCTGTCTAATCTTTCTGGTTGGAGCAAAAATCTGGCAATGTCTAGGAGCAAATGGCAATCACACATTTGCTCCGAAAAGCCGGAAAATGGGCAAAAATGGTCATTTGGATAAATTGGTTAAATCAAATGGGTTTCCCCAGTTTGTCTGAATGTCCATTTTTGTCTGTTTTCCAGTGTTTGGGAGCAAATGGTCAAATGTCATTTTCTCCCATACATTAACAGATTTTCGTTCCAAGTAGAAAGATTGGACAGATAATCTTATAATGTGTATCCCGCTAGGAGTGGTATTTGTTTGACATTTGGTTAAGAAGGGCCTTTTCGGCAGCTTCACACTTGTTCTCGGTACTCTTGTGAGTCTGACTTTGCTCACGGTTCATCCTAAATATGCAGTTTTCACTCACACTTGACACAACGCACATACTCACAGACATCCAACATACATATCACATGCGTTTGTTACATGTACTGTACATGTATAGCTACTATATGAGAATACCCTATACTGCCAAAAAAACCTGTTTATAGTAAAAAATGACCATTTCTAAGGAATTGTTTCTATGATTTGTCTCTATCGCGATATCATGCTACAAGTTTTACGGGATCCGGTCTCTAGGTCTACAAGACTTAGGTCGAAAATGTCTAGGTCGACCACTATTGGTCGACAGTAAGTAGGTCAACAGGGACTCTAGGTCAACATGTACTAGGTCAACATGACAAAAGGTCGACATGAGTTTTTCAAACAAAATTTCATTTTTTTAACTTTTCATACTTTACGATCCACGTGGACTACAATTGGGAATGGTAACCTGTGCCGAGCGCTGCGAGGCACCTTGCCCGAAGCATGGCGAGCAAAGCGGTGCACTAGTTGGGGTCCCCGGTCACTCTATGAAGAAAACGACACCAAAATTTTTTACAAAATTCATGTCAACTTTTTTTCATGTTGATCTAGTACATGTCCACCTAGAATCCCTGTCGACCTAAAAACCATGTCGACCTACTTACTGTTGACCAACTGTGGTCAACCTACACTCTGTTGACCTGAGTCTAGTCTATCTAACATACCACATCCAAGTTTTACAAAGAGATGTCTACTCTATTTGTCAGTCACTTTTGGGCGACTGCAAATTTTCATTCTTCGATTAACAGCAACATCTAAAAGCATGTTCGGCGCACGGATGTGGGTGTGTATAATAGAATGATGGTAATCCTGGAGGAAGACGCTGCAGAGAAAAATATACATGATGCAACAAAGGATCCATGCTGACGAAACAGCCGAGTTGATGTAAACAGTATATAGACTTAAAAATTTCAGTTCATTTAAAAAAAACAAAAAATACATTTTACATTATTTGTTGTAGGCAATTGTTTTAAAATATACTATGTAAAGATTAATTAAACAAATGCTAAACCATTGTTTTTTATGACAATGCATGTCTAAATGTCCCATTTTTTTTTATCCCCTCTTGTTAAAACACCAGCCAAAAGAATTGTATCATAATCGGTTGAACAGATACGTGTCTGAGCTCACACCCAAGATGTATTCTATTCACCATACCTTTTCTCCCACACACGCACAGATGGCCATCTTACTCCTCTTAGCTATGCACTTGGGAAATTATAGCGATACAAATGTAACTTGTTATAAAAGGTCCATAGTGAAGGGTTGCACTGAACAGCATATTCTTAAAGCAGTTTTTCAGGCAGACTTTGTCTTTAGTATAAGTTTTTATCTCTTTAATTTCCGAAACGCTTAGTTAATGGGGAATAGTGAATGGTACAGTTATAGAAACTACAGGCAGTTGTGTAGGAAAAGTGGCATTGCCAATAGGGATATATTAGAAAGGCATTGATAGCCCAAATTTACTATAGTGATCGATGATAACTCAAGAAGGCTGCTCTGTGTTGACAAGACTGATCTCAGATGTAGGGTCAAACACCTGTGTGCACAAGCACTAAGTTTTTACCTTTATCAAAATGATCAGGTTGTGGTTGAAATTTGTATTTTTATAGATATTATAGCAAATATTTCACAAAATACTGTACTAGAGAGACAAGAAGGTGGCATTAGATTATATGTATGTGGCACTAGGTAAGTTACATACCATGTCCATCTGCGGAAAGTCTCCAATTGGCATACTCTTGACTTACCTCTTACAACATTTGCACCTTCCGGAGTGACTGCGTCCACTCTGAAAGCCCATCGTCCAGCTACATTAACATTACTGGTGGATGCTATATTGACAATGGTTGGAGATATGGAACCTGGAATGATGTAGTATCCTGTCCTAGATCCACTGTTTACACCGGCCTGAGGAATGCAAGAATACAGCTAAGATTCTTTATTCTTTGTCTATGCATACATGCTTACCAACTAGTGATGAGCACCGGAAATTTTTCGGGTTTTGTGTTTTGGTTTTGGGTTCGGTTCCGCGGCCGTGTTTTGGGTTCGAACGCGTTTTGGCAAAACCTCACCGAATTTTTTTTGTCGGATTCGGGTGTGTTTTGGATTCGGGTGTTTTTTTCAAAAAACCCTAAAAAACAGCTTAAATCATAGAATTTGGGGGTCATTTTGATCCCAAAGTATTATTAACCTCAATAACCACAATTTCCACTCATTTTCAGTCTATTCTGAACACCTCACACCTCACAATATTATTTTTAGTCCTAAAATTTGCACCGAGGTCGCTGGATGGCTAAGCTAAGCGACCCAAGTGGCCGACACAAACACCTGGCCCATCTAGGAGTGGCACTGCAGTGTCACGCAGGATGGCCCTTCCAAAAAACACTCCCCAAACAGCACATGACGCAAAGAAAAAAAGAGGCGCAATGAGGTAGCTGTGTGAGTAAGCTAAGCGACCCTAGTGGCCGACACAAACACCTGGCCCATCTAGGAGTGGCACTGCAGTGTCACGCAGGATGGCCCTTCCAAAAAACACTCCCCAAACAGCACATGATGCAAAGAAAAAAAGAGGCGCAATGAGGTAGCTGTGTGAGTAAGCTAAGCGACCCTAGTGGCCGACACAAACACCTGGCCCATCTAGGAGTGGCACTGCAGTGTCACGCAGGATGACCCTTCCAAAAAACACTCCCCAAACAGCACATGACGCAAAGAAAAAAAGAGGCGCAATGAGGTAGCTGTGTGAGTAAGCTAAGCGACCCTAGTGGCCGACACAAACACCTGGCCCATCTAGGAGTGGCACTGCAGTGTCACGCAGGATGGCCCTTCCAAAAAACACTCCCCAAACAGCACATGACGCAAAGAAAAAAAGAGGCGCAATGAGGTAGCTGTGTGAGTAAGCTAAGCGACCCTAGTGGCCGACACAAACACCTGGCCCATCTAGGAGTGGCACTGCAGTGTCACGCAGGATGACCCTTCCAAAAAACACTCCCCAAACAGCACATGACGCAAAGAAAAAAAGAGGCGCAATGAGGTAGCTGTGTGAGTAAGCTAAGCGACCCTAGTGGCCGACACAAACACCTGGCCCATCTAGGAGTGGCACTGCAGTGTCACGCAGGATGGCCCTTCCAAAAAACACCCCCCAAACAGCACATGACGCAAAGAAAAATGAAAGAAAAAAGAGGTGCAAGATGGAATTGTCCTTGGGCCCTCCCACCCACCCTTATGTTGTATAAACAGGACATGCACACTTTAACCAACCCATCATTTCAGTGACAGGGTCTGCCACACGACTGTGACTGAAATGACGGGTTGGTTTGTACCCCCACCAAAAAAGAAGCAATTAATCTCTCCTTGCACAAACTGGCTCTACAGAGGCAAGATGTCCACCTCATCATCATCCTCCGATATATAACCGTGTACATCCCCCTCCTCACAGATTATCAATTCGTCCCCACTGGAATCCACCATCTCAGCTCCCTGTGTACTTTGTGGAGGCAATTGCTGCTGGTCAATGTCTCCACGGAGGAATTGATTATAATTCATTTTAATGAACATCATCTTTTCCACATTTTCTGGATGTAACCTCGTACGCCGATTGCTGACAAGGTGAGCGGCGGCACTAAACACTCTTTCGGAGTACACACTTGTGGGAGGGCAACTTAGGTAGAATAAAGCCAGTTTGTGCAAGGGCCTCCAAATTGCCTCTTTTTCCTGCCAGTATAAGTACGGACTGTCTGACGTGCCTACTTGGTTGCGGTCACTCATATAATCCTCCACCATTCTTTCAATGGGGAGAGAATCATATGCAGTGACAGTAGACGACATGTCCGTAATCGTTGTCAGGTCCTTCAGTCCGGACCAGATGTCAGCATCAGCAGTCGCTCCAGACTGCCCTGCATCACCGCCAGCGGGTGGGCTCGGAATTCTGAGCCTTTTCCTCGCACCCCCAGTTGCGGGAGAATGTGAAGGAGGAGATGTTGACAGGTCGCGTTCCGCTTGACTTGACAATTTTGTCACCAGCAGTTCTTTGAACCCCAGCAGACTTGTGTCTGCCGGAAAGAGAGATCCAAGGTAGGTTTTAAATCTAGGATCGAGCACGGTGGCCAAAATGTAGTGCTCTGATTTCAACAGATTGACCACCCGTGAATCCTTGTTAAGCGAATTAAGGGCTCAATCCACAAGTCCCACATGCCTAGCGGAATCGCTCTGTGTTAGCTCCTCCTTCAATGTCTCCAGCTTCTTCTGCAAAAGCCTGATGAGGGGAATGACCTGACTCAGGCTGGCAGTGTCTGAACTGACTTCACGTGTGGCAAGTTCAAAAGGTTGCAGAACCTTGCACAACGTTGAAATCATTCTCCACTGCGCTTGAGACAGGTGCATTCCACCTCCTATATCGTGCTCAGTTGTATAGGCTTGAATGGCCTTTTGCTGCTCCTCCAACCTCTGAAGCATATAGAGGGTTGAATTCCACCTCGTTACCACTTCTTGCTTCAGATGATGGCAGGGCAGGTTCAGGCGTTTTTGGTGGTGCTCCAGTCTTCTGTACGTGGTGCCTGTACGCCAAAAGTGTCCCGCAATTCTTCTGGCCACAGACAGCATCTCTTGCACGCCCCTCTCGTTTTTTAAATAATTCTGCACCACCAAATTCAAGGTATGTGCAAAACATGGGACGTGCTGGAATTTGCACACAATATTGCTGGCGTTGTCCGATGCCACAAATCCACAGGAGAGTCCAATTGGGGTAAGCCATTCTGCGATGATCTTCCTCAGTTGCCGTAAGAGGTTTTTAGCTGTGTGCGTATTCTGGAAAGCGGTGATACAAAGCGTAGCCTGCCTAGGAAAGAGTTGACGTTTGCGAGATGCTGCTACTGGTGCTGCCGCTGCTGTTCTTGTGGCGGGAGTTCATACATCTACCCAGTGGGCTGTCACAGTCATATAGTCCTGAGTCTGCCCTGCTCCACTTGTCCACATGTCCGTGGTTAAGTGGACATTGGGTACAACTGCATTTTTTAGGACACTGGTGAGTCTTTTTCTGAGGTCTGTGTACATTTTCGGTATCGCCTGCCTAGAGAAATGGAACCTAGATGGTATTTGGTACCGGGGACACAGTACCTCCAACAAGTCTCTAGTTGCCTCTGCAGTAATGATGGATACCGGAACCACGTTTCTCACCGCCCAGGATGCCAAGGCCTCAGTTATCCGCTTTGCAGCAGGATGACTGCTGTGATATTTCATATTCCTCGCAAAGGACTGTTGGACAGTCAATTGCTTGGTGGAAGTAGTAAAAGTGGTCTTACGAGTACGACTTCCCCTCTGGGATGACCATCGACTCCCAGCAGCAACAACAGCAGCGCCAGCAGCAGTAGGCGTTACACGCAAGGATGCATCGGAGGAATCCCAGGCAGGAGAGGACTCGTCAGAATTGCCAGTGACATGGCCTGCAGGACTATTGGCATTCCTGGGGAAGGAGGAAATTGACACTGAGGGAGTTGGTGGGGTGGTTTGCGTGAGCTTGGTTACAAGAGGAAGGGATTTACTGGTCAGTGGACTGCTTCCGCTGTCGCCCAAAGTTTTTGAACTTGTCACTGACTTATGATGAATGCGCTGCAGGTGACGTATAAGGGAGGATGTTCCGAGGTGGTTAACGTCCTTACCCCTACTTATTACAGCTTGACAAAGGCAACACACGGCTTGACAAATGTTGTCCGCATTTCTGTTGAAATACTTCCACACCGAAGAGCTGATTTTTTTGGTATTTTCACCAGGCATGTCAATGGCCCTATTCCTCCCACGGACAACAGGTGTCTCCCCGGGTGCCTGACTTAAACAAACCACCTCACCATCAGAATCCTCCTGGTCAATTTCCTCCCCAGCGCCAGCAACACCCATATCCTCCTCATCCTGGTGTACTTCAACACTGACATCTTCAATCTGACTATCAGGAACTGGACTGCGGGTGCTCCTTCCAGCACTTGCAGGGGGCGTGCAAATGGTGGAAGGCGCATGCTCTTCACGTCCAGTGTTGGGAAGGTCAGGCATCGCAAACGACACAATTGGACTCTCCTTGTGGATTTGTGGATTTGTGATTTCGAAGAACGCACAGTTCTTTGCTGTGCTTTTGCCAGCTTGAGTCTTTTCATTTTTCTAGCGAGAGGCTGAGTGCTTCCATCCTCATGTGAAGCTGAACCACTAGCCATGAACATAGGTCAGGGCCTCAGCCGTTCCTTGCCACTCCGTGTGGTAAATGGCATATTGGCAAGTTTACGCTTCTCCTCCGACAATTTTATTTTAGATTTTTGAGTCCTTTTTTTTACTGATATTTGGTGTTTTGGATTTTACATGCTCTGTAATATGACATTGGGCATCGGCCTTGGCAGACGACGTTGCTGGCATTTCATCGTCTCGGCCATGACTAGTGGCAGCAGCTTCAGCACGAGGTGTAAGTCAATCTTGATCTTTCCCTATTTTTGGAACCTCAACATTTTTGTTCTCCATATTTTAATAGGCACAACTAAAAGGCACCTCAGGTAAACAATGGAGATGGATGGATACTAGTATACTTATGGATTGACGAGCGACTGCCGACACAGAGGTAGCTACAGCCGTGGACTACCGTACTGCGTCTGCTGCTAATATAGACTGGATGATAATGAGATATAATATATATATATATATATCACTACTGCAGCCGGACAGGTATATATTATATAATGACGGACCTACTGGACACTGTCAGCACTGCAGACTCCTAAAGTAAGCTACTAGTATCAAGAAGATAGAAAAAAAAAAAACACCACAGGTAGGTGGTATACAATTATGGATGGACGAGTGACTGCCGACACAGAGGTAGCTACAGCCGTGGACTACCGTACTGCGTCTGCTGCTAATATAGACTGGATGATAATGATATAAAAATATATATATATATCACTACTGCAGCCAGACAGGTATATATTATATAATGACGGACCTGCTGGACACTGTCAGCTCAGCACTGCAGACTCCTAAAGTAAGCTACTAGTATCAAGAAGATAAAAAAAAAAAACACCACAGGTAGGTGGTATACAATTATGGATGGACGAGCGACTGCCGACACAGAGGTAGCTACAGCCGTGGACTACCGTACTGCGTCTGCTGCTAATATAGACTGGATGATAATGATATAAAAAATATATATATATATATATCACTACTGCAGCCGGACAGGTATATATTATATAATGACGGACCTGCTGGACACTGTCAGCTCAGCACTGCAGACTCCTAAAGTAAGCTACTAGTAGTATCAAGAAGATAGAAAAAAAAAAAACACCACAGGTAGGTGGTATACAATTATGGATGGACGAGCGACTGCCGACACAGAGGTAGCTACAGCCGTGGACTACCGTACTGCGTCTGCTGCTAATATAGACTGGATGATAATGAGATATAAAATATATATATATCACTACTGCAGCCGGACAGGTATATATTATATAATGACGGACCTGCTGGACACTGTCAGCTCAGCACTGCAGACTCCTAAAGTAAGCTACTAGTATCAAGAAGATAGAAAAAAAAAAAAAACACCACGGGTAGGTGGTATACAATTATGGATGGACGAGCGACTGCCGACACAGAGGTAGCTACAGCCGTGGACTACCGTACTGCGTCTGCTGCTAATATAGACTGGATGATAATGATATAAAAAATATATATATATATCACTACTGCAGCCGGACAGGTATATATTATATAATGACGGACCTGCTGGACACTGTCAGCTCAGCACTGCAGACTCCTAAAGTAAGCTACTAGTATCAAGAAGATAGAAAAAAAAAACACCACGGGTAGGTGGTATACAATTATGGATGGACGAGCGACTGCCGACACAGAGGTAGCTACAGCCGTGGACTACCGTACTGCGTCTGCTGCAGTGCTAATATAGACTGGATGATAATGATATAAAAAATATATATATATCACTACTGCAGCCGGACAGGTATATATTATATAATGACGGACCTGCTGGACACTGTCAGCAGAATGCATTTATAGAATAAAAACACCACACGACGAGTGTTTAACTTTTTCAGGCAGACAATCACAATATACTGGTGGTCAGTGGTCACTGTTCAGTCACACTGGCACTGGCAGTGGCACTCTGGCAGCAAAAGTGTGCACTGTTAAAATATGTACTCCTGCTATAACTGCTCCCCAGTCTCCCCCACAATTAAGCTGTGTGAGCAGTGAGCACTCAGCACAGTCAGATATACAGTATTACATAGATGATGCAGCACACTGAGGGCACACTGAGGCTGAGCACAGATATAGTATGTGACTGTGTCACACTGTGTATCATTTTTTTTCAGGCAGAGAACGGATTAATTAAACTGGTGGTCACTGGTCACACTATCAGCAAGTAGTACTCCTAATATGCTCCCCAAAATTAGTAAATCAAGTGTCTCTACTCTCTACTATTCTCTAGTCTACTCTAAACGGAGAGGACGCCAGCCACGTCCTCTCCCTATCAATCTCAATGCACGTGTGAAAATGGCGGCGACGCGCGGCTCCTTATATAGAATCCGAGTCTCGCGATAGAATACGAGCCTCGCGAGAATCCGACAGCGGGATGATGACGTTCGGGCGCGCTCGGCTTAACCGAGCAAGGCGGGAAGATCCGAGTCTGCCTCGGACCCGTGTAAAAAGCGTGAAGTTCGGGGGGGTTCGGTTTCCGAGAAACCGAACCCGCTCATCACTATTACCAACTGTCCCTATTTTCCATTTAGTGTTCCACTTTCTAAAGAATTATTCTTGGTAATACACTATGTAGACAAAAGTAATTGGACACGCCACCTCCCCTGCACAAATGAAATAGTGTGCTCCTGCAGCAGACACGTGTTCGTGAAGGTATAAAACGGGTAGAGGGGCAGTGATTAGATAATTTGCTAACAAAATGGCTTGACTGAAGGAGCTAACCTGGTTTGAAAAAGGGATCATCGTAGGCTGCATAATGTCATGCTTCTAGGTTCTAGGGTCATGCTGGACTGGTATACCAAAAATTCATCACGCGGATGCACTGGTCATTTCAGAGTCCAGATCTTAACCCCATTGAGAACCTCTGGAATGAATTTGAGCAACAGGTGAGTTCTAGACCGACTCAACCTTCTTCAGTGTCGCAGTTTGTCACTGTAATTAAGGCAGAATTGCAAAAAATACCACCTGCTGTTGTCCAGAGACTTGTGGAAGGTTTGCCAAGAAGAGTGTCTGCAGCAATTACTGTATTTGGTAGACCATCAGATTACTGATTTCAATAAAATCTTGTTTATCTATTTGCTGTCAATGTCTAATCAATTTTGCCTACATAGTGTATATACACAGAAGGAGTGCTTCTGTGATTGTAAAAATACTGTAAATAGGACCAGTAGACATTTATGCATCCAGACCTCACTTGAGTGTTACAGGTCCTGAGTCCATTCTGGTGGCCAGCATAGAAAACCAATAAGCCAAGGTTAATAATGACGAACCTTAAGGATTTGGTGTGAAGCATTCCAATATAGGAGGCCCAACCTAACAATAAGAGGTAGATGTGACTGTGAAACTAGTGAACTTCAACCCACAGAGTGAGGAATTCTTACCAGTGCTGGGATGCCTCCAAGTCCTGTTAGACTGTTTCCTCTACTGGCCGTACCTGTTGTCCATTCAATGTCTCCATAGTTAAACAGAACAAAGGTGTCTTTCCAATCTATCAGGACCATCTGAAATGTGTCCACCTAAAGATACAAAAACAGCATAGATATATTATAATGTATGCTAAAAAAGATGTTAATAAGACATCCTTATATAACAGCCAGTCGCTTATAATAAAACAATTATGTGCATTAAGCGGAGCCTAAGGTTAAGTTGGGTCCCATTCAAGCCCTGACATCATGCAGATAGACTCCAGTAAGTCATTGGCAGTAGTGTTGAAGCATGGAATCCAGATACCTGGGACAAGCACATGTCCCCACCTCATGTCCAGGAAGTCAAGGGCAAGTTGAATAAATAACAAAAAAAAAGACAGCATTGGACTTGAGCATGAAGGGACTAGTAGGGGAAATACAATGGTAAGGGCCCATGAAGAGGCATGGCCAGCCGCAAGAGGCAGTGACGTGCGGTGAGGAGAGGCAGAGCCTTTCCTGAAATACTCCAGTATACTCATGGGTTTATGGTCTTAATAGACCAGAAAGAATACTCCTTTTTGGCGCACTCTGTAGTTATTTAAAATATAACTTTTAATGTGATATCTTAAAATATTATGACCACATAGAAAACAAACATTTAAAACAATGTTTAATTCTGTTCAGTGTAAACAGTGTTGATTCTTAATACTGACAGTCCACTGACATAATTTATAGAATGTGATAATATTAGGGATGTTAGGGACCCATGTGATGAAGTCACCTGGCCGCAGTACATGGGCCCGCATATTTGCGCAAATGTGTGCTAAGAACTTCAATTATACTCCATGTTAATTGTGAGGGTTTATTTAAATTATTTTTATTATCAGTGTTCTTAGTGCTAAGAGTGTGCATCTGCATCTCTCTTCCCCCAGCATAGTCCACTCACATATGTAATATCACTTACTATGGGTAGACTGTTTCCTGTTTAAATACTATCCATTCAATAGGTAACTGGTGTCTAATATCCATTTGTTGCAGTTAATTAAATAAGACTGGTTCGGTGAAATATGGTTACTTTGAGGAGATACAAATATCTCGACCGTATTTCTGTCTCTGTTCCAGATAGCTGTATTTATATAAATTAGGCTGGGTTAAAGTCCCTTATTTAGTATCTTGGATAAGAGACAGACAGACAGGGCATGGGAGAGTAATGCTACACTTTATGGAACCTAATCATTCAGTTCCTAATTTTCCACAGAGCACTTGTCGCTTCTTATCAACATTTGTAACAGCCAAAACATAACTAGGAACACCACCATTTGTTCCTTATACACACAATTACCTAAATAGATGTGCAAGCACAGTGTATAGGTGTGGTGTCACTAATCAAGAGAGGGATATCCCATGTCATTGAGCAGCAGCCTCTTCTACTTTCAACCCATGTGTGATAAATCACAGTGAACAGGTTAATGAAAGCGGGACCCTGTTGGCTGGGATAAGAAGATAGAAGCGCACACCTCTGCTGTCCTAAACGTTATCCCGTTTGTTACTGGTATACTAGGCACATTGCAGTGGTGTGGGGGGGCACAGCCTGGATGTGACCAAGGCCCCAGTCTTTTCTATTAAGACCGTAAACACATTACTGTACAATAGTTTGTTACTCCAGGTGCACCACCAACACAAAGAACAAACTACCAGTACTAGTTATAGGTAAGATTTACTTATATATTGTTGGATACATATTACTAACAAACCTTACAAATAAAGTCTGGTGCGGACCCTCCCTCCTTTTTCATGATACTCCAGTATACTCGAGTTTTGACTATAGAAGTGATTAGAATAATACAAAGAAAATATTTATAACTTATAATATCATCTTTGTATTATTCTATATAATACAATAATCTTTGTATTATTCTAATCACTTTTTTGTATTATTGTAATAATGTTTATGCTGATAGTAGCCAGTGCCTCCTCATCCATTGACCTCACCGCACTTCACCGGACTATCTGCTGCCAACTCAGAATAGGTCGCAAAATGTGACTTTTTTCTCCACCTGAATTTTGCACTTAAGTTTGCATTAAACTGTAAATAAGGCGCTTGGTGATACATTGTATATTTCCAAATTATTATTATTAGATTTTATGTATTATTATAAAAACATCATGAAACGTACCTTATTCGATTGTGATCCATAATAGGCAACTTTATCCCATGTGACCACCAAAACCCATTTTGCAGTGAAGTTCAGGCCAAGGAAATAAGATTTAATATCAGATGTGGCTCGGGACAAAAGATTTGACTCAGTGCTCATCCGGTAATATATGTATCCTGATATCACATTATCCACATCAGCCCAGAAAGGAGCGATCACAGGAAGATTCAACAAGGGGAAATATTGAGGTGTGTATAGTACTGGTGTATAGGTTACTGTAAAAAAAACCATTGGTGTCCAGCTGGTGGAGAAAAACAGTAAAATCAGAAATTCAGTACAAACATTCAATATTGAATTTTTTTTTAGAACTTGTAGTAACAAACATTATTATTGATTTGTGATATTCTGAAATAAAATATTCTTACATTTATAATGGGATAAACTCTCCTGAAGACAGGCAACGGAGAGGTAGGTTGTGCAATAATATATCCGTCATCAAGTTTTGGAAAGATCAGGTCAACTCCCGGTCCATATGGATATAGAAGATCTGAGGAGTATAAAAAACCCAAAATAAATTCAGTTCTGGAAGCTGAAAAAGGTGACTGCTTCAGTATCCATGTACATTATATAGAGAGGTATAATACATTACTAATTGGATGGAACTATCCTACAAATCAAGAATTTTGTCTCAAATACTGTAGTTTGCACTTCTAATTAATGATCCTTCTATGAAGTGCATACCAGTAGCTGGTGCATGGAGTATTGAGAGGTCTTTTTAGAGAAGGAGAAAGTGGGTTGAGCATGGACCTGCACTCTGGAATAACTGGGCATACCCCAATGTCACATGACCATGCCCTCCTCCCTTTTTTAAATTTAAAAAGTTGAGCGACATTGGAGAGGTTGTTGGGAGTTACCAGGAACAGGATGGAGACAAGCCTGCTGAAATGGTCTATAGATGGTCCATGATAATAGATGTGATTACTTGCTCTCCTTATAAGGCAGTTGTTAGAGGTAATGCTATTAGAACAGTTGCTCGGATTAGCATCAAGCGGAGTTGGAAGCTCATATCAAGAGATTATAGGTATGCCATAAACATTTTCCTCATGATGCTTCTATCCTTAAAGACCTGCTTCAGACGAGGGATAGGTAGAATGTTTTTATTTTGTGGGATGTGACTAGTCATCTATCTAACCTTCACGAAAAGTATGTCCACTCCAGGGGGATAGAGCAGGCAGGATGCTGGTGAGAAGCGGAGTAGTAAATTAGTCAAGGAGAACATTTTTGCTATAGAAACATATGGGGAATGTAATAGGGTGTGATAATCATTAAGTGAGAGATTTTATGAGAGTTCTCCTGTTTTTTTTTTAAAGTGGTAATCTTTTACATGGCAAAACCAGGTTGATTTTGGCATGTAAATGATTGCCACTTTAAAAATACAGAACTTTCACAAAATCTCTCACTTACTGATTCTCACACCCACAGTGTTTGGCTGCAGCAAACATTGCTGTTAGACATGAGCACATACAGTATACCACTGAACAACATGAATAATGAAAACACTCGAACATAGTAAATTCCTGTGTTTAAGTTTTACAAAAACACCCGTGTCTGATCGATATAAACCGTGCTTGATCTCAGTCAAACACGGGTGAAACACGACTCTTAGTAAATTTACCCCTTGATGTCGAAAAGGCATTCAATAGATTACACTGGGACTATGGGGGTAATTCAGAGCTGATCGCAGCAGCAAATTTGTTAGCAGTTGGGCAAAACCATGTGCAGTGCAGGTGGGGCAGATGTAACATGTGCAGAGAGTTAGATTTGGGTGGGGTGTGTTCAAACTTAAATCTAAATTGCAGTTTAAAAATAAAGCAGCCAGTATTTACACTGCACAGAAACAAAATAACCCACCCAAATCTAACTCTCTCTGCACATGTTATATCTGACCCCCCACCCCCCCTCAGTGCACATGGTTTTGCCCAACCGCTAACAAATTTGCTGCTGCAATCAACTCTGAATTACCCCCTATATATCTGCTGTCCAGAGGCAGTTTAGATTGTGTGTTGGAGTTCTATCTTCTATACTGGGGGGTATATTCAATAAGAGTTGGGTCCATTCCGACATGCAGTTGTCGGAATGGACCCAACAACCCCTATTCAAAAGAGCGGCCAAATCCGACTGTCGGATTTGGCCGCTCCCGTTGTCATGTCCTGTTGCTGCTGCTGTCAGCGGCACCGGGGGAAGGGAGCTGCTGCTGCGCCGGGAGGAGGTGATGTCAATGGCGCCGGCAGGAGGTGATGACAGCGGATCGGGGAGGAGGTGATGTCTGCGTTCCGGGGAGGGGGGGGGGGGGGAAGGAGAGCGGCAGACAGGGGAGGAGATGGGGGGAGCAGCGACTGCAGCAGAGGTGGCTCACGGCAGCGTCTACCCAGCTCCAGCAAGCGGGACCTCGCTTGCTGGAGCCGGGTGGCCGCTGCCGCTGGGTTCCTGCTCTCCCCGCTGCTTCCCCCGTCTCCTGATCTCAGCTCACTCATCTCAATCCGACTTTTTTTAAAGTCGGATTGAGATTGTTGGAAACGGGGCTAAAACATGTCGAGTTTGGCCCCGCTTCCGACAATGCATGCTGATCGGCGGCTGAAGCGTGCATTCCGACAGCATTCCGACAAGTCGGGTTTCCCGACTTGTTGGAATAAATGGTGCCATAATGAATAGGTTGAAAACCCTTCCGACCTAAAACTGTCGGAAGCTGCCGTCTTTCCGACAAGACGGCAGCTTCCGACAGTTATTGAATATACCCCTGGCTCTTTATTCCAATCCCTCTGCTAGAATATTTATTAGTGGTCTTCTCTCCTTGGCTTTTCTTATTTATAACGGCACCAAAAAAAGTTATCCTTTTTCCCCCTCTAGTTTTCATTCTGGCTATTGAGCCACTGGTGGAGAAGATTCAGATATCTGTTACTATTCAGGGCCCACATTTTGGGGATATGTCTCATAAAATCTGTTTATTTGTGGGCAATGTCCTATTATGTCTCCCTAGCCCTGACACGTCTTTGCCATCCCTTCATGTCTTAGACGATTATTCTTAAGTGTCATATTATAAACTTAATACTGCCAATATGGAGGCCCTTCCGATAAATTTCTCTCCTGCACTTTTGTCTAGGCTAAACGGGTTTTATAACTATGTATGGCAGAATAAGAGTCTTTCATATTTAGGGGTCCATATCCCACAATGGGCTGCTGACATTGTGGCATGTAACTACTTTAGACTCTTAGGGAAACTTGCTCTGTTAATGACTGATTGGATGCTACAGAAGGTTTCATGGTTGCAGTGCCGTAACTATCCATTTTAGTGCTGTGTGCAAGAAACCGCATCGGCGCCCCCCCCCCCCCTCCCCCACACCCCCATATAGGGAATGGGGCCAGTGCTCGCCTTAGGCGCGCACCAACATTGTTTGGGGTGTGGCTTCATGGGTAGGGGCATGGCCACATAGCTACCTTTTACACATTACGGCAGGCAGAGCTCCCTTTTACACATTACGGCAGGTAGAGTACCCTTTTACACAGTACGGTAGGTAGAGTCCCCTTTTACACATTACGGCAGGCAGAGTCCCCTTTTTACACATAACCGTAGGCAGAGTCCCCCACGTTAGGCAGGTAGAGTCCTCCTTTTTTTAAACATTACAGCAACAGAGTCCCACTTTTTACACATTGTCAGGCAGAGTCCCCCTTTTTACACATAACAGCAGCAGAGTCCCCTTTTTACACATTATGGCAGCAGAGTCCCATTTTTGCACATTAAGGCAGCAGTCCCCCTTTTTACACATAACGGCAGGCTCCCAGATTTTTACACATTAGGCAGGCACAATCCCCCTTTTTTACACATACACATTACAGCAGCACTCCCCCCCTTTTCACACATTAGGCAGGCAGAGTCCGAGATAGAGAGAGAGAGAGAGAGAGAAAGTGATAGAATTATACTTACCTGTGAGTCTCACATGCCTTGGGTGCTGACAGGAGGGGGGGTCATCACAGGCTGTGACACTTCCCCCCCACCTGTCAGCTCCTCAGCCATGTGAGAGACACAGAGTTAGTGGAGACAGTTACTGGCCGGCCAGCTACAATATTCCGATCACCCCTATGTGGACCTGCCACCGCAAGTATCCCCTCCTCCCAGGTCTGGCTGCCGCTGTAAACACCCCATTTCTGCAGGACTTGCTTCAGAGCACTCACCCATCGACAGTCTGAGCTGCTTTTCTTTGGAAGTGCGGGCGGCCATCGCAGCTGCATGGGGAAGTCTCCCTGCGGGTGACGCACATCCTCTGCGCAGCTCCCCACCAGAAGGAGCCGGAGGCGTGTTCTGGCTCTGTTTTTAGCATGCTGCTGGAGTCAAGGGGGGGGGGGGGGTGGGGGAGCGCTGCTGCTGCCACCTGTAAATATATCAGCAGCGCTGCGTCCAGCAGAGAAGGAGCTGGGCGCAACGCTGCTACAGATGGAGCCTCCATTATCTTGACTGTTTCTCCGCCTAGACGGACATTTATTCACGCTAAGGCGACAGCTTAGCTTGCTGAGTTTAATCACAGGCAGGCGCGTTGAGGCAATACTAGAGACTCAGCATGCATTACACATCTCTACCACTGGGTGGCTAATGCTCCATTAATCCAGTACTTTCGATCGTATAGCGATGGATTGATCTACAGCTCTGGCAAATGGTCAGTGACGACTGTAATGTTAATAGATGGTGACCAATGGTCAGACGGTGAGAGTTCTCAATATAAATAAATAGTTTATACAGACACAAACGAACATGTTAAAACACTTGTGTATGCCGCCGCAAGATTGTGTATGGAGACGCAACTAATTGTGTAAAAGGAAGTATGTACAATGCATAAACACCGTGCTTTTGAAATACATGTACAGTATGAGCGTCCGAGTTCCCTAAGGCATAATGGGGAGGGGTCGCTATTTGCAGTACTTTTACACATGACCTTGTAAATCTCTCATGAAGTGTTGTGGTCTAATGATGAAGGTTATCACCTCCCACGCTGAGAGTCCCTGGTTCGAGTCCTAAAGTGCCAACCTTTTTTTTTTCCATGTGTTCCCGTGACATTAACTTTAATATTATTATTTTTTCTTTCTAATACATTCAATGGAATGGTGCACACAGGTTTCATATAAATCAGAGTAATCTGCAGGAGCGATTCTTTACGCTAAATGCAAATGCACAGCGGTAATGAGTATAAATCAGTGTATTCCGACACAACTAACTGAGCAACACAGTACTGTAGATCGTCGGTGTTTGTATATTGTACATGACCTGAACTCCCTCCCTGACTACTGCATGACCTGTGCAGGGGGGAAGGGCGATGGGGAAGGCGGTGGAAAATATTGTGCTTTTGAAATACAAGTTATTAACGTCCAGGTCCCCTAAGGCAGAGCCGGCCCTAAACAATATGATTCCCTAGGCAAGATTTTGGCTGGTGCCCCCTAGCACCACTGCTGGTTCCGCCTCTGACCTTGTAACCCTATATTTTAAATAGGAAAAGTTCGCACATTTGGCGCACAGCCCAAAAGGGGTGTGTTTTTGCTGGCAATAGGCATGGCCACACTATAACCCCAATTCCAATTACGCCACACAGTACTGCAACTTTATTCACATATGATCATGCGATAGTGTCCATAATTCATATTACATCCCACAGTAGTATCACTTTACCTTATAAACGTTACTCCTCACAGTAGAGCCCCTTATTCACATTACATCACACTGAATTGCTCCTTATTCACATTACACCACACCCTATTGCTTTTTATTCACATTAGATGACACAGTTGTGCCCTTTCTATACGCAACACCACATAGTAGAGCACCTTATACACATAATGCCACACATTAGTAATGCATTTACATACATTCCACACAGTAATGCCCCTTACACATATGACATACATTATTAATATCCTTATAAACATAATGCGCCTTACACATTATGCCAACCTTTATTAATGCCCTTTTACACATAATGTCCCTTACACATATGCCGCACATTATTAATGCCCTTATACACATAATGACACACATAGTGCCCCCTACACATTTGCTGCACATTATTAGTGCCCCTATACACATAATGACACACATACAGTAGTACCCTGTTACACATATGCCGCACATTATTAATACCCTTATACACATAATGGCACACATAGTGCCCCTTACACATATGTTGCACATTATTAATGCATTTTTACATAACACATAATGCTCCTTACACATATTCCGAACACTACTGCACAACCAACCCACTCACATGCACACAGCACTCACACTGCCACTAACGCTGTGACCTCTGCCTCTGCTTGGATACAGATGTGTCCTCATAAATCGTGCCTCAATGCTAACGTCGGGCACCTTTTTTTTATGAAAATGCATCTTATTTGCATTGCTATGTGGCTAGGATGCACAAGCAGCTTCTGCTGATTAAAATGATATGCAGCATGCCAATATACTGTGTCAGACTGTGGCTGTATCTGCATATGAAATGCTACACACAGAATATAGGCATGCCGCATATCATTTTAATCAACAGAAGCTGCTGATGCCCCTAGGCATATCAAATACCCTAGGCAATTGCCTAGTTTGCCTATGCCTATGGCTGGCTCTGCCCTAAGGCATAAACCAACACCAATGGGAAGGAAGTGCCAACCTTTTTTTTTATGTGTTCCCGTGACATTCACTTTAATATTATTTTTTCTCTCTCTCTAATGCATTCAATGGAAAGGTGCACATAGGTTTCACATAAATCAGAGTAAATCTGCACAAGCGATTCTTTACGCTAAATGAAACTCCCTCCCTGACTACTGCATGACCTGTGCAGGCTCCCAGGGGGGAAGGGCGTAGAGCGTAGGGCGAGACAGTGGAAAATACCATGGTCACAGAAAAGGCATAATCAAAACCAAGGGACAAATGACGCGCGACGGTGACGTCTGAGACGCACGACGTCTGAGACGCTCATTGCGGCTAAGGGTGGTGTCATGGCTGCAGTGAGGGACCGTCCTTATGTCCTGGGAGAGCTCTGTCTCCTCGTTTGCTGGCGGGACAGACCTCTCGCCAGCAACGAGGAGAAGATGAGGGCGTACCGGAGGGCAAGTAGGGAGATCCTCCGGAAATATCACCGGAGGAGGACTGTCAGGTCACTCCAAAGGAGGTGGAGTGACCTGGTCCGGAGGACTCCAAGGCGCCTGCAGGCCATAAGGGATTGTAAGTACAGTACATTACTTTAGAATGCTGTACTTTAAGTTACTGTAGTTACAGGTACTGTATAACACAGGCTGCTGTAGCAGCAGGTATCCGGTCTATACAGCACTGTACCTGTGGTAAACAAATGGTTAAACAAGGTCCAAACATTAACCAGGGTCAAAAGGTGAAGTTGTTTTTTTTTACACTTTTCCGATTTTTTTTACATTTACTATCCATGTCAAAAGCGACGCCATCTAGGTCGACACACCATGTCAACCTACAGTATATCTGGTGTCAACCAATTGGTGTCGACCTAGATGGTGTCGCTTTTGAAATTGGTTGACACCAGATATACTGTAGGTTGACATGGCCGTTAAGTTGACATGGCAAAAGGTCGACATGAGTTTTAGAAAAAAAAAATTTTTAAACTTGTTTATACAGTTCTTTACAATCCACGGGGTATACGATTGTGCAGTGTATCATGCAGTGTACAGTATATGCAGTGTATCACATCATGCAGTGTATCGTGCTGTGTAATTGCAGCGTCTCATGCAGTGTACATTCAGTATATGGTATTGTGCAGTGAAATTGCAGTGTAATGCATAGTGAATCACATCGTGGAGTGCACTGTATATACGTGGTTATTGCAGTGTTTTGTGCAGTGTATCATAATTTGCAGGGAAATGTGCAGTGTATTACGCTGCCGTTTTTAGCAGAATTGCGATCAGTCTAATAACCGGCAGTTCTGTGCATGTGTACGGGCCGCAGGGCGCACGCGCTAAGTACTTTCACACCAAACTATGCAATTTTACACAGGGGCGAGCAACGCTTTTCAGTCGCTCTGCTGATCGGTGAGTGACAGGAAGTGGGTGTTTCTGGGTGGTAGCTAAGCATTTTCCGGGAGTGTACTAAAAAACGCAGGAGTGGCTGGGGAAATGGGGGAGTGGCTGGCCGAACGCGGTGCGTGTTTGTGACGTCAAACCAGGAAGCAAACACTGCAGTGATCGCAATCTAAGAGTAGGTCTGGAGCTACTCAGAAACTGCAGGGAAATATTTAATAGCAGAACTGCTAATCTTTCATTCGCACTTCTGCTAAGCTAAGATACACTCCCAGAGGGCGGCGGTCTAGCGTTTGCATTGCTGCTAAAAGCAGCTAGCGAGCGAACAACTCGGAATGAGGGCCAGTGGCCTAGGTCTGTTAGGTCTGTTCCAGCATCCACAAAAATAAATAAATACAGGGATAAAAGAAAAGATAATATTGCCCTAAGCCTCAGAGAGGAATCACAGCTAAAAAAGAAAAATAAATAAAACACGCCCCTATTACCCACATTCTCACAGCAGTGGTAAGGGGCTCAGTTCTTAGCACGATGGGCATATTCACGAGTCTGTAATGACAGCGCTGTAAAAAAAAGAAAAGGGTTCACGGACAAATTAAGTATGGCCCTAAAGGTGAGATTTTTTTGAATTCTAGTGTCTTTTAAGCAGATTTTTCCTATGATTTTTTTAATATAACTGTGGTGTTAACTTTTTTTATTTAAGTGTATCACTTTCACCACATTTCTAGAAGCACAAAACACGCTCATGTGCAGAGAATGTTTATTTGTCACACACTGAGTTCAAGCTGTCGCATGAAGAAGTTTTTCTGAACTTCAGTTAAAAGACATGGGTCTGCTGACGGCTCTGATTAAAATCTTCTAGCAGCAGTTATAGAGTATATTATGGGTTATATGTAAAAAGTGTAAACTCTTCCTCCCATCCTTTCAGTTTTATACTAGTTCCCACTTGTCTCCCTTTATGTATCTTCCAGAATAATGGTGGAGATTGAGACTGATGGGAATAATATCCAATCGTAACAAATGTGGTTCATTGGAGGAGCGTGGATATTACTGGCCTATTTCCAAGAATCACCAAAAGACAGGCGATCCTAGTATGTAACAGTCTGACCTTTTTTATTGATTAATAGCTATTGTAAATATGGGTGTTATGGGCAAGGAAAATAAAGTAAAATTAAAAGGAGAAAAGAAATCAGGAGGGGCAAAATACTGTACATATGACTGGAAAACATAAACAGAAAAAAAAAACAATAGAAAATTAAGGATAAAAATAAAGACAACTATAAAAATAAACCAAAACATTTTAATGTTTACAGCTTTTCATGAAAACATGATGAGCCAGTATTTTCCGGGAGTCCAAAGGTGGCTGCTCACAGTTTTCTGAAACCAACTGCAATGTTTGCTGTCTCTGTTTTATCTTAACCAAAGGTAGGTTGTCAGCTTGATTTATCAGTCTGGTGGCAACTCAGTGATGGCAAGGACATGAACGTGTGATGAGGTAGCGGGATTTGAAGATGTCAGCTGCCAGAACTTTTTCACCATTGTGGTCCTGCTAGATGCTCCCCTGTGTTGGCTCTTACTACTGCCAATGCTTCTCGAATCTCAAGGATTATTTTTTAAGTATATGTGGTGTCTTTTCTATGGTCTTTAAATGCTAAAACTTTATTGAAAAAAACGGAATTAGCCATAACCAGAAGACCATTTTTTTTGGTGGTAGACTCATGCTTCTTAGGTTCAAATGAGCCTTGTCAAAACCATTAACTACACAAGACGATTGTAATGACTGCACTCCCCTTGTTTTCCATTTCAAGCCCAAGTTTTGTATGCGTTATTTATTTGATGATCTGTTATGTAATTTCCTCTATTATTTCTCTTTAGACATGCATGGAGAGTAGTTTCCAGGACCCAAGGAAGGGGTGGATGGCTCCCATTCAGCCAGTGGCCCTCATTAATCTATTACTTAACTGCCAGTACCCAGCTTTCCTAGACAGGGCGACTGCTGGCTAAAGGGGTTATATCAGAATTTTTTTTTTCTATAGACCTATATAGAATAACTAGAAACAGAAAGACATATTTTTAAAGAGACTTTGTAGAATAAATGGAACGTTGCATATTTTTTTCCTTCTGACATATGGGATTTTTTTCTTTAAAAAAAGGGGAACAGTCTATACACTAAAAAAGAAAAAAAAATGATATATTGGGGATCAGTAGCTATTACTGTCCCAAAAGGAAAAAAAAACTGTTCTTTAAAAGTACTTTAAATTGCTGATTTGTGATCTAAAAAATAAATTAATTAATTAATGTAAAAAGCTTACTCATTTTAAGTAAGAATTAATTAAATGAATAATGAAGAAAAAAGTAGAAAAATTACACCAAAGATTTTGGGATGATTTGGGGACAAATATTTTTTTTTTAGAAAAATCAATATTTTTTATCTAAATAAATACTGAAAATAAATTTGGGGTTTATAAGTGAACAAAAAAGTTAATTATGGGGTAATTTTAAGCTATTTATTTTTTTAACACGCAATAATAACATATAATGTAATTGTTGGACTAATTAAGGCAATTGGAAACTTCCAATTGCCTACTGTAATTCGTGATTGGAGAGGGTTGTTCAAGGGGCTTTGAAAGGGTCCCCAACACTTTTAGTTTAAAATAGGTATTTTATTCTTTATTTATACCTTCTCTGGAGCTGCAAGAATTTAGTAGCAGAAATTCCTATAGAAAATACCCCGAATGATTTTGTGCCTGGCAATTGAAAAGCTAAAATAAACAAAAAACCACTGCACTGGGGGTACCGAATGTATATTTTATATCAATTGAGAGATATGCTTCCCATTATGAAACAGACATACAGGCTCAGATGTATGAATACAAAAATATATTTACTAAATGTTAAATCAGATAATATTACATAGGTTGATATATGTGTAGCCAGGGCCAGCCTGATATATACGCCGGCAATGCGGCTGTGTAGAGCGCCAGGCAGTAGAGGGCACTGCTGCAGACAGTGAGTCACCGTGACTCAATCTCTACAGCACCGTGGCACCCACCCTGGACACCACTTCTGTGCTTTACTGCATCCACCTGGACATGAAGATTCACCTCGCAATGGTTGGTGGGAGTAGAAAGGAATGTAGATTATAAAGAGCAGGAGAGAAGCAGGAAAAAAGAAACAAGGAGTGGGCTGCAGTTAGATGTAGATGATGTAACCACTGCCTCAGTCACCCTTTGCTCCCTGTCACCTCTGCCTCAGTCACCCACTATCTCCCTGTCACCCTGCCTCAGTCAACCACAATCTCCCTGTCACTCCTGCCTCACCAGTCACCCCCTAACTCCCTGTCACCCCTGCCTTACCAGTTACTTACTATCTCCCTGTCACCTACTATTGCCCTGTACCATGGGAGTACAATTGTGTAGCCACACCCCTGAAAGTTTATCCCATCAAGGGGTGCCCAAACTGATTTTTCCTCACTAAAAAAAATAAGCTTGGGCCGGCCCTGCGTATAGCAAAGCTCAGTTGAAAAGCCGTTAGTAGCGAGTACATAAAATCCAAAAGAAAAATTCTTCAGGAAAGAAGAGGTCCCCTATGGTGCACAGATTACTTAAAACTGTCTAAAAAAAACTGTTGGATTGTATATATTTTTATTGAAAAATTAAAATGCTTTGGGTGCAAGAAAAGTCACAAAGTATGGGTCATCTCTGCATAAATGACAAGTGAAATAATAATGTTTCATAAGCAGACAAGATGATATTCACGATAAATATCTGAAATAGTCCAATGCAGACATTACAAACAACTAAAGTATGAGAACAGTGAAAAAACAAAACAAGAAAGGAAATAGAAGAAAGGAGAGAGAGGTAAAAGAAAGATGAGAGGAAACACATTTGAAAGTGGTACAATTAAGTAGGAGCCATTATTTTAGAAATAAATATTTTATATGCATTTGTGGTTTTATACTGAAGCTATTGGAACCAGATAGCTGTAAATTCTGAGGATCTGTTTGTGGAAGATAGAAGATAAACATTGCGATTGAAGTTTGCCCCAACAGCCAGAATGCAGGGTCTATGGGCGTTTGGATGCCCAATATATCTTGGGAAATTTTAAGTACGTCATCCCAAAAGGCCTTTAAGCGAGGACAGTCCCACCATATGTGAAGCAAAGTTCCTATTGCGGTGGAGCAACACCAGTATATATTAGAGATAGTGGGGTGCATAGCATGAAGAAGTGATGGGTGTCTGCACCATCGCATTATTTTGTTATATTGGGTTTCTCTAGTTTGTAAACATATGGAACTAAAGTGAGCTCTCAGAAAATGTTCTCCCAGTCTTACTTTGAAAATGTTAAACCAGGAGCGGATCTAGGCACGGGTTAAACAGGGCAGGCACCCGGAGCGCTGCGGCCCACGGGTGCTGCCACAGTCACGTGGCAGGCACCCGCTACACACCCGCACCCCAATCCCCGCTCCCTGGCTGCAGTAGGCGCTGTTGGCTTTGTGGGCACCCGCTGCAGCCAGCGCCATTGTCAGATGCTAGAGGTCATAACTGACCTCTAGTGTCTGTGCGGCGCTATGGAAAAGACATCATGACGTCTCTCCCATAGAGAAGAGCGGGAGGCCAGAGACGGAGCAGCAGCGGTAGCAGCAGCAGCGGTTGGGAAGCAGGAGCAGGGCTGGTGAATATTGTTTTTTTATTTTGTGTTTGTATGCGGCGCTAGTAGGGGGCAAAACTACAGGGGGCACAGCTACAGGGGGCATAGCTACAGGGGGAAACAGCTATTGGGGGCAAAACTACTGGGGGCACAACTACAGGGGGCACAACAACTGGGGGCACAACTACAAGGGGCACAACTATTGGGGACAGAGCTACATGGGGCACAACTACTGGGGGCACTACTACTGGGGGCACAGCTACAGGGGGCACAACTACTGTGGGCATAACTACTATGGGCATAGCTTCAGGGGGCATAACTGTGGCCACTCCCCTTCCCTATGAAGCCACGCCCCTATATTTTTTGGTGCATGCCTTCGGCGTGCATAACTCTGTTTTACCTGTTGGGGGGGTGGTGGGAGGAAACTTTCGCCCTGGGTGCCACAAGTTCTAGAACTGGACCTGTGTTAAGCCTACTGTAGGTCTTTTTTTCCATGAAAGAGCATAGGAAGGTTTGGATGTAGACAATGAACTTTGTAACATTTTGTAAAGAGAAGAGATTGTGTGTGAAGGGGATTGGGGGAGACACAAAGCATTTCAAAAGGTGTTAATTCACAAGCTGCTAGGTTACGTTTAGAAGTGGCACTTAGAAAATGTCTAACTTGTAAAAATTTCCAAAAATCAGTTTGTGGAATATCCCACTTCATCGGAAAATTGTTTCACGCCAGTGTATGACAACAGCTGACCGACCCTGAAGAAAAGCGCAACAGTCCACATGGCAAAGTGTGAGTGATCGAGACCCACAAGAAAATCATGGTTCGCTAAGAAGGATATCAGTGGGCTGAACTCTGAGGAAATGGGAGTCAGGTGACATAGACTTCTCCATGAGAATATAGTAGGTGTTATCGTAGGGTGGGGGGAGAAAGAGTTTAGGAAGCAATGGAAGCCAAGGAAAAATCTCAGGATGTTGGAGCATGCAGACACCTTCAATTGTGACCCATTCTTTAGTATCTTTATTCCTAGTCTAATCAAGTACTAATCAAGGATAGCGTGGTAATAGTTTTTAATGTTTAGTAGTTGACGTCAGAGGCAGACCGAGATAGAATAATGTACTTGATTTTGGGCTATTTACAGGGTTTCTAGGTCGACATGTGCTAGGTCGACAGGTCTAAAGGTCGACATGAGTTTTTCACATTTTTTTTCTTTTTTTGAATTTTTTCATACTTAACGATCCACGTGGACTACGATTGGAATGGTAATCTGTGCCGAGCGAAGCGGTAGCGGAGCGAAGGCACCATGCCCGAAGCATGCCACCATGCCCAAAGCATGGCGAGGGGACGCGGTGCACTAATTTGGGATCCCGGTCACTCTACGAAGAAAACGACAAAAAAAAAAATCCTTATGTCGACCTTTAGACCTGTCGACCTAGCACATGTCGACCTAGAAACCCTGTCGACCTTCCATCCATGTCGACCTAGTGACTGTCGACCTGTAGTGGTCGACCTAAACATTGTCGACCTAGATACTGTCGATTTGATGAACCACACCCATTTACAAGACCAGATAAATTGTTGAATCAGGCTTTGGATAGAGCAAAACCAGGATTTTGGGATAGAGATTGGTAAAGTCTGGAGTAAGTAAAGCAATTTTGAAAGCGTTTTCATTTTGACTACGTTTATTCTACCCAGCCAGGAGAGTTGTTTAAGGTGCCATCTACTATAGTCATTGTGAATCAAAGAGATAAGGGGCGTAAAGTTCAGAGGAAACAATTGGGATAGGTTGCGTGACAGTTTACTGCCTAGATAGGTTAAGTGTGTGGGGTGTCAGGAGAAAGGGAAAGCATGTTGTAGGCCAGGAGCTATAGAGGAGGGAACCGATATATTAAGGGCATTAGATTTAGAAACGTTTATTTTAAAGTTAGACAATTTCCCAAAGGTATCAAATTCATGCATCAGGTGTTGAAGTGATCAAGTGGGTGGGATATCACTGCAAGTAGGTAATCTGCAAACAATGCTAGCTTATTTTGCACCTCACCAATATGAAGACCAGAATTATGGGTATTCATTTTAATTTCTCTACCCAACGCTTCAATACAAAGGACAAAAAATAATGGGGAGAAGGGACAACCTTGTCTCGCTCCATTGCAGATGTAAAAGGGATCTGAAGGGGTGTCGTTAACTCGTACTCTCGGCCATGATTCTGCCAAGTACAAGAGGTCCTAGTCCAATGTGCTCCAGCACAGACCTCATAAATTCCAAGTTGACTCTATCAAATGCTTTTTCAGCATCGGTTAAGAGTAGAATGGTAGGAACCCGTTTCCAAAAGGCCAAATGGATGAAATATAGGGGCAGATGTATGAAAGTGCGCTGTGGTTCCCGCTGACCACAGCACACCTTAAGGCAGCATTCTGCGCTGCACCCAAATGTATGAACGGCGTGTTAACGCCGTATGCACTGGCTGCCGCGCGCACCCGCCACTTACCGCTTCCCCGCAGTAGTGAATGGGAGATAAAGAGCAGAAGCAATGTATGATAGCCTCTGCTGTCCCTTTTCGTCTCCTGAAGCCGCCAGTCCGGCACGCCTCCTCTGGGTAGGCGGTGTGTGGCTAAAGCATTTTTTTTTTGTCCTTTAAAGAAACTTTATTGGTCTCCGCTACCACATTTCCCCTTCAGCCTCTGACGTCAATCCACATGCCTCCTCACTGCCCAGCACCTTGCGGCATCTTTACAGCCAACACCTTGCCGCCTCACTCTGCAGGGCTCATTGGGAGCTGAGGTGATGGCGCATGTGCATTACTGCAGCTTGCGGTGAGAAGTCAGGCCGATGTGGGAGTACGTGTATCATGGAACAGGTGACATAGCGCCCTCCCACATCGGAGGGGGCCAGTATAATACATTGTGGTGCAGGGTCCAGCCGTATCACCACGATAATGTGGTGATACAGCCCCATGCACATAACATCCGTTAGGACGTTTTTCATGCATCTGCCCCTTAGTACCTTAGTGGAATTTTTTTTGGCTTCCCTCACGGGAACAAATCCCACCTGATCACCATGTATTAGTGAAGGGTGTAAGTTATTTAATCTATTTGCCATTAATTTAGCATGGAATTTTAAGACAACATTCAAAAGTGATATGGGTCTGTAGCTGGAGCACACCGGGGGGTCCTTATCCTCTCTAGGAATTATGGTTATATGGGCTTCAAAGGATTGAGATTAGAAATGTGTTTTAGCAGAGATAGAGTTAAAGTCTTGAAGGAGCATAGGGACAAAAGAGTCTTTAAATGTCTTATAGTATGCTATAGTGAAGCCATCAGGACCAGCACTCTTGCCCGATAGATTCAAAGAGATGACATGTTCAAGTTCCTGGATAGTGAAGGCCTGTTCTATAAATTCCTTATTTGAGGTAGATAAGGTAGGAAAAGCTACCAAAAGGAGATAATCCCTAATTTGTTTAATGGTAGGAGGTGCATTAGAGTGAGCTGAAGCACCTGCTAGATTGTAAAGACAGGCATAATATTGTTTAAAACATGATGCAATCTCCGAGGTTTTGGAATGGGTGAGACCATATAGATCTTTCATGGAACTAATCAATGAGGCAGAGTGTTGTGCATGGAGAGCTTGGGCCAATACTCTACCTGGTTTATAGCCTCACTGGTAGTAGCGGTTATTAAACTTACGGTCAGAATGTATGATGTTATCTGAGAGGGGCTGGTATCGTTATAACTGCACTCGTCATCCCAATGGTCAGAATCCTGACCTTGGGATTCTGGGCGCCGGAATTCCGGCAGCTGGTGTGAGTGCAAAAGAGCCCCTTGCATGCTTGCTGCTCTCGCCACGCTGCGCTCGCCGTGGCGTGCTACGTGCGCCACACTTTTTATTCTCCCTCCAGGACACCCCAAGTGGGAGAATAGGTGTCGGTGTCCCGGCGGTCGGGATCCCAGCACTGGTATGCTGAGCGCCGGTATACCGACAGTCGGGATATTGAATGCATCCCATCTGAGAGCAATTTATTCAGTTGTGAGTGAGCTTCCCTCAATTTTACATATACTTCCCTAGAAAGAGAGGACATATTAGTGGACTCATGGGTATGTATCTGTTGTCATAGGCTGGTTATCAGTGCTGTTTTTTGTTTTTTCCTATAAGCTCCTAGTTGGATCAATTTGCCTTGATGGACACATTTATGAGCTTCCCAAAGAGTAATTTTGGAAATCTCAGGACCTTATCAAGCTCAGCCTTACAATAAGCATCCTGCAGCAGGGAATCATTTAGACGCCATGTCCACTGTCCTAGGGAGGAGCATGAATTTAATAGAGTAATTGATATTGGAGCATGGTTGAACCAGGTAATTGGGGCTTTGGATGCATCTAACAGAAAGGGGAGGTGTCTGTGGCTTAAGAACAAATAGTCCAAGCAAGAATAAACCTGATGGGGATGGGAGTAGAAGGAGTAATCACGGTCAGTGGGGTGCAGGACCCTCCCGGTATTAGCCAACTGGTGTTCATGGAAAACTTTACGAACTTGGTGGTGCTTTTGTTTAGAAAATCCAGGAGCACTGATAGAGTTGTCCATAATTGGATCTAATGTCCAGGTGAAATCCCCTCCTAATACAGAAATGCCTTTCAGAAGAGAGTCAATTTGTGTAAAATGTGATGTCAAAGAATGTGGTTGAGTTTGGTAAGGGGCATATAGTACAATAAAAGTGAATGCTTGTTGAAAGAACAGACAGTTTAGTAAGAGTATTCTCCCTGGAACCAATCTATGGGGGTAATTAAGAGTTGATCGCAGCATCAAATTTGTTAGCATTTGGGAAAAACCAAGGGGGTCATTCCGAGTTGTTCGCTCGGTATTTTTTGTCGCATCGCAGCGATTTTCTTCTTAGTGCGCATGCGCAATGTCCGCAGTGCGACTGCGCCAAGTAAATTTGCTATGCAGTTAGGAATTTTACTCACGGCTTTTTCTTCGTTCTGGTGATCGTAGTGTGATTGACAGGAAGTGGGTGTTACTGGGCGGAAACTGGCCGTTTTATGGGTGTGTGCGGAAAAACGCTGCCGTTTCTGGGAAAAACGCGGGAGTGGCTGGAGAAACGGAAAAGTGTCTGGGCGAACGCTGGGTGTGTTTGTGACGTCAAACCAGGAACGACAAGCACTGAACTGATCGCAGATGCCGAGTAAGTCTGGAGCTACTCAGAAACTGCTAAGAGAGGTGTAATCGCAATATTGCGAATACGTCGTTCGCAATTTTAAGAAGCTAAAATTCACTCCCAGTAGGCGGCGGCTTAGCGTGAGTAAATCTGCTAAAAGCAGCTTGCGAGCGAACAACTCGGAATGACCCCCCAAGTGCACTGCAGGTGTGGCAGATATAACATTTGTAGACAGAGTTAGATTTGGGTGGGTTATTTTGTTTCTGTGCAGGGTAAATACTGGCTGGTTTATTTTTACACTGCAATTTAGATTTCATTTTGAACACACCACACCCAAATCTAACTCTCTCTGCACATGTTATATCTGCCCCCCCTGCAGTGCACATGGTTTTGCCCAACTGCTAACAATTTGCTGCTATGATCAATTCTGAATTAGGCCCCATGTACTGAAATAGATGCACTGATGAAGCAGCCTCTTGTGAAACATACGTAGGCGTTCACAGAGGCTGTTATGATAGTATAACCGCTGTTATGTTCAATGTCTGACTGCTGCTGTTGAATAATCAGGCCACTACCGTTTGACTGAGTTGCAATGTGTGGGATATGGCAGTGAGTGTGCCAGGGAAAGAGCTAGCCGCACACGGCTCACTGCCTCGGAGTGGCCACACGTGGTCTGGTGTACACGCACGGAGGCAAGCAGCGGCTGGCGGCCATTAGACGACTGCAGGATAGACACTGTAACACTTTCTATAGTGCCTGTAATATGACGTATGGAAGACGCATAACCAAGTCATATATGTGTCTAAATTGAGGAAGATACCCACTGTAGTAATACTCACTGAAGTGAAATCACTGTGCACCCAGTAATAAGGTCGGTGCAGTGGTGAATCTTTTGACCAAGCTAAGTTATCAGAGAAAAATAATGTATTAATTGCTTAATACAGGTTCTGGCGCTATGACTGTGCTGGTTCTCTAAACTGCTTTAAAGTGAAAGATAGTCAATCTCTCATGAAACTGGAAGTTGCAACATATGAAAAAAATAGCGCTAAAAATGAATCTAAGAACAGGTGTTTTCGTAAAATGAATCACATTGATTTAATAATGCTAACACATAAAAAAAGAATAATCACAAATAAAACCATGAATGTTGGAGCCTCTATAGCCAGTCTCTGACCACCGACAAATGATGTGTGTGAGCACACCCAATGAGGGTGAGGCAGGTGAGGCAGAGCCTTTCCTGTCATACTAACGTTTGTACCAGAGTTTTGACTGCATAAAGTATATGAAAAATACAAAGAATATGTTTGAAATATCTTCTTTGCATTATTCTAATATTTTTTATAGCCAAAACTCTGGAGTAAAAAGTCTATGGCAGGGGAGGCAGTGCCTCACCTGGCTAACTTTTCTGCACATCTCTGATCAAAACTCGCCAAATTTTCAGGAGTTTATACTGCTGCATCTGTGTATAATGCCCAGATGTACCCTTTGGCACATATATTGCATGTAAATCTGGCTCTGGTGCTAGCCAGTGCCTCCTGAGCTATTTAGCTCACCGCACGTCCCTGCCAATGATAATAATGTCCCTGTGACCGCTCACAGTGTCAACAGGATCCTTATTTTAAAATAAGCAGATGCGTCCAATCTTCAGCGGCGCACCCAGGGGGGGTTTCCGAGTACCCAGAAACCCCCCTCCACTAAAAAAAAAAAAAAAAAAAAGAATTTTTTTTTTTTTAAGCTGCATGAGTATTATTAATGACTGTCTAGTGTTACCAGCTGTTTCGTGGATTAGCCGGGTATCCCACCTAGCGAGGGTCCAGAGGCTGTCTCCGATCCGACGCAGATGTTTGGTGGTTCTCCCTGTATTAATTTTCCACGTCCATAAATTGGAATATCCAAGATGACAGTGACTGCAAGAAGTGTCCCGAGGGTGGCTTTAAGGTGTCAGGTTCAAAGGCTGGTCCCCTGTTATCAGAGCCCCTAAAACCTGCTCAATACACCCACTGAAGGTTTATAATTAACTATATACAGAATGTTAACAGCTGTATTTGGGAAAAGGGGTGTGTAAGGAGTGGAAGCAAGTTGCAAAACTGCGGTACAAGGCTTATTATGATTAGGCCGCCGCCCTCTGGGAGTGTATCTTAGTTTAGCAGAATAGCGAACGAAAGATTAGCCGAATTGCGAATAAATAATACCTAGCAGTTTCTGAGTAGCTACAGACCTATTCACAGATTGCGATCAGCTCAGCCCATTTCGTTCCTGGTTTGACGTCACAAACACGCTCTGCGTTCGGCCAGCCACTCCCACGTTTCTCCAGACACGCCCGCATTTTATCCTGGCACGCCTGCGTTTTTCCGCACACTCCCAGAAAATGGTCAGTTACCGCCCAGAAACACCCACTTCCTGTCAATCACACTCTGATCACTTCAACGATGAAAATTCTTAATTTGGACGTGAGTAACTCTACTAAGTTTTGTGCTAAAATACTAACCGCATGCACACTGCGTACCATGCGCGTGCGCATTTTTGCCTTAATCGCTCCGTTGCGAAAATTGGCAACGAGCCAACAACTCGGAATGACCCCCATAATTGGCTTATGGCACCAAAGGGGAGTGTCTCATAAACACCTGATTTATTGATATTAACATCATATTTTGGATACATATAATCAGTATATTGCACCAAAGGGGCGTGTCTTATAAACATCTAATTTGTTGATACTAACATCATACTCTGGATACATAAATATCTGAAAAGCCATTAGAGGCACCTTATACTCAGCAATAGAACCAAATGACAACATATTGTCAGTGCATTGATACAGTAGAGATTTAGTGGCTGAATAAGATATAGGGAAATCAAAAAGCCAGATTATTCACCGATAGCAATGCCACAGACAGACCCGCTTGGCACCTGCACAGGTGAACAGACAATGACTTAGATTAATTTATTATTTGGCAAATTCCACTGTACCCTCTGCAATTTAATGATCTATGCATATAAGAATTTAGCGCACCATTTGACCACTGTATATTTGGAGAAAGAAATTAACAAAGACAGCAAGGACAGTGTTTATTATAACAAGAAAACAGCATCAGAATGTTACAATAACACAAGGATACATACAGTATGTATTAAAAGTAAAAATGATACATTGGAATGTGATAATCTTTACTGTAACAGTCAAACAAAATAAATTCTATCAGTTTGTAATATCCAAGCTCCAGTTTATGAAAACTATAATCTCCTGTGGAGATAGAAGGGAATTTTACTGAGATATCAGTAGGATAATACAAACATAATGACAGACATTTCAGCGGGGGCTATAATGCCATTATTAGAAGAATTATCTTCAGGCTAAAACATAACGGTCTTGGTTTAAAGTATTTAATATGATTTTAATACACTTTCTTTATTTTTCTATTCACACTATCTGTTTTAATATTTCATACTGGCTGAAGAAAAACTGTTGCATTTGAAATAATGTTAATAAAAGTTACGTCTTAAATACTAATTGTGAGGTTCCTAGTGCACCCAGATAACAGCTTCTGTTTCTGTGTGTTAGTGTTATAGGCCCTCATTCTGAGTTGTTCGCTCATTATTTTTTTTGCAACGGAGCGATTAGTCGCTAATGCGCATGCGCAATGTCCGCAGTGCGTCTGCGCCAAGTAAATTTGCTAATAAGTTAGGTATTTTACTCACGGCTTTATGAAGAAAATTCATCGTTCTGGTGATCGTAGTGTGATTGACAGGAAGTGGGTGTTTCTGGGCGGAAACTGGCCGTTTTATGGGTGTGTGCGAAAAAACGCTGCCGTTTCTGGGAAAAACGCGGGAGTGTCTGGAGAAACGGGGGAGTGTCTGGGTGAACACTGGGTGTGTTTGTGACGTCAAACCAGGAACGAAACTGACTGAACTGATCGCAGTGTAGGATTAAGTCTCGAGCTACTCAGAAACTGCTAAGAAGTTTCTTTTCGCAATTATGCGAATCTTTCGTTCGCAATTCTACTATGCTAAGATACACTCCCAGAGGGCGGTGGCCTAGCGTGTGCAAAGCTGCTAAAAGCAGCTAGCGAGCGAACAGCTCGGAATGAGGGCCATAGTGTTTAGGCTATGGGTAGCACTCCCAAATCGGAATAATAATTGGTATTTATATACCAGAGAACATACAGTACGTAAGAAAAGGGAAAGAGAACAACTTGTTTAATATCGGTTACTGGTGCAGGATTATTTCTATTGTGTGTATCAGTAAGATTGTATCCGGTTGATAGACTGTGGGGTAAATTTACTAAGATGGGAGTTCTATTTAAGATGGGATGTTGCCCATAGCAACCAATCAGATTTTAGGTATTATCTAGATAAATGAGAAGTAGAAGCTGATTGGTTGCTATGGGCAACATCCCATCTGAAATAGAACTCCCAGTGAGTAGTTAGACAGTCAATAAATAGACACCATATGTTAGACAGACATTAGGTCGACAGGATCAAAAGGTCGACAGGGTCAAAAGGTTGACATGAAAAAAGTAGACAGTACAAAAGGTCGACAGGGTCAAAATATCGATAGGGTCAAAAAGTCGACATGAAAATGGTCTACATAAAAAAGATAGACACTTTTTTTTACATTTTACATGTTTTTGGACTATTTCATACCTTCTCTATCCATGTCGGCATAGAGTTGGACATAAACCTTGTGGCGAGCGTAGCGAGCCACCGTGCCCGAAGCGTGGCGAGCGAAGTGAGCCCCGCGAGGGTATGCCTTTCTACAATTGGGGGTCCCAGATGACAAAACTATCCACACAAACCACAAAAATGCAAATAACATGGTGTCTACCTTTTTCATGGCGACCTTTTGACCCTGTCGACCTTTTGTAATGTCTACCTTTTTCATGTCGACCTTTTGACCATGTCGACCTTTTGACCCTGTCGACCTAATAACTGTCTAACATATGATGTCTATCTATTGACTGTCTAACTAGACACTGTCTATCTATCATACCGGAACCCAGTAAGATGCAGTCTCTTTGAACATAGTGTTGCTACACCCTTAGACTTTCCTTCTGGATTATTACTAGAATATGCAGTTGCGTAGTGACGATTAGTAAGGGAGGAAATACGGGTGCCAATTTTAAATTGCATCACTTGTATCAAAGCGACATCTACCCTTTCCGTCCACAACGATCTAAGTAATTTAGATCTTTTTTCTTGGATATTAAGCCCTCCTACATTAAACAAGGAGATATTAAGTTTAGTTGGTGGAGTCATGGCATCCAGGTTGAGAGACTCACTATCACGGTTAACTGTATAAAATATAAACAATAGTCAAAAAAACAGATTTCAATAAGTGAAAGAAAAAATAAGAATTTACTCACCGGTAATTCTATTTCTCATAGTCCGTAGTGGATGCTGGGGACTCCGTAAGGACCATGGGGAATAGCGGCTCCGCAGGAGACTGGGCACAACTATAAAGAAAGCTTTTAGACTACTGGTGTGCACTGGCTCCTCCCACTAAGACCCTCCTCCAGACCTCAGTTAGGATACTGCAGTGACGTGCGGTGAGGTCATTGGCTGGGGAGGCACTGCTATTTTTATATATATATATATATATATATATATAGTGTTTGAAGTGGAAATTTTGAAGTGGGGGTATGCAACAGTTAAGGATGCAAGTATGTGCGCGCCGAAGGCGCGCACGCTCCAGAAAAGGGGGCGTGGTCACCCAATAGGTGGCGTGTCCAGTGTAGTAGAACCCCTTATACTATCTAGTACTGGTGCCCCTTTTACCTTGTAGCACACGGTAGGAGCCGAAATTCACATTATAGCACATGGTACGAGCCGAAATTCACATTGTAGCACACTGAATGAGCCGACATTCACATTGTAGCACACTGAATGAGCCGACATTCACATTGTAGCACACTGAATGAGCCGAAATTCACATTATAGCACACTGAATGAGCCGAAATTCACATTGTAGCACACTGAATGAGCCGAAAGTCACATTGTAGCACACTGAATGAGCCGAAAGTCACATTGTAGCACACTGAATGAGCCGAAAGTCACATTGTAGCACACTGAATGAGCCGAAAGTCACATTGTAGCACACTGAATGAGCCGACATTCACATTGTAGCACACTGAATGAGCCGAAATTCACATTGTAGCACACTGAATGAGCCGAAAGTCACATTGTAGCACACTGAATGAGCCGAAAGTCACATTGTAGCACACTGAATGAGCCGACATTCACATTGTAGCACACTGAATGAGCCGAAATTCACATTGTAGCACACTGAATGAGCCGAAATTCACATTGTAGCACACTGAATGAGCCGAAAGTCACATTGTAGCACACTGAATGAGCCGAAAGTCACATTGTAGCACACTGAATGAGCCGAAATTCACATTGTAGCACACTGAATGAGCCGAAATTCACATTGTAGCACACTGAATGAGCCGAAATTCACATTATAGCACACTGAATGAGCCCAAATTCACACTGTAGCACACTGAATGAGCCGACATTCACATTATAGCACACTGAATGAGCCGAAATTCACATTGTAGCACACTGAATGAGCCGAAATTCACATTATAGCACACTGAATGAGCCCAAATTCACACTGTAGCACACTGAATGAGCCGACATTCACATTATAGCACACTGAATGAGCCGAAATTCACATTGTAGCACACTGAATGAGCCGAAAGTCACATTGTAGCACACTGAATGAGCCGAAAGTCACATTGTAGCACACTGAATGAGCCGAAATTCACATTGTAGCACACTGAATGTGCCAAAATTCACATTGTAGCACACTGAATGAGCCAAAATTCACATTGTAGCACATTGAATGAGCTGAAATTGTGATAGCAGGGAGAGCCAGAGTGACGACAGGGAGAGAGAGTGACGACAGTGACAGCAGGTAGAGAGAGTGACAGCAGGGAGAGAGAGTGACGATAGTGACCGCAGGGAGAGAGAGTGACGACAGTGACAGCAGGGAGAGAGAGTGACAGCAGGGAGAGAGAGAGTGACGATAGTGACAGCAGGGAGAGAGACGACAGTGACAGCAGGGAGAGAGAGAGAGTGACAATAGTGACAGCAGGGAGAGAGATTGACGACAGGGAGAGAAAGTGTGACAGTAGGGACAGGGACAGAAACGACAGGGAAAGAGGGTGACAGCAGGTGAACATTACCTGACTCATTTGTTGCGGCTGGTGGCGGTGAGTGGCTGGCGGCGGTGGGCGGCTAGCGGCGGTGAACGGCTGTGCGCTCTACACAGCCGCCGGCCGTCAAGCAGGGGCTTCTGTCTGAGAGAGGGCGGAGGAGGAGAGCACCGGGCGCCGCTCAATTCACGCTGGGTCTGTGGCTTCCCGCCGCTGTCGCCGTGCACATTAGCCAGCGTTTGGGCCAGCGGTGGACATGGAACACTCTTTAGCTAGTAGGGGGAGGGGGGTACATGGCACACACACATTAGCTAGTAGGGGGGGACATGGAACACACACATTAGCTAGTAGGGGGAGGGGGGACATGGAACACACACATTAGCTAGTAGGGGGAGGGGGGACATGGCACACACACATTAGCTAGTAGGGGGAGGGGGGGGACATGCCACACACACATTAGCTAGTAGGGGGAGGGGGGGGACATGCCACACACACATTAGCTAGTAGGGGGAGGGGGGGACATGGAACACACACATTAGCTAGTAGGGGGAGGGGAGACATGGCACACACACATTAGCTAGTAGGGGGAGGGGGGGACATGGAACACACACATTAGCTAGTAGGGGGAGGGGGGACATGGCACACACACATTAGCTAGTAGGGGGAGGGGGGGCATGGCACACACACATTAGCTAGTAGGGGGAGGGGGGGGGGGACATGCCACACACACATTAGCTAGTAGGGGGAGGGGGGGACATGGAACACACACATTAGCTAGTAGGGGGAGAGGGGACATGGCACACACACATTAGCTAGTAGGGGGAGGGGGGGACATGGAACACACACATTAGCTTGTAGGGGGAGGGGGGGACACGGAAAACACTTTACCTAGATTACAGTAGGAAGATCTGGTGATCCGCTCTCCCCCTCCTCCCTGTACCGCTGCTGCTGCACTCACTGTCTTCAGGCTCTGCCTGTGTGTGACAGGCGCCGAACCAGCAGCGGCAGCAACAGCAAGGACACTGTGAGTAAGGAGGCAGGGAGGGGGAGCTGCACTTAATGAAGTCAGCCCCGCATGGACTCCTGAGCATCCCGGCGCCGCCGCAGCTGGGGCAGTATGAATGGTCCCGGCGCCGCTTCTCCCGGCCGCGTCTATGTGATTGGACCAGCGGATCCAGCACTGGATCCGCTGTCCAATCACAGGTGCCTCGCTAGCAGGGGCGTGCTTTCCCTGCCAGCGAGGCACTTGTATAAGTGCCGCATTCTAGACTTTTTGTAATGGGCTTTTCCAGCCCAGCGCATGGCCCCGCCCCCCCGCCTTGTCCCGTTATCACTAGCTACGGGAGGCACTAGCTGTCAGTGCCTCCCAAACGTATTAGATGGGCTAAAATGATTAAATTAATATAAAGAGGGTACAATACATATGACACAGAATATGTGTCTTATGTATCTTCTTTCTATTATTTTAATCATAATGACAGGGGAGGCACTGCCTCCCCTGCCTCCCCTGACTGCACGTCCCTGGAACACACACATTAGCTAGTAGGGGGAGGGGGGACATGGCACACACACATTAGCTAGTAGGGGGAGGGGGGGGACATGCCACACACACATTAGCTAGTAGGGGGAGGGGGGGGGGACATGGAACACACACATTAGCTAGTAGGGGGAGGGGGGGGACATGGAACACACACATTAGCTAGTAGGGGGAGGGGAGACATGGCACACACACATTAGCTAGTAGGGGGAGGGGGGGACATGGAACACACACATTAGCTAGTAGGGGGAGGGGGGACATGGCACACACACATTAGCTAGTAGGGGGAGGGGGGGCATGGCACACACACATTAGCTAGTAGGGGGAGGGGGGGGGGGACATGCCACACACACATTAGCTAGTAGGGGGAGGGGGGGACATGGAACACACACATTAGCTAGTAGGGGGAGAGGGGACATGGCACACACACATTAGCTAGTAGGGGGAGGGGGGGACATGGAACACACACATTAGCTTGTAGGGGGAGGGGGGGACACGGAAAACACTTTACCTAGATTACAGTAGGAAGATCTTCCGTTCCGCTCTCCCCCTCCTCCCTGTACCGCTGCTGCTGCACTCACTGTCTTCAGGCTCTGCCTGTGTGTGACAGGCGCCGAACCAGCAGCGGCAGCAACAGCAAGGACACTGTGAGTAAGGAGGCAGGGAGGGGGAGCTGCACTTAATGAAGTCAGCCCCGCATGGACTCCTGAGCATCCCGGCGCCGCCGCAGCTGGGGCAGTATGAATGGTCCCGGCGCCGCTTCTCCCGGCCGCGTCTATGTGATTGGACCAGCGGATCCAGCACTGGATCCGCTGTCCAATCACAGGTGCCTCGCTAGCAGGGGCGTGCTTTCCCTGCCAGCGAGGCACTTGTATAAGTGCCGCATTCTAGACTTTTTGTAATGGGCTTTTCCAGCCCAGCGCATGGCCCCGCCCCCCCGCCTTGTCCCGTTATCACTAGCTACGGGAGGCACTAGCTGTCAGTGCCTCCCAAACGTATTAGATGGGCTAAAATGATTAAATTAATATAAAGAGGGTACAATACATATGACACAGAATATGTGTCTTATGTATCTTCTTTCTATTATTTTAATCATAATGACAGGGGAGGCACTGCCTCCCCTGCCTCCCCTGACTGCACGTCCCTGGGATACTGTGCCCGGAAGAGCTGACACAATTAGGAGGATTTTGAATCCCGGGTAATAGGCCCTACACACTTGGCGATATTTTGAAAGATATGAACGATCTCGTTCATAAATGAACGAGAACTCGTTCATATCTTTCAGTGTGGAGACTTAAGCGATGAACGATGCGCGTCCCCGCGCTCGTTCATCGCTGATCTCCCGTCGGCTGTGCATGCAGGCCAATATGGACGATCTCGTCCATATTTGCCTGCACTTCAATGCAGCCGGGTGACGGGGGGAGTGAAGAAACTTCACTCCCCCCGTCACTGCCCCCCCGCCGCCGGGTTGCTCGTCGGCCGTATCGGCCGTCGGGCACCTCGGCGGCGCATCGCCGAGTGTGTAGGGCCCCTAAGACTCATACCAGCCACACCAATCACACCGTATAACTCGTGATACAATACCCAGTTAACAGCATGATAACAACTGAGCCTCTCAACAGATAGCTCAACAATAACCCTTTAGTTAAGCAATAACTATATACAAGTATTGCAGACAATCCGCACTTGGGATGGGCGCCCAGCATCCACTACGGACTATGAGAAATAGAATTACCGGTGAGTAAATTCTTATTTTCTCTAACGTCCTAAGTGGATGCTGGGGACTCCGTAAGGACCATGGGGATTATACCAAAGCTCCCAAACGGGCGGGAGAGTGCGGATGACTCTGCAGCACCGAATGAGAGAACTCAAGGTCCTCCTCAGCCAGGGTATCAAATTTGAAGAATTTTGCAAACGTGTTTGCCCCTGACCAAGTAGCAGCTCGGCAAAGTTGAAGAGCCGAGACCCCTCGGGCAGCCGCCCAAGAAGAGCCCACTTTCCTCGTGGAATGGGCTTTCACTGATTTAGGATGCGGCAGTCCAGCCGCAGAATGTGCAAGCTGAATCGTACTACAGATCCAGCGAGCAATAGTCTGCTTAGAAGCAGGTGCACCCAACTTGTTGGGCGCATACAGGATAAATAGCGAGTCAGTCTTCCTGACTCCAGCTGTCCTGGAAACATAAATTTTTAGGGCCCTGACTACATCCAACAACTTGGAAGCCTCCAAGTCATCTGTAGCCGCAGGCACCACAATAGGTTGGTTCAGATGAAAAGCTGATACCACTTTGGGGAGAAACTGGGGACGAGTCATCAATTCTGCC
The DNA here is from genome assembly GCF_028390025.1 of Pseudophryne corroboree. Taxonomy (NCBI): domain Eukaryota; kingdom Metazoa; phylum Chordata; class Amphibia; order Anura; family Myobatrachidae; genus Pseudophryne; species Pseudophryne corroboree. The sequence goes on along the minus strand of NC_086453.1, from coordinate 30,026,334 downwards.
CTATCCATATGGAAAATCAGATAAGGGCTTTTACATGACAAAACCGCCAATTCTGAAACACGCCTGGCCGAAGCCAAGGCCAACAACATGACCACTTTCCACGTGAGAAATTTAAAATCCACGGTTTTCAGTGGCTCAAACCAATGTGACTTTAGGAAATCCAACACCACGTTGAGATCCCAAGGTGCCACTGGAGGCACAAAAGGGGGCTGAATATGCAGCACTCCCTTAACAAAAGTCTGAACTTCAGGTAGTGAAGCCAATTCTCTCTGGAAGAAAATCGATAGAGCCGAAATCTGGACCTTAATGGAACCCAATTTAAGGCCCATAGTCACCCCTGACTGTAGGAAGTGCAGGAACCGGCCCAGCTGAAATTCTTCAGTTGGGGCCTTCCTGGCCTCACACCACGCAACATATTTTCGCCATATGCGGTGATAATGGTTTGCGGTTACTTCTTTCCTAGCTTTTATCAGCGTAGGAATGACTTCCTCCGGAATGCCCTTTTCCTTCAGGATCCGGCGTTCAACCGCCATGCCGTCAAACGCAGCCGCAGTAAGTCTTGGAACAGATAGGGCCCCTGCTGCAGCAGGTCCTTTCTGAGCGGTAGAGGCCATGGGTCCTCTGACATAATTTCTTGAAGTTCCGGATACCACGCTCTTCTTGGCCAATCCGGAACAATGAGTATAGTTCTTACTCCTCTTCTCCTTATTATCCTCAGTACCTTTGGTATGAGAGGAAGAGGAGGGAACACATAAACCGATCGGTACACCCACGGTGTTACCAGAGCGTCCACAGCTATCGCCTGCGGGTCTCTCGACCTGGCGCAATATTTTTCTAGCTTTTTGTTTAGGCGGGACGCCATCATGTCCACCTGTGGTTTTTCCCACTGGTTTACAATCATTTGAAAGACTTCTGGATGAAGTCCCCACTCTCCCGGGTGGAGGTCGTGCCTACTGAGGAAGTCTGCTTCCCAGTTGTCCACTCCCGGAATGAACACTGCTGACAGTGCTAACACGTGATTTTCCGCCCATCGGAGAATCCTTGTGGCTACTGCCATCGCCGTCCTGCTTCTCGTGCCGCCCTGTCGATTTACATGGGCGACCGCCGTGATGTTGTCTGATTGGATCAGTACCGGCTGGTTTTGAAGCAGGGGATTTGCCTGACTTAGGGCAATGTAAATGGCGCTTAGTTCCAGAATATTTATGTGTAGGGAAGTCTCCTGACTTGACCATAGTCCTTGGAAGTTTCTTCCCTGTGTGACTGCTCCCCAGCCTCGAAGGCTGGCATCCGTGGTCACCAGGACCCAGTCCTGTATGCCGAATCTGCGGCCCTCTTGAAGATGAGCACTCTGCAGCCACCACAGCAGAGACACCCTTGTCCTCGGAGACAGGGTTATCAGACGATGCATCTGAAGATGCGATCCGGACCACTTGTCCAACAGGTCCCACTGAAAGGTTCTTGCATGAAACCTGCCGAATGGAATCGCTTCGTAGGAAGCTACCATTTTTCCCAGGATCCGCGTGCAATGATGCACCGACACCTGTTTTGGTTTTAAGAGGCCTTTGACTAGAGATGACAGCTCCTTGGCCTTTTCCTCCGGGAGGAACACTTTTCTCTGTTCTGTATCCAGAACCATCCCTAGGAACAGCAGGCGTGTCATAGGGACCAGCTGTGACTTTGGAATGTTTAGAATCCAGCCGTGCTGTTGTAGCACTTCCCGAGATAGTGCTACCCCTACCAACAACTGCTCTCTGGACCTCGCCTTTATCAGGAGACCGTCCAAGTACGGGATAATTAAAACTCCCTTCCTTCGAAGGAGTATCATCATTTCCGCCATTACCTTGGTAAAGACCCTCGGAGCCGTGGAGAGACCGAACGGCAACGTCTGGAATTGGTAATGACAATCTTGTACCACAAACCTGAGGTACTCCTGGTGAGGATGGTAAATGGGGACATGTAGGTAAGCATCCTTGATGTCCAGCGATACCATGTAATCTCCCTCGTCCAGGCTTGCAATAACCGCCCTGAGCGATTCCATCTTGAACTTGAATTTTTTTATATATGTGTTCAAGGATTTCAAATTTAAAATGGGTCTCACCGAACAGTCCGGTTTCGGTACCACAAACATTGTGGAATAGTAACCCCTTCCTTGTTGAAGTAGGGGCACCTTTACTATCACTTGTTGTGAATACAGCTTTTGAATTGCCTGTAACACTGCCTCCCTGCCCGAGGGAGTGGTTGGCAAGGCAGATTTGAGGAAACGGCGGGGTGGGAGACGTCTCGAATTCCAGTTTGTACCCCTGAGATACTACTTGAAGGATCCAGGGTTCCACCCGTGAGCGAGCCCACTGATTGCTGAAATTTTTGAGACGGGCCCCCACCGTACCTGGCTCCGCCTGTGGAGCCCCAGCGTCATGCTGTGGACTTAGAGGAAGCGGGGGAGGACTTTTGCTCCTGGGAACTGGCTGTATGCTGCAGCTTTTTCCCTCTACCTCTGGGCAGAAAGGACGCGCCTTTAACCCGCTTGCCCCTATTGGGGCCGAAAGGACTGTACCTGATAATACGGTGCTTTCTTTGGTTGTGAGGGAACATGGGGTAAAAATGTAGACTTCCCAGCTGTTGCTGTGGAAACGAGGTCCGAGAGACCATCCCCGAACAATTCCTCACCCTTATAAGGCAGAACTTCCATGTGTTGTTTGGAATCTGCATCACCTGTCCACTGCCGAGTCCATAACCCTCTCCTGGCAGAAATGGACATTGCACTAATTTTGGATGCCAGCCGGCAAATATCCCTCTGTGCATCCCTCATGTATAAAAGTGCGTCTTTTATATGCTCTACGTTTATAGTGTCCCTGTCTAGGGTATCTATATTTTCTGACAGGGAATCTGACCAAGCAGCAGCAGCGCTGCACATCCAGGCTGAAGCTATAGCCGGTCTCAGTATCACACCTGTGTGTGTATATATAGATTTCAGGATAGCCTCCTGCTTTCTATCAGCAGATTCCTTCAGGGCGGCCGTATCCGGAGACGGTAGTGCCACCTTCTTTGACAAGCGTGTGAGCGCTTTATCCACCCTAGGGGATGTTTCCCAGCGTGACCTATCCTCTGGCGGGAAAGGGTACGCCATTAGTAACCTCTTAGAAATTACCATCTTTTTATCAGGGGAAGCCCACGCTTCTTCACACACTTCATTTAACTCTTCAGATGGAGGAAAAGCTACTGGTAGTTTTTTCTCTCCAAACATTATACCCTTTTTTGTGGTACCAGGGGTAACATCAGAAATGTGCAACACATTTTTCATTGCCTCAATCATGTAACGTGTGGCCCTACTGGAAGTTACATTAGTCTCTTCGTCGTCGACACTGGAGTCAGTATCCGTGTCGACATCTGTGTCAACCATCTGAGGTAGCGGGCGTTTTAGAGCCCCTGATGGTTTTTGAGACGCCTGGGCAGGCACAGGCTGAGAAGCCGGCTGTCCCACATTAGGTATGTCGTCAAACCTTTTATGTAAGGAGTCGACACTATCACGTAATTCCTTCCACAGCACCATCCACTCAGGTGTCGACCCCGCAGGGGGTGACATCACGTTTACAGGCATCTGCTCCGCCTCCACATAAGCCTCCTCATCAAACATGTCGACACAGCCGTACCGACACACCGCAAACACACAGGGAATGCTCTGACAGAGGACAGGACCCCACAAAGCCCTTTGGGGAGACAGAGAGAGAGTATGCCAGCACACTCCAGAGCGCTATATAACACTGGGATCCCACTATCAATGAGTGTTTTCCCTATAGCTGCTTTTTTATATATATTACATATATATATATCTATACTGCGCCTAAATTTAGTGCCCCCCCTCTCTTTTTTACCCTTCTGTAGTATTCTTAGACTGCAGGGGAGAGCCAGGGAGCTTCCTTCCAGCGGAACTGTGAGGGAAAAATGGCGCCAGTGTGCTGAGGGAGAAGCCCCGCCCCCTTTTCGGCGGACTTTCTCCCGCTTTTTCTGTAATACTGGCAGGGGTAATTTTACATCTATATAGCCTCTGGGACTATATATGATGTATATTTTGCCAGCCAAGGTGTTATTTATTGCCCTCAGGGCGCCCCCCCCAGCGCCCTGCACCCATCAGTGACCGAAGTGTGAGGTGTACATGAGGAGCAATGGCGCACAGCTGCAGTGCTGTGCGCTACCTTGGTGAAGACCGAAGTCTTCTGCCGCCGATTTTCCGGACCTTCTTCGATGCTTCTGGCTCTGTAAGGGGGACGGCGGCGCGGCTCCGGGAACGAACACCAAGGTCGGGTCCTGCGGTCGATCCCTCTGGAGCTAATGGTGTCCAGTAGCCTAAGAAGCCCAAACTACCACCTGTTAGGTAGGTTCGCTTCTCCCCTTAGTCCCTCGCTGCAGTGAGTCTGTTGCCAGCAGATCTCACTGAAAATAAAAAACCTAAATATACTTTCTTTCTAGGTGCTCAGGAGAGCCCCTAGCGTGCATCCAGCTCAGCCGGGCACAAGAATCTAACTGAGGTCTGGAGGAGGGTCTTAGTGGGAGGAGCCAGTGCACACCAGTAGTCTGAAAGCTTTCTTTATAGTTGTGCCCAGTCTCCTGCGGAGCCGCTAATCCCCATGGTCCTTACGGAGTCCCCAGCATCCACTTAGGACGTTAGAGAAATAAAGATGTGTTTAACTCCATCGTTTTTAAACACATCTTTGTGTTTTTTTCACTTTTTAATCTCTATTTTATTTCACTCTTAAGCACATATATAGGGCTCTATTTACTAAGCTTTGGAGAAAGATAAAGTGAACGGAGCTAAAGCACCAACCAATCAGCTCCCAACTGCCATGTCACAGGCTGGGTTTGAAAACTGACAGTTAGGAGCTGGTTGGTTAGTTCTTTATCTCCATCCACTTTATCTTCGTCCAAGGCTTAATAAATAGACCCCATTTTTCAAATTTATACATTTTTAAGTAACATAAATAAAAGTTATATATTGCTGCTTATTAGACAGCATCTCTGTGCACCATAACAGAACTCTTCTTTCCAAAATACCTTATCTTTTGGATTTTGTGTGCTTTGGGGGTCATTCCGAGTTGTTCGCTCTGTAAAAATCTTCGCATCGCAGCGATTTTCCGCTTAATGCGCATGCGCAATGTCCGCACTGCGACTGCGCCAAGTAAATTTGCTATGCACTTAGGAATTTTACTCACGGCATTTTCATCGTTCTGGCAATCGTAATGTGATTGACAGGAAATGGGTGTTACTGGGCGGAAACTGGCCGTTTTATGGGCGTGTGGGAAAAAACGCTACCGTTTCCGGAAAAAACGCAGGAGTGGCCGGAGAAACGGAGGAGTGTCTGGGCGAACGCTGGGTGTGTTTGTGACGTCAAACCAGGAACGACAAGCAGTGAAATGATCGCAGATGCAGAGTAAGTCTGAAGCTACTCAGAAACTGCTACGAGGTGTGTAATCGCAATATTGCGAATACATCGTTCGCAATTTTAAGATGCTAAGATTCACTCCCAGTAGGCGGCGGCTTAGCATGAGCAAATCTGCTAAAATTCACTTGCGAGCGAACAACTCGGAATGACCCCCTTTGTACCTATTTCTGTGGTTGGTTAGTATTTAAAGGGGTTATGCCAGTGGTTCCCAAACCGTGTGCTGTGGCTCTCTGGGGTGCCTTGGGACACTTGCAGGGGTGCCTTGGATTGGTGGTCCAGGACCAATTCAAATGATTTATGGTCAATGTAATAAGCAATACCAATGCTAATGGCTGACAGTCAAAAAATATGGTTACAAACAGAAGCACATCTTGTCCCTCACCACACAATTGAGCCTAAGGATGACATATAAACACAATCTACTTAGTTTAATATTTCTTTCTACATTTCTCAAAAAGAAATTTTTGGCCTTGGGGTGCCGTGAAAAAATTCTGATACTCTAGGGCGCCGTGATTCAAAAAAGTTTGGAAACCACTGTGTTATGCTATTTGATTTTTAATATGATATACTTAAGTCCCATGCAGTGAATTTTTTTTTCTTTGAGTTGTTAGTAACGATCATGTGCAGTATTTTTCAGGATTTAAGAGTTTGTGGTTACGTTACAAATGAACCTCCTAGCTCACATTTGAGACTATTTATCACAATCCGCATCTCAGATGCGCTCCAGCATCCTGGCGGGTGTGGATCATTGCATCAACAGTATCTAGGTTGACAATGTTTGGGTCGACCACTATAGGTCGACAGGCACTAGGTCAACAGGGTTTGAAGGTCGACAGGGTTTCACTTTCTAGGTCGACATGTTCAAGATCGACAGGTAAAAGGGTCGACATGAGTTTTTCATGTTTTTTTGGTGTCATTTTCTCCGTACAGTGACTGGGAAGCCCAATTAGGGCACCGGGAAGCCCAATTAGTGCACCGTGTCCCCTTGCATGACTCGCTTTACTCGCCATGCTCCGGGCAAGGTTCCTCGCTCCGATATCGCTGCACTCGGCACAGGTTTCTATTCCCAATCGTAGTCCGCGTGGATCTTTATGTATGAAAAAGTTCAAAAAAAGGAAAAAAATTGAAAAACTCATGTCAACCTTTTGACCTGTCGACCTAGAAACCCTGTCGACCTTCAAACCCTGTCGACCTAGTGACTGTTGACCTATAGTGGTTGACCCAAACATTGTCGACCTAGGCACTGTCGATCTTCAGACCGGAGCCCTTCCTGGCAGCCCTGGCAGAGTGGGAGGGGGCACAGCTGTAATGATGGGGCGGGTCTCAGGTGTGCTGCACAGTGTGTGGCGGATGGTATGACACACCCATTGCCAAATTCACCTCAACAGAGGGGCGGGTAAGCCTCGAAACATTGGATTTTGAGTGATGTGAAATACACATTGCTTTCTTGAAAGTCTCTGAGTGCTGCTGATTTGTCCCTAATGGATTTGATATATATATATTTTTCCCACAGTATAACACACACACACATATATATAAAGAATTCAATGTCCTTGTAGAGAGGGATGCAACCACTCCCACTGGTGAAGGAACAGGCGGCACTCAAAGGGTCTTGTGAAAAAAAAATTGTATTCAAAGCAATAAATCAACTAAGTGGCATATTGTGGCCAACATTTCAGCACCGCGCAGGGCGCTTTTTTCAAGGCGATATGCTGTGTGACAGAAATCAGAATTTTTTTTGATTTCTGTCACACAGCATATCGCCTTGAAAAAAGCGCCCTGTGCGGCGCTGAAACGTTGGCCACAATACGCCACTTAGTTGATTTATTGCTTTGAATACAATTTTTTTTCACAAGACCCTTTGAGTGCCGCCTGTTCCTTCACCAGTGGGAGTGGTTGCATCCCTCTCTACAAGGACATTGCTTTCTTTATATCTTCACAAAGGAGTGCACCAGGGCAGTTGCTCATCTTTGTGGGAGTGCCGACCACACCAACCTTCATATATATATATATATATAGAGAGAGAGAGAGAGAGAGAGAGAGAGAGAGAGAGAGAGAGAGATCTCTTTCTAACTACAGCACCTATCTCTGAGGGAGGAGGTGGACATAAGGGGAGCTGAGGGTGAAGAGGGGAGGAACAGATGAAGTGGGAGGTGAAAAGGGCACAGGGCTGGTTCAAGAGTGGAGGCCATCCCACAGTATCTAGGGCACTCATTGGATGGCGCTGGATGCAGGGTGGAGGAGGGCCCTGTGGGTAGGCAGAGAAGGGCCTTCTCTTTATGATTGATAGAATAACAGTATAAAGGCACAGAATATCCATACCCTGCAGTAATCTACTTCAAAGCTGACCCAACTCTTTGTATTTTAACTACAGTATTGTACTTGTTAGAGTGCCGCAGTGGTAGTGGGACACATTTTTGTAAGTATGGGCTGTGCAGAGGCAAACACGGGATTTACTGAGGAGGGGGGGGGGTGTTTCTGTATTGAACACATATGCATAGCATACCACACACATACACATGTATACATACATACACATTGCACACATACATACATACATACATACACACACACATTGCACACATATAAACAGAACACCATACACACCTACAGTAGCACATCATACACACATACACATACATAACGCATCACACATACATAACACACCACACTCACACATCTTTCACTTAAAACCCGAATGCAGGGAAATAAATACAGCTGACACCCACTACCGTCACCCTCCCCACCTGCGGCTCCAGTATAGAGAGGCCGAGGAACACAGTGAGTAACCTGGTGGTAATTGCCTGGGAGGGAAAGCACACTGCCACTGCAGCTTTCCTACAGTCAGCCAGCTTCTCAGTGTGGATAAGAGCAGTCAGGCAACTGACCGGATACTGACACACCTGCCTGCGCTCTGCTCTGCGCCATCTCCCAACCCCAAAAACGAGAAAATATATTGGTGCCCAGCAGCTATGGATCAGCGGGCGGGGGGGAGGTTTCCAGGTACTCAGAAATCTCCTCTATGTGCGAGTATGTTGTTTGCATATACCAAACAATAGAAAACGCAGACTGGATTCAAAATCTATAAACTGCATTATACTCGGCTAGTGTCATGAAAGTAACATTTGCAGATTATTGAATACAAGCACCAGAAAGCTTGACATGCCAATTGATGTCATAGGTAAAGGAACATCTCAAATTACAGTAAAGCTGTAATTTGAAACTCAGAGCAAGTATGTGTTGCTGAATGTGCTAGCAACTGGAGACATATCTGATCCAGAGGCAACCAGCATGGACATCCAACTACAGGAAAAATATTCTGCAAGATCAAACAATGGGAAATAACACCTATGAGATAACATGAGGAAGTCACTGATATTGCATCCAGTAAAACTCAAGACATCCTGAAATCAAAGTCAGGATCCAATTGGGGTGAGTGGAAGTCCAAGTTAAGCAAAGAGACATTGTAGGACAAAAATGCCACAACTGTGGAAGACATCAACAATCATGAAAGTGAGAGCAGTTCTGAGTTTTTAATTAAAGAAACTGTTGATGTAGTCTACTAAAGCAGTGAGAGGAGTATTGCTGGTAATACATCCAAGAAAAATGGACTACAACTTCTTGAAATGTTGATATTTGCTTAATAGTTTAACACTCAATTTTTTACAGTTTGCAATGAGAAAGTTTTAAGTTAATGTATCATGGAGAATTCTGTATTGAAGGGGTTTGTTAAAGCCAGAGAGTGAAACTGCACATATTCCATATTGATTCCTACAGGGAAGCTTCAATCCCTAACCATCACAACCTAGTTTCACTTTTTCAATCATAAGTATACATTATATATTCAATTTATTCAGTACTTCAACTTCAAAAATAAGAGACCGTCTACTAACAGGCATGTCTTCTACTCTACATGAGCCGCACGTGCTTATTTTCTGGCCTGTTCACATCAAAGTGTCAACTTTTCACTCTTGGAAGATGTTTAGAATTGCATATGTAGTAGTGTTCAGCTAAGAATAACAACAAGAGACCAACCTCCTATCTCCTTTGAAGCACATCTTGAATTAAATAAAAAATGTACAGGTTTTAACCTAAAATATTGCTTGCTTTGGCTTCATTTACTCTATAACTTAAATTAACCATGAGCGGCAGTAGACAATGGTAATGTGTTATACAACACTGTACAGTTGATTTTTGGGCATCTGAAGATTCTTTAATTTATATGATTAGATCGGGATGTAGTTATGTGACTGGCGGGATCGGATGTAGTTATGTGACTGGCAGGATCGGGATGTAGTTATGTGACTTGCGGGATCGGGATGTAGTTATGTGACCGGCGGGATCGGGATGTAGTTATGTGACTTGCGGGATCGGGTTGTAGTTATGTGACTGGCGGGATCGGGATGTAGTTATGTGACTGGTGGGATCAGGATGTAGTTATGTGACTGGCAGGATCGGGATGTAGTTATGTGACTGGCAGGATCGGGATGTAGTTATGTGACTTGGAGATCGGGTTGTAGTTATGTGACTGGCGGGATCGGGATGTAGTTATGTGACCGGCGGGATCGGGATGTAGTTATGTGACTTAAAGATCGGGTTGTAGTTATGTGACCGGCGGGATCAGGATGTAGTTATGTGACTTGGAGATTGGGTTGTAGTTATGTGACTGGCAGGATCGGGATGTAGTTATGTGACTTGGAGATCGGGTTGTAGTTATGTGACTGGCGGGATCGGGATGTAGTTATGTGACCGGCGGGATCGGGATGTAGTTATTTGACTGGCGGGATCGGGATGTAGTTATGTGACTGGCGAGATCGGGATGTAGTTATGTGACTGGTGGGATCAGGATGTAGTTATGTGACTGGCGGGATCGGGATGTAGTTATGTGACTGGCAGGATCGGGATGTAGTTATGTGACTTGGAGATCGGGATGTAGTTATGTGACCGGCGGGATCGGGATGTAGTTATGTGACTTGGAGATTGGGTTGTAGTTATGTGACTGGCGGGATCGGGATGTAGTTATGTGACTTGGAGATCGGGTTGTAGTTATGTGACTGGCAGGATCGGGATGTAGTTATGTGACTTGGAGATCAGGTTGTAGTTATGTGACTGGCGGGATCGGGATGTAGTTATGTGACCGGCGGGATCGGGATGTAGTTATGTGACTGGCGGGATCGGGATGTAGTTATGTGACCGGCGGGATCGGGATGTAGTTATGTGACTGGCAGGATCGGGAAGTAGTTATGTGACTTGGAGATCGGGTTGTAGTTATGTGACTGGTGGGATCGGGATGTAGTTATGTGACCGGCGGGATCGGGATGTAGTTATGTGACTTGCGGGATCGGGATGTAGTTATGTGACTGGCGGTATCGAGATGTAGTTATGTGACTGGCGGGATCGGGATGTAGTTATGTGACCGGCGGGATCGGGATGTAGTTATGTGACTTGCGGGATCGGGATGTAGTTATGTGACTGGCAGGATCGGGATGTAGTTATGTGACTTGGAGATCGGATTGTAGTTATGTGACTGGCGGGATCGGGATGTAGTTATGTGACTGGCAGGATCGGGATGTAGTTATGTGACTGGCAGGATCGGGATGTAGTTATGTGACTTGGAGATCGGGTTGTAGTTATGTGACTGGCGGGATCGGGATGTAGTTATGTGACTTGGAGATCGGGTTGTAGTTATGTGACTGGCAGGACCGGGATGTAGTTATGTGACTTGGAGATCGGGTTGTAGTTATGTGACTGGCGGGATTGGGATGTAGTTATGTGACCGGCGGGATCGGGATGTAGTTATGTGACTTGCGGGATCGGGATGTAGTTATGTGACTGGCAGGATCAGGATGTAGTTATGTGACTGGCAGGATCAGGATGTAGTTATGTGACTGGCGGGATCGGGTTGTAGTTATGTGACTGGCAGGATCGGGATGTAGTTATGTGACCTGCGGTCAGGAGATCCATAATGTGGGAATAGAACCTGTCTCGCCACCAAGCCCACAGCGTGGCAAGCGAAGCTAGCCCGCAAGGGACTTTGTTGTGTTCGCCCTGCCCGCCGGCCATGTAAATGCTGGGATCCCGCCGTTGGTATTGTGACTGGCGATCTTCTGACCACCAGTCACATATACGCAATCCAACTAGATCTGATGTCATCCAGTGTACAGCTGGTGCAAAAATCATGTCCTCTTGCAGGGTGGAAATTTCTGTGTCCCACTCAGGGAAAACAGAAATATAAATGTAATTAGTTGACATAAGGGATCTGCCACTGTACACACTGTCAGAGATGGTCTTTTTTTCTACTGAAATGAGTGTGGTATTGTACAACAGACACTGTACTACATTCACTGACTACTATTTGGCCAGATTGAAATCTACAGCACTGATCTTCAACATCATCAAAAGATGTGTGATAGTTTATCATTTCCATATTTGGATCTTTGGTTATCTAATTAAAAATAAAATCTCCTTTCCGCACCAAATGTTGAAAAGAAAGACATTTACTGTCATACTGTACGGAGAGACTCTTGTTGTGAAAATGCAATATACTGTACATGGGAGTATGAAGGTAAGACGCTTTGGTAATGAATACCGTATGTAACTAACAATACAGAGAGTGAGAATTTGGTGGACGGAGACAAGGTACAGTAATAGCAGATCATCTAAATAATTATTTTTGCCCAGTATTTATTACAGAAGAAGAAGGGATGGGGCCACAGTTAAGTTGCAAGGACATTCATAAAAATAAGGTAGATGAAAGTACATTTACAGAGGAGAAGGTCCTAACAGAACTTTCAAAACTGAAAGTGGATAAATCAATGGGGCCAGATGGGATACACCCAAGCATCCTAAAAGAGCTAAAAGATGTGCTGGTGGCACAATTAGCAGAAGTGTTCAACCAGTCACTAGGTTTCAGGTGCCATTCCAGAGGACTGGAAAAGAGTGAATGTAGTTCCACTGCACAAACGTGGTAACAAGGAAAAGCAAGTAACTGCAGACCAGTAAGCCTTACAACAGTAGTAGGGAAAGTAATCGGAAAACTGTTAAAAAAAAGAGCTGAGGAATATATTAAATCAAATAACTTACAGGATCCAAAACAGCATGGATTTACTGGTGGGAGATCATGCCAAACAAATCTTATTGACTTTTTTGACTCTGTGACGAAAATAATAGCTCAAGGGGGAGCTGTAGATGTAGCTTATCTAGACTTTAGTAAGGCATTTAACACTGTCCCACATTGCGGACTGCTAAATAAACTTGAAAGCATGGGGTTGGATTACAAAACAGTTAAATGGATAAGAACCTGGTTGCAGGATAGGAATTTAAAATACACCAATGGTCTTAACAAAGTTCAGGAGGGAAACATTCTTCAAAGGAAAAGAAGTATTAGAACTCAAGGACATACACTGACACTTGAAGGAGACATGTTCAGGGGAAATTTAAGGAAAAATTACTTCACAGAAAGGGTAGTGGATAAATGGATGTGGAAGAGGCTAAGACTGTAGAGCAATTTAACATGCATGGGATAGACATATGAATATACTTACAAAGAACTAAGGTTTAAAAAGGGTGGAGATTACATAAAGGATAAAAAAAGGGGCAGACTAGATGGACCAAGTAGTTCTTATCTGCCACCAAATTCTAAGTTTCTATGTTACATATAATGTAGTAATTTGTCTATCCTATCCCAAATGTAATATTATGTGGCAACATGGCTTTGCTATACCATGCACAGAAATGTTATTTCTTTTGAAGGTTCCAGTAGTAAAAAATATATATTTTTTATGTGTTGGGATATCTAGGTTTAAATGTAGAAATTTTGAAACAAGATATTTGCTGACATTTCATGTATCAGTATGCAACTTAATATTAATTAGACGGCCAGGAGCTAGTAAGGGAACCAGAAGTTTTAACCAATATTCTCACACTGGAAAAGCGCCATTGGGAAATTATTTATTTACAATTACAATTTACAGTTCCAGATAAACAGATAGGAACAAAAACTGTTTCATCCTGCTATATGATTTGTGTTTATTTTTTTATTGTGACACTTTTTTTAGGAGTTTTGAAAGTTTTATATACCGTATATACTCGAGTATAAGTCGACCCGAATATAAGCCGAGGCACCTAATTTTACCACAAAAAACTAGGGTGGGAAATGCACGGTGCCAGGGGTTTTCATGCTCAGGGTGTCATGCTCGTTGCCAGGAGTTTCATGTGGTAGGTGTTATGCTTGTTGCCAGGGGGTAATGCTTGTTGCTAGGGTTGTGCCCCCAGTGCCATATATACCCCCAGTGACAGATATCCCCCCACAGTGCCAGATAAAAACATGCCCCCGTTGCTTTGCCCCCAGTAGTTATGCCCCTTCTTTGCCCCCAGTAGTTGTACCCCCTCTTTCATTGCCCCCAGTAGTTATGACGCCTCTTTCTTTGCCCCCAGTAGTTGTGCCCCCTTTCTTTGCCCCCAGTAGTTGTGCCCCCTTTCTTTGCCCCAGTAGTTGTGCCCCCTCTTTCTTTGCCCCCAGTAGTTGTGCCCCCTCTTTCTTTGCCCCCAGTAGTTGTGCCCCCTCTTTCTTTGCCCCCTGTTGCTGTGCCCCCGTCGCTCACATACAAACACAAAAACAATACTTACCACTGCCCCGCTCCTGCTTCCCGACCGCTTCTTCTGCTGCTGCGCTGCTCCGCTCCGTCTGTCCACCCGCTCCGTCGGTCCGCCGCTCCGTCTGGCCGCCCGCTCCGGCGCCCGCTTCCCGCCGCTCCGTCTGGCCGCCCGCTTCCCGGCATCCGATCATCTCTATGGGAGAGACGTCATGACGTCTCTCCCATAGCAATGCCGCACAGACACTAGAGGTCAATAATGACTTCTAGTGTCTGTCCCTGGAGCCGGCTGCAGCAGACGCCCACACAGCCCATGGCGTCTGCTGCAGCCGTTGACTCGAGTATAAGCCAAGGGGGGCTTTTTCAGCATAGAAAAATGTGCTGAAAAAGTCGGCTTATACTCGAGTATATACGGTATATATATATATATATATCTATATATATATCAATCAACAAACCAGTATATACCTAACAATACCATGGGTCCATTCTAAGTCAGGATGTGGGCATGGCAGTGCCATCCTGAGGGAGTGCCCAACTCAAAGTAGCCATTGTCATACCCCTGATCAGTATTTTTCCCCCAAAAAAATATTCTTTTTGCATGCTGGATGCAGAGGAGGCACGAACGTCCAGATCGTGGAAAGTCATTTGTGAGGTATACATACAATTAAACATTTATCTAGGGATTAGGATTTTATAATGAGGATTATTTCAGGTCAGATATGAGAAAATATAAAAAAATAAAGTTTATCATTTTACAGTATCAGCTTATAGCTGGAGTGATTTCTTATAGATCCTTATAGAACTTCCAGCACACTTACTAAGTAGCCATTGGTCATTGGAATAGCACTTTTGTGTTTATTACATTAATGCAATCTGCACAGGAAGAAAAATCATATGTATACATTTGCTTATCAGGATTTCTTGATTTTTTAAAAAAAATGACATTTATTAATCACAATCTTTTACATTTAAAACTCAACTTTATTAATTACAAATAAAAATATATTATCCCTGAAATGCAATACATATAAATAAAAATATAGAACAGCTATGGCAAATATACTTTATTCAGTATCAAATCAATCGAATGATAAAATCACATCTGCTCCTGATGGTTTCATCCTTGATTAACGCCTACAAATTTATTGTGTTGTCGTTTGTTAGGAAACCTGATATAATGACAGGGAAACAAACAAAAACATTGAAACATTGAATTGTTGTTAGTGCCTGCTTGTATTATTTTGGAAGACCTGAATGCAGAACTCAGTTACCCGGCGGTTGTGAATCTTGGTAATATATATGGTGGGGTGGAGGGTGTTGGTAAAATGATTTATACATGAAAGGGTTCACTCTGTTTTGAAGGATAGGCAAGAACTTCAGCGCTGCAGAGTTTCTGTTTGATGCTGAGAAGCATGTCTCTCTCTGTCTTCTAAGAGTCAATGTTTTCTCTCTGGGCTATCCTCATGTCTTCTCCCAATGTGCCCCCTTTTATGCCTGTGTCTGCTGACTTGCTGAGAGCAGTGCAGGGGACCCTTTCCCATGGAGCCCCACCCACAGTACCAGGGGCGCTTTAAGAGAGGAGGAGGCCCGGGTGCAGCCACCTCCATTTGGTCAACCTCCTCTCTGCTGGCAGCGCTGAGAGTCTGAGCACTAGAGCACTCAGACTCTACTGCGCATGCAAAGATATCCGGGAAAATTGCGCGGCGGCCATTTTCCCTGAGATTTCTCTACTGCGCATGCGCAGAACTCCGTGAAAATGGCCACTGGGCCATTTTCACGGAGTTTTAACACTGCCGTGGATATCGCCGCGGGACTCAGTAGGGGTGAGTATTCAGAAAATGGGTGCAGCGTGTGTGCCAGTGCACAGCAACCTGATGACTTATTGTGATGATTCTTAGCCTAAAACCTGCCTGGGAAACCTACCTACACAATGGTGGAAAGAGCATCACAATCGGTTTATGTGTTTCTGAGTTTATCACAATCAGACAGACAAACAAACAAACAAACAAACAAACAAACAAACAGATGTTCTCATTCATAAGATGGATAGATAGATAGATAGATAGATAGATAGATAGATAGATAGATAGATAGATAGATAGATAGATAGATAGATAGATAGATAGATAGATAGATATGTGTGTGTATGTGCATGAACTTCACCATCGGCGGTGCCCATATATTTAATGAGGTTCCATCTGTTTAGCATTATTCTAACCGCATTCCCAAAATCTTGTTATCACTGACATAGCTGATCCATTTCAAACTGCAACTCTTCTATCAATTTGTGTCTGCACAGTTACTACAATATGTCCAATTTATACAGCAGCATGGTTTGTAATTATTGCCATTAGCTGAAGCCAATTTTACCATATTAAACTAATACACCTGCAATTAAGCAAGAGTATGGTCAGGTGGCGTATCTAGAGAGGAGGGGACCCGTGTGCAGTTTCCGGGTGTGGGCCCCCTCCTCTCCCGTCATGTAGCCGGCAGCAGTGCTGTTAGTGCTCTGTTTGAGTGCTAGAGACTCTGGCACAGTGCCAGACTCTACAGCACAAGTCTCCCAAAAAATTGCATGGCACCCATTTTTTCAGAGACATGTGTATGCGCTGTAGACTCTGGCACTGTGCCAGAGTCTTTAGTGCTCAGTCAGAGCACTGACAGCGCTGCTGCGGCTGCCAGCTACGGGACTCGGGAGAGGAGGGGACCCACACCCGGACACCAGAAAGGTAAGTATATAGAAGAAATGGGTACAGTTTATGCGGTGTGAGCCCCCCCTGGACCCAGGGTCCGCACACACTCCACCCATTATAGATACACCACTGAGTATGGCTCATGAATAACTTTGTCGTTAGTGTCAGTCTTTGTCACTCATTTGCTCCAGTACCTAATGATGTGAGTAAATTGGTGATTTCACTGGAGATGTGTTTTATTGGTTATTAACGGGTTCAGTATGAAATACCTACAATCAAAATTAGAGATGAGCGCCGGAAATTTTTCGGGTTTTGTGTTTTGGTTTTGGGTTCGGTTCCGCGGCCGTGTTTTGGGTTCGACCGCGTTTTGGCAAAACCTCACCGAATTTTTTTTGTCGGATTCGGGTGTGTTTTGGATTCGGGTGTTTTTTTCAAAAAACCCTAAGAAACAGCTTAAATCATAGAATTTGGGGGTCATTTTGATCCCAAAGTATTATTAACCTCAAAAACCATAATTTCCACTCATTTTCAGTCTATTCTGAATACCTCACACCTCACAATATTATTTTTAGTCCTAAAATTTGCACAGAGGTCGCTGTGTGAGTAAGATAAGCGACCCTAGTGGCCGACACAAACACCGGGCCCATCTAGGAGTGGCACTGCAGTGTCACGCAGGATGTCCCTTCCAAAAAACCCTCCCCAAACAGCACATGACGCAAAGAAAAAAAGAGGCGCAATGAGGTAGCTGTGTGAGTAAGATAAGCAACCCTAGTGGCCGACACAAACACCGGGCCCATCTAGGAGTGGCACTGCAGTGTCACGCAGGATGTCCCTTCCAAAAAACCCTCCCCAAACAGCACATGACGCAAAGAAAAAAAGAGGCGCAATGAGGTAGCTGACTGTGTGAGTAAGATAAGCGACCCTAGTGGCCGACACAAACACCTGGCCCATCTAGGAGTGGCACTGCAGTGTCACGCAGGATGTCCCTTCCAAAAAACCCTCCCCAAACAGCACATGACGCAAAGCAAAAAAGAGGCGCAATGAGGTAGCTGACTGTGTGAGTAAGATAAGCGACCCTAGTGGCCGACACAAACACCGGGCCCATCTAGGAGTGGCACTGCAGTGTCACGCAGGATGGCCCTTCCAAAAAACCCTCCCCAAACAGCACATGACGCAAAGAAAAATAAAAGAAAAAAGAGGTGCAAGATGGAATTGTCCTTGGGCCCTCCCACCCACCCTTATGTTGTATAAACAAAACAGGACATGCACACTTTAACCAACCCAACATTTCAGTGACAGGGTCTGCCACACGACTGTGACTGATATGACGGGTTGGTTTGGACCCCCCCCAAAAAAGAAGCAATTAATCTCTCCTTGCACAAACTGGCTCTACAGAGGCAAGATGTCCACCTCATCATCATCCTCCGATATATCACCGTGTACATCCCCCTCCTCACAGATTATCAATTCGTCCCCACTGGAATCCACCATCTCAGCTCCCTGTGTACTTTGTGGAGGCAATTGCTGCTGGTCAATGTCTCCGCGGAGGAATTGATTATAATTCATTTTAATGAACATCATCTTCTCCACATTTTCTGGATGTAACCTCGTACGCCGATTGCTGACAAGGTGAGCGGCGGCACTAAACACTCTTTCGGAGTACACACTTGTGGGAGGGCAACTTAGGTAGAATAAAGCCAGTTTGTGCAAGGGCCTCCAAATTGCCTCTTTTTCCTGCCAGTATAAGTACGGACTGTGTGACGTGCCTACTTGGATGCGGTCACTCATATAATCCTCCACCATTCTTTCAATGTTGAGAGAATCATATGCAGTGACAGTAGACGACATGTCCGTAATCGTTGTCAGGTCCTTCAGTCCGGACCAGATGTCAGCATCAGCAGTCGCTCCAGACTGCCCTGCATCACCGCCAGTGGGTGGGCTCGGAATTATGAGCCTTTTCCTCGCACCCCCAGTTGCGGGAGAATGTGAAGGAGGAGATGTTGACAGGTCGCGTTCCGCTTGACTTGACAATTTTCTCACCAGCAGGTCTTTCAACCCCAGCAGACTTGTGTCTGCCGGAAAGAGAGATCCAAGGTAGGCTTTAAATCTAGGATCGAGCATGGTGGCCAAAATGTAGTGCTCTGATTTCAACAGATTGACCACCCGTGAATCCTTGTTAAGCGAATTAAGGGCTCCATCCACAAGTCCCACATGCCTAGCGGAATCGCTCCGTGTTAGCTCCTCCTTCAATGTCTCCAGCTTCTTCTGCAAAAGCCTGATGAGGGGAATGACCTGACTCAGGTTGGCAGTGTCTGAACTGACTTCACGTGTGGCAAGTTCAAAGGGCATCAGAACCTTGCACAACGTTGAAATCATTCTCCACTGCGCTTGAGACAGGTGCATTCCACCTCCTATATCGTGCTCAATTGTATAGGCTTGAATGGCCTTTTGCTGCTCCTCCAACCTCTAAAGCATATAGAGGGTTGAATTCCACCTCGTTACCACTTCTTGCTTCAGATGATGGCAGGGCAGGTTCAGTAGTTTTTGGTGGTGCTCCAGTCTTCTGTACGTGGTGCCTGTACGCCGAAAGTGTCCCGCAATTCTTCTGGCCACCGACAGCATCTCTTGCACGCCCCTGTCGTTTTTTAAAAAATTCTGCACCACCAAATTCAAGGTATGTGCAAAACATGGGACGTGCTGGAATTTGCCCATATTTAATGCACACACAATATTGCTGGCGTTGTACGATGCCACAAATCCACAGGAGAGTCCAATTGGGGTAAGCCATTCCGCGATGATCTTCCTCAGTTGCCGTAAGAGGTTTTCAGCTGTGTGCGTATTCTGGAAAGCGGTGATACAAAGCGTAGCCTGCCTAGGAAAGAGTTGGCATTTGCGAGATGCTGCTACTGGTGCCGCCGCTGCTGTTCTTGCGGCGGGAGTCCATACATCTACCCAGTGGGCTGTCACAGTCATATAGTCCTGACCCTGCCCTGCTCCACTTGTCCACATGTCCGTGGTTAAGTGGACATTGGGTACAGCTGCATTTTTTAGGACACTGGTGACTCTTTTTCTGAGGTCTGTGTACATTTTCGGTATCGCCTGCCTAGAGAAATGGAACCTAGATTGTATTTGGTACCGGGGACACAGTACCTCCAACAAGTCTCTAGTTGGCTCTGCAGTAATGATGGATACCGGAACCACGTTTCTCACCACCCAGGATGCCAAGGCCTCAGTTATCCGCTTTGCAGTAGGATGACTGCTGTGATATTTCATCTTCCTCGCAAAGGACTGTTGAACAGTCAATTGCTTACTGGAAGTAGTACAAGTGGGCTTACGACTTCCCCTCTGGGATGACCATCGACTCCCAGCAGCAACAACAGCAGCGCCAGCAGCAGTAGGCGTTACACGCAAGGATGCATCGGAGGAATCCCAGGCAGGAGAGGACTCGTCAGAATTGCCAGTGACATGGCCTGCAGGACTATTGGCATTCCTGGGGAAGGAGGAAATTGACACTGAGGGAGTTGGTGGGGTGGTTTGCGTGAGCTTGGTTACAAGAGGAAGGGATTTACTGGTCAGTGGACTGCTTCCGCTGTCGCCCAAAGTTTTTGAACTTGTCACTGACTTATGATGAATGCGCTGCAGGTGACGTATAAGGGAGGATGTTCCGAGGTGGTTAACGTCCTTACCCCTACTTATTACAGCTTGACAAAGGCAACACACGGCTTGACACCTGTTGTCCGCATTTCTGTTGAAATACTTCCACACCGAAGAGCTGATTTTTTTGGTATTTTCACCAGGCATGTCAGTGGCCATATTCCTCCCACGGACAACAGGTGTCTCCCCGGGTGCCTGACTTAAACAAACCACCTCACCATCAGAATCCTCCTGGTCAATTTCCTCCCCAGCGCCAGCAACACCCATATCCTCCTCATCCTGGTGTACTTCAACACTGACATCTTCAATCTGACTATCAGGAACTGGACTGCGGGTGCTCCTTCCAGCACTTGCAGGGGGCGTGCAAATGGTGGAAGGCGCATGCTCTTCACGTCCAGTGTTGGGAAGGTCAGGCATCGCAACCGACACAATTGGACTCTCCTTGTGGATTTGGGATTTCGAAGAACGCACAGTTCTTTGCGGTGCTTTTGCCAGCTTGAGTCTTTTCATTTTTCTAGCGAGAGGCTGAGTGCTTCCATCCTCATGTGAAGCTGAACCACTAGCCATGAACATAGGCCAGGGCCTCAGCCGTTCCTTGCCACTCCGTGTGGTAAATGGCATATTGGCAAGTTTACGCTTCTCCTCCGACAATTTTATTTTAGGTTTTGGAGTCCTTTTTTTACTGATATTTGGTGTTTTGGATTTGACATGCTCTGTACTATGACATTGGGCATCGGCCTTGGCAGACGACGTTGCTGGCATTTCATCGTCTCGGCCATGACTAGTGGCAGCAGCTTCAGCACGAGGTGGAAGTGGATCTTGATCTTTCCCTAATTTTGGAACCTCAACATTTTTGTTCTCCATATTTTAATAGGCACAACTAAAAGGCACCTCAGGTAAACAATGGAGATGGATGGATACTAGTATACAATTATGGATGGACTGCCGAGTGCCGACACAGAGGTAGCTACAGCCGTGGACTACCGTACTGTACTGTGTCTGCTGCTAATATAGACTGGATGATAATGAGATTTAGTATGTATAAAGAAGGAAAAAAAACCACGGGTAGGTGGTATACAATTATGGATGGACTGCCGAGTGCCGACACAGAGGTAGCTACAGCCGTGGACTACCGTACTGTACTGTGTCTGCTGCTAATATAGACTGGATGATAATGAGATGTAGTATGTATAAAGAAGAAAGAAAAGAAAAACACGGGTAGGTGGTATACAATTATGGACGGACTGCCGAGTGCCGACACAGAGGTAGCTACAGCCGTGGACTACCGTACTGTACTGTGTCTGCTGCTAATATAGACTGGATGATAATGAGATGTAGTATGTATAAAGAAGAAAGAAAAAAAAACCACGGGTAGGTGGTATACAATTATGGATGGACTGCCGAGTGCCGACACAGAGGTAGCTACAGCCGTGGACTACCGTACTGTACTGTGTCTGCTGCTAATATAGACTGGATGATAATGAGATGTAGTATGTATAAAGAAGAAAAAAAAAAACCACGGGTAGGTGGTATACAATTATGGATGGACTGCCGAGTGCCGACACAGAGGTAGCTACAGCCGTGGACTACCGTACTGTACTGTGTCTGCTGCTAATATAGACTGGATGATAATGAGATGTAGTATGTATAAAGAAGAAAGAAAAAAAAACCACGGGTAGGTGGTATACAATTATGGACGGACTGCCGAGTGCCGACACAGAGGTAGCTACAGCCGTGGACTACCATACTGTACTGTGTCTGCTGCTAATATAGACTGGTTGATAATGAGATGTAGTATGTATAAAGAAGAAAGAAAAAAAAACCACGGGTAGGTGGTATACAATTATGGATGGACTGCCGAGTGCCGACACAGAGGTAGCTACAGCCGTGGACTACCGTACTGTACTGTGTCTGCTGCTAATATAGACTGGATGATAATGAGATGTAGTATGTATAAAGAAGAAAAAAAAAACCACGGGTAGGTGGTATACAATTATGGATGGACTGCCGAGTGCCGACACAGAGGTAGCTACAGCCGTGGACTACCGTACTGTACTGTGTCTGCTGCTAATATAGACTGGATGATAATGAGATGTAGTATGTATAAAGAAGAAAGAAAAGAAAAACACGGGTAGGTGGTATACAATTATGGACGGACTGCCGAGTGCCGACACAGAGGTAGCTACAGCCGTGGACTACCGTACTGTACTGTGTCTGCTGCTAATATAGACTGGATGATAATGAGATGTAGTATGTATAAAGAAGAAAGAAAAAAAAACCACGGGTAGGTGGTATACAATTATGGATGGACTGCCGAGTGCCGACACAGAGGTAGCTACAGCCGTGGACTACTGTACTGTACTGTGTCTGCTGCTAATATAGACTGGATGATAATGAGATGTAGTATGTATAAAGAAGAAAAAAAAAACCACGGGTAGGTGGTATACAATTATGGATGGACTGCCGAGTGCCGACACAGAGGTAGCTACAGCCGTGGACTACCGTACTGTACTGTGTCTGCTGCTAATATAGACTGGATGATAATGAGATGTAGTATGTATAAAGAAGAAAGAAAAAAAAACCACGGGTAGGTGGTATACAATTATGGACGGACTGCCGAGTGCCGACACAGAGGTAGCTACAGCCGTGGACTACCATACTGTACTGTGTCTGCTGCTAATATAGACTGGTTGATAATGAGATGTAGTATGTATAAAGAAGAAAGAAAAAAAAACCACGGGTAGGTGGTATACAATTATGGATGGACTGCCGAGTGCCGACACAGAGGTAGCTACAGCCGTGGACTACCGTACTGTACTGTGTCTGCTGCTAATATAGACTGGATGATAATGAGATGTAGTATGTATAAAGAAGAAAAAAAAAAACACGGGTAGGTGGTATACAATTATGGATGGACTGCCGAGTGCCGACACAGAGGTAGCTACAGCCGTGGACTACCGTACTGTACTGTGTCTGCTGCTAATATAGACTGGATGATAATGAGATGTAGTATGTATAAAGAAGAAAGAAAAAAAAAAACCACGGGTAGGTGGTATACAATTATGGATGGACTGCCGAGTGCCGACACAGAGGTAGCTACAGCCGTGAACTACCGTACTGTGTCTGCTGCGACTGGATGATAAATAATGATATAAAAAATATATATATATCACTACTGCAGCCGGACAGGTATATATTATATAATGACGGACCTGCTGGACACTGTCTGTCAGCAGAATGAGTTTTTTATAGAAGAAAAAAACACCACACAAGTCACACGATGAGTGTTTAACTTTTTCAGGCAATCACAATATAGTATACTATACTGGTGGTCAGTGTGGTCAGGTCACTGGTCAGTCACACTGGCAGTGGCACTCCTGCAGCAAAAGTGTGCACTGTTTAATTTTAATAATATGTACTCCTGGCTCCTGCTATAACCTATAACTGCTCCCCAGTCTCCCCCACAATTAAGCTGTGTGAGCACAGTCAGATATTATACATAGATGATGCAGCACACTGGGCTGAGCACAGATATGGTATGTGACTGAGTCACTGTGTATCGTTTTTTTCAGGCAGAGAACGGATTATATTAAATAAAACTGCACTGGTGGTCACTGGTCAGTGGTCAGTCACTAGTAAACTCTGCACTCTCTAGTACTCCTAAGCTCCAGTAAATCAAGTGTCTCTGTCTCAATCTCACTCTCTCTCTTCTAATCTAAATGGAGAGGACGCCAGCCACGTCCTCTCCCTATCAATCTCAATGCACGTGTGAAAATGGCGGCGACGCGCGGCTCCTTATATAGAATCCGAGTCTCGCAATAGAATCCGAGCCTCGCGAGAATCCGACAGCGTCATGATGACGTTCGGGCGCGCTCGGGTAAACCGAGCAAGGCGTGAAGATCCGAGTCGCTCGGATCCGTGTAAAAAAAGCTGAAGTTCGGGCGGGTTCGGATTCCGAGGAACTGAACCCGCTCATCTCTAATCAAAATATCGATGGTCAAAATACCAACAATGTCAAAACACAGACATTTAAAATGTCGACAGGTCAAAAAGTCGACACAAGTGTTTCATGATTTTTTCATTGAAACCGACTTGTTCATACTTTACCATCCCAGTGGACATGGGAATATAATAGTGTGCCAAGTGCCATGTCCGAAGCATATCGAGCGCAGCGAGGGGATGGAATACACTTATACGGTGTCTATGTCGACCTATGTCAACATACATACAAAAAAAAATTAAAAACATGTATCGACTTTTTGATCTGTCAACATTTTAAATGTTTGTATTTTGCCCATGTTGACATTTTAAATGTCTGTATTTTGACCTTATCGGAATTTTGACCTTGTTGGTATTTTGACCTTGTCTTTATTTTGACCATCGGACTGATGGTATTTTGACCGTCGGGATTTTGATTGTAAGTAAATTTACTGCATCCCTTATTAACAACCACAGATTATCTGCAGCAGGGCTAATGCATTGTGTGTTCCATGTAATAAATAGGGAAGGTAATATTTCCATATTTTGTAGATTGTTACAAATGAGCTCATTGAAATAATTTTTCTTATACCTGCTTAGTAATCCCTACCAAAGTGCTGACATTAATATAAAATGACATAGTGATATATTAATGGCTTCTACTTGACACTTTCGTATACGTACAGTATGAGCAGGTACTGGTTGTAAATGTTAGTCAATTTGCACAACGTTACATTCTGCATTCAGTCCTATTAATACATCCGATTCCTCACTCTCTTAATTGTGCTGTTATATCACCGACTACCTATATGCGCAGTGATCAACATGTTGTGCTGGATTTATTTTATTCATCATTTTATTATAATTCTATAATGGGGCTATAATTAAGAATAAGCCTACTGTATAACCCCTTTTGCACTCACTAAATGGAGATATGGGGCCACATGTAAAGGGATGCGATTCGGTAAAAAATGTGAGTTTAGCGATACACTCTCACTTTTTGACCAACTCACAAATGTAATGGGGTACGGCAACATGCAAACTCGCATCTTTTCTGCAACCTCAAAACTCGCAATGGCAAAACGCGGACACATATGTTTTGCGATTGTAGATATACATGTCGGGCAACGTAATAGGATGGGAGTTGTAAACTCGCACCTAAAACATTACCAAAATCTCTCAAAAAAAATAGACCAGCTTCTGCCTGGCGAGTTTGCCAGAAGCATGCACAGACAGTGAGATCCATGCATGCTTCTGTCTGTGAAATGCTGAAACAGTTAAAAAAATGACATTCTGTCCTCCCCCACCCTCCAAAGCATAACCAGCCCTGGGCCTGGTTGCTAAAATACAGGGAATTTTTTTTAACAACCTGCACCAGGCTCCAGGACCGCTCCTGTTTCCAAAAATATGGGGGGAGAAAGATGTATTTTTGGAACCTGCACCGGGGTCCACTAGAGGATATAATAAATATATTTATTTTTATACCGGTACCCTATGGATTACTACTAGACAAGGGGCTACGTGGGACAGTAGGTAAGTACTGTATATGTAAGTGTGTAAGTATGCTTTAATAAAGTTATACTTTCACGGTGTGTGTGTGTGTGTCCTGTGTTTATTTTACTATTTTTTTTACAGTTGGAACTACGGTACCAGCAAGCCCTTTAATGCCCAGCATGCTGGTACTTGTGGTTGTCCAAGCACCAACATGTGGAGAGGCTTGCTAGGACATGTGGTTCCATAAGTAAACTACAATATTTTATCTATTTTTAACACTTGGGCAATCAGCCCAGCACTCACAGACCAGGAATGCCAAGGACAGCCCTTGGGAGCCTTGTGGGTGGGAAGGGGGGGGGGGATACCCTTTATTGATGGAGTCCCCACTCCCTCAGGGAACCCTGGCCAGGGGTTGGTGTGTGAAGGGGGGGGGGGGGTGATGCTACGGCTACAGGGACCATTATAACCGTGTCCCTCGGCATGCTGCATTACTTCCGTGCCCAGTGAGGCCCGTGCTGGTTCCAAAAATAAGAGGGATCCCTATGTCTTTTCTTCCCTGTATTTTATGGAACCAGGACCACTCTAAGAGCTTGGAGCTGGTTTTTAAAATATGTGGAACACTATGTCAATTTGTTTCCCTGTATTTTAGCAGGGAAACACCCCCTGACGAAGTCCTTATGACGAAACGCGTTGGTGTGGTAATTGGACACTAGATGTAACTACATCGCTGTTGACTTGATCCTGTGAGGTCCCGGGAGGGAACGTTTGATGAGCTGTGACCGGCGGCTGTTCCACTGGTGCTATCCGGAGGTGCCGTGTGTGTGATAACATCGTGCTGCTGATCTCTTTCTGAGATGTATATGTATACTTCCTTTTATTAAATGCTCACAACTTTTACTGATATCTGCGCTCCACATTTGTTCTTTTACATATATATATATATATATATATATATATATCAAATAGAAAGATAGAAAGTCCACAATCACGTATTCAATAAAGAGCAGCTGCTAGGGGTCAACTCCAAAAAAAGGAAAAGTCCTTCTCAATATACAGAAAAAGAATCAGGGTGCATTCACCAGTCTTCATTAATCAGTTTATTATTCAAACCATCAGAATAAAATTACAGGGAGCATCAACTTTTCGGACCTACATCTGGGCCAGACTGGTGAGTGCACTCTGATTATTTATATATATTATACACATATATATATATTATACACATACAGTATATATAGTTAAAAAATGTGGCAAACAGGCGCCTTCTAGTGCATTAAATCTGATTTTTCAAGGTGACCCACGCACCCAAATTAAAGCAAAATGAAATCCTGAGAGGATGGTGTAAGCTGAGAACCAGTTCCTGGATTTATTATTTATACAAGCGCTTTTAGCCCAAATGGTACTGTATACCCTGGGCTTTAATTTGGGTACGTGTGGATGAATACCTTGTATATAACTTGAAAAATCATAGTTAATGCACTAGGAGGCGCCTTTTTTTTACACTTTTTCTACCACAGGAATTTTGCTTATGGAATGATTTTGGGCAACCACTGGACAATCCAGGATGTGCATATACAGAGAAGATATCATACAAAGCACCTTGCACAATTGCTGAGTGGATCACTAAAGGGAAATGCCTTTATCAGTATTTGTTTTATATATATATATATATATATATATATATTCTATATAAATATATATATATACATACACAGAATATATATATATATATATATATATATATGTAGAAAGGAATGACACAGCACCACTTGTGAGGTGGGTTCTCAGTAAAACATGAAAAATAAAATTGATAAAAAACACACGTAACCTTGTTAAAAGGTGTCTGCCAACCCTTAAGAATGCAATCCTGGTACAGTACTGCTGGGAAGAGTATAAAAATGGGGGAATAAGGGTACCGGCGACTGGTGTTGTTTAAAATGCAATAGCTAAAATTAGATTTAAAAGCCAAAAAATATATAACGGAAGAAGTCAGTTTTGACGAAACGCGTTGGGCTCCCTGTAGTGACTGCCTTGCCTATTTTTATAAGATAAGTCAGAATTCCTTACCTTTTACAAAGACCTTTTATGTTTATATGTTTTTATCAATATTTTGAAGTACGTTTTATGTTGTGATTCGCTTTTATGTGATATTAAAGCTCGTTATTATTATATATTTTTTGGCTTTTAAATCTAATTTTAGCTATTGCATTTTAAACCACACAAGTCGCCGGTACCCTTATCCCCCCATTTTTATATATATATATATATATATATATATATATATACACTGCTCAAAAAAATAAAGGGAACACTTAAACAACACAATGTAACTCCAAGTCAATCACACTTCTGTGAAATCAAACTGTCCACTTAGGAAGCAACACTGATTGACAATCAATTTCACATGCTGTTGTGCAAATGGAATAGACAACAGGTGGAAATTACAGGCAATTAGCAACACACCCCCAATAAAGGAGTTGTTCTGCAGGTGGTGACCACAGACCACTTCTCAGCTCCTATGCTTTCTGGCTGATGTTTTGGTCACTTTTGAAAGCTGGCGGTGCTTTCACTCTAGTGGTAGCATGAGACGGAGTCTACAACCCACACAAGTGGCTCAGGTAGTGCAGCTCATCCAGGATGGCACATCAATGCGAGCTGCGGCAAGAAGGTTTGCTGTGTCTGTCAGCGTAGTTTCCAGAGCATGGAGGCACTACCAGGAGACAGGCCAGTACATCAGGAGACGTGGAGGAGGCCGTAGGAGGGCAACATCCCAGCAGCAGGACCGCTACCTCCGCCTTTGTGCAAGGAGGAACAGGAGGAGCACTGCCAGAGCCCTGCAAAATGACCTCCGGCAAGCCACAAATGTGCATGTGTGCTACTCAAATGATCAGATGCTGACTCCATGAGGGTGTTATGAGGGCCCGACGTCCACAGGTGGGGGTTGTGCTTACAGCCCAACACCGTGCAGGACGTTTGGCATTTGCCAGAGAACACCAAGATTGTCAAATTCGCCACTGGCGCCCTGTGCTCTTCACAGATGAAAGCAGGTTCTCACTGAGCACATGTGACAGACGTGACAGAGTCTGGAGACACCAAGGAGAACGTTCTGCTGCCTGCAACATCCTCCAGCATGACCAGTTTGGCAGTGGGTCAGTAATGGTGTGGGGAGGCATTTCTTTGGGGGGCCGCACAGCCCTCCATGTGCTCGCCAGAGGTAGCCTGACTGCCATTAGGTACCGAGATCCTCAGACCCCTTGTGAGACCATACGCTGGTGCGGTTGGCCCTGGGTTCCTCCTAATGCAAAACAATGCTAGACCTCATGTGGCTGGAGTGTGTCAGCAGTTCCTGCAAGACGAAGGCATTGATGCTATGGACTGGCCCGCCCGTTCCCCAGACCGGAATCCAATTGAGCACATCTGGGACATCATGTCTCGCTCCATCCACCAATGCCACGTTGCACCACAGACTGTCCAGGAGTTGGCGGATGCTTTAGTCCAGGTCTGGGAGGAGATCCCTCAGGAGACCATCTGCCACCTCATCAGGAGCATGCCCAGGCATTGTAGGGAGGTCATACAGGCACGTGGAGGCCACACACACTACTGAGCCTCATTTTGACTTGTTTTAGGACATTACATCAAAGTTGGATCAGCCTGTAGTGTGTTTTTTCACTTTTATTTTGAGTTTGATTCCAAATTCACACCTCCATGGGTTAATAAATTTGATTTCCATTGATAATTTTTATTTTTATTTTGTTGTCAGCACATTCAACTATGTAAAGAACAAAGTATTTAATAAGAATATTTAATTCATTCAGATCTAGGATGTGTTATTTTAGTGTTCCCTTTATTTTTTTGAACAGTGTATATATATATATATATATATACACACACACACACACACACACACACACACACAAATGCACACACACACATACTAAATTATTGGACTCAGCATATACAGGTCACGTTAGTCTGTCTTTGCACTCAGGTTTGCCCTCCTCTCTCCCCAGCCACTCAGCCATAGCTTCATTTATGTGGCTCTATCCCCACTTTCCCTTGTCGCTCCATCCTGCCCCCTCATTGCTCCTCTAATACAAATTATTGAAAATAGTTGAATGCTATGTACTGTATGTTGTTGTCATGTGATTATTGTTGTATTGCTGAGATTTAAAATGAAAATGGTTTGTCATGCAAAATTATACAAATTATTTTTTTTGTTTTTATGTTTTCTTTTTTTTATTTGCTGCTGTGTAGCAGAACATTTGAAAACATGGAAGACACTTCAGTTGCATTTGACTTCACAAATAATTATGAAACAGATTACAGCCCCTGGAATGGATATATAGAATATGATCTGAATTTATACATTTTAGTAGTCACTTCATATATTTTTTTCTTTGTAACCTTCATCCTGGGAACTATCGGGAATGGATTGGTCATCTGGATTACTGGATTCAAGATGAAGAAGACAGTTACTACTATATGGTTCCTTAACCTGGCTGTAGCTGACTTTGCTTTGAGTGTCTCCATACCTCTGCAAATGTTCATGGTTAATGTCATAGTAAAGGTTCTCTTTAATCTAATAATATGCAAGGCCATAACGACTTTACTGTTGCTCAATATGTCTGTCAGCACCTCTTTCCTAATGATTATCAGTATTGACCGATGCACATCAGTCATGTGTCCTGTGTGGTCACAAAACCACAGAACTCTCAAATTATCTTCAGTGATCTCAGCAGTAGTCTGGGCATTCTGCTTTATACTCAATTCCCCATATCTTGCTTTCATGGACTTTGTTCATGACCGAATTGGCAATATCTCAGACTGCGTTGCCATATATGGTGAAGACTATTATACATCACATATGAGGATTACAGCTATGTACATTACCAGATTTGTGTTCATGTTCATAATCCCATTTTCTATAATAATAATTTGTTACAGCCTTGTCACATTTAGACTGAGAAGAAGTAGAAGTGTTTCTGGGTCACGTCGACCTTTTAAAGTCATTATTACCATTGTCATTTGTTTTTTTTGCTTTTGGTTCCCATACCATTTATTGTCCTTGTTAGAGATCATGAATGCTGAAATCAGTGAAAATGTATGGTTTACCATGAATATCATTACTTATTTCTTATGTTTCTTTAACAGCTGTGTCAATCCTATAATTTATGTATTTGTCGGAAGGGACTTCAAAAAGATTTTATTTAAGTCCATCCCATTTCTTCTAGAGAGCACATTCAGAGAGAGGTATTAAGTGAATACAGAGCATTGATATGATCAGATTTTAGTGGTATCTGAAATGGAAACCAAACATTATTTAGGGGCAGATGTACTAATCCTTGAAAAGAGATAACGTTGAGAGTGATAAGCTGCCAACCAATCCGCTCCTGTCATTTTTTAAACACAGCCTGTAACATGATAGTTAGGAGCTGATTGGCTGATATGTTATCACTTTCCACTTTCTCACTTTTCAAGTCTTAGTGCTTCTGCCCTAAATTTGCGAGAACATAAATCATCCTCTTCATTCTGTTAATGACTAAAAACTCTTGGATCTTTCAAGTGTACTTATTTTCTTTTTAAATGTAATTATTTTAAATGACAGCACAAGTTTTGCTACAAAACAAGGTTCCAAAAGGGTTTTCTCTTAGATATACATTTATACTGGTTTGGTGGAAGCCAATCCACTATGGAACCATTCTTTCAATGTATTTCTCATGAACTCTACACTTTAAATACAATGTTTGGTAAAGTAGGGTAATAATTAAATTTAACATGAAATAAATCATTCCTTCAATAAAAAACATAAGAAAAACAAAGTAAGAGTGTACACAACAGTTATTCATTACATTATAGTAGACTGTTATAACATTTAAATAATCAAGCAACGAAGTTGATGTGATTCAAAATATTCTTATACTGTCTAGTAGATTGTGCGCTGTGTTATATAATTTCCAACAATTTTTCTAAAGGAAATTTGTTGGTGTAATTATATATTACTTTACTTTACTTTATTGCCAAATAAGTAAGTTGTTATGCTTTTTACAGAAATCTAGATATTATTGTAGGAATTATGGATGATAGAATAATGAAATATACAATGATATGTAAGAACTGCATTACATCAGCTATTCTTCTTGCTTGTATCCTATAGTTTTTATACAGGGCATTTTATCTATAGGTGACTTGCTAGTATTATTCTAATATATGTTACCAAACCATACAGACGTGATACGGTTAGAAAGTTATGATTGCAAGTAATTACATTAAGTGTTTGTATTGTATATGCACATTGCAGTAATTTAAGTAAAATATATGTATAATTTTGACATTACTTAAATAATTAAGCTTAACAATAAAAACATTTATTTTCATTACTGGAATTCTTGTATTTGTTATATTTTATAAAGATTGTATAATTGGCACGTTGAGTAGATTTTATCCTGGGCAGCAGTCCGGATCTCTACAGCAGGCATGTTCAAACTGTGGCCCTCCAGCTTTTGTGAAACTACATATCCCAGAATGTCCTGATACAGTTTTACTGTCAGAGAATGCTAAAGCTGTGTCAGGGCATGCTGGGATGTGTAGTTTCACAACAGCTGGAGGGCCGCAGTTTGGACATGCCTGCTCCACAGTATATTGACTGTGACTTTTTAGACAAGATACAGCTGTTGTTAGAGCTAGTTTCTCTTTTCTAACAGAGTTTTATAATTCTAAGCAATTCATAATAAGTACAGAAGCATAATAAAGGTCAATGGCGCCAAATGGCGCCCCTTAAAAACGTGTCTTGTGTATTGGTCCCCCTTGTATTCCAGTATAGCAGCCTCCTTGTCTGTTTTTTACTTATAGTGACCACACTTGTCGTTTATTTTCCTCAAAGTGTATATTGTGTATATAGTACAGGTTGAGTATCCCTTATCCAAAATGCTTGGGACCAGAGGTATTTTGGATATGGGATTTTTCCGTATTTTGGAATAATTGCATACCATAATGAGATATCATGGTGATGGGACCTAAATCTAAGTACACAATTCATTTATGTTTCATATACACCTTATACACACAGCCTGAAGGTAATTTAATACAATATTTTTAATAACTTTGTGTATTAAACAAAGTGTGTGTACATTGAGCCATCAGAAAACAAAGGTTTCACTATCTCATGCTCACTCAAAAAAGTCCGTATTTCGGAATATTTGGATATGGGATACTCAACCTGTATATATTGCTGTATATTCCCTGTAGTGAACCCCATGTCTCCAAATTCCCTTTAGTAACTCCCCTTGTCTGCATACTCCCTTTAGTAACCTCCCATGTTGTAAATTCCCTGTAGTGACCCCTTGTCAGCATGTTCCCTGTAGTCAGGCCCGGACTGCCCATGTTGCACATCTGGCATATGCCAGAAGTGCCGATGGTCTGGTCCGGTCACACAGAGAGAAGAGAAGGTCACGCACAGCTCAGATTCCGGCTCCCTGGTTTTGCCACCCGCCTGCCTGAAGCAGGGGGGTGGCCAAACAATTGCCAGGGCTGAATAGTAGCTCCAGTCCGTCTCTGCCTGTAGTGACCCCTCTGTATATTCCATGTAGTGACCCCTCTGTCTGCATGTTCCCTGTAGTGACCCCTCTGTATATTCCATGTAGTGACCCCTCTGTCTGCATATTCCCTGTAGTGACCCCTCTGTCTGCATGTTCCCCGTAGTGACCCCTCTGTCTGCATATTCCCTGTAGTGACCCCTCTGTCTGTATATTCCCCGTAGTGACCCCTCTGTCTGCATGTTCCCTGTAGTGACCCCTCTGTCTGCATGTTCCCCGTAGTGACCCCTCTGTCTGCATATTCCCTGTAGTGACCCCTCTGTCTGTATATTCCCTGTAGTGACCCCTCTGTCTGCATGTTCCCTGTAGTGACCCCTCTGTCTGCATATTCCCTGTAGTGACCCCTCTGTCTGTATATTCCCTGTAGTGACCGCTCTGTCTGTATATTCCCTGTAGTGACCCCTCTGTCTGTATATTCCATGTAGTGACCCCTCTGTCTGTATATTCCCTGTAGTGACCCCTCTGTCTGTATATTCCCTGTAGTGACCCCCATGTCTGCATATTCCCTGTAGTGACCCCTTCTGTATATTCCCTGTAGTGACCCCTCTGTCTGCATATTCCCTGTAGTGACCCCTCTGTCTGCATGTTCCCTGTAGTGACCCCTCTGTCTGCATATTCCCTGTAGTGACCCCTCTGTCTGCATGTTCCCTGTAGTGACCCCTCTGTCTGCATATTCCCTGTAGTGACCCCTCTGTCTGCATATTCCCTGTAGTGACCCCTCTGTCTGCATATTCCCTGTAGTGACCCCTCTGTCTGCATGTTCCCTGTAGTGACCCCTCTGTCTGCATATTCCCTGTAGTGACCCCTCTGTCTGTATATTCCCCGTAGTGACCCCTCTGTCTGTATATTCCCTGTAGTGACCCCCATGTCTGCATATTCCCTGTAGTGACCCCTCTGTCTGCATATTCCCTGTAGTGACCCCTCTGTCTGCATATTCCCTGTAGTGACCCCTCTGTCTGCATATTCCCTGTAGTGACCCCTCTGTCTGTATATTCCCCGTAGTGACCCCTCTGTCTGTATATTCCCTGTAGTGACCCCCATGTCTGCATATTCCCTGTAGTGACCCCTCTGTCTGTATATTCCCCGTAGTGACCCCTCTGTCTGTATATTCCCTGTAGTGACCCCCATGTCTGCATATTCCCTGTAGTGACCCCTCTGTCTGTATATTCCCTGTAGTGACCCCTCTGTCTGCATATTCCCTGTAGTGACCCCTCTGTCTGCATATTCCCTGTAGTGACCCCTCTGTCTGTATATTCCCCGTAGTGACCCCTCTGTCTGTATATTCCCTGTAGTGACCCCCATGTCTGCATATTCCCTGTAGTGACCCCTCTGTCTGTATATTCCCTGTAGTGACCTCTCTGTCTGCATATTCCCTGTAGTGACCCCTCTGTCTGCATATTCCCTGTAGTGACCCCTCTGTCTGCATATTCCCTGTAGTGACCCCTCTGTCTGTATATTCCCCGTAGTGACCCCTCTGTCTGTATATTCCCTGTAGTGACCCCCATGTCTGCATATTCCCTGTAGTGACCCCTCTGTCTGTATATTCCCTGTAGTGACCTCTCTGTCTGCATATTCCCTGTAGTGACCCCTCTGTCTGCATATTCCCTGTAGTGACCCCCATGTCTGCATATTCCCTGTAGTGACCCCTCTGTCTGTATATTCCCTGTAGTGACCCCTCTGTCTGCATGTTCCCTGTAGTAACCCCTCTGTCTGCATATTCCCTGTAGTGACCCCTCTGTCTGCATGTTCCCTGTAGTGACCCCTCTGTCTGCATATTCCCTGTAGTGACCCCTCTGTCTGCATGTTCCCTGTAGTGACCCGTCTGTCTGCATATTCCCTGTAGTGACCCCTCTGTCTGCATGTTCCCTGTAGTGACCCCTCTGTCTGCATATTCCCTGTAGTGACCCTTCTGTCTGCATATTCCCTGTAGTGACCCCTCTGTCTGCATATTCCCTGTAGTGACCCCTCTGTCTGTATATTCCCTGTAGTGACCCCTCTGTCTGCATATTCCCTGTAGTGACCCCTCTGTCTGCATATTCCATGTAGTGACCCCTCTGTCTGTATATTCCATGTAGTGACCCCTCTGTCTGCATATTCCCTGTAGTGACCCCTCTGTCTGCATGTTCCCCGTAGTGATCCCCATGTCTGCATATTCCCCGTAGAGACCCCTCTGTCTGCATATTCCCTGTAGTGACCCCTCTGTCTGCATATTCCCTGTAGTGACCCCTCTGTCTGCATGTTCCCTGTAGTGACCCCTCTGTCTGTATATTCCCCGTAGAGACCCCTCTGTCTGCATATTCCCTGTAGTGACCCCTCTGTCTGCATATTCCCTGTAGTGACCCCTCTGTCTGCATGTTCCCTGTAGTGACCCCTCTGTCTGCATGTTCCCTGTAGTGACCCCTCTGTCTGCATGTTCCCTGTAGTGACCTCTCTGTCTGCATATTCCCTGTAGTGACCCCTCTGTCTGCATATTCCATGTAGTGACCCCTCTGTCTGTATATTCCCTGTAGTGACCCCTCTGTCTGCATATTCCCTGTAGTGACCTCTCTGTCTGCATATTCCATGTAGTGACCCCTCTGTCTGCATATTCCCCGTAGTGACCCCTCTGTCTGCATGTTCCCTGTAGTGACCCCTCTGTCTGCATATTCCCTGTAGTGACCCCTCTGTCTGCATGTTCCCTGTAGTGACCCCTCTGTCTGCATATTCCCTGTAGTGACCCCTCTGTCTGCATGTTCCCTGTAGTGACCCCGCTGTCTGCATATTCCCTGTAGTGACCCCTCTGTCTGCATATTCCCTGTAGTGACCCCTATGTCTGCATATTCCATGTAGTGACCCCTCTGTCTGTATATTCCATGTAGTGACCCCTCTGTCTGCATATTCCCTGTAGTGACCCCTCTGTCTGCATGTTCCCCGTTGTGATCCCCATGTCTGCATATTCCCCGTAGAGACCCCTCTGTCTGCATATTCCCTGTAGTGACCCCTCTGTCTGCATATTCCCTGTAGTGACCCCTCTGTCTGCATGTTCCCTGTAGTGACCCCTCTGTCTGCATGTTCCCTGTAGTGACCCCTCTGTCTGCATGTTCCCTGTACTGACCTCTCTGTCTGCATATTCCCTGTAGTGACCCCTCTGTCTGCATATTCCATGTAGTGACCCCTCTGTCTGTATATTCCCTGTAGTGACCCCTCTGTCTGCATATTCCCTGTAGTGACCCCTCTGTCTGCATGTTCCCTGTAGTGACCCCTCTGTCTGCATATTCCCTGTAGTGACCCCTCTGTCTGCATGTTCCCTGTAGTGACCCCTCTGTCTGCATATTCCCTGTAGTGACCCCTCTGTCTGCATATTCCCTGTAGTGACCCCTCTGTCTGCATATTCCATGTAGTGACCCCTCTGTCTGTATATTCCATGTAGTGACCCCTCTGTCTGCATGTTCCCCGTAGTGATCCCCATGTCTGCATATTCCCCGTAGAGACCCCTCTGTCTGCATATTCCCTGTAGTGACCCCTCTGTCTGCATATTCCCTGTAGTGACCCCTCTGTCTGCATGTTCCCTGTAGTGACCCCTCTGTCTGCA
Source organism: Pseudophryne corroboree (assembly GCF_028390025.1). NCBI lineage: Eukaryota > Metazoa > Chordata > Amphibia > Anura > Myobatrachidae > Pseudophryne > Pseudophryne corroboree. Next base: position 29,989,318 of record NC_086453.1, on the reverse strand, counting down.
TGTTCCCTGTAGTGACCCCTCTGTCTGCATGTTCCCTGTAGTGACCTCTCTGTCTGCATATTCCCTGTAGTGACCCCTCTGTCTGCATATTCCATGTAGTGACCCCTCTGTCTGTATATTCCCTGTAGTGACCCCTCTGTCTGCATATTCCATGTAGTGACCCCTCTGTCTGTATATTCCCTGTAGTGACCTCTCTGTCTGCATATTCCCTGTAGTGACCCCTCTGTCTGCATGTTCCCTGTAGTGACCCCTCTGTCTGCATATTCCCTGTAGTGACCCCTCTGTCTGCATGTTCCCTGTAGTGACCCCTCTGTCTGCATATTCCCTGTAGTGACCCCTCTGTCTGCATATTCCCTGTAGTGACCCCTCTGTCTGCATATTCCCTGTAGTGACCCCTCTGTCTGCATATTCCCTGTAGTGACCCCTCTGTCTGCATATTCCCTGTAGTGACCCCTCTGTCTGCATGTTCCCTGTAGTGACCCCTCTGTCTGCATGTTCCCTGTAGTGACCCCTCTGTCTGCATGTTCCCTGTAGTGACCCCTCTGTCTGCATATTCCCTGTAGTGACCCCTCTGTCTGCATATTCCCTGTAGTGACCCCTCTGTCTGCATATTCCCTGTAGTGACCCCTCTGTCTGCATGTTCCCTGTAGTGACCCCTCTGTCTGCATATTCCCTGTAGTGACCCCTCTGTCTGCATGTTCCCTGTAGTGACCCCTCTGTCTGCATATTCCCTGTAGTGACCCCTCTGTCTGCATATTCCCTGTAGTGACCCCTCTGTCTGCATATTCCATGTAGTGACCCCTCTGTCTGTATATTCCATGTAGTGACCCCTCTGTCTGCATATTCCCTGTAGTGACCCCTCTGTCTGCATGTTCCCCGTAGTGATCCCCATGTCTGCATATTCCCCGTAGAGACCCCTCTGTCTGCATATTCCCTGTAGTGACCCCTCTGTCTGCATATTCCCTGTAGTGACCCCTCTGTCTGCATGTTCCCTGTAGTGACCCCTCTGTCTGCATGTTCCCTGTAGTGACCCCTCTGTCTGCATGTTCCCTGTACTGACCTCTCTGTCTGCATATTCCCTGTAGTGACCCCTCTGTCTGCATATTCCATGTAGTGACCCCTCTGTCTGTATATTCCCTGTAGTGACCCCTCTGTCTGCATATTCCCTGTAGTGACCCCTCTGTCTGCATGTTCCCTGTAGTGACCCCTCTGTCTGCATATTCCCTGTAGTGACCCCTCTGTCTGCATGTTCCCTGTAGTGACCCCTCTGTCTGCATATTCCCTGTAGTGACCCCTCTGTCTGCATATTCCCTGTAGTGACCCCTCTGTCTGCATATTCCATGTAGTGACCCCTCTGTCTGTATATTCCATGTAGTGACCCCTCTGTCTGCATGTTCCCCGTAGTGATCCCCATGTCTGCATATTCCCCGTAGAGACCCCTCTGTCTGCATATTCCCTGTAGTGACCCCTCTGTCTGCATATTCCCTGTAGTGACCCCTCTGTCTGCATGTTCCCTGTAGTGACCCCTCTGTCTGCATGTTCCCTGTAGTGACCCCTCTGTCTGCATGTTCCCTGTAGTGACCTCTCTGTCTGCATATTCCCTGTAGTGACCCCTCTGTCTGCATATTCCATGTAGTGACCCCTCTGTCTGTATATTCCCTGTAGTGACCCCTCTGTCTGCATTTTCCCTGTAGTGACCCCTCTGTCTGCATATTCCCTGTAGTGACCCCTCTGTCTGCATATTCCCTGTAGTGACCCCTCTGTCTGCATGTTCCCTGTAGTGACCCCTCTGTCTGCATGTTCCCTGTAGTGACCCCTCTGTCTGCATGTTCCCTGTAGTGACCCCTCTGTCTGCATATTCCCTGTAGTGACCCCTCTGTCTGCATATTCCCTGTAGTGACTCCTCTGTCTGCATATTCCCTGTAGTGACCCCTCTGTCTGCATATTCCCTGTAGTGACCCCTCTGTCTGCATGTTCCCTGTAGTGACCCCTCTGTCTGCATGTTCCCTGTAGTGACCCCTCTGTCTGCATATTCCATGTAGTGACCCCTCTGTCTGTATATTCCCTGTAGTGACCCCTCTGTCTGCATATTCCCTGTAGTGACCCCTCTGTCTGCATGTTCCCCGTAGTGATCCCCATGTCTGCATATTCCCCGTAGAGACCCCTCTGTCTGCATATTCCCTGTAGTGACCCCTCTGTCTGCATATTCCCTGTAGTGACCCCTCTGTCTGCATATTCCCTGTAGTGACCCCTCTGTCTGCATATTCCCTGTAGTGACCCCTCTGTCTGCATGTTCCCTGTAGTGACCCCTCTGTCTGCATGTTCCCTGTAGTGACCCTTCTGTCTGCATATTCCCTGTAGTGACCCCTCTGTCTGTATATTCCCTGTAGTGACCCCTCTGTCTGTATATTCCCTGTAGTGACCCCTCTGTCTGCATATTCCCTGTAGTGACCCCTATGTCTGCATATTCCCTGTAGTGAACCCCTTGTCTGTATATTCCCTGTAGTGACCCCTCTATCTGCATATTCCCTGTAGTGACCCCTCTGTCTGCATGTTCCCTGTAGTGACCCCTCTGTCTGCATATTCCCTGTAGTGACCCCCATGTCTGCATATTCCCTGTAGTGACCCCTCTGTCTGCATGTTCCCTGTAGTGACCCCTCTGTCTGCATATTCCCTGTAGTGACCCCTCTGTCTGCATATTCCCTATAGTGACCCTTCTGTCTGCATATTCCCTGTAGTGACCCCTCTGTCTGCATATTCCCTGTAGTGACCCCTCTGTCTGTATATTCCCTGTAGTGACCCCTCTGTCTGCATATTCCCTGTAGTGACCCCTCTGTCTGCATATTCCATGTAGTGACCCCTCTGTCTGTATATTCCATGTAGTGACCCCTCTGTCTGCATATTCCCTGTAGTGACCCCTCTGCCTGCATGTTCCACGTAGTGATCCCCATGTCTGCATATTCCCCGTAGAGACCCCTCTGTCTGCATATTCCCTGTAGTGACCCCTCTGTCTGCATATTCCCTGTAGTGACCCCTCTGTCTGCATGTTCCCTGTAGTGACCCCTCTGTCTGTATATTCCCCGTAGAGACCCCTCTGTCTGCATATTCCCTGTAGTGACCCCTCTGTCTGCATATTCCCTGTAGTGACCCCTCTGTCTGCATGTTCCCTGTAGTGACCCCTCTGTCTGCATGTTCCCTGTAGTGACCCCTCTGTCTGCATGTTCCCTGTAGTGACCTCTCTGTCTGCATATTCCCTGTAGTGACCCCTCTGTCTGCATATTCCATGTAGTGACCCCTCTGTCTGTATATTCCCTGTAGTGACCCCTCTGTCTGCATATTCCCTGTAGTGACCCCTCTGTCTGCATATTCCATGTAGTGACCCCTCTGTCTGTATATTCCATGTAGTAACCCCTCTGTCTGCATGTTCCCCGTATTGATCCCCATGTCTGCATATTCCCCGTAGAGACCCCTCTGTCTGCATATTCCCTGTAGTGACCCCTCTGTCTGCATATTCCCTGTAGTGACCCCTCTGTCTGCATGTTCCCTGTAGTGACCCCTCTGTCTGCATGTTCCCTGTAGTGACCCCTCTGTCTGCATGTTCCCTGTAGTGACCTCTCTGTCTGCATATTCCCTGTAGTGACCCCTCTGTCTGCATATTCCATGTAGTGACCCCTCTGTCTGTATATTCCCTGTAGTGACCCCTCTGTCTGCATATTCCTTGTAGTGACCCCTCTGTCTGCATATTCCCTGTAGTGACCCCTCTGTCTGCATATTCCCTGTAGTGACCCCTCTGTCTGCATGTTCCCTGTAGTGACCCCTCTGTCTGCATGTTCCCTGTAGTGACCCCTCTGTCTGCATGTTCCCTGTAGTGACCCCTCTGTCTGCATATTCCCTGTAGTGACCCCTCTGTCTGCATATTCCCTGTAGTGACCCCTCTGTCTGCATATTCCCTGTAGTGACCCCTCTGTCTGCATATTCCCTGTAGTGACCCCTCTGTCTGCATGTTCCCTGTAGTGACCCCTCTGTCTGCATGTTCCCTGTAGTGACCCCTCTGTCTGCATATTCCATGTAGTGACCCCTCTGTCTGTATATTCCCTGTAGTGACCCCTCTGTCTGCATATTCCCTGTAGTGACCCCTCTGTCTGCATGTTCCCCGTAGTGATCCCCATGTCTGCATATTCCCCGTAGAGACCCCTCTGTCTGCATATTCCCTGTAGTGACCCCTCTGTCTGCATATTCCCTGTAGTGACCCCTCTGTCTGCATGTTCCCTGTAGTGACCCCTCTGTCTGCATGTTCCCTGTAGTGACCCTTCTGTCTGCATGTTCCCTGTAGTGACCCCTCTGTCTGCATGTTCCCTGTAGTGACCTCTCTGTCTGCATATTCCCTGTAGTGACCCCTCTGTCTGCATATTCCATGTAGTGACCCCTCTGTCTGTATATTCCCTGTAGTGACCCCTCTGTCTGCATATTCCCTGTAGTGACCCCTCTGTCTGCATATTCCATGTAGTGACCCCTCTGTCTGTATATTCCATGTAGTAACCCCTCTGTCTGCATGTTCCCCGTATTGATCCCCATGTCTGCATATTCCCCGTAGAGACCCCTCTGTCTGCATATTCCCTGTAGTGACCCCTCTGTCTGCATATTCCCTGTAGTGACCCCTCTGTCTGCATGTTCCCTGTAGTGACCCCTCTGTCTGCATGTTCCCTGTAGTGACCCCTCTGTCTGCATGTTCCCTGTAGTGACCTCTCTGTCTGCATATTCCCTGTAGTGACCCCTCTGTCTGCATATTCCATGTAGTGACCCCTCTGTCTGTATATTCCCTGTAGTGACCCCTCTGTCTGCATATTCCTTGTAGTGACCCCTCTGTCTGCATATTCCCTGTAGTGACCCCTCTGTCTGCATATTCCCTGTAGTGACCCCTCTGTCTGCATGTTCCCTGTAGTGACCCCTCTGTCTGCATGTTCCCTGTAGTGACCCCTCTGTCTGCATGTTCCCTGTAGTGACCCCTCTGTCTGCATATTCCCTGTAGTGACCCATCTGTCTGCATATTCCCTGTAGTGACCCCTCTGTCTGCATATTCCCTGTAGTGACCCCTCTGTCTGCATGTTCCCTGTAGTGACCCCTCTGTCTGCATGTTCCCTGTAGTGACCCTTCTGTCTGCATGTTCCCTGTAGTGACCCCTCTGTCTGTATATTCCCTGTAGTGACCCCTCTGTCTGTATATTCCCTGTAGTGACCCCTCTGTCTGCATATTCCCTGTAGTGACCCCTATGTCTGCATATTCCCTGTAGTGAACCCCTTGTCTGTATATTCCCTGTAGTGACCCCTCTGTCTGCATATTCCCTGTAGTGACCCCTCTGTCTGCATGTTCCCTGTAGTGACCCCTCTGTCTGCATATTCCCTGTAGTGACCCCCATGTCTGCATATTCCCTGTAGTGACCCCTCTGTCTGCATGTTCCCTGTAGTGACCCCTCTGTCTGCATATTCCCTGTAGTGACCCCTCTGTCTGCATATTCCATGTAGTGACCCCTCTGTCTGCATATTCCATGTAGTGACCCCTCTGTCTGCATATTCCCTGTAGTGACCCCTCTGTCTGCATATTCCCTGTAGTGACCTCTCTGTCTGCATATTCCCTGTAGTGACCCCTCTGTCTGCATATTCCCTGTAGTGACCCCCATGTCTGCATATTCCCTGTAGTGACCCCTCTGTCTGTATATTCCCTGTAGTGACCCCTCTGTCTGCATGTTCCCTGTAGTGACCCCTCTGTCTGCATATTCCCTGTAGTGACCCCTCTGTCTGCATGTTCCCTGTAGTGACCCCTCTGTCTGCATATTCCCTGTAGTGACCCCTCTGTCTGCATGTTCCCTGTAGTGACCCCTCTGTCTGCATATTCCCTGTAGTGACCCCTCTGACTGCATGTTCCCTGTAGTGACCCCTCTGTCTGCATGTTCCCTGTAGTGACCCTTCTGTCTGCATATTCCCTGTAGTGACCCCTCTGTCTGTATATTCCCTGGAGTGACCCCTCTGTCTGTATATTCCCTGTAGTGACCCCTCTGTCTGCATATTCCCTGTAGTGACCCCTATGTCTGCATATTCCCTGTAGTGAACCCCTTGTCTGTATATTCCCTGTAGTGACCCCTCTGTCTGCATATTCCCTGTAGTGACCCCTCTGTCTGCATGTTCCCTGTAGTGACCCCTCTGTCTGCATATTCCCTGTAGTGACCCCCATGTCTGCATATTCCCTGTAGTGACCCCTCTGTCTGCATGTTCCCTGTAGTGACCCCTCTGTCTGCATATTCCCTGTAGTGACCCCTCTGTCTGCATATTCCATGTAGTGACCCCTCTGTCTGCATATTCCATGTAGTGACCCCTCTGTCTGCATATTCCCTGTAGTGACCCCTCTGTCTGCATATTCCCTGTAGTGACCTCTCTGTCTGCATATTCCCTGTAGTGACCCCTCTGTCTGCATATTCCCTGTAGTGACCCCCATGTCTGCATATTCCCTGTAGTGACCCCTCTGTCTGTATATTCCCTGTAGTGACCCCTCTGTCTGCATGTTCCCTGTAGTGACCCCTCTGTCTGCATATTCCCTGTAGTGACCCCTCTGTCTGCATGTTCCCTGTAGTGACCCCTCTGTCTGCATGTTCCCTGTAGTGACCCCTCTGTCTGCATGTTCCCTGTAGTGACCCCTCTGTCTGCATATTCCCTGTAGTGACCCCTCTGTCTGCATGTTCCCTGTAGTGACCCCTCTGTCTGCATATTCCCTGTAGTGACCCTTCTGTCTGCATATTCCCTGTAGTGACCCCTCTGTCTGCATATTCCATGTAGTGACCCCTCTTTCTGTATATTCCATGTAGTGACCCCTCTGTCTGCATATTCCCTGTAGTGACCCCTCTGTCTGCATGTTCCCCGTAGTGATCCCCATGTCTGCATATTCCCCGTAGAGACCCCTCTGTCTGCATATTCCCTGTAGTGACCCCTCTGTCTGCATATTCCCTGTAGTGACCCCTCTGTCTGCATGTTCCCTGTAGTGACCCCTCTGTCTGTATATTCCCCGTAGAGACCCCTCTGTCTGCATATTCCCTGTAGTGACCCCTCTGTCTGCATATTCCCTGTAGTGACCCCTCTGTCTGCATGTTCCCTGTAGTGACCCCTCTGTCTGCATGTTCCCTGTAGTGACCCCTCTGTCTGCATGTTCCCTGTAGTGACCCCTCTGTCTGCATATTCCCCGTAGTGACCCCTCTGTCTGCATGTTCCCTGTAGTGACCCCTCTGTCTGCATATTCCCTGTAGTGACCCCTCTGTCTGCATGTTCCCTGTAGTGACCCCTCTGTCTGCATATTCCCTGTAGTGACCCCTCTGTCTGCATGTTCCCTGTAGTGACTAGAGATGAGCGGGTTCGGTTTCTTTGAATCCGAACCCGCACGAACTTCACTTTTTTTTCCACGGGTCCGAGCGACTCGGATCTTCCCGCCTTGCTCGGTTAACCCGAGCGCGCCCGAACGTCATCATGACGCTGTCGGATTCTCGCGAGACTCGGATTCTATATAAGGAGCCGCGCGTCGCCGCCATTTTCACTCGTGCATTGAGATTGATAGGGAGAGGACGTGTCTGGCGTCCTCTCCATTAGAATAGAGATAGATAGATTAGATAGAGAGAGATTGTGCAGAGTCGCAGACAGAGTTAGTTTACCACAGTCAGTGACCAGTGCAGTTGCTAGTTAACTTTTATTTAATATAATATATCCGTTCACTTCTCTCTGCTATATCCGTTCTCTGCCTGAAAAAAAAAACGATACACAGCACAGTCAGTCACACAGTGTGACTCAGTCTGTGTGCACTCAGCTCAGCCCAGTGTGCTGCACAGTCATCAATGTATAAATTAAAAGCTTATAATTAATTGTGGGGGAGACTGGGGAGCACTGCAGGTTGTTAGCAGGAGCCAGGAGTACAATTATATTAATTAACAGTGCACACTTTTGCTGCAGGAGTGGTGACCAGTGCCTGACCACCAGTATAGTATTGTTGTATACTACTAATATCTCTTTAAATATCAACCAGTCTATATTAGCAGCAGACACAGTACAGTGCGGTAGTTCACGGCTGTGGCTACCTCTGTGTCGGCACACGGCAGGCAGTCCGTCCGACCAGAATTGTATTATTTATTATTATATACCTACCACCTAACCGTGGTTTTTTTTTCATTCTTTATACCGTCATAGTGTCATCCTAATTGTTACGAGTATACTACTATCTCTTTATCAACCAGTGTACAGTGCGGTAGTTCACGGCTGTGGCTACCTCTGTGTCGGCACACGGCAGGCAGTCCGTCCGACCAGAATTGTATTATTTATTATTATATACCTACCACCTAACCGTGGTTTTTTTTTCATTCTTTATACCGTCATAGTGTCATCCTAATTGTTACGAGTATACTACTATCTCTTTATCAACCAGTGTACAGTGCGGTAGTTCACGGCTGTGGCTACCTCTGTGTCGGCACACGGCAGGCAGTCCGTCCGACCAGAATTGTATTATTTATTATTATATACCTACCACCTAACCGTGGTTTTTTTTTCATTCTTTATACCGTCATAGTGTCATCCTAATTGTTACGAGTATACTACTATCTCTTTATCAACCAGTGTACAGTGCGGTAGTTCACGGCTGTGGCTACCTCTGTGTCGGCACACGGCAGGCAGTCCGTCCGACCAGAATTGTATTATTTATTATTATATACCTACCACCTAACCGTGGTTTTTTTTTCATTCTTTATACCGTCATAGTGTCATCCTAATTGTTACGAGTATACTACTATCTCTTTATCAACCAGTGTACAGTGCGGTAGTTCACGGCTGTGGCTACCTCTGTGTCGGCACACGGCAGGCAGTCCGTCCGACCAGAATTGTATTATTTATTATTATATACCTACCACCTAACCGTGGTTTTTTTTTCATTCTTTATACCGTCATAGTGTCATCCTAATTGTTACGAGTATACTACTATCTCTTTATCAACCAGTGTACAGTGCGGTAGTTCACGGCTGTGGCTACCTCTGTGTCGGCAGTCGGCAGGCAGTCCGTCCATCCATAATTGTATTATTATTATAATATATACCACCTAACTGTGGTTTTTTTTGCATTCTTTATACCGTCGTCATAGTGTCATACTAGTTGTTACGAGTATACTACTATCTCTTTATCAACCAGTGTACAGTGCGGTAGTTCACGGCTGTGGCTACCTCTGTGTCGGCAGTCGGCAGGCAGTCCGTCCATCCATAATTGTATTATTATTATAATATATACCACCTAACCGTGGTTTTTTTTTCATTCTTTATACCGTCGTCATAGTGTCATACTAGTTGTTACGAGTATACTACTATCTCTTTATCAACCAGTGTACAGTGCGGTAGTTCACGGCTGTGGCTACCTCTGTGTCGGCAGTCGGCAGGCAGTCCGTCCATCCATAATTGTATTATTATTATAATATATACCACCTAACCGTGGTTTTTTTATACCACCTAACCGTGGCAGTCCGTCCATAATTGTATACTAGTATCCAATCCATCCATCTCCATTGTTTACCTGAGGTGCCTTTTAGTTCTGCCTATAAAATATGGAGAACAAAAAAGTTGAGGTTCCAAAATTAGGGAAAGATCAAGATCCACTTCCACCTCGTGCTGAAGCTGCTGCCACTAGTCATGGCCGAGACGATGAAATGCCAGCAACGTCGTCTGCCAAGGCCGATGCCCAATGTCATAGTACAGAGCATGTCAAATCCAAAACACCAAATATCAGTAAAAAGCCTCTTTTTTTCTTTGCGTCATGTGCTGTTTGGGGAGGGTTTTTTGGAAGGGACATCCTGCGTGACACTGCAGTGCCACTCCTAGATGGGCCCGGTGTTTGTGTCGGCCACTAGGGTCGCTAATCTTACTCACACAGCTACCTCATTGCGCCTCTTTTTTTCTTTGCGTCATGTGCTGTTTGGGGAGGGTTTTTTGGAAGGGACATCCTGCGTGACACTGCAGTGCCACTCCTAGATGGGCCCGGTGTTTGTGTCGGCCACTAGGGTCGCTTATCTTACTCACACAGCGACCTCGGTGCAAATTTTAGGACTAAAAATAATATTGTGAGGTGTGATGTGTTCAGAATAGGCTGAAAATGAGTGTAAATTATGTTTTTTGAGGTTAATAATACTTTGGGATCAAAATTACCCCCAAATTCTATGATTTAAGCTGTTTTTTAGGGTTTTTTGAAAAAAACACCCGAATCCAAAACACACCCGAATCCGACAAAAAAAATTCGGTGAGGTTTTGCCAAAACGCGGTCGAACCCAAAACACGGCCGCGGAACCGAACCCAAAACCAAAACACAAAACCCGAAAAATTTCCGGCGCTCATCTCTAGTAGTGACCCCTCTGTCTGCATGTTCCCTGTAGTGACCCCTCTGTCTGCATATTCCCTGTAGTGACCCCTCTGTCTGCATATTCCATGTAGTGACCCCTCTGTCTGTATATTCCATGTAGTGACCCCTCTGTCTGCATATTCCCTGTAGTGACCCCTCTGTCTGCATGTTCCCCGTAGTGATCCCCATGTCTGCATATTCCCCGTAGAGACCCCTCTGTCTGCATATTCCCTGTAGTGACTCCTCTGTCTGCATATTCCCTGTAGTGACCCCTCTGTCTGCATGTTCCCTGTAGTGACCCCTCTGTCTGCATGTTCCCTGTAGTGACCCCTCTGTCTGCATGTTCCCTGTGCTGACCTCTCTGTCTGCATATTCCCTGTAGTGACCCCTCTGTCTGCATATTCCATGTAGTGACCCCTCTGTCTGTATATTCCCTGTAGTGACCCCTCTGTCTGCATATTCCCTGTTGTGACCCCTCTGTCTGCATGTTCCCTGTAGTGACCCCTCTGTCTGCATATTCCCTGTAGTGACCCCTCTGTCTGCATGTTCCCTGTAGTGACCCCTCTGTCTGCATATTCCCTGTAGTGACCCCTCTGTCTGCATATTCCCTGTAGTGACCCCTCTGTCTGCATATTCCATGTAGTGACCCCTCTGTCTGTATATTCCATGTAGTGACCCCTCTGTCTGCATGTTCCCCGTAGTGATCCCCATGTCTGCATATTCCCCGTAGAGACCCCTCTGTCTGCATATTCCCTGTAGTGACCCCTCTGTCTGCATATTCCCTGTAGTGACCCCTCTGTCTGCATGTTCCCTGTAGTGACCCCTCTGTCTGCATGTTCCCTGTAGTGACCCCTCTGTCTGCATGTTCCCTGTAGTGACCTCTCTGTCTGCATATTCCCTGTAGTGACCCCTCTGTCTGCATATTCCATGTAGTGACCCCTCTGTCTGTATATTCCCTGTAGTGACCCCTCTGTCTGCATATTCCCTGTAGTGACCCCTCTGTCTGCATATTCCCTGTAGTGACCCCTCTGTCTGCATATTCCCTGTAGTGACCCCTCTGTCTGCATGTTCCCTGTAGTGACCCCTCTGTCTGCATGTTCCCTGTAGTGACCCCTCTGTCTGCATGTTCCCTGTAGTGACCCCTCTGTCTGCATGTTCCCTGTAGTGACCCCTCTGTCTGCATATTCCCTGTAGTGACTCCTCTGTCTGCATATTCCCTGTAGTGACCCCTCTGTCTGCATATTCCCTGTAGTGACCCCTCTGTCTGCATGTTCCCTGTAGTGACCCCTCTGTCTGCATGTTCCCTGTAGTGACCCCTCTGTCTGCATATTCCATGTAGTGACCCCTCTGTCTGTATATTCCCTGTAGTGACCCCTCTGTCTGCATATTCCCTGTAGTGACCCCTCTGTCTGCATGTTCCCCGTAGTGATCCCCATGTCTGCATATTCCCCGTAGAGACCCCTCTGTCTGCATATTCCCTGTAGTGACCCCTCTGTCTGCATATTCCCTGTAGTGACCCCTCTGTCTGCATATTCCCTGTAGTGACCCCTCTGTCTGCATATTCCCTGTAGTGACCCCTCTGTCTGCATGTTCCCTGTAGTGACCCCTCTGTCTGCATGTTCCCTGTAGTGACCCTTCTGTCTGCATATTCCCTGTAGTGACCCCTCTGTCTGTATATTCCCTGTAGTGACCCCTCTGTCTGTATATTCCCTGTAGTGACCCCTCTGTCTGCATATTCCCTGTAGTGACCCCTATGTCTGCATATTCCCTGTAGTGAACCCCTTGTCTGTTTATTCCCTGTAGTGACCCCTCTGTCTGCATATTCCCTGTAGTGACCCCTCTGTCTGCATGTTCCCTGTAGTGACCCCTCTGTCTGCATATTCCCTGTAGTGACCCCCATGTCTGCATATTCCCTGTAGTGACCCCTCTGTCTGCATGTTCCCTGTAGTGACCCCTCTGTCTGCATATTCCCTGTAGTGACCCCTCTGTCTGCATATTCCATGTAGTGACCCCTCTGTCTGCATATTCCATGTAGTGACCCCTCTGTCTGCATATTCCCTGTAGTGACCCCTCTGTCTGCATATTCCCTGTAGTGACCTCTCTGTCTGCATATTCCCTGTAGTGACCCCTCTGTCTGCATATTCCCTGTAGTGACCCCCATGTCTGCATATTCCCTGTAGTGACCCCTCTGTCTGTATATTCCCTGTAGTGACCCCTCTGTCTGCATGTTCCCTGTAGTGACCCCTCTGTCTGCATATTCCCTGTAGTGACCCCTCTGTCTGCATGTTCCCTGTAGTGACCCCTCTGTCTGCATATTCCCTGTAGTGACCCCTCTGTCTGCATGTTCCCTGTAGTGACCCCTCTGTCTGCATATTCCCTGTAGTGACCCCTCTGTCTGCATGTTCCCTGTAGTGACCCCTCTGTCTGCATATTCCCTGTAGTGACCCTTCTGTCTGCATATTCCCTGTAGTGACCCCTCTGTCTGCATATTCCCTGTAGTGACCCCTCTGTCTGTATATTCCCTGTAGTGACCCCTCTGTCTGCATATTCCCTGTAGTGACCCCTCTGTCTGCATATTCCATGTAGTGACCCCTCTGTCTGTATATTCCATGTAGTGACCCCTCTGTCTGCATATTCCCTGTAGTGACCCCTCTGTCTGCATGTTCCCCGTAGTGATCCCCATGTCTGCATATTCCCCGTAGAGACCCCTCTGTCTGCATATTCCCTGTAGTGACCCCTCTGTCTGCATATTCCCTGTAGTGACCCCTCTGTCTGCATGTTCCCTGTAGTGACCCCTCTGTCTGTATATTCCCCGTAGAGACCCTTCTGTCTGCATATTCCCTGTAGTGACCCCTCTGTCTGCATATTCCCTGTAGTGACCCCTCTGTCTGCATGTTCCCTGTAGTGACCCCTTTGTCTGCATGTTCCCTGTAGTGACCCCTCTGTCTGCATGTTCCCTGTAGTGACCTCTCTGTCTGCATATTCCCTGTAGTGACCCCTCTGTCTGCATATTCCATGTAGTGACCCCTCTGTCTGTATATTCCCTGTAGTGACCCCTCTGTCTGCATATTCCCTGTAGTGACCCCTCTGTCTGCATATTCCATGTAGTGACCCCTCTGTCTGTATATTCCATGTAGTGACCCCTCTGTCTGCATGTTCCCCGTAGTGATCCCCATGTCTGCATGTTCCCCGTAGAGACCCCTCTGTCTGCATATTCCCTGTAGTGACCCCTCTGTCTGCATATTCCCTGTAGTGACCCCTCTGTCTGCATGTTCCCTGTAGTGACCCCTCTGTCTGCATGTTCCCTGTAGTGACCCCTCTGTCTGCATGTTCCCTGTAGTGACCTCTCTGTCTGCATATTCCCTGTAGTGACCCCTCTGTCTGCATATTCCATGTAGTGACCCCTCTGTCTGTATATTCCCTGTAGTGACCCCTCTGTCTGCATATTCCCTGTAGTGACCCCTCTGTCTGCATATTCCCTGTAGTGACCCCTCTGTCTGCATATTCCCTGTAGTGACCCCTCTGTCTGCATGTTCCCTGTAGTGACCCCTCTGTCTGCATGTTCCCTGTAGTGACCCCTCTGTCTGCATGTTCCCTGTAGTGACCCCTCTGTCTGCATATTCCCTGTAGTGACCCCTCTGTCTGCATATTCCCTGTAGTGACCCCTCTGTCTGCATATTCCCTGTAGTGACCCCTCTGTCTGCATATTCCCTGTAGTGACCCCTCTGTCTGCATGTTCCCTGTAGTGACCCCTCTGTCTGCATGTTCCCTGTAGTGACCCCTCTGTCTGCATATTCCATGTAGTGACCCCTCTGTCTGCATATTCCCTGTAGTGACCCCTCTGTCTGCATATTCCCTGTAGTGACCCCTCTGTCTGCATGTTCCCCGTAGTGATCCCCATGTCTGCATATTCCCCGTAGAGACCCCTCTGTCTGCATATTCCCTGTAGTGACCCCTCTGTCTGCATATTCCCTGTAGTGACCCCTCTGTCTGCATGTTCCCTGTAGTGACCCCTCTGTCTGCATGTTCCCTGTAGTGACCCTTCTGTCTGCATATTCCCTGTAGTGACCCCTCTGTCTGTATATTCCCTGTAGTGACCCCTCTGTCTGTATATTCCCTGTAGTGACCCCTCTGTCTGCATATTCCCTGTAGTGACCCCTATGTCTGCATATTCCCTGTAGTGACCCCTCTGTCTGCATGTTCCCTGTAGTGACCCCTCTGTCTGCATATTCCCTGTAGTGACCCCCATGTCTGCATATTCCCTGTAGTGACCCCTCTGTCTGCATGTTCCCTGTAGTGACCCCTCTGTCTGCATATTCCCTGTAGTGACCCCTCTGTCTGCATATTCCATGTAGTGACCCCTCTGTCTGCATATTCCATGTAGTGACCCCTCTGTCTGCATATTCCCTGTAGTGACCCCTCTGTCTGCATATTCCCTGTAGTGACCTCTCTGTCTGCATATTCCCTGTAGTGACCCCTCTGTCTGCATATTCCCTGTAGTGACCCCCATGTCTGCATATTCCCTGTAGTGACCCCTCTGTCTGCATATTCCCTGTAGTGACCCCTCTGTCTGCATGTTCCCTGTAGTGACCCCTCTGTCTGCATATTCCCTGTAGTGACCCCTCTGTCTGCATGTTCCCTGTAGTAACCCCTCTGTCTGCATATTCCCTGTAGTGACCCCTCTGTCTGCATGTTCCCTGTAGTGACCCCTCTGTC
Organism: Pseudophryne corroboree; assembly: GCF_028390025.1. Taxonomy (NCBI): domain Eukaryota; kingdom Metazoa; phylum Chordata; class Amphibia; order Anura; family Myobatrachidae; genus Pseudophryne; species Pseudophryne corroboree. The sequence continues at coordinate 29,974,202 of NC_086453.1, read as the reverse complement.
TGCATATTCCCTGTAGTGACCCCTCTGTCTGCATGTTCCCTGTAGTGACCCCTCTGTCTGCATATTCCCTGTAGTGACCCTTCTGTCTGCATATTCCCTGTAGTGACCCCTCTGTCTGCATATTCCCTGTAGTGACCCCTCTGTCTGTATATTCCCTGTAGTGACCCCTCTGTCTGCATATTCCCTGTAGTGACCCCTCTGTCTGCATATTCCATGTAGTGACCCCTCTGTCTGTATATTCCATGTAGTGACCCCTCTGTCTGCATATTCCCTGTAGTGACCCCTCTGTCTGCATGTTCCCCGTAGTGATCCCCATGTCTGCATATTCCCCGTAGAGACCCCTCTGTCTGCATATTCCCTGTAGTGACCCCTCTGTCTGCATATTCCCTGTAGTGACCCCTCTGTCTGCATGTTCCCTGTAGTGACCCCTCTGTTTGCATATTCCCTGTAGTGACCCTTCTGTCTGCATATTCCCTGTAGTGACCCCTCTGTCTGCATATTCCCTGTAGTGACCCCTCTGTCTGTATATTCCCTGTAGTGACGCCTCTGTCTGCATATTCCCTGTAGTGACCCCTCTGTCTGCATATTCCATGTAGTGACCCCTCTGTCTGTATATTCCATGTAGTGACCCCTCTGTCTGCATATTCCCTGTAGTGACCCCTCTGTCTGCATGTTCCCCGTAGTGATCCCCATGTCTGCATATTCCCCGTAGAGACCCCTCTGTCTGCATATTCCCTGTAGTGACCCCTCTGTCTGCATATTCCCTGTAGTGACCCCTCTGTCTGCATGTTCCCTGTAGTGACCCCTCTGTCTGTATATTCCCCGTAGAGACCCCTCTGTCTGCATATTCCCTGTAGTGACCCCTCTGTCTGCATATTCCCTGTAGTGACCCCTCTGTCTGCATGTTCCCTGTAGTGACCCCTCTGTCTGCATGTTCCCTGTAGTGACCCCTCTGTCTGCATGTTCCCTGTAGTGACCTCTCTGTCTGCATATTCCCTGTAGTGACCCCTCTGTCTGCATATTCCATGTAGTGACCCCTCTGTCTGTATATTCCCTGTAGTGACCCCTCTGTCTGCATATTCCCTGTAGTGACCTCTCTGTCTGCATATTCCATGTAGTGACCCCTCTGTCTGCATATTCCCCGTAGTGACCCCTCTGTCTGCATGTTCCCTGTAGTGACCCCTCTGTCTGCATATTCCCTGTAGTGACCCCTCTGTCTGCATGTTCCCTGTAGTGACCCCTCTGTCTGCATATTCCCTGTAGTGACCGCTCTGTCTGCATGTTCCCTGTAGTGACCCCTCTGTCTGCATATTCCCTGTAGTGACTAGAGATGAGCGCCTGAAATTTTTCGGGTTTTGTGTTTTGGTTTTGGGTTCGGTTCCGCGGCCGTGTTTTGGGTTCGAACGCGTTTTGGCAAAACCTCACCGAATTATTTTTGTCGGATTCGGGTGTGTTTTGGATTCGGGTGTTTTTTTCCAAAAACACTAAAAAACAGCTTAAATCATAGAATTTGGGGGTCATTTTGATCCCAAAGTATTATTAACCTCAAAAACCATAATTTACACTCATTTTCAGTCTATTCTGAATACCTCACACCTCACAATATTATTTTTAGTCCTAAAATTTGCACCGAGGTCGCTGTGTGAGTAAGATAAGCGACCCTAGTGGCCGACACAAACACCGGGCCCATCTAGGAGTGGCACTGCAGTGTCACGCAGGATGTCCCTTCCAAAAAACCCTCCCCAAACAGCACATGACGCAAAGAAAAAAAGAGGCGCAATGAGGTAGCTGTGTGAGTAAGATTAGCGACCCTAGTGGCCGACACAAACACCGGGCCCATCTAGGAGTGGCACTGCAGTGTCACGCAGGATGGCCCTTCCAAAAAACCCTCCCCAAACAGCACATGACGCAAAGAAAAAAAGAGGCGCAATGAGGTAGCTGACTGTGTGAGTAAGATTAGCGACCCTAGTGGCCGACACAAACACCGGGCACATCTAGGAGTGGCACTGCAGTGTCACGCAGGATGTCCCTTCCAAAAAACCCTCCCCAAACAGCACATGACGCAAAGAAAAAAAGAGGCGCAATGAGGTAGCTGTGTGAGTAAGATTAGCGACCCTAGTGGCCGACACAAACACCGGGCACATCTAGGAGTGGCACTGCAGTGTCACGCAGGATGTCCCTTCCAAAAAACCCTCCCCAAACAGCACATGACGCAAAGAAAAAAAGAGGCGCAATGAGGTAGCTGTGTGAGTAAGATTAGCGACCCTAGTGGCCGACACAAACACCGGGCCCATCTAGGAGTGGCACTGCAGTGTCACGCAGGATGTCCCTTCCAAAAAACCCTCCCCAAACAGCACATGACGCAAAGAAAAAAAGAGGCTTTTTACTGATATTTGGTGTTTTGGATTTGACATGCTCTGTACTATGACATTGGGCATCGGCCTTGGCAGACGACGTTGCTGGCATTTCATCGTCTCGGCCATGACTAGTGGCAGCAGCTTCAGCACGAGGTGGAAGTGGATCTTGATCTTTCCCTAATTTTGGAACCTCAACTTTTTTGTTCTCCATATTTTATAGGCAGAACTAAAAGGCACCTCAGGTAAACAATGGAGATGGATGGATTGGATACTAGTATACAATTATGGACGGACTGCCACGGTTAGGTGGTATAAAAAAACCACGGTTAGGTGGTATATAATACAATTATGGATGGACGGACTGCCTGCCGAGTGCCAACACAGAGGTAGCCACAGCCGTGAACTACCGCACTGTACACTGGTTGATAAAGAGATAGTAGTATACTCGTAACAACTAGTATGACGACGGTATAAAGAATGAAAAAAAAACCACGGTTAGGTGGTATATAATGCAATTATGGTTGGACGGACTGCCTGCCGAGTGCCGACACAGAGGTAGCCACAGCCGTGAACTACCGCACTGTACACTGGTTGATAAAGAGATAGTAGTATACTCGTAACAACTAGTATGACGACGGTATAAAGAATGAAAAAAAACCCACGGTTAGGTGGTATATATTTATATTATAATACAATTATGGATGGACGGACTGCCTGCCGAGTGCCGACACAGAGGTAGCCACAGCCGTGAACTACCGCACTGTACTGTGTCTGCTGCTAATATAGACTGGTTGATAAAGAGATAGTATACAATACTACTAATATACTGGTGGTCAGGCACTGGTCACCACTAGTCACACTGGCAGTGGCACTCCTGCAGCAAAAGTGTGCACTGTTTAATTTTAATATAATATTATTTATCATGTACTCCTGGCTCCTGCTATAACAACCTGCAGTGCTCCCCAGTCTCCCCCACAATTATAAGCTTTATATACAATACATTGATGTGCAGCACACTGGGCTGAGCAGTGCACACAGACTGAGTCACTGTGTGACTGTGTATCGTTTTTTTCAGGCAGAGAACGGATATATTAAATAAAACAAACAACTGCACTGTCTCTGGTGGTCACTGGTCACTGTGGTCGTCAGTCACTAAACTCTGTCTGCACTCTCTTCTAATCTACAGTATCACAGCAATCTCTCTCTCTCTCTTCTAAATCTAATCTAAATGGAGAGGACGCCAGCCACGTCCTCTCCCTATCAATCTCAATGCACGTGTGAAAATGGCGGCGACGCGCGGCTCCTTATATAGAATCCGAGTCTCGCGAGAATCCGACAGCGTCATGATGACGTTCGGGCGCGCTCGGGTTAACCGAGCAAGGCGGGAAGATCCGAGTCGCTCGGACCCGTGAAAAAAAAAGTGAAGTTCGTGCGGGTTCGGATTCAAAGAAACCGAACCCGCTCATCTCTAGTAGTGACCCCTCTGTCTGCATATTCCCTGTAGTGACCCCTCTGTCTGCATATTCCATGTAGTGACCCCTCTGTCTGTATATTCCATGTAGTGACCCCTCTGTCTGCATATTCCCTGTAGTGACCCCTCTGTCTGCATGTTCCCCGTAGTGATCCCCATGTCTGCATATTCCCCGTAGAGATCCCTCTGTCTGCATATTCCCTGTAGTGACCCCTCTGTCTGCATATTCCCTGTAGTGACCCCTCTGTCTGCATGTTCCCTGTAGTGACCCCTCTGTCTGCATGTTCCCTGTAGTGACCCCTCTGTCTGCATGTTCCCTGTACTGACCTCTCTGTCTGCATATTCCCTGTAGTGACCCCTCTGTCTGCATATTCCATGTAGTGACCCCTCTGTCTGCATATTCCCTGTAGTGACCCCTCTGTCTGCATATTCCCTGTAGTGACCCCTCTGTCTGCATGTTCCCTGTAGTGACCCCTCTGTCTGCATATTCCCTGTAGTGACCCCTCTGTCTGCATGTTCCCTGTAGTGACCCCTCTGTCTGCATATTCCCTGTAGTGACCCCTCTGTCTGCATATTCCCTGTAGTGACCCCTCTGTCTGCATATTCCATGTAGTGACCCCTCTGTCTGTATATTCCATGTAGTGACCCCTCTGTCTGCATGTTCCCCGTAGTGATCCCCATGTCTGCATATTCCCCGTAGAGACCCCTCTGTCTGCATATTCCCTGTAGTGACCCCTCTGTCTGCATATTCCCTGTAGTGACCCCTCTGTCTGCATGTTCCCTGTAGTGACCCCTCTGTCTGCATGTTCCCTGTAGTGACCCCTCTGTCTGCATGTTCCCTGTAGTGACCTCTCTGTCTGCATATTCCCTGTAGTGACCCCTCTGTCTGCATATTCCATGTAGTGACCCCTCTGTCTGTATATTCCCTGTAGTGACCCCTCTGTCTGCATATTCCATGTAGTGACCCCTCTGTCTGTATATTCCCTGTAGTGACCTCTCTGTCTGCATATTCCCTGTAGTGACCCCTCTGTCTGCATGTTCCCTGTAGTGACCCCTCTGTCTGCATATTCCCTGTAGTGACCCCTCTGTCTGCATGTTCCCTGTAGTGACCCCTCTGTCTGCATATTCCCTGTAGTGACCCCTCTGTCTGCATATTCCCTGTAGTGACCCCTCTGTCTGCATATTCCCTGTAGTGACCCCTCTGTCTGCATATTCCCTGTAGTGACCCCTCTGTCTGCATATTCCCTGTAGTGACCCCTCTGTCTGCATATTCCCTGTAGTGACCCCTCTGTCTGCATGTTCCCTGTAGTGACCCCTCTGTCTGCATGTTCCCTGTAGTGACCCCTCTGTCTGCATGTTCCCTGTAGTGACCCCTCTGTCTGCATATTCCCTGTAGTGACCCCTCTGTCTGCATATTCCCTGTAGTGACCCCTCTGTCTGCATATTCCCTGTAGTGACCCCTCTGTCTGCATGTTCCCTGTAGTGACCCCTCTGTCTGCATGTTCCCTGTAGTGACCCCTCTGTCTGCATATTCCATGTAGTGACCCCTCTGTCTGTATAATCCCTGTAGTGACCCCTCTGTCTGCATATTCCCTGTAGTGACCCCTCTGTCTGCATGTTCCCCGTAGTGATCCCCATGTCTGCATATTCCCCGTAGAGACCCCTCTGTCTGCATATTCCCTGTAGTGACCCCTCTGTCTGCATATTCCCTGTAGTGACCCCTCTGTCTGCATGTTCCCTGTAGTGACCCCTCTGTCTGCATGTTCCCTGTAGTGACCCTTCTGTCTGCATATTCCCTGTAGTGACCCCTCTGTCTGTATATTCCCTGTAGTGACCCCTCTGTCTGTATATTCCCTGTAGTGACCCCTCTGTCTGCATATTCCCTGTAGTGACCCCTATGTCTGCATATTCCCTGTAGTGAACCCCTTGTCTGTATATTCCCTGTAGTGACCCCTCTGTCTGCATATTCCCTGTAGTGACCCCTCTGTCTGCATGTTCCCTGTAGTGACCCCTCTGTCTGCATATTCCCTGTAGTGACCCCCATGTCTGCATATTCCCTGTAGTGACCCCTCTGTCTGCATGTTCCCTGTAGTGACCCCTCTGTCTGCATATTCCCTGTAGTGACCCCTCTGTCTGCATATTCCATGTAGTGACCCCTCTGTCTGCATATTCCATGTAGTGACCCCTCTGTCTGCATATTCCATGTAGTGACGCCTCTGTCTGCATATTCCCTGTAGTGACCCCTCTGTCTGCATGTTCCCTGTAGTGAACCCCTTGTCTGTATATTCCCTGTAGTGACCCCTCTGTCTGCATATTCCATGTAGTGACGCCTCTGTCTGCATATTCCCTGTAGTGACCCCTCTGTCTGCATATTCCATGTAGTGACCGCTCTGTCTGCATATTCCCCGTAGTGACCCCTCTGTCTGCATGTTCCCTGTAGTGACCCCTCTGTCTGCATGTTCCCTGTAGTGACCCCTCTGTCTGCATGTTCCCTGTAGTGACCCCTCTGTCTGCTTATTCCCTGTAGTGACCCCTCTGTCTGCATATTCCCTGTAGTGACGCCTCTGTCTGCATATTCCCTGTAGTGACCCCTCTGTCTGCATATTCCCTGTAGTGACCCCTCTGTCTGCATATTCCATGTAGTGACCCCTCTGTCTGTATATTCCCTGTAGTGACCCCTCTGTCTGCATATTCCATGTAGTGACGCCTCTGTCTGCATATTCCCTGTAGTGACCCCTCTGTCTGCATATTCCCTGTAGTGACCCCTCTGTCTGCATATTCCATGTAGTGACCCCTCTGTCTGCATATTCCCTGTAGTGACCCCTCTGTCTGCATATTCCATGTAGTGACCCCTCTGTCTGCATATTCCATGTAGTGACCCCTCTGTCTGCATATTCCCTGTAGTGACCCCTCTGTCTGCATATTCCATGTAGTGACCCCTCTGTCTGTATATTCCCTGTAGTGACCCCTCTGTCTGCATATTCCATGTAGTGACCCCTCTGTCTGCATATTCCATGTAGTGACCCCTCTGTCTGCATATTCCCTGTAGTGACCCCTCTGTCTGTATATTCCCTGTAGTGACCCCTCTGTCTGCATATTCCATGTAGTGACCCCTCTGTCTGCATATTCCCTGTAGTGACCCCTTCTGTATATTCCCTGTAGTGACTCTTCTGTCTGTATATTCCCTGTAGTGACCCCTCTGTCTGCATGTTCCCTGTAGTGACCGCTCTGTCTGCATATTCCCTGTAGTGACCCCTCTGTCTGTATATTCCCTGTAGTGACCCTTCTGTCTGCATATTCCCTGTAGTGACCCCTCTGTCTGCATATTCCCTGTAGTGACCCCCATGTCTGCATATTCCCTGTAGTGACCCCCACGTCTGCATATTCCCTTCAGTGACCCCTCTGTCTGCATGTTCCATGTAGTAACCCCTCTGTCTGCATATTCCCCGTAGTGACCCCCATGTCTGCATATTCCCCGTAGTTACCCCTCTGTCTGTATATTCCTTGTAGTGACCCCTCTGTCTGCATGTTCCATGTGGTGACCCCTCTGTCTGCATATTCCCCGTAGTGACCCCCATGTCTGCATATTCCCCGTAGTTACCCCTCTGTCTGTATATTCCTTGTAGTGACCCCTCTGTCTGCATGTTCCCTGTAGTGACCCCTCTGTCTGCATATTCCCTGTAGTGACCCCTCTGTCTGCATGTTCCCTGTAGTGACCCCTCTGTCTGCATATTCCCTGTAGTGACCCCTCTGTCTGCATGTTCCCTGTAGTGACCCCTCTGAGAATGCTAAATTCCTTGTCGTATAAACAACCCTTTATGAAGCTAAGAACACTGTACGCTGTTTACTTAAGAAGTACCGTAATGGTACGCTATTGGCGTAGCGATCGCTCAGCCGTAGGCGAGACGCTCAAGCGTCACGTTCGCTCACGGCCCAGTGATCACAGAACACGTTATTGGTTATGTCTAGGGGAATGAATCGCTATGGCGTAGCATACGCTCGAGACCACGAGGAGGTCACCAGCGATGCAGACGCTCACAACACTATACCTTTATGTTAAATCCTTATACCAATGAAATACACTGAATACCTTAATGTGAGTACAGGGTGTAAGTGCAACCTTGTGTAGCCTGACTAACTACAAAGCTGCTTGAGCGTCACCGACGCTCAAGTGAACACTTATCACTATAGAAAATACACAGATACTGGTTTAGGTTCCAAGGCCTATTAACTGTATTATGTCTAATATACTTGTAAAAGGGGATAACAGTACATATGATACACTACAATATAACAGAGACTTCCTAACCATAGAACTAAACAATAAATACAAAAAGACAATACTACACTGACCTAAATGCAATACAATACAATACTATCTAATACAATACAATACTAGCCTAGTCTAGGGGAGATATGAGAGAACAGAACAGAGAGAGAGAGAGAGAGAGGGAGAGATGAGATGAGAGAAATTGGCTCGCAGAAAGACAATGATAACGGAGAGAAACTTACGCACAAAAGGGTATGATCGCCTGCGCCTCGATATCCAGCTCCCGGCTATCAGCAGATAACCGTTGATGAGAGAGTGAGAGCTGGATGTGGTCGGTCTGCCTATTTATGCCCCACACACAATGCAATCTCCTGGTCCTACAATCCCATTGTCCATTGGCCGAAGGAATTCGGCCCTGTATCATAACAAAAGGTCATAGGGTGATTCATACAGGTGGGCTGTGACGATTTCCAACAGCTCAGGTGGGTGGGAAACTGGGTTTCCCGCCGCATACCTGAGTATGTGTAATTAATAGAAATGGACATAAACTTCTTATGTCCATAACTATTCGCACGAGCGATTAATACGCTCCAAACCAACACCGGAATATTGCTAATTAAATACTCTTCCGATGGGTACCAAACACTGCTGTATGATTCCTGTTAGACCCTTCGTACGATATAAAGAGGGATTCCTCAGCTCTGGGACATTGTATTTTAACCAAACTTTCAGAATCTATCAAAGGGACCATGATCTATAAACTACACTAATTGTGAACATTTGTAACGAATGAGTCGCACGCTACGACTACATAAACTCTACCGTAAATACGCATACCGCGCCTGCGAGTGCACGTTATTGCGGGTATGCGCATCCACGGGAGAGCGCACGCACGCGCAGCGCGGACCAGTGTGCGGTGCAAATATGGCAACGTGCATTGAGACATTTTTCTGACTTTGACAGTCCACCCTTTGGCAGTCAATAATAACTGCCACAAAACATTTAAGGAGAAAAATGTAAGTCAGGGGTTAATTGATTTCCATGGTTGGGTAGGGGAGGAGAGAGGAGAAGGTGTGAAGAGGGTATGACCTAGTGAGAAAGTAGAAGCATGTGTGTATGAGTCCATGTTTGGAGGGTCATGTATCATCGTGCCGTACGTGTGGTAAATCAAGCTTCGAGGTATTGCGAAGTATACATTTGAATTCCTTCTTGTCCTGTGGTACAGGTCTGTGGATGGGCTGTCAAACTCTACCGAGCTCATTTCGGCTGTGGTTGTAACAAAATGGGGATGCACATTTTAGTTGATGATACATGAATGGGGGAGGTATGTGGTTGCTGCTATCTGTGCCTGTATTCCCTATCGTCTATGTGTGTCGTTACCTGGGGGTTGCAGAGATGAAGATAAAGAACACTTACGAAAAATGCAATGATATTCTATGTCAGGGAAATGTACATCTGTCGTCGAAGTTGTTTTCGGTATCTGTTGAGAGTCGTCTTCTTTGCGCTGTATTGCTCCTTGGGCATGAGCAAATAGCTTTGTCTGAGCCATCAGATTTACAAAAAATGTTGGGCTAGCGTGAGTTTAAAAGTACTAGGGAAACTGGGGATCCATGGCAAAGTTCATCAAGTGTCCATATTTAAAGTTGTCAAATCTTCTTCTTTGGTCAATCCGTTGTCTGTATACATCTCGTCTCGTCAGCTTCCTCGTCCAAGGGGGTCTTTGTATCTGGGAGAAAAGCAGAAAAACAGGTGAAAGAAACGGACCGTATAATCGCATTTTCATCACATTCTGGTTTCTATCATTGGGTCATAAATCAAATCCAGGTTAATTACAGTTTCCTCACTCCTCAAGCTCATCACTTTTGTACTTTGTTTGCACCTCATTAAAGCCTGCCCGCATCTAAATATCAATCCAATCGATATAACGACACCCAAGATACATAGTAGAAACTTTCCAACATCCATTATGACTCCTTGAGCCCAGTCTCCTAAACCGGAGAACCAATTTCGCGGGTTCAACCATGACACCCAACCAGTCAGCTCATTACCTACAGCAGCAAGGGTGAGATTGTGTTTTCGACGAAATTCCCACTTTAGTTGGAGAATATCGTCCATCTTTTGGTCTATGACCTCTACCGGATCCTCGGTGCTATTTGTGATATACGTGCAACACTTTATGCCGTACTGTGTTGCCAATGTAACACAATATCCGCCTGTTACTGCTGTAAGATAATTAAGAACCATCCTATGCTGAACTAGTTCTGTTTTGTAAGCTTGAAGTTCTCTTCCAGTGTATCTAAACGTGTCATCATACATTTCAGTGATATTATCTAACAAATTGGCGAGTGCGGAAATGTATCTATAATTCATCACACCTCGAGCGGTGCGAGTGAAATCTAACGCTACCAGAACCTGAATCCCGGTGGATTCATGGATAAGATCAGAGGCCGGATGCTCTAACCTTTCTGACAGTTGTCTTTTAACTCGGTGCTCGTAATGAGTGTGAGTATAAGGAGCTTGGGCACCACGGTGTATGTCCTTCATTTTGTCATGTGTAACAGTCATCACTTCAGGCAATACTTTTCCAATATAACACAATCCTTCAGAGTTTGGGGCAAGCCACTTGTACGCCTTTCTCCCGCATATGAAATATGCATCATCGGGGAGAACATATGGGACGGAGAAGGACATGACCATGTTACAAACCTTCCAGGTGAAATCTCCTGACCCTAATTCTTCCATCTGCCTAATGCACGTATCGGTTTGTACGATATGTGCACAGTATCCTGGTGATACCTCTCCAACTCTAGTAATCCTATTTCCTAGGGTATATCGATATCGGAAAGATTTTCCTCTACTGGCTATGTGGCGTACGAGCTCTGTATCTGTAGGCATTCTATCTGCTCTATGTGAAAAGGTCATGGTAAGGTTGCTCCATGACACTTCCCAATTTCCCGGTTTTCTGGGATTGGAGATGTTAAAACATATGAGGGACCTATCCACATGGTATTGGTGGAGCTTCAAACTAGGAGGGCTGGAGATGTTAAACCTCCGGTCCACCGGTCTCCCACCACTTAGCTCAAGTACCTCCCCTAACGTTAAAGGAAATGGTACTAGCCCTGATTTGCTGTGACCCTGAGGTACTTGAGAGCATACCCAACAATCTGTTTGGTTTAACACGTTACCCACTAGAGAGTGATAGTCACTCAATGGATGCCGGTCCATATGGATATTAAAACTAGATTGGCATTTCTTTATGCATCCATCTTCAACCAGATTATCACAGAGCCTACAGATACAATTTTCTTCAGCTAACAATCCATCACAATTTCTTCTATCGGATCGTTTTCTGATACTCGCCTTTGCTTGTTGGTTTGGTTGATCTTGAAAAACTACGCCTCCATCATCATAATCGGAACCCATTCCAGAACCTCTCTCGACCTCTATGGTACTCTCGCCGGAACAGACTGCTCTGGTCAACATCATGGTTAACATCAAAATCCGGATCACAGTCTCTTGGGGCAAGTCCATCTTTGAGGAGGAAATAGAGAAGAATGAGAAGGGGGAAAAAGAAATTTTAAGGGAGAGGGGATGGGAAGTGGAGAAAACAATAAAAGGGAGAGGGGAGTCGACAGCTGCTTTCGGTCTTCAAGGCTCAGGTGCCGCCTCAGTCCTCCTGGAACAGACACTCTAGTGATACAACCTCTACCGTCTGTTCCTTATCACGGGACTTCTCTGGATCAGCAACCTTCTTGCAGTGGGATGAATGGACCCAAGTCTCTCTCTCAGCAACCTTCAATGCTGTGGTGCTAGTCAATAAGACCTGGTATGGTCCTTCCCATCTATCAATAAGACAACCTGAGCGTAGAAAATTTCGTATCATTACATAATCCCCAGGTTCAATGTCATGACAATTACTATCTGGTAAATCAGGAATCACCAACTTCAGATTATCATTTTGATTCCTCAACTGTTTACTCATGTTAATTAAGTATTTTACAGTTACTTCATTGTTACATTTCAAATCATCCTGAGGGTTAACCATGACATGCGGTTGTCGACCAAACAAGATTTCAAAAGGAGACAGATTAAGAGGGGACCTGGGAGTGGTTCTGATGCTATACAAAACAATGGGTAAAGCTTCTGGCCACGTCAATCCTGTCTCTGCCATTACTTTACTCAATTTATTTTTAATAGTGCTGTTCACTCTTTCGACCTTCGCACTCGCCTGTGGACGGTATGGAGTGTGCAGCTTGCTATCAATTCCCATCAACTTACACATTCCTTGAAAGACATCACCTGTAAAATGGGTACCCCTATCACTTTCAATGATTCTAGGGATACCATATCTACATACAAATTCCTGCACAATTTTCTTAGCTGTAAACATAGCGGTATTTGTAGCTGCTGGAAAAGCCTCGACCCAATTCGAGAAAACATCTATACAAACAAGTACATATTTCAAATTTCGACATGGGGGTAATTGAATGAAGTCAATTTGTATTACTTGGAAAGGGCCGCCGGCAGGTGGGATATGGGATGGTTCTGTAGGTATTGCTTTTCCAATATTCTTTCTCAGACAGGTAAGGCATGACATTGCTCTTTTACTCGCATGAGAGGAGAATCCTGGGGCGCACCAGTATGCTCTTACCAATTTGCACATCCCCTCCTTGCCTAGATGAGTCAGCCCGTGAGCTGCTTCAGCCAGACATGGAAGGTATGCCCTGGGGGCCACTGGTTTACCATGTCCATCCGTCCAGAGCCCTGAGGACTCCTGGCCATATCCCTTTGCCTTCCAGACTGCTCTTTCCTGTGTGGAACACAGATTCTGCATCTCACACAACTTCTGTGTGTTGATGGTATTAAATACCATCAACTGTGTGGTGTCTGTCCGTGTGGGGGTAGCAGCTGCAAGCTTTGCGGCTTCGTCTGCTCGGCTGTTACCAAGGGATACTGGGTCTTGGCTATATGTATGTGCTTTGCATTTGATAACAGCCACTCTGTCGGGTTCCTGTATCGCTGTTAGAAGCCTTTTTATGTGAGCTGCATGCGCTATCGGTGTACCAGCTGCCGTCATGAAATTTCTGAGACGCCATAGCGCTCCGAAATCATGTACTACCCCGAACGCGTATCTAGAATCGGTGTAGATATTGGCAGACTTGCCCTTAGCCAATTCACATGCTCTGGTTAGGGCGACCAGTTCAGCAACCTGGGCTGAGTGAGGTGGGCCTAGCGGTTCCGCTTCTATGGTGTCTTGGTCATCTACGACTGCGTATCCAGTACACAAGTCTCCCGAGTCTGACTGTCTGTGACAACTACCGTCCGTGTAGAACGTGAGTTCTGCATCTTCTAGTGGATTGTCACTGATGTCAGGCCTTGCGGTAAAATTTTGGGTCAAATATTCCATACAATCATGTGCATCTTCCTTTGCATTAAATCCTCCTTCCCCATCACTCTCACCTCCCACCCTTTGTGCCTGTCCAGGCACACCTGGGAGAAATGTCGCAGGGTTTAATGCACTGCATCTCCTTATGGTGATGTTTACGGGGGCCATTAATGCCAATTCCCATCTTGTAAACCTTGCTGATGAGACGTGTCTGGTTTGGGCAGAATTCAATAAGGCAGATACCGCATGCGGTGTATGGATTGTGAGATTGTGGCCTAGCACAACATCTTCGCTTTTTGTCACTAGCAATGCTATCGCCGCAACGCTACGCAAGCATGTGGGGAGGGATCGCGCTACCGTGTCTAGCTGAGCGCTGTAGTATGCAATTGGCCTGCTGGCATCACCGTGTTTTTGTGTTAGTACACCTGCTGCGCACCCAGCACTTTCTGTTCCGTATAGTTCAAAGGGTTTCCCATAGTCTGGCATACCTAGTGCTGGTGCCTGCGTTAGGCACTGTTTGAGTCTCTCAAATGCTGTTTCAGATTCGTCTGTATGCGAAATCCGATCAGGTTTGTTTGAAGAGACCATTTCCTGCAAAGGTAGCGCCAATATGGAAAACCCTGGGATCCAATTACGGCAATACCCACACATTCCTAAAAACGTCCTGATCTGTTGCTGGGTTTGTGGCAGTGTCATGTCTCTAATGGCTTGGATTCTATCAGCGGTCAGGTGTCTCAGTCCTTGTGTTAGACAGTGTCCCAAATATTTTACCTTAGCTTGGCATAATTGCAACTTGTCTTTGGAAACCTTGTGACCTGTGTCTGAAAGATGAAACAGGAGCTGTTTCGTATCCTTCAGAGATGCCTCCAATGAATCAGAACACAGTAATAAATCGTCCACATACTGTATCAATACTGATCCACTGTCTGGTTGGAAAGACTGTAAACAATCATGCAAAGCCTGAGAAAATATACTTGGACTATCTATGAAACCTTGGGGTAACCGAGTCCACGTGTATTGGACTCCTCTGTATGTAAATGCAAACAAATATTGGCTGTCAGGGTGCAGAGGTACCGAAAAGAAAGCGGAGCAGAGGTCAATAACAGTGAAAAATTTGGCAGTGGGAGGAATTTGCATTAGGATGACAGCTGGATTAGGCACTACGGGGAACTGACTCTCAACTATTTTGTTAATCCCCCTTAGATCCTGCACTAGCCTGTAACCCCTCCCCCCACTCTTTTTAACAGGGAAGATGGGACTATTTGCTGTGCTGGACGTTCTTACTAGAATGCCCTGTTGTAGCAAGCGCTCTATTACGGGAAAAACTCCTAACTCCACCTCTGGCTTCAGAGGATACTGTGGGATTTTTGGAGCTATCCTACCATCTTTTACTTGCACAACTACTGGAGCTACATTTGCCATTAATCCAGTGTCCTGTCCATCTTTTGTCCAAAGTGACTCTGGTATCTGAGATATCATCTCTTCTACTTGGGATGGATTCCTATTTGTCATAATGGAATGTGACATTAATTTTGATGGGGAGTCTAACATGTCTCGTACTTCCTGAGCGTGATTCTCAGGGATGTCCAAGAATACACCTTCAGGAGTACAATAAATGACGCAACCCATTTTACATAGTAAGTCTCTACCCAGGAGATTAGTTGGTGCAGATGCAGCCAGCAAAAAGGAATGCTTGGTATGCAAAGGCCCTATTGTAATCTCGGCTGGTTTGCTAACAGGGTAGTGCTGGACTACTCCTGTTACTCCCATGGCTGGAATTGTCCTACCAGTGGTTCTCATGCCCACTGTCGAATTTATCACTGACTTGGCCGCCCCTGTGTCTACAAGAAAGTTTAAAGTTTTACCAGCTACATTGATTGCAATCTCTGGTTCGCTTCCAAGACTGGCAATCAACTTAACTGGCTGCAGATTACAGGTATGGCCACACCCCTATTGGGTATGCTGACCTCCCTGAATCCCATTGGCAGCAACTACTTGTGAGGGAGTTAGCTGGGAACTACCAGAGGCATGCCAATCTCTGTTCGGGGGATATCTTTTTGTTTCCCCTGTATGTGGCTCAAAACTCCGCCTCTGTGGACCCTGCTCCCAATGTCGTGTGTTGTGTTGTTGTCTAGGGGGTTGAAAAGATCTTTGTACATTCTTTGTTCTACATTCTCGTGCAAAGTGTCCCGGTCTGTTACAAGAAAAACATGTTATTACACTTGCCTTACCCACAGGATTCGGTGGTACATACGCAGGCTGCCTTGTGGTCAGCGCCTGTATACTTACGGACATCAACTTATCACTTTGCGACTCCCTGTGCCTAGTGATATTTCTGTCGTGATCAATAGCAGCCTCTCTCAAGGTGGACACTGACAGACCTCGCCAGCACGGTTGCGTGGTCTGAACCCTAGTCTTTAATGTTTCCTTTAAACCATCCATCAGTACGGATACTGCTACTTCTCGATGGTTTGGGTTGGTCTTAATGTCTTCTATACCAGTGTACTTTGCCATTTCTAATAGTGCCCGGTGAAAATATTCTGTTGCCGTTTCGGACTCCTTTTGCTTAATGGAAAATATTTTATTCCATTTAACAACGGCTGGGAAATACTCTTTTAGCTGTAAATTTATCCTTTTTACATTATCCTTGTTGTACACGTCTGTAAGCGGTACATCTTTATCCAATGCACAATCAGCTAAAAACTGAGTTGCATCAACATTGGAAGGTAAACAAGCTCTTAGCAGTATCTGCCAATCCTTGTTGTTGGGTTCTACCGTGTTACCTAAATCCCTGATGTATTTTTTGGCTAGCAACTAAATCCTTCCTGGGGTCAGGAAATTCGGACACTATTGTTCTTAATTCCATTCTGGAAAATGGAGTGTACATGGCAATGTTCCTTATGGGAGTGGCTCCAGACACATCTGTTTTTCCATTGGGAACTGCTATTACCCTTACAGGAGCAATTCTAACAGCCTCTTCCTGTGTAGATTCTACAGCTTGTTGTGGTACAATTGTTTCAGTGTAGTGCATGGTGCCGTACTTACCCGTTGACACGACCTCACCTATCCCTCCGCTAGGGGCTTTCACTAATCTCGTGGGTGTCGCTGTGCCTACTGTGGTCTCTGCTATGGTGGCTGCAAGAGAGAGAGCTGAAATTGTTGCTGAATCGTCTTCTTGATCACACTCCTGAGGAAGGTTCAAAACAGGGTACATCTTGCACGGGTTAATACTTGCATGAGTTATTTGGTTAACATCATTAACATTTACAGTGTTACTAAGAGTTTGTGTTTTACAACCCAGTGCGTTTCTCTCCGCAATCAACTTCTCTCCTGCAATGTATGGTGGGGGAGGAGCTGTGGCAATCAACTTCCTGACTGCCCCAGATCCTGCCGCCAGAGCCAAACCTCTCTGTATCTCACCTTCCTGGTGCCATAACTGTAAATAATCATGATGCTGAATTCGTCTCTTTGCTGATTTTACGAGACATATCCTCCTCCTTAAATTTTGTAACACTTCTGGACTAAAGCTACCTATTCTTGGGAATTTGTCCCTGTCTTGTACAGTCATTCTCTCCCATTCATCACATAAAGATTCGGTGTGACTTCCATATTTTTCACACATTACATATCGTGCCGACCCAACTGGTCGGTTCACAGAATCAGCCTGAACCAGGGTTGATCGCCCCCTACCTGAGCAACTGGCCCCCATAGTCTGCAGGTGTTGCTTAGTCCTCCTTGGATCTCTGTATCAAGGTTTTCAGCAAGCCTTTACAGACAACCAAATTACTCCACAGTAGGCCGGCGGTGGCGGTTTACCGAGTACCCCACTCACTCGCCCACCTCGACCAATACGACCTGATCACACCGACGTGGTGCTGGCGTACTCGATACAGGGCCCCTATGGAACCTTCAGTTTACTGGAACATATGAGGGTTACCCGCAGGACACTTACTCTTTCCAGTAAAGGTGGGGTTGTTAGATAGTTCCTGAGTGACCAGCGAACTTCCCTTCCAAAAATAAAAAATTACACAAATCACGTCAGAATGTACAAATAGCGTTTGTGACCACTTTACTCTAATGGTATTAGGTCAGATTACTAACTACTGCACACAATTACGTGCGGTCCAATCGTTCAGTACACGAGCACTACTTGTCATGTACTGAAAGACCAATGGAATCGATGTTTCCGGCCGCGATTCCTTCAGCAAGAGCTTATGGCCTATATGGGTTCTGCACCAACACCCCAGGCGTTGTGCCACTGGACTTTTATAGCGGACCTTTTACCTTACGACCTCCTGGTCTTGTTCCTTATGACCTCCTGGTCTTGTTCCTTATGACCTCCTGGTCTTGTTACCTTATGGTCCGCTATACTCTAATGCTCAAATATTATTTAACCAGGGATGCCTCCCTGGCCACCGTATATGTCACTTACACGTATGTCCCTTGACGAGTACCCGGCTTTCCTTTTGGTTCCACCTTAAAGTTATATAAACTTTTGTATACAAAACACACTCACTCAACACATGTACACTTTGTTTCTATATCTATTTCTGCGCAGAAATTGTCTTCAGGCCAAGAGTGTTACCAATTAGGAGCAGGATCTGTTAAACTAAATTTCAGATTTTCCAAAAATAGATTTGCGTTATTTACCGCGTCGCGTTATCTACCGCTGTGCGTTAATTATCGCCTTTGCGTTACTTCACTTTATCACAACTTGAGCTACGTGGGCGTAACCAGACGCTACGTTGCGTAATGTACGCTGCGTGCGTCTGCCTTTGGATTGCGTACGCTAGTCTTTGTTAGCGACACGTGTACGAAATGCAAAGATCCACCGTAACACAATATATATACTTTTATCAATGTAAATGATCCCTGATCATCTACCGCAATCCACACTGACTGCCTTGTATCTTCAGACAAACCGTGTGTTGTTCTATACTTTAACTATTACCTCTACTATTAAATAACAGCAAATCTCCTTTTAGCACTTTCTATCAACTATAAAATTTGGCAAACAGGAATAGTGATATACGAAAAATGAAATACACAAGTGAAAAGAAATGCAGGTATGTATGCGTACGCAAGACAAAAGAAAAATAAACAGTTTTAAAAAGACACAAGCGTTTTGTTCTTACTTCCGGTTACCGGGTTCCTTCAGCACTCTTTGTCTAAGCGAAGCAGACGCTTATCCCGCCAGCACTATGAGACAATCTCCCACCCTTTGCTGGGGGATAATGTCTGCTGATCTACCTAGTGCAGATGTGAGAAGTATAGGACGAGCCCGCAATTGAGAATGCTAAATTCCTTGTCGTATAAACAACCCTTTATGAAGCTAAGAACACTGTACGCTGTTTACTTAAGAAGTACCGTAATGGTACGCTATTGGCGTAGCGATCGCTCAGCCGTAGGCGAGACGCTCAAGCGTCACGTTCGCTCATGGCCCAGTGATCACAGAACACGTTATTGGTTATGTCTAGGGGAATGAATCGCTATGGCGTAGCATACGCTCGAGACCACGAGGAGGTCACCAGCGATGCAGACGCTCACAACACTATACCTTTATGTTAAATCCTTATACCAATGAAATACACTGAATACCTTAATGTGAGTACAGGGTGTAAGTGCAACCTTGTGTAGCCTGACTAACTACAAAGCTGCTTGAGCGTCACCGACGCTCAAGTGAACACTTATCACTATAGAAAATACACAGATACTGGTTTAGGTTCCAAGGCCTATTAACTGTATTATGTCTAATATACTTGTAAAAGGGGATAACAGTACATATGATACACTACAATATAACAGAGACTTCCTAACCACAGAACTAAACAATAAATACAAAAAGACAATACTACACTGACCTAAATGCAATACAATACAATACTATCTAATACAATACAATACTAGCCTAGTCTAGGGGAGATATGAGAGAACAGAACAGAGAGAGAGAGAGAGAGAGGGAGAGATGAGATGAGAGAAATTGGCTCGCAGAAAGACAATGATAACGGAGAGAAACTTACGCACAAAAGGGTATGATCGCCTGCGCCTCGATATCCAGCTCCCGGCTATCAGCAGATAACCGTTGATGAGAGAGTGAGAGCTGGATGTGGTCGGTCTGCCTATTTATGCCCCACACACAATGCAATCTCCTGGTCCTACAATCCCATTGTCCATTGGCCGAAGGAATTCGGCCCTGTATCATAACAAAAGGTCATAGGGTGATTCATACAGGTGGGCTGTGACGATTTCCAACAGCTCAGGTGGGTGGGAAACTGGGTTTCCCGCCGCATACCTGAGTATGTGTAATTAATAGAAATGGACATAAACTTCTTATGTCCATAACTATTCGCACGAGCGATTAATACGCTCCAAACCAACACCGGAATATTGCTAATTAAATACTCTTCCGATGGGTACCAAACACTGCTGTATGATTCCTGTTAGACCCTTCGTACGATATAAAGAGGGATTCCTCAGCTCTGGGACATTGTATTTTAACCAAACTTTCAGAATCTATCAAAGGGACCATGATCTATAAACTACACTAATTGTGAACATTTGTAACGAATGAGTCGCACGCTACGACTACATAAACTCTACCGTAAATACGCATACCGCGCCTGCGAGTGCACGTTATTGCGGGTATGCGCATCCACGGGAGAGCGCACGCACGCGCAGCGCGGACCAGTGTGCGGTGCAAATATGGCAACGTGCATTGAGACATTTTTCTGACTTTGACACCTCTGTCTGCATATTCCCTGTAGTGACCCTTCTGTCTGCATATTCCCTGTAGTGACCCCTCTGTCTGCATATTCCCTGTAGTGACCCCTCTGTCTGTATATTCCCTGTAGTGACCCCTCTGTCTGCATATTCCCTGTAGTGACCCCTCTGTCTGCATATTCCATGTAGTGACCCCTCTGTCTGTATATTCCATGTAGTGACCCCTCTGTCTGCATATTCCCTGTAGTGACCCCTCTGTCTGCATGTTCCCCGTAGTGATCCCCATGTCTGCATATTCCCCGTAGAGACCCCTCTGTCTGCATATTCCCTGTAGTGACCCCTCTGTCTGCATATTCCCTGTAGTGACCCCTCTGTCTGCATGTTCCCTGTAGTGACCCCTCTGTCTGTATATTCCCCGTAGAGACCCTTCTGTCTGCATATTCCCTGTAGTGACCCCTCTGTCTGCATATTCCCTGTAGTGACCCCTCTGTCTGCATGTTCCCTGTAGTGACCCCTTTGTCTGCATGTTCCCTGTAGTGACCCCTCTGTCTGCATGTTCCCTGTAGTGACCTCTCTGTCTGCATATTCCCTGTAGTGACCCCTCTGTCTGCATATTCCATGTAGTGACCCCTCTGTCTGTATATTCCCTGTAGTGACCCCTCTGTCTGCATATTCCCTGTAGTGACCCCTCTGTCTGCATATTCCATGTAGTGACCCCTCTGTCTGTATATTCCATGTAGTGACCCCTCTGTCTGCATGTTCCCCGTAGTGATCCCCATGTCTGCATATTCCCCGTAGAGACCCCTCTGTCTGCATATTCCCTGTAGTGACCCCTCTGTCTGCATATTCCCTGTAGTGACCCCTCTGTCTGCATGTTCCCTGTAGTGACCCCTCTGTCTGCATGTTCCCTGTAGTGACCCCTCTGTCTGCATGTTCCCTGTAGTGACCTCTCTGTCTGCATATTCCCTGTAGTGACCCCTCTGTCTGCATATTCCATGTAGTGACCCCTCTGTCTGTATATTCCCTGTAGTGACCCCTCTGTCTGCATATTCCCTGTAGTGACCCCTCTGTCTGCATATTCCCTGTAGTGACCCCTCTGTCTGCATATTCCCTGTAGTGACCCCTCTGTCTGCATGTTCCCTGTAGTGACCCCTCTGTCTGCATGTTCCCTGTAGTGACCCCTCTGTCTGCATGTTCCCTGTAGTGACCCCTCTGTCTGCATATTCCCTGTAGTGACCCCTCTGTCTGCATATTCCCTGTAGTGACCCCTCTGTCTGCATATTCCCTGTAGTGACCCCTCTGTCTGCATATTCCCTGTAGTGACCCCTCTGTCTGCATGTTCCCTGTAGTGACCCCTCTGTCTGCATGTTCCCTGTAGTGACCCCTCTGTCTGCATATTCCATGTAGTGACCCCTCTGTCTGCATATTCCCTGTAGTGACCCCTCTGTCTGCATATTCCCTGTAGTGACCCCTCTGTCTGCATGTTCCCCGTAGTGATCCCCATGTCTGCATATTCCCCGTAGAGACCCCTCTGTCTGCATATTCCCTGTAGTGACCCCTCTGTCTGCATATTCCCTGTAGTGACCCCTCTGTCTGCATGTTCCCTGTAGTGACCCCTCTGTCTGCATGTTCCCTGTAGTGACCCTTCTGTCTGCATATTCCCTGTAGTGACCCCTCTGTCTGTATATTCCCTGTAGTGACCCCTCTGTCTGTATATTCCCTGTAGTGACCCCTCTGTCTGCATATTCCCTGTAGTGACCCCTATGTCTGCATATTCCCTGTAGTGACCCCTCTGTCTGCATGTTCCCTGTAGTGACCCCTCTGTCTGCATATTCCCTGTAGTGACCCCCATGTCTGCATATTCCCTGTAGTGACCCCTCTGTCTGCATGTTCCCTGTAGTGACCCCTCTGTCTGCATATTCCCTGTAGTGACCCCTCTGTCTGCATATTCCATGTAGTGACCCCTCTGTCTGCATATTCCATGTAGTGACCCCTCTGTCTGCATATTCCCTGTAGTGACCCCTCTGTCTGCATATTCCCTGTAGTGACCTCTCTGTCTGCATATTCCCTGTAGTGACCCCTCTGTCTGCATATTCCCTGTAGTGACCCCCATGTCTGCATATTCCCTGTAGTGACCCCTCTGTCTGCATATTCCCTGTAGTGACCCCTCTGTCTGCATGTTCCCTGTAGTGACCCCTCTGTCTGCATATTCCCTGTAGTGACCCCTCTGTCTGCATGTTCCCTGTAGTAACCCCTCTGTCTGCATATTCCCTGTAGTGACCCCTCTGTCTGCATGTTCCCTGTAGTGACCCCTCTGTCTGCATATTCCCTGTAGTGACCCCTCTGTCTGCATGTTCCCTGTAGTGACCCCTCTGTCTGCATATTCCCTGTAGTGACCCTTCTGTCTGCATATTCCCTGTAGTGACCCCTCTGTCTGCATATTCCCTGTAGTGACCCCTCTGTCTGTATATTCCCTGTAGTGACCCCTCTGTCTGCATATTCCCTGTAGTGACCCCTCTGTCTGCATATTCCATGTAGTGACCCCTCTGTCTGTATATTCCATGTAGTGACCCCTCTGTCTGCATATTCCCTGTAGTGACCCCTCTGTCTGCATGTTCCCCGTAGTGATCCCCATGTCTGCATATTCCCCGTAGAGACCCCTCTGTCTGCATATTCCCTGTAGTGACCCCTCTGTCTGCATATTCCCTGTAGTGACCCCTCTGTCTGCATGTTCCCTGTAGTGACCCCTCTGTTTGCATATTCCCTGTAGTGACCCTTCTGTCTGCATATTCCCTGTAGTGACCCCTCTGTCTGCATATTCCCTGTAGTGACCCCTCTGTCTGTATATTCCCTGTAGTGACGCCTCTGTCTGCATATTCCCTGTAGTGACCCCTCTGTCTGCATATTCCATGTAGTGACCCCTCTGTCTGTATATTCCATGTAGTGACCCCTCTGTCTGCATATTCCCTGTAGTGACCCCTCTGTCTGCATGTTCCCCGTAGTGATCCCCATGTCTGCATATTCCCCGTAGAGACCCCTCTGTCTGCATATTCCCTGTAGTGACCCCTCTGTCTGCATATTCCCTGTAGTGACCCCTCTGTCTGCATGTTCCCTGTAGTGACCCCTCTGTCTGTATATTCCCCGTAGAGACCCCTCTGTCTGCATATTCCCTGTAGTGACCCCTCTGTCTGCATATTCCCTGTAGTGACCCCTCTGTCTGCATGTTCCCTGTAGTGACCCCTCTGTCTGCATGTTCCCTGTAGTGACCCCTCTGTCTGCATGTTCCCTGTAGTGACCTCTCTGTCTGCATATTCCCTGTAGTGACCCCTCTGTCTGCATATTCCATGTAGTGACCCCTCTGTCTGTATATTCCCTGTAGTGACCCCTCTGTCTGCATATTCCCTGTAGTGACCTCTCTGTCTGCATATTCCATGTAGTGACCCCTCTGTCTGCATATTCCCCGTAGTGACCCCTCTGTCTGCATGTTCCCTGTAGTGACCCCTCTGTCTGCATATTCCCTGTAGTGACCCCTCTGTCTGCATGTTCCCTGTAGTGACCCCTCTGTCTGCATATTCCCTGTAGTGACCGCTCTGTCTGCATGTTCCCTGTAGTGACCCCTCTGTCTGCATATTCCCTGTAGTGACTAGAGATGAGCGCCTGAAATTTTTCGGGTTTTGTGTTTTGGTTTTGGGTTCGGTTCCGCGGCTGTGTTTTGGGTTCGAACGCGTTTTGGCAAAACCTCACCGAATTATTTTTGTCGGATTCGGGTGTGTTTTGGATTCGGGTGTTTTTTTCCAAAAACACTAAAAAACAGCTTAAATCATAGAATTTGGGGGTCATTTTGATCCCAAAGTATTATTAACCTCAAAAACCATAATTTACACTCATTTTCAGTCTATTCTGAATACCTCACACCTCACAATATTATTTTTAGTCCTAAAATTTGCACCGAGGTCGCTGTGTGAGTAAGATAAGCGACCCTAGTGGCCGACACAAACACCGGGCCCATCTAGGAGTGGCACTGCAGTGTCACGCAGGATGTCCCTTCCAAAAAACCCTCCCCAAACAGCACATGACGCAAAGAAAAAAAGAGGCGCAATGAGGTAGCTGTGTGAGTAAGATTAGCGACCCTAGTGGCCGACACAAACACCGGGCCCATCTAGGAGTGGCACTGCAGTGTCACGCAGGATGGCCCTTCCAAAAAACCCTCCCCAAACAGCACATGACGCAAAGAAAAAAAGAGGCGCAATGAGGTAGCTGACTGTGTGAGTAAGATTAGCGACCCTAGTGGCCGACACAAACACCGGGCACATCTAGGAGTGGCACTGCAGTGTCACGCAGGATGTCCCTTCCAAAAAACCCTCCCCAAACAGCACATGACGCAAAGAAAAAAAGAGGCGCAATGAGGTAGCTGTGTGAGTAAGATTAGCGACCCTAGTGGCCGACACAAACACCGGGCACATCTAGGAGTGGCACTGCAGTGTCACGCAGGATGTCCCTTCCAAAAAACCCTCCCCAAACAGCACATGACGCAAAGAAAAAAAGAGGCGCAATGAGGTAGCTGTGTGAGTAAGATTAGCGACCCTAGTGGCCGACACAAACACCGGGCCCATCTAGGAGTGGCACTGCAGTGTCACGCAGGATGTCCCTTCCAAAAAACCCTCCCCAAACAGCACATGACGCAAAGAAAAAAAGAGGCTTTTTACTGATATTTGGTGTTTTGGATTTGACATGCTCTGTACTATGACATTGGGCATCGGCCTTGGCAGACGACGTTGCTGGCATTTCATCGTCTCGGCCATGACTAGTGGCAGCAGCTTCAGCACGAGGTGGAAGTGGATCTTGATCTTTCCCTAATTTTGGAACCTCAACTTTTTTGTTCTCCATATTTTATAGGCAGAACTAAAAGGCACCTCAGGTAAACAATGGAGATGGATGGATTGGATACTAGTATACAATTATGGACGGACTGCCACGGTTAGGTGGTATAAAAAAACCACGGTTAGGTGGTATATAATACAATTATGGATGGACGGACTGCCTGCCGAGTGCCAACACAGAGGTAGCCACAGCCGTGAACTACCGCACTGTACACTGGTTGATAAAGAGATAGTAGTATACTCGTAACAACTAGTATGACGACGGTATAAAGAATGAAAAAAAAACCACGGTTAGGTGGTATATAATGCAATTATGGTTGGACGGACTGCCTGCCGAGTGCCGACACAGAGGTAGCCACAGCCGTGAACTACCGCACTGTACACTGGTTGATAAAGAGATAGTAGTATACTCGTAACAACTAGTATGACGACGGTATAAAGAATGAAAAAAAACCCACGGTTAGGTGGTATATATTTATATTATAATACAATTATGGATGGACGGACTGCCTGCCGAGTGCCGACACAGAGGTAGCCACAGCCGTGAACTACCGCACTGTACTGTGTCTGCTGCTAATATAGACTGGTTGATAAAGAGATAGTATACAATACTACTAATATACTGGTGGTCAGGCACTGGTCACCACTAGTCACACTGGCAGTGGCACTCCTGCAGCAAAAGTGTGCACTGTTTAATTTTAATATAATATTATTTATCATGTACTCCTGGCTCCTGCTATAACAACCTGCAGTGCTCCCCAGTCTCCCCCACAATTATAAGCTTTATATACAATACATTGATGTGCAGCACACTGGGCTGAGCAGTGCACACAGACTGAGTCACTGTGTGACTGTGTATCGTTTTTTTCAGGCAGAGAACGGATATATTAAATAAAACAAACAACTGCACTGTCTCTGGTGGTCACTGGTCACTGTGGTCGTCAGTCACTAAACTCTGTCTGCACTCTCTTCTAATCTACAGTATCACAGCAATCTCTCTCTCTCTCTCTCTTCTAAATCTAATCTAAATGGAGAGGACGCCAGCCACGTCCTCTCCCTATCAATCTCAATGCACGTGTGAAAATGGCGGCGACGCGCGGCTCCTTATATAGAATCCGAGTCTCGCGAGAATCCGACAGCGTCATGATGACGTTCGGGCGCGCTCGGGTTAACCGAGCAAGGCGGGAAGATCCGAGTCGCTCGGACCCGTGAAAAAAAAAGTGAAGTTCGTGCGGGTTCGGATTCAAAGAAACCGAACCCGCTCATCTCTAGTAGTGACCCCTCTGTCTGCATATTCCCTGTAGTGACCCCTCTGTCTGCATATTCCATGTAGTGACCCCTCTGTCTGTATATTCCATGTAGTGACCCCTCTGTCTGCATATTCCCTGTAGTGACCCCTCTGTCTGCATGTTCCCCGTAGTGATCCCCATGTCTGCATATTCCCCGTAGAGATCCCTCTGTCTGCATATTCCCTGTAGTGACCGCTCTGTCTGCATGTTCCCTGTAGTGACCCCTCTGTCTGCATATTCCCTGTAGTGACTAGAGATGAGCGCCTGAAATTTTTCGGGTTTTGTGTTTTGGTTTTGGGTTCGGTTCCGCGGCCGTGTTTTGGGTTCGAACGCGTTTTGGCAAAACCTCACCGAATTATTTTTGTCGGATTCGGGTGTGTTTTGGATTCGGGTGTTTTTTTCCAAAAACACTAAAAAACAGCTTAAATCATAGAATTTGGGGGTCATTTTGATCCCAAAGTATTATTAACCTCAAAAACCATAATTTACACTCATTTTCAGTCTATTCTGAATACCTCACACCTCACAATATTATTTTTAGTCCTAAAATTTGCACCGAGGTCGCTGTGTGAGTAAGATAAGCGACCCTAGTGGCCGACACAAACACCGGGCCCATCTAGGAGTGGCACTGCAGTGTCACGCAGGATGTCCCTTCCAAAAAACCCTCCCCAAACAGCACATGACGCAAAGAAAAAAAGAGGCGCAATGAGGTAGCTGTGTGAGTAAGATTAGCGACCCTAGTGGCCGACACAAACACCGGGCCCATCTAGGAGTGGCACTGCAGTGTCACGCAGGATGGCCCTTCCAAAAAACCCTCCCCAAACAGCACATGACGCAAAGAAAAAAAGAGGCGCAATGAGGTAGCTGACTGTGTGAGTAAGATTAGCGACCCTAGTGGCCGACACAAACACCGGGCACATCTAGGAGTGGCACTGCAGTGTCACGCAGGATGTCCCTTCCAAAAAACCCTCCCCAAACAGCACATGACGCAAAGAAAAAAAGAGGCGCAATGAGGTAGCTGTGTGAGTAAGATTAGCGACCCTAGTGGCCGACACAAACACCGGGCACATCTAGGAGTGGCACTGCAGTGTCACGCAGGATGTCCCTTCCAAAAAACCCTCCCCAAACAGCACATGACGCAAAGAAAAAAAGAGGCGCAATGAGGTAGCTGTGTGAGTAAGATTAGCGACCCTAGTGGCCGACACAAACACCGGGCCCATCTAGGAGTGGCACTGCAGTGTCACGCAGGATGTCCCTTCCAAAAAACCCTCCCCAAACAGCACATGACGCAAAGAAAAAAAGAGGCTTTTTACTGATATTTGGTGTTTTGGATTTGACATGCTCTGTACTATGACATTGGGCATCGGCCTTGGCAGACGACGTTGCTGGCATTTCATCGTCTCGGCCATGACTAGTGGCAGCAGCTTCAGCACGAGGTGGAAGTGGATCTTGATCTTTCCCTAATTTTGGAACCTCAACTTTTTTGTTCTCCATATTTTATAGGCAGAACTAAAAGGCACCTCAGGTAAACAATGGAGATGGATGGATTGGATACTAGTATACAATTATGGACGGACTGCCACGGTTAGGTGGTATAAAAAAACCACGGTTAGGTGGTATATAATACAATTATGGATGGACGGACTGCCTGCCGAGTGCCAACACAGAGGTAGCCACAGCCGTGAACTACCGCACTGTACACTGGTTGATAAAGAGATAGTAGTATACTCGTAACAACTAGTATGACGACGGTATAAAGAATGAAAAAAAAACCACGGTTAGGTGGTATATAATGCAATTATGGTTGGACGGACTGCCTGCCGAGTGCCGACACAGAGGTAGCCACAGCCGTGAACTACCGCACTGTACACTGGTTGATAAAGAGATAGTAGTATACTCGTAACAACTAGTATGACGACGGTATAAAGAATGAAAAAAAAACCCACGGTTAGGTGGTATATATTTATATTATAATACAATTATGGATGGACGGACTGCCTGCCGAGTGCCGACACAGAGGTAGCCACAGCCGTGAACTACCGCACTGTACTGTGTCTGCTGCTAATATAGACTGGTTGATAAAGAGATAGTATACAATACTACTAATATACTGGTGGTCAGGCACTGGTCACCACTAGTCACACTGGCAGTGGCACTCCTGCAGCAAAAGTGTGCACTGTTTAATTTTAATATAATATTATTTATCATGTACTCCTGGCTCCTGCTATAACAACCTGCAGTGCTCCCCAGTCTCCCCCACAATTATAAGCTTTATATACAATACATTGATGTGCAGCACACTGGGTTGAGCAGTGCACACAGACTGAGTCACTGTGTGACTGTGTATCGTTTTTTTCAGGCAGAGAACGGATATATTAAATAAAACAAACAACTGCACTGTCTCTGGTGGTCACTGGTCACTGTGGTCGTCAGTCACTAAACTCTGTCTGCACTCTCTTCTAATCTACAGTATCACAGCAATCTCTCTCTCTCTCTCTCTCTCTTCTAAATCTAATCTAAATGGAGAGGACGCCAGCCACGTCCTCTCCCTATCAATCTCAATGCACGTGTGAAAATGGCGGCGACGCGCGGCTGCCGCTCCTTATATAGAATCCGAGTCTTGCGAGAATCCGACAGCGTCATGATGACGTTCGGGCGCGCTCGGGTTAACCGAGCAAGGCGGGAAGATCCGAGTCGCTCGGACCCGTGAAAAAAAAAGTGAAGTTCGTGCGGGTTCGGATTCAAAGAAACCGAACCCGCTCATCTCTAGTAGTGACCCCTCTGTCTGCATATTCCCTGTAGTGACCCCTCTGTCTGCATATTCCATGTAGTGACCCCTCTGTCTGTATATTCCATGTAGTGACCCCTCTGTCTGCATATTCCCTGTAGTGACCCCTCTGTCTGCATGTTCCCCGTAGTGATCCCCATGTCTGCATATTCCCCGTAGAGATCCCTCTGTCTGCATATTCCCTGTAGTGACCCCTCTGTCTGCATATTCCCTGTAGTGACCCCTCTGTCTGCATGTTCCCTGTAGTGACCCCTCTGTCTGCATGTTCCCTGTAGTGACCCCTCTGTCTGCATGTTCCCTGTACTGACCTCTCTGTCTGCATATTCCCTGTAGTGACCCCTCTGTCTGCATATTCCATGTAGTGACCCCTCTGTCTGCATATTCCCTGTAGTGACCCCTCTGTCTGCATATTCCCTGTAGTGACCCCTCTGTCTGCATGTTCCCTGTAGTGACCCCTCTGTCTGCATATTCCCTGTAGTGACCCCTCTGTCTGCATGTTCCCTGTAGTGACCCCTCTGTCTGCATATTCCCTGTAGTGACCCCTCTGTCTGCATATTCCCTGTAGTGACCCCTCTGTCTGCATATTCCATGTAGTGACCCCTCTGTCTGTATATTCCATGTAGTGACCCCTCTGTCTGCATGTTCCCCGTAGTGATCCCCATGTCTGCATATTCCCCGTAGAGACCCCTCTGTCTGCATATTCCCTGTAGTGACCCCTCTGTCTGCATATTCCCTGTAGTGACCCCTCTGTCTGCATGTTCCCTGTAGTGACCCCTCTGTCTGCATGTTCCCTGTAGTGACCCCTCTGTCTGCATGTTCCCTGTAGTGACCTCTCTGTCTGCATATTCCCTGTAGTGACCCCTCTGTCTGCATATTCCATGTAGTGACCCCTCTGTCTGTATATTCCCTGTAGTGACCCCTCTGTCTGCATATTCCATGTAGTGACCCCTCTGTCTGTATATTCCCTGTAGTGACCTCTCTGTCTGCATATTCCCTGTAGTGACCCCTCTGTCTGCATGTTCCCTGTAGTGACCCCTCTGTCTGCATATTCCCTGTAGTGACCCCTCTGTCTGCATGTTCCCTGTAGTGACCCCTCTGTCTGCATATTCCCTGTAGTGACCCCTCTGTCTGCATATTCCCTGTAGTGACCCCTCTGTCTGCATATTCCCTGTAGTGACCCCTCTGTCTGCATATTCCCTGTAGTGACCCCTCTGTCTGCATATTCCCTGTAGTGACCCCTCTGTCTGCATATTCCCTGTAGTGACCCCTCTGTCTGCATGTTCCCTGTAGTGACCCCTCTGTCTGCATGTTCCCTGTAGTGACCCCTCTGTCTGCATGTTCCCTGTAGTGACCCCTCTGTCTGCATATTCCCTGTAGTGACCCCTCTGTCTGCATATTCCCTGTAGTGACCCCTCTGTCTGCATATTCCCTGTAGTGACCCCTCTGTCTGCATATTCCCTGTAGTGACCCCTCTGTCTGCATGTTCCCTGTAGTGACCCCTCTGTCTGCATGTTCCCTGTAGTGACCCCTCTGTCTGCATATTCCATGTAGTGACCCCTCTGTCTGTATATTCCCTGTAGTGACCCCTCTGTCTGCATATTCCCTGTAGTGACCCCTCTGTCTGCATGTTCCCCGTAGTGATCCCCATGTCTGCATATTCCCCGTAGAGACCCCACTGTCTGCATATTCCCTGTAGTGACCCCTCTGTCTGCATATTCCCTGTAGTGACCCCTCTGTCTGCATGTTCCCTGTAGTGACCCCTCTGTCTGCATGTTCCCTGTAGTGACCCCTCTGTCTGTATATTCCCTGTAGTGACCCCTCTGTCTGTATATTCCCTGTAGTGACCCCTCTGTCTGCATATTCCCTGTAGTGACCCCTATGTCTGCATATTCCCTGTAGTGAACCCCTTGTCTGTATATTCCCTGTAGTGACCCCTCTGTCTGCATATTCCCTGTAGTGACCCCTCTGTCTGCATGTTCCCTGTAGTGACCCCTCTGTCTGCATATTCCCTGTAGTGACCCCCATGTCTGCATATTCCCTGTAGTGACCCCTCTGTCTGCATATTCCCTGTAGTGACCCCTCTGTCTGCATGTTCCCTGTAGTGACCCCTCTGTCTGCATATTCCCTGTAGTGACCCCCATGTCTGCATATTCCCTGTAGTGACCCCTCTGTCTGCATGTTCCCTGTAGTGACCCCTCTGTCTGCATATTCCCTGTAGTGACCCCTCTGTCTGCATATTCCATCTGCATATTCCATGTAGTGACGCCTCTGTCTGCATATTCCCTGTAGTGACCCCTCTGTCTGCATGTTCCCTGTAGTGAACCCCTTGTCTGTATATTCCCTGTAGTGACCCCTCTGTCTGCATATTCCCTGTAGTGACCCCTCTGTCTGCATATTCCATGTAGTGACCCCTCTGTCTGCATATTCCATGTAGTGACCCCTCTGTCTGCATATTCCATGTAGTGACGCCTCTGTCTGCATATTCCCTGTAGTGACCCCTCTGTCTGCATGTTCCCTGTAGTGAACCCCTTGTCTGTATATTCCCTGTAGTGACCCCTCTGTCTGCATATTCCCTGTAGTGACCCCTCTGTCTGCATATTCCATGTAGTGACGCCTCTGTCTGCATATTCCCTGTAGTGACCCCTCTGTCTGCATATTCCATGTAGTGACCGCTCTGTCTGCATATTCCCCGTAGTGACCCCTCTGTCTGCATGTTCCCTGTAGTGACCCCTCTGTCTGCATGTTCCCTGTAGTGACCCCTCTGTCTGCATGTTCCCTGTAGTGACCCCTCTGTCTGCTTATTCCCTGTAGTGACCCCTCTGTCTGCATATTCCCTGTAGTGACGCCTCTGTCTGCATATTCCCTGTAGTGACCCCTCTGTCTGCATATTCCCTGTAGTGACCCCTCTGTCTGCATATTCCATGTAGTGACCCCTCTGTCTGTATATTCCCTGTAGTGACCCCTCTGTCTGCATATTCCATGTAGTGACGCCTCTGTCTGCATATTCCCTGTAGTGACCCCTCTGTCTGCATATTCCCTGTAGTGACCCCTCTGTCTGCATATTCCATGTAGTGACCCCTCTGTCTGTATATTCCCTGTAGTGACCCCTCTGTCTGCATATTCCATGTAGTGACCCCTCTGTCTGCATATTCCATGTAGTGACCCCTCTGTCTGCATATTCCCTGTAGTGACCCCTCTGTCTGCATATTCCATGTAGTGACCCCTCTGTCTGTATATTCCCTGTAGTGACCCCTCTGTCTGCATATTCCATGTAGTGACCCCTCTGTCTGCATATTCCATGTAGTGACCCCTCTGTCTGCATATTCCCTGTAGTGACCCCTCTGTCTGTATATTCCCTGTAGTGACCCCTCTGTCTGCATATTCCATGTAGTGACCCCTCTGTCTGCATATTCCCTGTAGTGACCCCTTCTGTATATTCCCTGTAGTGACCCCTCTGTCTGCATATTCCCTGTAGTGACCCCTCTGTCTGCATATTCCCTGTAGTGACCCTTCTGTCTGCATATTCCCTGTAGTGACCCCTCTGTCTGTATATTCCCTGTAGTGACCCCTCTGTCTGCATATTCCATGTAGTGACCCCTCTGTCTGCATATTCCCTGTAGTGACCCCTTCTGTATATTCCCTGTAGTGACCCCTCTGTCTGCATATTCCCTGTAGTGACCCCTCTGTCTGCATATTCCCTGTAGTGACCCCTCTGTCTGTATATTCCCTGTAGTGACCCTTCTGTCTGCATATTCCCTGTAGTGACCCCCATGTCTGCATATTCCCTTCAGTGACCCCTCTGTCTGCATGTTCCATGTAGTTACCCCTCTGTCTGCATTTTCCATGTAGTGACCCCTCTGTCTGCATATTCCCTGTAGTGACCCCTCTGTCTGCATGTTCCCTGTAGTGACCCCTTTGTCTGCATGTTCCCTGTAGTGACCCCTCTGTCTGCATATTCCCTGTTATGACCCTTCTGTCTGCATATTCCATGTAGTGACCTCTCTGTCTGCATATTCCATGTAGTGACCCCTCTGTCTGCATATTCCGTGTAGTGACCCCTCTGTCTGCATATTCTCCGTAGTGACCCCTCTGTCTGCATATTCCCCTGTAGTGACCCCTCTGTCTGCATATTCCATGTAGTGACCCCTCTGTCTGCATATTCCCTGTAGTGACCCTCTGTCTGCATGTTCCCCGTAGTGATCCCCATGTCTGCATATTTCCCGTAGTGACCCCTCTGTCTGCATATTCCCTGTAGTGACCCCTCTGTCTGCATATTCCCTGTAGTGACCCCTCTGTCTGCATGTTCCCTGTAGTGACCCCTCTGTCTGCATGTTCCCTGTAGTGACCCCTCTGTCTGCATGTTCCCTGTAGTGACCCTTCTGTCTGCATATTCCCTGTAGTGACCCCTCTGTCTGCATATTCCATGTTGTGACCCCTCTGTCTGCATATTCCATGTAATGACCCCTCTGTCTGCATATTCCCCGTAATGACCCCTCTGTCTGTATATTCCCCGTAGTGACCCCTCTGTCTGCATATTCCCCGTAGTGACCCCTCTGTCTGTATATTCCCCGTAATGACCCCTCTGTCTGTATATTCCCCGTAGTGACCCCTCTGTCTGCATATTCCCCGTAGTGACCCCTCTGTCTGTATATTCCCCGTAGTGACCCCTCTGTCTGCATATTCCCCGTAATGACCCCTCTGTCTGTTTATTCCCTGTGGTGACCCCTCTGTCTGCATGTTCCTTGTAGTGACCACTCTGTCTGCATGTTCCATGTAGTGACCCCTCTGCCTGCATATTCCCTGTAGTTACCCCTCTGTCTGTATACTCCCTGTAGTGACCCCTCTGTCTGCATATTCCCTGTAGTGACCCTTCTGTCTGCATATTCCCCGTAGTGACGCTTCTGTGTGCATATTCCCCGTAGTTACCCCTCTGTCTGTATATTCCCTGTAGTGACCCCTCTGTCTGCATATTCCCCGTAGTTACCCCTCTGTCTGTATAATCCCTGTAGTGACCCCTCTGTCTGCATATTTCCCGTAGTTACCCCTCTGACTGTATATTCCTTTAGTAACCCTTCTGTCTGCATATTCCCTGTAGTGACCCCCCTGTCTGCATATTCCCTGTAGTGACCCCTCTGTCTGTATATTCCCTGTAGTGACCCTTCTGTCTGCATATTCCCCGTAGTGACCCCCTGTCTGCATATTCCCTGTAATGACCCCTCTGTCTGCATGTTCCCTGTAGTGACCTCTCTGTCTGCATATTCCCTGTAGTGACCCCTCTGTCTGCATATTCCCTGTAGTGACCCCTCTGTCTGCATATTCCCTGTAGTGACCCCTCTGTCTGCATGTTCCCTGTAGTGACCCCTCTGTCTGCATGTTCCCTGTAGTGACCCCTCTGTCTGCATATTCCCTGTAGTGACCCTTCTGTCTGCATATTCCATGTAGTGACCCCTCTGTCTGCATATTCCATGTAGTGACCCCTCTGTCTGCATATTCCCCGTAGTGACCCCTCTGTCTGCATATTCCCCGTAGTGACCCCTCTGTCTGCATATTCCCCGTAGTGACCCCTCTGTCTGCATATTCCCCGTAGTGACCCCTCTGTATGCATATTCCCTGTAGTGACCCTCTGTCTGCATGTACCCCGTAGTGACCCCCATGTCTGCATATTCCCCGTAGTGAACCCTCTGTCTGCATATTCCCCGTAGTGACCCCTCTGTCTGCATATTCCCTGTAGTGACCCCTCTGTCTGCATGTTCCCTGTAGTGACCCCTCTGTCTGCATGTTCCCTGTAGTGACCCCCATGTCTGCATATTCCCTTCAGTGACCCCTCTGTCTGCATGTTCCATGTAGTAACCCCTCTGTCTGCATGTTCCATGTAGTGACCCCTCTGTCTGCATATTCCCCGTAGTGACCCCCATGTCTGCATATTCCCCGTAGTTACCCCTCTGTCTGTATATTCCCTGTAGTGACCCCTCTGTCTGTATATTCCCTGTAGTGACCCCTCTGTCTGCATATTCCCTGTAGTGACCCCTCTGTCTGCATATTCCATGTAGTGAACCCTCTGTCTGCATATTCCATGTAGTGACCCCTCTGTCTGCATATTCCATGTAGTGACCCCTCTGTCTGCATATTCCATGAAGTGACCCCTCTGTCTGCATATTCCCTGTGGTGACCCCTCTGTCTGCATATTCCCTGTAGTGACCCCTCTGTCTGCATGTTCCCCGTAGTGATCCCCATGTCTGCATATTCCCCGTAGAGACCCCTCTGTCTGCATATTCCCTGTAGTGACCCCTCTGTCTGCATATTCCCTGTAGTGACCCCTCTGTCTGCATGTTCCCTGTAGTGACCCCTCTGTCTGCATGTTCCCTGTAGTGACCCCTCTGTCTGCATGTTCCCTGTAGTGACCCCTCTGTCTGCATGTTCCCTGTAGTGACCCTTCTGTCTGCATATTCCCTGTAGTGACCCCTCTGTCTGCATATTCCATGTAGTGACCCCTCTGTCTGCATATTCCATGTAATGACCCCTCTGTCTGCATATTCCCCGTAGTGACCCCTCTGTCTGCATATTCCCCGTAGTGACCCCTCTGTCTGTATATTCCCTGTAGTGACCCCTCTGTCTGCATATTCCATGTAGTGACCCCTCTGTCTGCATATTCCCTGTAGTGACCCCTCTGTCTGCATGTTCCCTGTAGTGACCCCTCTGTCTGCATATTCCCTGTAGTGACGCCTCTGTCTGCATATTCCCTGTAGTGACCCCTCTGTCTGCATATTCCCTGTAGTGACCCCCATGTCTGCATATTCCCTTCAGTGACCCCTCTGTCTGCATGTTCCATGTAGTACTAGTAACCCCTCTGTCTGCATGTTCCATGTAGTGACCCCTCTGTCTGCATATTCCCCGTAGTGACCCCCATGTCTGCATATTCCCCGTAGTTACCCCTCTGTCTGTATATTCCTTGTAGTGACCCCTCTGTCTGCATTTTCCATGTAGTGACCCCTCTGTCTGCATATTCCCCGTAGTTACCCCTCTGTCTGTTTATTCCCTGTAGTGACCCCTATGTCTGCATGTTCCCTGTAGTGACCCCTCTGTCTGCATGTTCCATGTAGTGACCCCTCTGTCTGCATATTCCCCGTAGTTACCCCTCTGTCTGTTTATTCCCTGTAGTGACCCCTATGTCTGCATGTTCCCTGTAGTGACCCCCCTTGTCTGCATATTACATGTAGTGACCCCTCTGTCTGCATATTCCCTGTAGTGACCCCTCTGTCTGCATATTCAATGTAGTGAACCCTCTGTCTGCATATTCCATGTAGTGAACCCTCTGTCTGCATATTCCATGTAGTGACCCCTCTGTCTGCATATTCCATGTAGTGACCCCTCTGTCTGTATATTCCCTGTAGTGACACCTCTGTCTGCATATTCCCTGTAGTGACCCCTCTGTCTGCATATTCCATGTAGTGACCCCTCTGTCTGTATATTCCCTGTAGTGACCCCTCTGTCTGCATATTCCCTGTAGTGACCCCTCTGTCTGCATATTCCCCGTAGTGACCCCTCTGTCTGTATATTCCCCGTAGTGACCCCTCTGTCTGCATATTCTCTGTAGTGACCCCTCTGTCTGCATATTCACTGCAGTGACCCCTCTGTCTGCATATTCCATGTAGTGACCCCTCTGTCTGCATATTCCATGTAGTGACCCCTCTGTCTGCATATTCCATGAAGTGACCCCTCTGTCTGCATATTCCCTGTGGTGACCCCTCTGTCTGCATATTCCCTGTAGTGACCCCTCTGTCTGCATGTTCCCCGTAGTGATCCCCATGTCTGCATATTCCCCGTAGAGACCCCTCTGTCTGCATATTCCCTGTAGTGACCCCTCTGTCTGCATATTCCCTGTAGTGACCCCTCTGTCTGCATGTTCCCTGTAGTGACCCCTCTGTCTGCATGTTCCCTGTAGTGACCCCTCTGTCTGCATGTTCCCTGTAGTGACCCCTCTGTCTGCATGTTCCCTGTAGTGACCCTTCTGTCTGCATATTCCCTGTAGTGACCCCTCTGTCTGCATATTCCATGTAGTGACCCCTCTGTCTGCATATTCCATGTAATGACCCCCCTGTCTGCATATTCCCCGTAGTGACCCCTCTGTCTGCATATTCCCCGTAGTGACCCCTCTGTCTGTATATTCCTTGTAGTGACCCCTCTGTCTGCATGTTCCATGTAGTGACCCCTCTGTCTGCATATTCCCCGTAGTGACCCCTCTGTCTGTTTATTCCCTGTAGTGACCCCTCTGTCTGCATGTTCCTTGTAGTGACCCCTCTGTCTGCATGTTCCATGTAGTGACCCCTCTGCCTGCATATTCCCTGTAGTTACCCCTCTGTCTGTATACTCCCTGTAGTGACCCCTCTGTCTGCATATTCCCCGTAGTTACCCCTCTGTCTGTTTATTCCCTGTAGTGACCCCTATGTCTGCATGTTCCCTTTAGTGACCCCCCTTGTCTGCATATTACATGTAGTGACCCCTCTGTCTGCATATTCCCTGTAGTGACCCCTCTGTCTGCATATTCAATGTAGTGAACCCTCTGTCTGCATATTCCCTGTAGTGACCCCTCTGTCTGCATATTCAATGTAGTGAACCCTCTGTCTGCATGTTCCCTGTAGTGACCCCTCTGTCTGCATATTCCCTGTAGTGACCCCTCTGTCTGCATATTCCCTGTAGTGACCCCTCTGTCTGCATATTCCCTGTAGTGACCCCTCTGTCTGCATGTTCCCTGTAGTGACCCCTTTGTCTGCATGTTCCCTGTAGTGACCCCTCTGTCTGCATATTCCCTGTTATGACCCTTCTGTCTGCATATTCCATGTAGTGACCCCTCTGTCTGCATATTCCATGTAGTGACCCCTCTGTCTGCATATTCCGTGTAGTGACCCCTCTGTCTGCATATTCTCCGTAGTGACCCCTCTGTCTGCATATTCCCCTGTAGTGACCCCTCTGTCTGCATATTCCATGTAGTGACCCCTCTGTCTGCATATTCCCTGTAGTGACCCTCTGTCTGCATGTTCCCCGTAGTGATCCCCATGTCTGCATATTCCCCGTAGTGACCCCTCTGTCTGCATATTCCCTGTAGTGACCCCTCTGTCTGCATATTCCCTGTAGTGACCCCTCTGTCTGCATGTTCCCTGTAGTGACCCCTCTGTCTGCATGTTCCCTGTAGTGACCCCTCTGTCTGCATGTTCCCTGTAGTGACCCTTCTGTCTGCATATTCCCTGTAGTGACCCCTCTGTCTGCATATTCCATGTTGTGACCCCTCTGTCTGCATATTCCATGTAATGACCCCTCTGTCTGCATATTCCCCGTAATGACCCCTCTGTCTGTATATTCCCCGTAGTGACCCCTCTGTCTGCATATTCCCCGTAGTGACCCCTCTGTCTGTATATTCCCCGTAGTGACCCCTCTGTCTGCATATTCCCCGTAATGACCCCTCTGTCTGTATATTCCCTGTAGTGACCCCTCTGTCTGCATATTCCATGTAGTGACCCCTCTGTCTGCATATTCCCTGTAGTGACCCCTCTGTCTGCATGTTCCCTGTAGTGACCCCTCTGTCTGCATATTCCCTGTTGTGACGCCTCTGTCTGCATATTCCCTGTAGTGACGCCTCTGTCTGCATATTCCCTGTAGTGACCCCTCTGTCTGCATATTCCCTGTAGTGACCCCCATGTCTGCATATTCCCTGCAGTGACCCCTCTGTCTGCATGTTCCATGTAGTAACCCCTCTGTCTGCATGTTCCATGTAGTGACCCCTCTGTCTGCATATTCCCCGTAGTGACTCCCATGTCTGCATATTCCCCGTAGTTACCCCTCTGTCTGTATATTCCTTGTAGTGACCCCTCTGTCTGCATGTTCCATGTAGTGACCCCTCTGTCTGCATATTCCCCGTAGTTACCCCTCTGTCTGTTTATTCCCTGTGGTGACCCCTCTGTCTGCATGTTCCTTGTAGTGACCCCTCTGTCTGCATGTTCCATGTAGTGACCCCTCTGCCTGCATATTCCCTGTAGTTACCCCTCTGTCTGTATACTCCCTGTAGTGACCCCTCTGTCTGCATATTCCCTGTAGTGACCCTTCTGTCTGCATATTCCCCGTAGTGACGCTTCTGTGTGCATATTCCCCGTAGTTACCCCTCTGTCTGTATATTCCCTGTAGTGACCCCTCTGTCTGCATATTCCCCGTAGTTACCCCTCTGTCTGTATATTCCCTGTAGTGACCCCTCTGTCTGCATATTTCCCGTAGTTACCCCTCTGACTGTATATTCCTTTAGTAACCCTTCTGTCTGCATATTCCCTGTAGTGACCCCCCTGTCTGCATATTCCCTGTAGTGACCCCTCTGTCTGTATATTCCCTGTAGTGACCCTTCTGTCTGCATATTCCCCGTAGTGACCCCCTGTCTGCATATTCCCTGTAATGACCCCTCTGTCTGCATGTTCCCTGTAGTGACCTCTCTGTCTGCATATTCCCTGTAGTGACCCCTCTGTCTGCATATTCCCTGTAGTGACCCCTCTGTCTGCATATTCCCTGTAGTGACCCCTCTGTCTGCATGTTCCCTGTAGTGACCCCTCTGTCTGCATGTTCCCTGTAGTGACCCCTCTGTCTGCATATTCCCTGTAGTGACCCTTCTGTCTGCATATTCCATGTAGTGACCCCTCTGTCTGCATATTCCATGTAGTGACCCCTCTGTCTGCATATTCCCCGTAGTGACCCCTCTGTCTGCATATTCCCCGTAGTGACCCCTCTGTCTGCATATTCCCCGTAGTGACCCCTCTGTCTGCATATTCCCCGTAGTGACCCCTCTGTATGCATATTCCCTCTAGTGACCCTCTGTCTGCATGTACCCCGTAGTGACCCCCATGTCTGCATATTCCCCGTAGTGAACCCTCTGTCTGCATATTCCCCGTAGTGACCCCTCTGTCTGCATATTCCCTGTAGTGACCCCTCTGTCTGCATGTTCCCTGTAGTGACCCCTCTGTCTGCATGTTCCCTGTAGTGACCCCCATGTCTGCATATTCCCTTCAGTGACCCCTCTGTCTGCATGTTCCATGTAGTAACCCCTCTGTCTGCATGTTCCATGTAGTGACCCCTCTGTCTGCATATTCCCCGTAGTGACCCCCATGTCTGCATATTCCCCGTAGTTACCCCTCTGTCTGTATATTCCTTGTAGTGACCCCTCTGTCTGCATTTTCCATGTAGTGACCCCTCTGTCTGCATATTCCCCGTAGTTACCCCTCTGTCTGTTTATTCCCTGTAGTGACCCCTATGTCTGCATGTTCCCTGTAGTGACCCCTCTGTCTGCATGTTCCATTTAGTGACCCCTCTGTCTGCATATTCCCCGTAGTTACCCCTCTGTCTGTTTATTCCCTGTAGTGACCCCTATGTCTGCATGTTCCCTGTAGTGACCCCCCTTGTCTGCATATTCCATGTAGTGATCCCTCTGTCTGCATATTCCCTGTAGTGACCCCTCTGTCTGCATATTCCCTGTAGTGACCCCTCTGTCTGCATGTTCCCTGTAGTGACCCCTCTGTCTGCATGTTCCCTGTAGTGACCCCTCTGTCTGCATGTTCCCTGTAGTGACTCCTCTGTCTGCATGTTCCCTGTAGTGACCCTTCTGTCTGCATATTCCATGTAGTGACCCCTCTGTCTGCATATTCCATGTAGTGACCCCTCTGTCTGCATATTCCCCGTAGTGACCCCACTGTCTGCATATTCCCCGTAGTGACCCCTCTGTCTGCATATTCCCTGTAGTGACCCCTCTGTCTGCATGTTCCCTGTAGTGACCCCTCTGTCTGCATGTTCCCTGTAGTGACCCTTCTGTCTGCATATTCCCTGTAGTGACCCCTCTGTCTGCATATTCCCTGTAGTGACCCCTCTGTCTGCATATTCCCTGTAGTGACCCCTCTGTCTGCATATTCCCTGTAGTGACCCCTCTGTCTGTATATTCCCTGTAGTGACTCCTCTGTCTGCATATTCCCTGTAGCTACCCCCCTTGTCTGCATATTCCCTGTAGTGACCCCCCTGTCTGCATATTCCCTGTAGTGACCCCTCTGTCTGCATATTCCCTATAGTGACCCTTCTGTCTGCTTATTCCATGTAGTGACCCCCCTTGTCTGCATATTCCCTGTAGTGACCCCTCTGTCTGCTTATTCCCTGTAGTGACCCCTCTGTCTGCATGTTCCCTGTAGTGACCCCTCTGTCTGCATATTCCCTGTATTGACCCCTCTGTCTGCATATTCCCTGTAGCGACCCCTCTGTCTGCATGTTCCCTGTAGTGACCCCCATGTCTGCATATTCCCCGTAGTGACCACTCTGTCTGCATATTCCCTGTAGTGACCCCTCTGTCTGCATATTCCCTGTAGTGACCCCTCTGTTTGCATGTTCCCTGTAGTGACCCCTCTGTCTGCATATTCCCTGTAGTGACCCCTCTGTCTGCATATTCCCTGTAGTGACCCCTCTGTCTGCATGTTCCCTGTAGTGACCCCTCTGTCTGCATGTTCCCTGTAGTGACCTTTCTGTCTGCATATTCCCTGTAGTGACCCCTCTGTCTGCATATTCCCTGTAGTGACCCCTCTGTCTGCATATTCCCTGTAGTGACCCTCTGTCTGCATGTTCCCCGTAGTGATCCCCATGTCTGCATATTCCCCGTAGTGATCCCCATGTCTGCATATTCCCTGTAGTGACCCCTCTGTCTGCATATTCCCCGTAATGACCCCTCTGTCTGCATATTCCCCGTAATGACCCCTCTGTCTGTATATTCCCCGTAGTGACCCCTCTGTCTGCATATTCTCCGTAGTGACCCCTCTGTCTGTATATTCCCTGTAGTGACCCCTCTGTCGGCATATTCCCTGTAGTGACCCCTCTGTCTGCATGTTCCCTGTAGTGACCCCTCTCTCTGCATATTCCCTGTAGTGACGCCTCTGTCTGCATATTCCCTGTAGTGACCCCTCTGTCTGCATATTCCCTGTAGTTACTCCCATGTCTGCATATTCCCTGTAGTGACCCCTCTGTCTGCATATTCCATGTAGTGACCCCCCTTGTCTGCATATTCCCTGTAGTGACCCCTCTGTCTGCTTATTCGTTGTAGTGACCCCTCTGTCTGCATGCTCCCTGTAGTGACCCCTCTGTCTGCATATTCCCTGTAGCTACCCCCCTTGTCTGCATATTCCCTGTAGTGACCCCCCTGTCTGCATATTCCCTGTAGTGACCCCTCTGTCTGCATATTCCCTATAGTGACCCTTCTGTCTGCATATTCCATGTAGTGACCCCCCTTGTCTGCATATTCCCTGTAGTGACACCTCTGTCTGCTTATTCCCTGTAGTGACCCCTCTATCTGCATGTTCCCTGTAGTGACCCCTCTGTCTGCATATTCCCCGTAGTGACCCCTCTGTCGCATGTTCCCTGTAGTGACCTCTCTGTCGCATGTTCCCTATAGTGACCCCTCTGTCTGCATACTCCCTGTAGTGACCCCTCTGTCTGCATATTCCCTGTAGTGACCCCTCTGTCTGCATATTCCCTGTAGTGACCCCTCTGTCTGCATGTTCCCTGTAGTGACCCCTCTGTCTGCATGTTCCCTGTAGTGACCCCTCTGTCTGCATGTTCCCTGTAGTGACCCTTCTGTCTGCATATTCCCTGTAGTGACCCCTCTGTCTGCATATTCCCTGTAGTGACCTCTCTGTCTGCATATTCCCTGTAGTGACCCCTCTGTCTGCATATTCCCTGTAGTGACCCTGCTGTCTGCATATTCCATGTAGTGACCCCCCTTGTCTGCATATTCCCTGTAGTGACCCCTCTGTCTGCTTATTCGTTGTAGTGACCCCTCTGTCTGCATGCTCCCTGTAGTGACCCCTCTGTCTGCATATTCCCTGTAGTGACCCCTCTGTCTGCATATTCCCTGTAGTGACCCCTCTGTCTGCATATTCCCTGTAGTGACCCCTCTGTCTGCATATTCCCTATAGTGACCCTTCTGTCTGCATATTCCATGTAGTGACCCCCCTTGTCTGCATATTCCCTGTAGTGACCCCTCTGTCTGCTTATTCCCTGTAGTGACCCCTCTGTCTGCATATTCCCTGTAGTGACCCCTCTGTCTGCATGTTCCCTGTAGTGACCCCTTTGTCTGCATGTTCCCTGTAGTGACCCCTCTGTCTGCATATTCCCTGTAATGACCCTTCTGTCTGCATATTCCATGTAGTGACCCCTCTGTCTGCATGTTCCCTGTAGTGACCCCTCTGTCTGCATATTCCCCGTAGTGACCCCTCTGTCTGCATATTCCCTGTGGTGACCCTCTGTCTGCATGTTCCCCGTAGTGATCCCCATGTCTGCATATTCCCCGTAGTGACCCCTCTGTCTGCATATTCCCTGTAGTGACCCCTCTGTCTGCATATTCCCTGTAGTGACCCCTCTGTCTGCATGTTCCCTGTAGTGACCCCTCTGTCTGCATGTTCCCTGTAGTGACCCCTCTGTCTGCATGTTCCCTGTAGTGACCCCTCTGTCTGCATGTTCCCTGTAGTGACCCTTCTGTCTGCATATTCCCTGTAGTGACCCCTCTGTCTGCATATTCCCTGTAGTGACCCCTCTGTCTGCATGTTCCCTGTAGTGACCCCTCTGTCTGCATGTTCCCTGTAGTGACCCCTCTGTCTGCAATGCATGTTCCCTGTAGTGACCCTTTTGTCTGCATATTCCCTGTAGTGACCCTTCTGTCTGCATATTCCCTGTAGTGACCCCTCTGTCTGCATATTCCCTGTAGTGACCCCTCTGTCTGCATATTCCCTGTAGTGACCCTCTGTCTGCATGTTCCCCGTAGTGATCCCCATGTCTGCATATTCCCCGTAGTGATCCCCATGTCTGCATATTCCCTGTAGTGACCCCTCTGTCTGCATATTCCCCGTAATGACCCCTCTGTCTGCATATTCCCCGTAATGACCCCTCTGTCTGTATATTCCCCGTAGTGACCCCTCTGTCTGCATATTCTCCGTAGTGACCCCTCTGTCTGTATATTCCCTGTAGTGACCCCTCTGTCTGCATATTCCATGTAGTGACCCCTCTGTCTGCATATTCCCTGTAGTGACCCCTCTGTCTGCATGTTCCCTGTAGTGACCCCTCTGTCTGCATATTCCCTGTAGTGACGCCTCTGTCTGCATATTCCCTGTAGTGACCCCTCTGTCTGCATATTCCCTGTAGTGACTCCCATGTCTGCATATTCCCAGCAGTGACCCCTCTGTCTGCATGTTCCATGTAGTAACCCCTCTGTCTGCATGTTCCATGTAGTGACCCCTCTGTCTGCATATTCCCCGTAGTGACCCCCATGTCTGCATATTCCCCGTAGTTACCCCTCTTTCTGTATATTCCTTGTAGTGACCCCTCTGTCTGCATGTTCCATGTAGTGACCCCTCTGTCTGCATATTCCCCGTAGTTACCCCTCTGTCTGTTTATTCCCTGTAGTGACCCCTCTGTCTGCATGTTCCATGTAGTGACCCCTCTGTCTGCATATTCCCTGTAGTTACCCCTCTGTCTGTATACTCCCTGTAGTGACCCCTCTGTCTGCATATTCCCTGTAGTGACCCTTCTGTCTGCATATTCCCCGTAGTGACGCTTCTGTCTGCATATTCCCCGTAGTTACCCCTCTGTCTGTATATTCCCTGTAGTGACCCCTCTACTGCATATTCCCCGTAGTTACCCCTCTG
Organism: Pseudophryne corroboree; assembly: GCF_028390025.1. Taxonomy (NCBI): domain Eukaryota; kingdom Metazoa; phylum Chordata; class Amphibia; order Anura; family Myobatrachidae; genus Pseudophryne; species Pseudophryne corroboree. The sequence continues at coordinate 29,929,340 of NC_086453.1, read as the reverse complement.
TCTGTATATTCCCTGTAGTGACCCCTCTGTCTGCATATTTCCCGTAGTTACCCCTCTGACTGTATATTCCCTGTAGTGACCCTTCTGTCTGCATATTCCCTGTAGTGACCCCTCAGTCTGCATATTCCCTGTAGTGACCCCTCTGTCTGCATGTTCCCTGTAGTGACCCCTAGAGATGAGCGGGTTCGGTTTCTCTGAATCCGAACCCGCCCGAACTTCAGCTTTTTTTACACGGATCCGAGCGACTCGGATCTTCCCGCCTTGCTCGGTTAACCCGAGCGCGCCCGAACGTCATCATGACGCTGTCGGATTCTCGCGAGACTCGGATTCTATATAAGGAGCCGCGCGTCGCCGCCATTTTCACACGTGCATTGAGATTGATAGGGAGAGGACGTGGCTGGCGTCCTCTCCATTTAGATTAGGGTTGAGAGAGAGAGAGAGAGATTGACCTGAGGCTGTGATACTGTAGAAGAGAGTGCAGAGTTTAGTGACTGACGACCACAGTGACCACCAGACAGTGCAGTTGTTTGTTTTATTTAATATATCCGTTCTCTGCCTGAAAAAAACGATACACACAGTGACTCAGTCACATACCATATCTGTGTGCACTGCTCAGCCCAGTGTGCTGCATCAATGTATATATATATCTGACTGTGCTCAGCTCACACAGCTTATAATTGTGGGGGAGACTGGGGAGCACTGCAGTGCCAGTTATAGGTTATAGCAGGAGCCAGGAGTACATAATATTATATTAAAATTAAACAGTGCACACTTTTGCTGCAGGAGTGCCACTGCCAGTGTGACTAGTGACCAGTGACCTGACCACCAGTATATATAATATTAGTAGTATACTATCTCTTTATCAACCAGTCTATATTAGCAGCAGACACAGTACAGTGCGGTAGTTCACGGCTGTGGCTACTTCTGTGTCGGCACTCGGCAGCCCGTCCATAATTGTATATACCACCTAACCGTGGTTTTTTTTTCTTTCTTTATAGTCATACTAGTTACGAGTATACTATCTCTTTATCAACCAGTCTATATTAGCAGCAGACACAGTACAGTGCGGTAGTTCACGGCTGTGGCTACCTCTGTGTCGGCACTCGGCAGCCCGTCCATAATTGTATATACCACCTAACCGTGGTTTTTTTTTCTTTCTTTATACATACATACTAGTTACGAGTATACTATCTCTTTATCAACCAGTCTATATTAGCAGCAGACACAGTACAGTGCGGTAGTTCACGGCTGTGGCTACCTCTGTGTCGGCACTCGGCAGCCCGTCCATAATTGTATATACCACCTAACCGTGGTTTTTTTTTCTTTCTTTATACATACATACTAGTTACGAGTATACTATCTCTTTATCAACCAGTCTATATATTAGCAGCAGACACAGTACAGTGCGGTAGTTCACGGCTGTGGCTACCTCTGTGTCGGCACTCGGCAGCCCGTCCATAATTGTATATACCACCTAACCGTGGTTTTTTTTTCTTTCTTTATACATACATACTAGTTACGAGTATACTATCTCTTTATCAACCAGTCTATATATTAGCAGCAGACACAGTACAGTGCGGTAGTTCACGGCTGTGGCTACCTCTGTGTCGGCACTCGGCAGCCCGTCCATAATTGTATATACCACCTAACCGTGGTTTTTTTTTCTTTCTTTATACATACATACTAGTTACGAGTATACTATCTCTTTATCAACCAGTCTATATTAGCAGCAGACACAGTACAGTGCGGTAGTTCACGGCTGTGGCTACCTCTGTGTCGGCACTCGGCAGCCCGTCCATAATTGTATATACCACCTAACCGTGGTTTTTTTTTCTTTCTTTATACATACATACTAGTTACGAGTATACTATCTCTTTATCAACCAGTCTATATATTAGCAGCAGACACAGTACAGTGCGGTAGTTCACGGCTGTGGCTACCTCTGTGTCGGCACTCGGCAGCCCGTCCATAATTGTATATACCACCTAACCGTGGTTTTTTTTTCTTTCTTTATACATACATACTAGTTACGAGTATACTATCTCTTTATCAACCAGTCTATATATTAGCAGCAGACACAGTACAGTGCGGTAGTTCACGGCTGTGGCTACCTCTGTGTCGGCACTCGGCAGCCCGTCCATAATTGTATATACCACCTAACCGTGGTATTTTTTTCTTTCTTTATACATACATACTAGTTACGAGTATACTATCTCTTTATCAACCAGTCTATATTAGCAGCAGACACAGTACAGTGCGGTAGTTCACGGCTGTGGCTACCTCTGTGTCGGCACTCGGCAGCCCGTCCATAATTGTATATACCACCTAACCGTGGTTTTTTTTTCTTTCTTTATACATACATACTAGTTACGAGTATACTATCTCTTTATCAACCAGTCTATATATTAGCAGCAGACACAGTACAGTGCGGTAGTTCACGGCTGTGGCTACCTCTGTGTCGGCACTCGGCAGCCCGTCCATAATTGTATATACCACCTAACCGTGGTTTTTTTTTCTTTCTTTATAGTCATACTAGTTACGAGTATACTATCTCTTTATCAACCAGTCTATATTAGCAGCAGACACAGTACAGTGCGGTAGTTCACGGCTGTGGCTACCTCTGTGTCGGCACTCGGCAGCCCGTCCATAATTGTATATACCACCTAACCGTGGTTTTTTTTTCTTTCTTTATACATACATACTAGTTACGAGTATACTATCTCTTTATCAACCAGTCTATATTAGCAGCAGACACAGTACAGTGCGGTAGTTCACGGCTGTGGCTACCTCTGTGTCGGCACTCGGCAGCCCGTCCATAATTGTATATACCACCTAACCGTGGTTTTTTTTTCTTTCTTTATACATACATACTAGTTACGAGTATACTATCTCTTTATCAACCAGTCTATATATTAGCAGCAGACACAGTACAGTGCGGTAGTTCACGGCTGTGGCTACCTCTGTGTCGGCACTCGGCAGGCAGTCCATAATTGTATACTAGTATCCATCTCCATTGTTTACCTGAGGTGCCTTTTAGTTGTGCCTATTAAAATATGGAGAACAAAAATGTTGAGGTTCCAAAATTAGGGAAAGATCAAGATCCACTTCCACCTCGTGCTGAAGCTGCTGCCACTAGTCATGGCCGAGACGATGAAATGCCAGCAACGTCGTCTGCCAAGGCCGATGCCCAATGTCATAGTACAGAGCATGTCAAATCCAAAACACCAAATATCAGAAAAAAAAGGACTCCAAAACCTAAAATAAAATTGTCGGAGGAGAAGCGTAAACTTGCCAATATGCCATTTACCACACGGAGTGGCAAGGAACGGCTGAGGCCCTGGCCTATGTTCATGGCTAGTGGTTCAGCTTCACATGAGGATGGAAGCACTCAGCCTCTCGCTAGAAAAATGAAAAGACTCAAGCTGGCAAAAGCAGCACAGCAAAGAACTGTGCATTCTTCGAAATCCCAAATCCACAAGGAGAGTCCAATTGTGTCGGTTGCGATGCCTGACCTTCCCAACACTGGACGTGAAGAGCATGCGCCTTCCACCATTTGCACGCCCCCTGCAAGTGCTGGAAGGAGCACCCGCAGTCCAGTTCCTGATAGTCAGATTGAAGATGTCAGTGTTGAAGTACACCAGGATGAGGAGGATATGGGTGTTGCTGGCGCTGGGGAGGAAATTGACCAGGAGGATTCTGATGGTGAGGTGGTTTGTTTAAGTCAGGCACCCGGGGAGACACCTGTTGTCCGTGGGAGGAATATGGCCGTTGACATGCCAGGTGAAAATACCAAAAAAATCAGCTCTTCGGTGTGGAGGTATTTCACCAGAAATGCGGACAACAGGTGTCAAGCCGTGTGTTCCCTTTGTCAAGCTGTAATAAGTAGGGGTAAGGACGTCAACCACCTCGGAACATCCTCCCTTATACGTCACCTGCAGCGCATTCATAATAAGTCAGTGACAAGTTCAAAAACTTTGGGTGACAGCGGAAGCAGTCCACTGACCAGTAAATCCCTTCCTCTTGTAACCAAGCTCACGCAAACCACCCCACCAACTCCCTCAGTGTCAATTTCCTCCTTCCCCAGGAATGCCAATAGTCCTGCAGGCCATGTCACTGGCAATTCTGACGATTCCTCTCCTGCCTGGGATTCCTCCGATGCATCCTTGCGTGTAACGCCTACTGCTGCTGGCGCTGCTGTTGTTGCTGCTGGGAGTCGATGGTCATCCCAGAGGGGAAGTCGTAAGCCCACTTGTACTACTTCCAGTAAGCAATTGACTGTTCAACAGTCCTTTGCGAGGAAGATGAAATATCACAGCAGTCATCCTGCTGCAAAGCGGATAACTGAGGCCTTGACAACTATGTTGGTGTTAGACGTGCGTCCGGTATCCGCCGTTAGTTCACAGGGAACTAGACAATTTATTGAGGCAGTGTGCCCCCGTTACCAAATACCATCTAGGTTCCACTTCTCTAGGCAGGCGATACCGAGAATGTACACGGACGTCAGAAAAAGACTCACCAGTGTCCTAAAAAATGCAGTTGTACCCAATGTCCACTTAACCACGGACATGTGGACAAGTGGAGCAGGGCAGGGTCAGGACTATATGACTGTGACAGCCCACTGGGTAGATGTATGGACTCCCGCCGCAAGAACAGCAGCGGCGGCACCAGTAGCAGCATCTCGCAAACGCCAACTCTTTCCTAGGCAGGCTACGCTATGTATCACCGCTTTCCAGAATACGCACACAGCTGAAAACCTCTTACGGCAACTGAGGAAGATCATCGCGGAATGGCTTACCCCAATTGGACTCTCCTGTGGATTTGTGGCATCGGACAACGCCAGCAATATTGTGTGTGCATTAAATATGGGCAAATTCCAGCACGTCCCATGTTTTGCACATACCTTGAATTTGGTGGTGCAGAATTTTTTAAAAAACGACAGGGGCGTGCAAGAGATGCTGTCGGTGGCCAGAAGAATTGCGGGACACTTTCGGCGTACAGGCACCACGTACAGAAGACTGGAGCACCACCAAAAACTACTGAACCTGCCCTGCCATCATCTGAAGCAAGAAGTGGTAACGAGGTGGAATTCAACCCTCTATATGCTTCAGAGGTTGGAGGAGCAGCAAAAGGCCATTCAAGCCTATACAATTGAGCACGATATAGTAGGTGGAATGCACCTGTCTCAGGCGCAGTGGAGAATGATTTCAACGTTGTGCAAGGTTCTGATGCCCTTTGAACTTGCCACACGTGAAGTCAGTTCAGACACTGCCAGCCTGAGTCAGGTCATTCCCCTCATCAGGCTTTTGCAGAAGAAGCTGGAGACATTGAAGGAGGAGCTAACACGGAGCGATTCCGCTAGGCATGTGGGACTTGTGGATGGAGCCCTTAATTCGCTTAACAAGGATTCACGGGTGGTCAATCTGTTGAAATCAGAGCACTACATTTTGGCCACCGTGCTCGATCCTAGATTTAAAGCCTACCTTGGATCTCTCTTTCCGGCAGACACAAGTCTGCTGGGGTTGAAAGACCTGCTGGTGACAAAATTGTCAAGTCAAGCGGAACGCGACCTGTCAACATCTCCTCCTTCACATTCTCCCGCAACTGGGGGTGCGAGGAAAAGGCTCAGAATTCCGAGCCCACCCGCTGGCGGTGATGCAGGGCAGTCTGGAGCGACTGCTGATGCTGACATCTGGTCCGGACTGAAGGACCTGACAACGATTACGGACATGTCGTCTACTGTCACTGCATATGATTCTCTCAACATTGATAGAATGGTGGAGGATTATATGAGTGACCGCATCCAAGTAGGCACGTCACACAGTCCGTACTTATACTGGCAGGAAAAAGAGGCAATTTGGAGGCCCTTGCACAAACTGGCTTTATTCTACCTAAGTTGCCCTCCCACAAGTGTGTACTCCGAAAGAGTGTTTAGTGCCGCCGCTCACCTTGTCAGCAATCGGCGTACGAGGTTACATCCAGAAAATGTGGAGAAGATGATGTTCATTAAAATGAATTATAATCAATTCCTCCGCGGAGACATTGACCAGCAGCAATTGCCTCCACAAAGTACACAGGGAGCTGAGATGGTGGATTCCAGTGGGGACGAATTGATAATCTGTGAGGAGGGGGATGTACACGGTGATATATCGGAGGGTGATGATGAGGTGGACATCTTGCCTCTGTAGAGCCAGTTTGTGCAAGGAGAGATTAATTGCTTCTTTTTTTGGGGGGGGTCCAAACCAACCCGTCATATCAGTCACAGTCGTGTGGCAGACCCTGTCACTGAAATGATGGGTTGGTTAAAGTGTGCATGTCCTGTTTTGTTTATACAACATAAGGGTGGGTGGGAGGGCCCAAGGACAATTCCATCTTGCACCTCTTTTTTCTTTTCTTTTTCTTTGCATCATGTGCTGATTGGGGAGGGTTTTTTGGAAGGGACATCCTGCGTGACACTGCAGTGCCACTCCTAAATGGGCCCGGTGTTTGTGTCGGCCACTAGGGTCGCTAATCTTACTCACACAGTCAGCTACCTCATTGCGCCTCTTTTTTTCTTTGCGTCATGTGCTGTTTGGGGAGGGTTTTTTGGAAGGGACATCCTGCGTGACACTGCAGTGCCACTCCTAGATGGGCCCGGTGTTTGTGTCGGCCACTAGGGTCGCTAATCTTACTCACACAGCTACCTCATTGCGCCTCTTTTTTTCTTTGCGTCATGTGCTGTTTGGGGAGGGTTTTTTGGAAGGGACATCCTGCGTGACACTGCAGTGCCACTCCTAGATGGGCCCGGTGTTTGTGTCGGCCACTAGGGTCGCTAATCTTACTCACACAGCTACCTCATTGCGCCTCTTTTTTTCTTTGCGTCATGTGCTGTTTGGGGAGGGTTTTTTGGAAGGGTCATCCTGCGTGACACTGCAGTGCCACTCCTAGATGGGCCCGGTGTTTGTGTCGGCCACTAGGGTCGCTAATCTTACTCACACAGCTACTTCATTGCGCCTCTTTTTTTCTTTGCGTCATGTGCTGTTTGGGGAGGGTTTTTTGGAAGGGACATCCTGCGTGACACTGCAGTGCCACTCCTAGATGGGCCCGGTGTTTGTGTCGGCCACTAGGGTCGCTTATCTTACTCACACAGCGACCTCGGTGCAAATTTTAGGACTAAAAATAATATTGTGAGGTGTGAGGTATTCAGAATAGACTAATGAGTGTAAATTATGGTTTTTGAGGTTAATAATACTTTGGGATCAAAATGACCCCCAAATACTATGATTTAAGCTGTTTTTTAGTGTTTTTTGAAAAAAACACCCGAATCCAAAACACACCCGAATCCGACAAAAAAAATTCGGTGAGGTTTTGCCAAAACGCGTTCACGGCCGCGGAACCGAACCCAAAACCAAAACACAAAACCCGAAAAATTTCAGGCGCTCATCTCTAGTGACCCCTCTGTCTGCATGTTCCCTGTAGTGACCCTTCTGTCTGCATATTCCCTGTAGTGACCCCTCTGTCTGCATATTCCCTGTAGTGACCCCTCTGTCTGCATATTCCCTGTAGTGACCCCTCTGTCTGCATATTCCCGGTAGTGACCCTGCTGTCTGCATATTCCATGTAGTGACCCCCCTTGTCTGCATATTCCCTGTAGTGACCCCTCTGTCTGCTTATTCGTTGTAGTGACCCCTCTGTCTGCATGCTCCCTGTAGTGACCCCTCTGTCTGCATATTCCCTGTAGCTACCCCCCTTGTCTGCATATTCTCTGTAGTGACCCCTCTGTCTGCATATTCCCTATAGTGACCCTTCTGTCTGCATATTCCATGTAGTGACCCCCCTTGTCTGCATATTCCCTGTAGTGACACCTCTGTCTGCTTATTCCCTGTAGTGACCCCTCTATCTGCATGTTCCCTGTAGTGACCCCTCTGTCTGCATATTCCCCGTAGTGACCCCTCTGTCGCATGTTCCCTGTAGTGACCCCTCTGTCGCATGTTCCCTATAGTGACCCCTCTGTCTGCATATTCCCTGTAGTGACCCCTCTGTCTGCATATTCCCTGTAGTGACCCCTCTGTCTGCATATTCCCTGTAGTGACCCCTCTGTCTGCATGTTCCCTGTAGTGACCCCTCTGTCTGCATGTTCCCTGTAGTGACCCCTCTGTCTGCATGTTCCCTGTAGTGACCCTTCTGTCTGCATATTCCCTGTAGTGACCCCTCTGTCTGCATATTCCCTGTAGTGACCTCTCTGTCTGCATATTCCCTGTAGTGACCCCTCTGTCTGCATATTCCCTGTAGTGACCCTGCTGTCTGCATATTCCATGTAGTGACCCCCCTTGTCTGCATATTCCCTGTAGTGACCACTCTGTCTGCTTATTCGTTGTAGTGACCCCTCTGTCTGCATGCTCCCTGTAGTGACCCCTCTGTCTGCATATTCGCTGTAGTGACCCCTCTGTCTGCATATTCCCTGTAGTGACCCCTCTGTCTGCATATTCCCTGTAGTGACCCCTCTGTCTGCATATTCCCTATAGTGACCCTTCTGTCTGCATATTCCATGTAGTGACCCCCCTTGTCTGCATATTCCCTGTAGTGACCCCTCTGTCTGCTTATTCCCTGTAGTGACCCCTCTGTCTGCATATTCCCTGTAGTGACCCCTCTGTCTGCATGTTCCCTGTAGTGACCCCTTTGTCTGCATGTTCCCTGTAGTGACCCCTCTGTCTGCATATTCCCTGTAATGACCCTTCTGTCTGCATATTCCATGTAGTGACCCCTCTGTCTGCATGTTCCCTGTAGTGACCCCTCTGTCTGCATGTTCCCTGTAGTGACCCCTCTGTCTGCATGTTCCCTGTAGTGACCCCTCTGTCTGCATGTTCCCTGTAGTGACCCTTCTGTCTGCATATTCCCTGTAGTGACCCCTCTGTCTGCATATTCCCTGTAGTGACCCCTCTGTCTGCATGTTCCCTGTAGTGACCCCTCTGTCTGCATGTTCCCTGTAGTGACCCTTTTGTCTGCATATTCCCTGTAGTGACCCTTCTGTCTGCATATTCCCTGTAGTGACCCCTCTGTCTGCATATTCCCTGTAGTGACCCCTCTGTCTGCATATTCCCTGTAGTGACCCTCTGTCTGCATGTTCCCCGTAGTGATCCCCATGTCTGCATATTCCCCGTAGTGATCCCCATGTCTGCATATTCCCTGTAGTGACCCCTCTGTCTGCATATTCCCCGTATTGACCCCTCTGTCTGCATATTCCCCGTAATGACCCCTCTGTCTGTATATTCCCCGTAGTGACCCCTCTGTCTGCATATTCTCCGTAGTGACCCCTCTGTCTGTATATTCCCTGTAGTGACCCCTCTGTCTGCATATTCCATGTAGTGACCCCTCTGTCTGCATATTCCCTGTAGTGACCCCTCTGTCTGCATGTTCCCTGTAGTGACCCCTCTGTCTGCATATTCCCTGTAGTGACGCCTCTGTCTGCATATTCCCTGTAGTGACCCCTCTGTCTGCATATTCCCTGTAGTGACTCCCATGTCTGCATATTCCCTGCAGTGACCCCTCTGTCTGCATGTTCCATGTAGTAACCCCTCTGTCTGCATGTTCCATGTAGTGACCACTCTGTCTGCATATTCCCCGTAGTGACCCCCATGTCTGCATATTCCCCGTAGTTACCCCTCTTTCTGTATATTCCTTGTAGTGACCCCTTTGTCTGCATGTTCCATGTAGTGACCCCTCTGTCTGCATATTCCCCGTAGTTACCCCTCTGTCTGTTTATTCCCTGTAGTGACCCCTCTGTCTGCATGTTCCATGTAGTGACCCCTCTGTCTGCATATTCCCTGTAGTTACCCCTCTGTCTGTATACTCCCTGTAGTGACCCCTCTGTCTGCATATTCCCTGTAGTGACCCTTCTGTCTGCATATTCCCCGTAGTGACGCTTCTGTTTGCATATTCCCCGTAGTTACCCCTCTGTCTGTATATTCCCTGTAGTGACCCCTCTGTCTGTATATTCCCTGTAGTGACCCCTCTGTCTGCATATTCCCCGTAGTTACCCCTCTGTCTGTATATTCCCTGTAGTGACCCCTCTGTCTGCATATTTCCCGTAGTTACCCCTCTGACTGTATATTCCCTGTAGTGACCCTTCTGTCTGCATATTCCCTGTAGTGACCCCCCTGTCTGCATATTCCCTTTAGTGACCCCTCTGTCTGTATATTCCCTGTAGTGACCCTTCTGTCTGCATATTCCCCGTAGTGACCCCCTGTCTGCATATTCCCTGTAGTGACCCCTCTGTCTGCATGTTCCCTGTAGTGACCTCTCTGTCTGCATGTTCCCTGTAGTGACCCCTCTGTCTGCATATTCCCTGTAGTGACCCCTCTGTCTGCATATTCCCTGTAGTGACCCCTCTGTCTGCATATTCCCTGTAGTGACCCCTCTGTCTGCATATTCCCTGTAGTGACCCCTCTGTCTGCATATTCCCTGTAGTGACCCCTCTGTCTGCATGTTCCCTGTAGTGACCTCTCTGTCTGCATGTTCCCTGTAGTGACCCCTCTGTCTGCATATTCCCCGTAGTTACCCCTCTGTCTGTATATTCCCTGTAGTGACCCCTCTGTCTGCATATTTCCCGTAGTTACCCCTCTGACTGTATATTCCCTGTAGTGACCCTTCTGTCTGCATATTCCCTGTAGTGACCCCCCTGTCTGCATATACCCTTTAGTGACCCCTCTGTCTGTATATTCCCTGTAGTGACCCTTCTGTCTGCATATTCCCCGTAGTGACCCCCTGTCTGCATATTCCCTGTAGTGACCCCTCTGTCTGCATGTTCCCTGTAGTGACCTCTCTGTCTGCATGTTCCCTGTAGTGACCCCTCTGTCTGCATATTCCCTGTAGTGACCCCTCTGTCTGCATATTCCCTGTAGTGACCCCTCTGTCTGCATATTCCCTGTAGTGACCCCTCTGTCTGCATATTCCCTGTAGTGACCCCTCTGTCTGCATATTCCCTGTAGTGACCCCTCTGTCTGCATGTTCCCTGTAGTGACCTCTCTGTCTGCATGTTCCCTGTAGTGACCCCTCTGTCTGCATATTCCCTGTAGTGACCCCTCTGTCTGCATATTCCCTGTAGTGACCCCTCTGTCTGCATATTCCCTGTAGTGACCCCTCTGTCTGCATATTCCCTGTAGTGACCCCTCTGTCTGCATATTCCCTGTAGTGACCCCTCTGTCTGCATGTTCCCTGTAGTGACCCCTCTGTCTGCATGTTCCCTGTAGTGACCCCTCTGTCTGCATATTCCCTGTAGTGACCCTTCTGTCTGCATATTCCATGTAGTGACCCCTCTGTCTGCATATTCCATGTAGTGACCCCTCTGTCTGCATATTCCGTGTAGTGACCCCTCTGTCTGCATATTCCCCGTAGTGACCCCTCTGTCTGCATATTCCCCGTAGTGACCCCTCTGTCTGCATATTCCCCGTAGTGACCCCTCTGTCTGCATATTCCCTGTAGTGACCCTCTGTCTGCATGTACCCCGTAGTGACCCCCATGTCTGCATATTCCCCGTAGTGACCCCTCTGTCTGCATATTCCCCGTAGTGACCCCTCTGTCTGCATATTCCCTGTAGTGACCCCTCTGTCTGCATGTTCCCTGTAGTGACCCCTCTGTCTGCATGTTCCCTGTAGTGACCCCTCTGTCTGCATGTTCCCTGTAGTGACCCCTCTGTCTGCATGTTCCCTGTAGTGACACTTCTGTCTGCATATTCCCTGTAGTGACCCCTCTGTCTGCATATTCCATGTAGTGACCCCTCTGTCTGCATATTCCATGTAGTGACCCCTCTGTCTGCATATTCCATGTAGTGACCCCTCTGTCTGCATATTCCCCGTAGTGACCACTCTGTCTGCATATTCCCAGTAGTGACCCCTCTGTCTGTATATTCCCTGTAGTGACCCCTCTGTCTGCATATTCCATGTAGTGACCCCTCTGTCTGCATATTCCCTGTAGTGACCCCTCTGTCTGCATGTTCCCTGTAGTGACCCCTCTGTCTGCATATTCCCTGTAGTGACCCCTCTGTCTGCATATTCCCTGTAGTGACCCCCATGTCTGCATATTCCCTGTAGTGACCCCTCTGTCTGCATGTACCATGTAGTGACCCCTCTGTCTGCATGTTCCATGTAGTGACCCCTCTGTCTGCATATTCCCCGTAGTGACCCCCATGTCTGCATATTCCCCGTAGTTACCCCTCTGTCTGTATATTCCTTGTAGTGACCCCTCTGTCTGCATGTTCCATCTAGTGACCCCTCTGTCTGCATATTCCCCGTAGTTACCCCTCTGTCAGTATATTCCCTGTAGTGACCCCTCTGTCTGCATGTTCCTTGTAATGACCCCTCTGTCTGCATATTCCCTGTAGTTACCCCTCTGTCTGTATATTCCCTGTAGTGACCCCTCTGTCTGCATATTCCCTGTAGTGACCCTTCTGTCTGCATATTCCCCGTAGTGACCCTTCTGTCTGCATATTCCCCGTAGTTACCCCTCAGTCTGTATATTCCCTGTAGTTACCCCTCTGTCTGTATATTCCCTATAGTGACCCCTCTGTCTGCATATTTCCCGTAGTTACCCCTCTGTCTGTATATTCCCTGTAGTGACCCTTCTGTCTGCATATTCACTGTAGTGACCCCCCTGTCTGCATATTCCTTGTAGTGACCCCTCTGTCTGTATATTTCCTGTAGTGACCCCTCTGTCTGTATATTCCCTGTAGTGACCCTTCTGTCTGCATATTCCATGTAGTGCCCCCTCTGTCTGCTTATTCCCTGTAGTGACCCCTCTGTCTGCATATTCCCTGTAGTGACCCCTCTGTCTGCATATTCCCTGTAGTGACCCTCTGTCTGCATGTTCCCCGTAGTGATCCCCATGTCTGCATATTCCCCGTAGTGATCCCCATGTCTGCATATTCCCTGTAGTGACCCCTCTGTCTGCATATTCCCCGTAATGACCCCTCTGTCTGCATATTCCCCGTAATGACCCCTCTGTCTGTATATTCCCCGTAGTGACCCCTCTGTCTGCATATTCTCCGTAGTGACCCCTCTGTCTGTATATTCCCAGTAGTGACCCCTCTGTCTGCATATTCCATGTAGTGACCCCTCTGTCTGCATATTCCCTGTAGTGACCCCTCTGTCTGCATGTTCCCTGTAGTGACCCCTCTGTCTGCATATTCCCTATTGTGACGCCTCTGTCTGCATATTCCCTGTAGTGACCCCTCTGTCTGCATATTCCCTGTAGTGACTCCCATGTCTGCATATTCCCTGCAGTGACCCCTCTGTCTGCATGTTCCATGTAGTAACCCCTCTGTCTGCATGTTCCATGTAGTGACCACTCTGTCTGCATATTCCCCGTAGTGACCCCCATGTCTGCATAATCCCCGTAGTTACCCCTCTTTCTGTATATTCCTTGTAGTGACCTCTCTGTCTGCATGTTCCATGTAGTGACCCCTCTGTCTGCATATTCCCTGTAGTTACCCCTCTGTCTGTATACTCCCTGTAGTGACCCCTCTGTCTGCATATTCCCTGTAGTGACCCTTCTGTCTGCATATTCCCCGTAGTGACGCTTCTGTCTGCATATTCCCCGTAGTTACCCCTCTGTCTGTATATTCCCCGTAGTGACCCCTCTGTCTGCATATTCCCCGTAGTTACCCCTCTGTCTGTATATTCCCTGTAGTGACCCCTCTGTCTGCATATTTCCCGTAGTTACCCCTCTGACTGTATATTCCCTGTAGTGACCCTTCTGTCTGCATATTCCCTGTAGTGACCCCCCTGTCTGCATATTCCCTGTAGTGACCCCTCTGTCTGTATATTCCCTGTAGTGACCCTTCTGTCTGCATATTCCCCATAGTGACCCCCTGTCTGCATATTCCCTGTAGTGACCCCTCTGTCTGCATGTTCCCTGTAGTGACCTCTCTGTCTGCATATTCCCTGTAGTGACCCCTCTGTCTGCATATTCCCTGTAGTGACCCCTCTGTCTGCATATTCCCTGTAGTGACCCCTCTGTCTGCATGTTCCCTGTAGTGACCCCTCTGTCTGCATGTTCCCTGTAGTGACCCCTCTGTCTGCATATTCCCTGTAGTGACCCTTCTGTCTGCATATTCCATGTAGTGACCCCTCTGTCTGCATATTCCATGTAGTGACCCCTCTGTCTGCATATTCCGTGTAGTGACCCCTCTGTCTGCATATTCCCCGTAGTGACCCCTCTGTCTGCATATTCCCCGTAGTGACCCCTCTGTCTGCATATTCCCCATAGTGACCCCTCTGTCTGCATATTCCCTGTAGTGACCCTCTGTCTGCATGTACCCCGTAGTAACCCCCATGTCTGCATATTCCCCGTAGTGACCCCTCTGTCTGCATATTCCCCGTAGTGACCCCTCTGTCTGCATATTCCCTGTAGTGACCCCTCTGTCTGCATGTTCCCTGTAGTGACCCCTCTGTCTGCATGTTCCCTGTAGTGACCCCTCTGTCTGCATGTTCCCTGTAGTGACCCCTCTGTCTGCATGTTCCCTGTAGTGACACTTCTGTCTGCATATTCCCTGTAGTGACCCCTCTGTCTGCATATTCCATGTAGTGACCCCTCTGTCTGCATATTCCATGTAGTGACCCCTCTGTCTGCATATTCCATGTAGTGACCCCTCTGTCTGCATATTCCCCGTAGTGACCACTCTGTCTGCATATTCCCAGTAGTGACCCCTCTGTCTGTATATTCCCTGTAGTGACCCCTCTGTCTGCATATTCCATGTAGTGACCCCTCTGTCTGCATATTCCCTGTAGTGACCCCTCTGTCTGCATGTTCCCTGTAGTGACCCCTCTGTCTGCATATTCCCTGTAGTGACCCCTCTGTCTGCATATTCCCTGTAGTGACCCCCATGTCTGCATATTCCCTGTAGTGACCCCTCTGTCTGCATGTACCATGTAGTGACCCCTCTGTCTGCATGTTCCATGTAGTGACCCCTCTGTCTGCATATTCCCCGTAGTGACCCCCATGTCTGCATATTCCCCGTAGTTACCCCTCTGTCTGTATATTCCTTGTAGTGACCCCTCTGTCTGCATGTTCCATCTAGTGACCCCTCTGTCTGCATATTCCCCGTAGTTACCCCTCTGTCAGTATATTCCCTGTAGTGACCCCTCTGTCTGCATGTTCCTTGTAATGACCCCTCTGTCTGCATGTTCCATGTAGTGACCCCTCTGTCTGCATATTCCCTGTAGTTACCCCTCTGTCTGTATATTCCCTGTAGTGACCCCTCTGTCTGCATATTCCCTGTAGTGACCCTTCTGTCTGCATATTCCCCGTAGTGACCCTTCTGTCTGCATATTCCCCGTAGTTACCCCTCAGTCTGTATATTCCCTGTAGTGACCCCTCTGCCTGCATATTCCCCGTAGTTTCCCCTCTGTCTGTATATTCCCTATAGTGACCCCTCTGTCTGCATATTTCCCGTAGTTACCCCTCTGTCTGTATATTCCCTGTAGTGACCCTTCTGTCTGCATATTCACTGTAGTGACCCCCCTGTCTGCATATTCCTTGTAGTGACCCCTCTGTCTGTATATTTCCTGTAGTGACCCCTCTGTCTGTATATTCCCTGTAGTGACCCTTCTGTCTGCATATTCCATGTAGTGCCCCCTCTGTCTGCTTATTCCCTGTAGTGACCCCTCTGTCTGTATATTCCCTGTAGTGACCCCTCTGTCTGTATGTTCCCTGTAGTGACCCTTCTGTCTGCATATTCCCCGTAGTAACCCCCCTGTCTGCATATTCCCTGTAGTGACCCCTCTGTCTGCATATTCCCTGTAGTGACCCTTCTGTCTGCATATTCCCCGTAGTGACCCCCCTGTCTGCATATTCCATGTAGTGACCCCTCTGTCTGCATATTCCATGTAGTGACCCCTCTGTCTGCATATTCCATGTAGTGACCCCTCTGTCTGCATATTCCCTGTAGTGACCCCTCTGTCTGCATATTCCCTGTAGTGACCCTTCTGTCTGCATATTCCCTGTAGTGACCCCCCTGTCTGCATATTCCCTGTAGTTCCCCCTCTGTCTGCATATTCCATGTAGTGACCCCCCACTGCATATTCCCTGTAGTGACGCCTCTGTCTGCATGTTCCCTGTAGTGACCCCCCTTGTCTGCATATTCCATGTAGTGACCCCTCTGTCTGCATATTCCCTGTAGTGACCCCTCTGTCTGCATATTCCCTGTAGTGACCCCTCTGTCTGCATGTTCCCTGTAGTGACCCCTCTGTCTGCATATTCCCTGTAGTGACCCCTCTGTCTGCATATTCCCTGTAGTGACCCCTCTGTCTGCATATTCCCTGTAGTGACCCCTCTGTCTGCATATTCCCTGTAGTGACCCCTCTGTATACATATTCCTTGTAGTGACCCCTCTGTCTGCATATTCCATGTAGTGACCCCTCTGTCTGCATATTCCTTGTAGTGACCCCTCTGTCTGCATATTCCCTGTAGTGACCCTTCTGTCTGCATATTCCATGTAGTGACCCCTCTGTCTGCATATTCCCTGTAGTAACCCCTCTGTCTGCATATTCCCTGTAGTGATCCCTCTGTATACATATTCCTTGTAGTGACCCCCCACTGCATATTACCTGTAGTGACCCCTCTGCATATTCCCTTTAGTGACCCCTTTATCTGTACGTTGCCTATAGTTTGCTCCTTTTTTTGCATCTTCTATATAGTGACCACCCCTGTATGTATTACAGTGTGTTTATAATTTATAGTGTGACTTGCACCCTCACCCTCTAATCCCATTCTACTGCATATGCCTGTTTGCTTTTTAAAGTCCTCATCACCTCCCACCCAGTATGTAATTAGTAATTACCATAAGCCTCCGCCTCCTGTGTGCTCCTTACAGGGCTCCCCTTCCCCTATCCAGATACTGTTAGTGCTCCCCTGCTCCTTTACAATAGTCTACTTAACAAACAAGAAGAGCCTCCTTCCTTCCATCTTTCCTCAGTCTCGGCTCCTCTGGGTCCTCTCTAACAGGCAGCCTGACTGCTGATGCAGGGGGTGAATCATGGGTGTGGTTGCAACTTGCAACTAGAGATGAGCGGGTTCGGTTTCTCTGAAACCGAACCCGCACGAACTTCATGTTTTTTTCACGGGTCCGAGCAGACTCGGATCCTCCCGCCTTGCTCGGTTAACCCGAGCGCGCCCGAACGTCATCATGACGCTGTCGGATTCTCGCGAGACTCGGATTCTATATAAGGAGCCGCGCGTCGCCGCCATTTTCACACGTGCATTGAGATTGATAGGGAGAGGACGTGGCTGGCGTCCTCTCCATTAGAAATTAGATTAGAAGAGAGAGAGAGATTGTGCAGAGTCAGACAGAGTTTACCACAGTGACCAGTGCAGTTGTTGTTAGTTAACTTTTATTTATTTTAATATAATATATCCGTTCTCTGCTATATCCGTTCTCTGCCTGAAAAAAAACGATACACAGCAGCAGCCAGTCACACAGTGTGACTCAGTCTGTGTGCACTCAGCTCAGCCCAGTGTGCTGCACATCAATGTATAAAAGGCAAAGCTTATAATAATTGTGGGGGAGACTGGGGAGCACTGCAGGTTGTTATAGCAGGAGCCCCCAGGAGTACATAATATTATATTAATTTAAAATTAAACAGTGCACACTTTTGCTGCAGGAGTGCCACTGCCAGTGTGACTAGTGGTGACCAGTGCCTGACCACCAGTATAGTAGTATATTGTTGTATGTATTGTATACTATCTCTTTATCAACCAGTCTATATTAGCAGCAGACACAGTACAGTGCGGTAGTTCACGGCTGTGGCTACCTCTGTGTCGGCAGTCGGAACTCGGCAGGCAGTCCGTCCATCCATAATTGTATTACAATATATACCACCTAACCGTGGTATTTTTTTTTCTTTCTTTATACCGTCGTCATAGTGTCATACTAGTTGTTACGAGTATACTACTATCTCTTTATCAACCAGTGTACAGTGCGGTAGTTCACGGCTGTGGCTACCTCTGTGTCGGCAGTCGGCAGGCAGTCCGTCCATCCATAATTGTATTATTATTATAATATATACCACCTAACCGTGGTTTTTTTTTCCATTCTTTATACCGTCATAGTGTCATACTAGTTGTTACGAGTATACTACTATCTCTTTATCAACCAGTGTACAGTGCGGTAGTTCACGGCTGTGGCTACCTCTGTGTCGGCAGTCGGCAGGCAGTCCGTCCATCCATAATTGTATTATTATTATAATATATACCACCTAACCGTGGTTTTTTTTTCATTCTTTATACCGTCGTCATAGTGTCATACTAGTTGTTACGAGTATACTACTATCTCTTTATCAACCAGTGTACAGTGCGGTAGTTCACGGCTGTGGCTACCTCTGTGTCGGCAGTCGGCAGGCAGTCCGTCCATCCATAATTGTATTATTATTATAATATATACCACCTAACCGTGGTTTTTTTTTCATTCTTTATACCGTCGTCATAGTGTCATACTAGTTGTTACGAGTATACTACTATCTCTTTATCAACCAGTGTACAGTGCGGTAGTTCACGGCTGTGGCTACCTCTGTGTCGGCAGTCGGCAGGCAGTCCGTCCATCCATAATTGTATTATTATTATAATATATACCACCTAACCGTGGTATTTTTTTTTCTTTCTTTATACCGTCGTCATAGTGTCATACTAGTTGTTACGAGTATACTACTATCTCTTTATCAACCAGTGTACAGTGCGGTAGTTCACGGCTGTGGCTACCTCTGTGTCGGCAGTCGGCAGGCAGTCCGTCCATCCATAATTGTATTATTATTATAATATATACCACCTAACCGTGGTTTTTTTTTCATTCTTTATACCGTCGTCATAGTGTCATACTAGTTGTTACGAGTATACTACTATCTCTTTATCAACCAGTGTACAGTGCGGTAGTTCACGGCTGTGGCTACCTCTGTGTCGGCAGTCGGCAGGCAGTCCGTCCATCCATAATTGTATTATTATTATAATATATACCACCTAACCGTGGTTTTTTTTTCATTCTTTATACCGTCGTCATAGTGTCATACTAGTTGTTACGAGTATACTACTATCTCTTTATCAACCAGTGTACAGTGCGGTAGTTCACGGCTGTGGCTACCTCTGTGTCGGCAGTCGGCAGGCAGTCCGTCCATCCATAATTGTATTATTATTATAATATATACCACCTAACCGTGGTTTTTTTTTCATTCTTTATACCGTCGTCATAGTGTCATACTAGTTGTTACGAGTATACTACTATCTCTTTATCAACCAGTGTACAGTGCGGTAGTTCACGGCTGTGGCTACCTCTGTGTCGGCAGTCGGCAGGCAGTCCGTCCATCCATAATTGTATTATTATTATAATATATACCACCTAACCGTGGTTTTTTTATACCACCTAACCGTGGCAGTCCGTCCATAATTGTATACTAGTATCCAATCCATCCATCTCCATTGTTTACCTGAGGTGCCTTTTAGTTCTGCCTATAAAATATGGAGAACAAAAAAGTTGAGGTTCCAAAATTAGGGAAAGATCAAGATCCACTTCCACCTCGTGCTGAAGCTGCTGCCACTAGTCATGGCCGAGACGATGAAATGCCAGCAACGTCGTCTGCCAAGGCCGATGCCCAATGTCATAGTACAGAGCATGTCAAATCCAAAACACCAAATATCAGAAAAAAAAGGACTCCAAAACCTAAACTAAAATTGTCGGAGGAGAAGCGTAAACTTGCCAATATGCCATTTACCACACGGAGTGGCAAGGAACGGCTGAGGCCCTGGCCTATGTTCATGGCTAGTGGTTCAGCTTCACATGAGGATGGAAGCACTCAGCCTCTCGCTAGAAAAATGAAACGACTCAAGCTGGCAAAAGCACAGCAAAGAACTGTGCGTTCTTCGAAATCCCAAATCCACAAGGAGAGTCCAATTGTGTCGGTTGCGATGCCTGACCTTCCCAACACTGGATGTGAAGAGCATGCGCCTTCCACCATTTGCACGCCCCCTGTAAGTGCTGGAAGGAGCACCCGCAGTCCAGTTCCTGATAGTGAGATTGAAGATGTCAGTGTTGAAGTCCACCAGGATGAGGAGGATATGGGTGTTGCTGGCGCTGGGGAGGAAATTGACAAGGAGGATTCTGATGGTGAGGTGGTTTGTTTAAGTCAGGCACCCGGGGAGACACCTGTTGTCCGTGGGACGAATATGGCCGTTGACATGCCAGGTGAAAATACCAAAAAAATCAGCTCTTCGGTGTGGAGGTATTTCACCAGAAATGCGGACAACAGGTGTCAAGCCGTGTGTTCCCTTTGTCAAGCTGTAATAAGTAGGGGTAAGGACGTTAACCACCTCGGAACATCCTCCCTTATACGTCACCTGCAGCGCATTCATAATAAGTCAGTGACAAGTTCAAAAACTTTGGGTGACAGCGGAAGCACTCCACTGACCAGTAAATCCCTTCCTCTTGTAACCAAGCTCACGCAAACCACCCCACCAACTCCCTCAGTGTCAATTTCCTCCTTCCCCAGGAATGCCAATAGTCCTGCAGGCCATGTCACTGGCAATTCTGACGATTCCTCTCCTGCCTGGGATTCCTCCGATGCATCCTTGCGTGTAACGCCTACTGCTGCTGGCGCTGCTGTTGTTGCTGCTGGGAGTCGATGGTCATCCCAGAGAGGAAGTCGTAAGACCACTTTTACTACTTCCACCAAGCAATTGACTGTCCAACAGTCATTTGCGAGGAAGATTAAATATCACAGCAGTCATCCTACTGCAAAGCGGATAACTGAGGCCTTGACATCCTGGGTGGTGAGAAACGTGGTTCCGGTATCCATCATTACTGCAGAGCCAACTAAAGACTTTTTGGAGGTACTGTGTCCCCGGTACCAAATACCATCTAGGTTCCATTTCTCTAGGGTTGCGATACCGAAAATGTACACAGACCTCAGAAAAAGAGTCACCAGTGTCCTAAAAAATGCAGCTGTACCCAATGTCCACTTAACCACGGACATGTGGACAAGTGGAGCAGGGCAGGGTCAGGACTATATGACTGTGACAGCCCACTGGGTAGATGTATGGACTCCCGCCGCAAGAACAGCAGCGGCGGCACCAGTAGCAGCATCTCGCAAACGCCAACTCGTTCCTAGGCAGGCTACGCTTTGTATCACCGGTTTCCAGAATACGCACACAGCTGAAAACCTCTTACGGCAACTGAGGAAGATCATCGCGGAATGGCTTACCCCAATTGGACTCTCCTGTGGATTTGTGGCATCGGACAACGCCAGCAATATTGTGTGTGCATTAAATATGGGCAAATTCCAGCACGTCCCATGTTTTGCACATACCTTGAATTTGGTGGTGCAGAATTTTTTAAAAAACGACAGGGGCGTGCAAGAGATGCTGTCGGTGGCCAGAAAAATTGCGGGACACTTTCGGCGTACAGGCAGCACGTACAGAAGACTGGAGCACCACCAAAAACGCCTGAACCTGCCCTGCCATCATCTGAAGCAGGAGGTGGTAACGAGGTGGAATTCAACCCTCTATATGCTTCAGAGGTTGGAGGAGCAGCAAAAGGCCATTCAAGCCTATACAACTGACCACGATATAGGAGGTGGAATGCACCTGTCTCAAGCGCAGTGGAGAATGATTTCAACGTTGTGCAAGGTTCTGCAACCTTTTGAACTTGCCACACGTGAAGTCAGTTCAGACACTGCCAGCCTGAGTCAGGTCATTCCCCTCATCAGGCTTTTGCAGAAGAAGCTGGAGACATTGAAGGAGGAGCTAAGACAGAGCGATTCCGCTAGGCATGTGGGACTTGTGGATGGAGCCCTTAATTCGCTTAACAAGGATTCACGGGTGGTCAATCTGTTGAAATCAGAGCACTACATTTTGGCCACCGTGCTCGATCCTAGATTTAAAACCTACCTTGGATCTCTCTTTCCGGCGCACACAAGTCTGCTGGGTTTCAAAGACCTGCTGGTGAGAAAATTGTCAAGTCAAGCGGAACGCGACCTGTCAACATCTCCTCCTTCACATTCTCCCGCAACTGGGGGTGCGAGGAAAAGGCTCAGAATTCCGAGCCCACCCGCTGGCGGTGATGCAGGGCAGTCTGGAGCGACTGCTGATGCTGACATCTGGTCCGGACTGAAGGACCTGACAACCATTACGGACATGTCGTCTACTGTCACTGCATATGATTCTATCACCATTGATAGAATGGTGGAGGATTATATGAGTGACCGCATCCAAGTAGGCACGTCACACAGTCCGTACTTATACTGGCAGGAAAAAGAGGCAATTTGGAGGCCCTTGCACAAACTGGCTTTATTCTACCTAAGTTGCCCTCCCACAAGTGTGTACTCCGAAAGAGTGTTTAGTGCCGCCGCTCACCTTGTCAGCAATCGGCGTACGAGGTTACATCCAGAAAATGTGGAGAAGATGATGTTCATTAAAATGAATTATAATCAATTCCTCCGCGGAGACATTGACCAGCAGCAATTGCCTCCACAAAGTACACAGGGAGCTGACATGGTGGATTCCAGTGGGGACGAATTGATAATCTGTGAGGAGGGGGATGTACACGGTGATATATCGGAGGATGATGATGAGGTGGACATCTTGCCTCTGTAGAGCCAGTTTGTGCAAGGAGAGATTAATTGCTTCTTTTTTGGTGGGGGTCCAAACCAACCCGTCATTTCAGTCACAGTCGTGTGGCAGACCCTGTCACTGAAATGATGGGTTGGTTAAAGTGTGCATGTCCTGTTTTGTTTATACAACATAAGGGTGGGTGGGAAGGGCCCAAGGACAATTCCATCTTGCACCTCTTTTTTCTTTTATTTTTCTTTGCGTCATGTGCTGTTTGGGGAGGGTTTTTTGGAAGGGACATCCTGCGTGACACTGCAGTGCCACTCCTAGATGGGCCCGGTGTTTGTGTCGGCCACTAGGGTCGCTTATCTTTCTCACACAGCTACCTCATTGCGCCTCTTTTTTTCTTTGCGTCATGTGCTGTTTGGGGAGGGTTTTTTGGAAGGGACATCCTGCGTGACACTGCAGTGCCACTCCTAGATGGGCCCGGTGTTTGTGTCGGCCACTAGGGTCGCTTATCTTTCTCACACAGTCAGCTACCTCATTGCGCCTCTTTTTTTCTTTGCGTCATGTGCTGTTTGGGGAGGGTTTTTTGGAAGGGACATCCTGCGTGACACTGCAGTGCCACTCCTAGATGGGCCCGGTGTTTGTGTCGGCCACTAGGGTCGCTAATCTTACTCACACAGCTACCTCATTGCGCCTCTTTTTTTCTTTGCATCATGTGCTGTTTGGGGAGGGTTTTTTGGAAGGGACATCCTGCGTGACACTGCAGTGCCACTCCTAGATGGGCCCGGTGTTTGTGTCGGCCACTAGGGTCGCTTATCTTTCTCACACAGTCAGCTACCTCATTGCGCCTCTTTTTTTCTTTGCGTCATGTGCTGTTTGGGGAGGGTTTTTTGGAAGGGACATCCTGCGTGACACTGCAGTGCCACTCCTAGATGGGCCCGGTGTTTGTGTCGGCCACTAGGGTCGCTTATCTTTCTCACACAGTCAGCTACCTCATTGCGCCTCTTTTTTTCTTTGCGTCATGTGCTGTTTGGGGAGGGTTTTTTGGAAGGGACATCCTGCGTGACACTGCAGTGCCACTCCTAGATGGGCCCGGTGTTTGTGTCGGCCACTAGGGTCGCTAATCTTACTCACACAGCTACCTCATTGCGCCTCTTTTTTTCTTTGCATCATGTGCTGTTTGGGGAGGGTTTTTTGGAAGGGACATCCTGCGTGACACTGCAGTGCCACTCCTAGATGGGCCCGGTGTTTGTGTCGGCCACTAGGGTCGCTTATCTTACTCACACAGCGACCTCGGTGCAAATTTTAGGACTAAAAATAATATTGTGAGGTGTGATGTGTTCAGAATAGGCTGAAAATGAGTGTAAATTATGTTTTTTGAGGTTAATAATACTTTGGGATCAAAATTACCCCCAAATTCTATGATTTAAGCTGTTTTTTAGGGTTTTTTGAAAAAAACACCCGAATCCAAAACACACCCGAATCCGACAAAAAAAATTCGGTGAGGTTTTGCCAAAACGCGGTCGAACCCA
This sequence comes from Pseudophryne corroboree, assembly GCF_028390025.1. NCBI lineage: Eukaryota > Metazoa > Chordata > Amphibia > Anura > Myobatrachidae > Pseudophryne > Pseudophryne corroboree. The sequence goes on along the minus strand of NC_086453.1, from coordinate 29,905,245 downwards.
AAACACGGCCGCGGAACCGAACCCAAAACCAAAACACAAAACCCGAAAAATTTCCGGCGCTCATCTCTAGTTGCAACTTGCTACTAGAGATGAGCGCCTGAAATTTTTCGGGTTTTGTGTTTTGGTTTTGGGTTCGGTTCCGCGGCCGTGTTTTGGGTTCGAACGCGTTTTGGCAAAACCTCACCGAATTTTTTTTGTCGGATTCGGGTGTGTTTTGGATTCGGGTGTTTTTTTCCAAAAACACTAAAAAACAGCTTAAATCATAGAATTTGGGGGTCATTTTGATCCCAAAGTATTATTAACCTCAAAAACCATAATTTACACTCATTTTCAGTCTATTCTGAATACCTCACACCTCACAATATTATTTTTAGTCCTAAAATTTGCACCGAGGTCGCTGTGTGAGTAAGATAAGCGACCCTAGTGGCCGACACAAACACCGGGCCCATCTAGGAGTGGCACTGCAGTGTCACGCAGGATGGCCCTTCCAAAAAACCCTCCCCAAACAGCACATGACGCAAAGAAAAAAAGAGGCGCAATGAGGTAGCTGTGTGAGTAAGATTAGCGACCCTAGTGGCCGACACAAACACCGGGCCCATCTAGGAGTGGCACTGCAGTGTCACGCAGGATGGCCCTTCCAAAAAACCCTCCCCAAACAGCACATGACGCAAAGAAAAAAAGAGGCGCAATGAGGTAGCTGTGTGAGTAAGATTAGCGACCCTAGTGGCCGACACAAACACCGGGCCCATCTAGGAGTGGCACTGCAGTGTCACGCAGGATGTCCCTTCCAAAAAACCCTCCCCAAACAGCACATGACGCAAAGAAAAAAAGAGGCGCAATGAGGTTGCTGTGTGAGTAAGATTAGCGACCCTAGTGGCCGACACAAACACCGGGCCCATCTAGGAGTGGCACTGCAGTGTCACGCAGGATGTCCCTTCCAAAAAACCCTCCCCAAACAGCACATGACGCAAAGAAAAAAAGAGGCGCAATGAGGTAGCTGACTGTGTGAGTAAGATTAGCGACCCTAGTGGCCGACACAAACACCGGGCCCATCTAGGAGTGGCACTGCAGTGTCACGCAGGATGTCCCTTCCAAAAAACCCTCCCCAAACAGCACATGACGCAAAGAAAAAAAGAGGCGCAATGAGGTAGCTGACTGTGTGAGTAAGATTAGCGACCCTAGTGGCCGACACAAACACCGGGCCCATCTAGGAGTGGCACTGCAGTGTCACGCAGGATGTCCCTTCCAAAAAACCCTCCCCAATCAGCACATGATGCAAAGAAAAAGAAAAGAAAAAAGAGGTGCAAGATGGAATTGTCCTTGGGCCCTCCCACCCACCCTTATGTTGTATAAACAAAACAGGACATGCACACTTTAACCAACCCATCATTTCAGTGACAGGGTCTGCCACACGACTGTGACTGATATGACGGGTTGGTTTGGACCCCCCCAAAAAAGAAGCAATTAATCTCTCCTTGCACAAACTGGCTCTACAGAGGCAAGATGTCCACCTCATCTTCACCCTCCGATATATCACCGTGTACATCCCCCTCCTCACAGATTATCAATTCGTCCCCACTGGAATCCACCATCTCAGCTCCCTGTGTACTTTGTGGAGGCAATTGCTGCTGGTCAATGTCTCCGCGGAGGAATTGATTATAATTCATTTTAATGAACATCATCTTCTCCACATTTTCTGGATGTAACCTCGTACGCCGATTGCTGACAAGGTGAGCGGCGGCACTAAACACTCTTTCGGAGTACACACTTGTGGGAGGGCAACTTAGGTAGAATAAAGCCAGTTTGTGCAAGGGCCTCCAAATTGCCTCTTTTTCCTGCCAGTATAAGTACGGACTGTGTGACGTGCCTACTTGGATGCGGTCACTCATATAATCCTCCACCATTCTATCAATGTTGAGAGAATCATATGCAGTGACAGTAGACGACATGTCCGTAATCGTTGTCAGGTCCTTCAGTCCGGACCAGATGTCAGCATCAGCAGTCGCTCCAGACTGCCCTGCATCACCGCCAGCGGGTGGGCTCGGAATTCTGAGCCTTTTCCTCGCACCCCCAGTTGCGGGAGAATGTGAAGGAGGAGATGTTGACAGGTCGCGTTCCGCTTGACTTGACAATTTTGTCACCAGCAGGTCTTTCAACCCCAGCAGACCTGTGTCTGCCGGAAAGAGAGATCCAAGGTAGGCTTTAAATCTAGGATCGAGCACGGTGGCCAAAATGTAGTGCTCTGATTTCAACAGATTGACCACCCGTGAATCCTTGTTAAGCGAATTAAGGGCTGCATCCACAAGTCCCACATGCCTAGCGGAATCGCTCCCTTTTAGCTCCTTCTTCAATGCCTCCAGCTTCTTCTGCAAAAGCCTGATGAGGGGAATGACCTGACTCAGGCTGGCAGTGTCTGAACTGACTTCACGTGTGGCAAGTTCAAAGGGCATCAGAACCTTGCACAACGTTGAAATCATTCTCCACTGCACTTGAGACAGGTGCATTCCACCTACTATATCGTGCTCAATTGTATAGGCTTGAATGGCCTTTTGCTGCTCCTCCAACCTCTGAAGCATATAGAGGGTTGAATTCCACCTCGTTACCACTTCTTGCTTCAGATGATGGCAGGGCAGGTTCAGTAGTTTTTGGTGGTGCTCCAGTCTTCTGTACGTGGTGCCTGTACGCCGAAAGTGTCCCGCAATTTTTCTGGCCACCGACAGCATCTCTTGCACGCCCCTGTCGTTTTTTAAAAAATTCTGCACCACCAAATTCAAGGTATGTGCAAAACATGGGACGTGCTGGAATTTGCCCATATTTAATGCACACACAATATTGCTGGCGTTGTCCGATGCCACAAATCCACAGGAGAGTCCAATTGGGGTAAGCCATTCCGCGATGATCTTCCTCAGTTGCCGTAAGAGGTTTTCAGCTGTGTGCGTATTCTGGAAAGCGGTGATACAAAGCGTAGCCTGCCTAGGAAAGAGTTGGCGTTTGCGAGATGCTGCTACTGGTGCCGCCGCTGCTGTTCTTGCGGCGGGAGTCCATACATCTACCCAGTGGGCTGTCACAGTCATATAGTCCTGACCCTGCCCTGCTCCACTTGTCCACATGTCCGTGGTTAAGTGGACATTGGGTACAACTGCATTTTTTAGGACACTGGTGAGTCTTTTTCTGACGTCCGTGTACATTCTCGGTATCGCCTGCCTAGAGAAGTGGAACCTAGATGGTATTTGGTAACGGGGGCACACTGCCTCAATAAATTGTCTAGTTCCCTGTGAACTAACGGCGGATACCGGACGCACGTCTAACACCAACATAGTTGTCAAGGACTCAGTTATCCGCTTTGCAGTAGGATGACTGCTGTGATATTTCATCTTCCTCGCAAAGGACTGTTGAACAGTCAATTGCTTACTGGAAGTAGTACAAGTGGGCTTACGACTTCCCCTCTGGGATGACCATCGACTCCCAGCGGCAACAACAGCAGCGCCAGCAGCAGTAGGCGTTACACGCAAGGATGCATCGGAGGAATCCCAGGCAGGAGAGGACTCGTCAGAATTGCCAGTGACATGGCCTGCAGGACTATTGGCATTCCTGGGGAAGGAGGAAATTGACACTGAGGGAGTTGGTGGGGTGGTTTGCGTGAGCTTGGTTACAAGAGGAAGGGATTTACTGGTCAGTGGACTGCTTCCGCTGTCACCCAAAGTTTTTGAACTTGTCACTGACTTATTATGAATGCGCTGCAGGTGACGTATAAGGGAGGATGTTCCGAGGTGGTTAACGTCCTTACCCCTACTTATTACAGCTTGACAAAGGGAACACACGGCTTGACACCTGTTGTCCGCATTTCTGGTGAAATACCTCCACACCGAAGAGCTGATTTTTTTGGTATTTTCACCTGGCATGTCAACGGCCATATTCCTCCCACGGACAACAGGTGTCTCCCCGGGTGCCTGACTTAAACAAACCACCTCACCATCAGACTCCTCCTGGTCAATTTCCTCCCCAGCGCCAGCAACACCCATATCCTCCTCATCCTGGTGTACTTCAACACTGACATCTTCAATCTGACTATCAGGAACTGGACTGCGGGTGCTCCTTCCAGCACTTGCAGGGGGCGTGCAAATGGTGGAAGGCGCATGCTCTTCACGTCCAGTGTTGGGAAGGTCAGGCATCGCAACCGACACAATTGGACTCTCCTTGTGGATTTGGGATTTCAAAGAACGCACAGTTCTCTGCGGTGCTTTTGCCAGCTTGAGTCTTTTCAGTTTTCTAGCGAGAGGCTGAGTGCTTCCATCCTCATGTGAAGCTGAACCACTAGCCATGAACATAGGCCAGGGCCTCAGCCGTTCCTTGCCACTCCGTGTGGTAAATGGCATATTGGCAAGTTTACGCTTCTCCTCCGACAATTTTATTTTAGGTTTTGGAGTCCTTTTTTTACTGATATTTGGTGTTTTGGTTTTGACATGCTCTGTACTATGCCATTGGGCATCGGCCTTGGCAGACGACGTTGCTGGCATTTCATCGTCTCGGCCATGACTAGTGGCAGCAGCTTCAGCACGAGGTGGAAGTGGATCTTGATCTTTCCCTAATTTTGGAACCTCAACATTTTTGTTCTCCATATTTTAATAGGCACAACTAAAAGGCACCTCAGGTAAACAATGGAGATGGATGGATTGGATACTAGTATACAATTATGGACGGGCTGCCGAGTGCCGACACAGAGGTAGCCACAGCCGTGAACTACCGCACTGTACTGTGTCTGCTGCTAATATATAGACTGGTTGATAAAGAGATAGTATACTCGTAACTAGTATGTATGTATAAAGAAAGAAAAAAAAACCACGGTTAGGTGGTATATACAATTATGGACGGGCTGCCGAGTGCCGACACAGAGGTAGCCACAGCCGTGAACTACCGCACTGTACTGTGTCTGCTGCTAATATATAGACTGGTTGATAAAGAGATAGTATACTCGTAACTAGTATGTATGTATAAAGAAAGAAAAAAAAACCACGGTTAGGTGGTATATACAATTATGGACGGGCTGCCGAGTGCCGACACAGAGGTAGCCACAGCCGTGAACTACCGCACTGTACTGTGTCTGCTGCTAATATATAGACAGGTTGATAAAGAGATAGTATACTCGTAACTAGTATGTATGTATAAAGAAAGAAAAAAAAACCACGGTTAGGTGGTATATACAATTATGGACGGGCTGCCGAGTGCCGACACAGAGGTAGCCACAGCCGTGAACTACCGCACTGTACTGTGTCTGCTGCTAATATATAGACTGGTTGATAAAGAGATAGTATACTCGTAACTAGTATGTATGTATAAAGAAAGAAAAAAAAACCACGGTTAGGTGGTATATACAATTATGGACGGGCTGCCGAGTGCCGACACAGAGGTAGCCACAGCCGTGAACTACCGCACTGTACTGTGTCTGCTGCTAATATATAGACTGGTTGATAAAGAGATAGTATACTCGTAACTAGTATGTATGTATAAAGAAAGAAAAAAAAACCACGGTTAGGTGGTATATACAATTATGGACGGGCTGCCGAGTGCCGACACAGAGGTAGCCACAGCCGTGAACTACCGCACTGTACTGTGTCTGCTGCTAATATATAGACTGGTTGATAAAGAGATAGTATACTCGTAACTAGTATGTATGTATAAAGAAAGAAAAAAAAAACACGGTTAGGTGGTATATACAATTATGGACGGGCTGCCGAGTGCCGACACAGAGGTAGCCACAGCCGTGAACTACCGCACTGTACTGTGTCTGCTGCTAATATATAGACTGGTTGATAAAGAGATAGTATACTCGTAACTAGTATGTATGTATAAAGAAAGAAAAAAAAACCACGGTTAGGTGGTATATACAATTATGGACGGGCTGCCGAGTGCCGACACAGAGGTAGCCACAGCCGTGAACTACCGCACTGTACTGTGTCTGCTGCTAATATATAGACTGGTTGATAAAGAGATAGTATACTCGTAACTAGTATGTATGTATAAAGAAAGAAAAAAAAACCACGGTTAGGTGGTATATACAATTATGGACGGGCTGCCGAGTGCCGACACAGAGGTAGCCACAGCCGTGAACTACCGCACTGTACTGTGTCTGCTGCTAATATATAGACAGGTTGATAAAGAGATAGTATACTCGTAACTAGTATGTATGTATAAAGAAAGAAAAAAAAACCACGGTTAGGTGGTATATACAATTATGGACGGGCTGCCGAGTGCCGACACAGAGGTAGCCACAGCCGTGAACTACCGCACTGTACTGTGTCTGCTGCTAATATATAGACTGGTTGATAAAGAGATAGTATACTCGTAACTAGTATGTATGTATAAAGAAAGAAAAAAAAACCACGGTTAGGTGGTATATACAATTATGGACGGGCTGCCGAGTGCCGACACAGAGGTAGCCACAGCCGTGAACTACCGCACTGTACTGTGTCTGCTGCTAATATATAGACTGGTTGATAAAGAGATAGTATACTCGTAACTAGTATGTATGTATAAAGAAAGAAAAAAAAACCACGGTTAGGTGGTATATACAATTATGGACGGGCTGCCGAGTGCCGACACAGAGGTAGCCACAGCCGTGAACTACCGCACTGTACTGTGTCTGCTGCTAATATATAGACTGGTTGATAAAGAGATAGTATACTCGTAACTAGTATGTATGTATAAAGAAAGAAAAAAAAAACACGGTTAGGTGGTATATACAATTATGGACGGGCTGCCGAGTGCCGACACAGAGGTAGCCACAGCCGTGAACTACCGCACTGTACTGTGTCTGCTGCTAATATATAGACTGGTTGATAAAGAGATAGTATACTCGTAACTAGTATGTATGTATAAAGAAAGAAAAAAAAACCACGGTTAGGTGGTATATACAATTATGGACGGGCTGCCGAGTGCCGACACAGAGGTAGCCACAGCCGTGAACTACCGCACTGTACTGTGTCTGCTGCTAATATATAGACTGGTTGATAAAGAGATAGTATACTCGTAACTAGTATGTATGTATAAAGAAAGAAAAAAAAAACACGGTTAGGTGGTATATACAATTATGGACGGGCTGCCGAGTGCCGACACAGAGGTAGCCACAGCCGTGAACTACCGCACTGTACTGTGTCTGCTGCTAATATATAGACTGGTTGATAAAGAGATAGTATACTCGTAACTAGTATGTATGTATAAAGAAAGAAAAAAAAACCACGGTTAGGTGGTATATACAATTATGGACGGGCTGCCGAGTGCCGACACAGAGGTAGCCACAGCCGTGAACTACCGCACTGTACTGTGTCTGCTGCTAATATATAGACTGGTTGATAAAGAGATAGTATACTCGTAACTAGTATGTATGTATAAAGAAAGAAAAAAAAACCACGGTTAGGTGGTATATACAATTATGGACGGGCTGCCGAGTGCCGACACAGAGGTAGCCACAGCCGTGAACTACCGCACTGTACTGTGTCTGCTGCTAATATAGACTGGTTGATAAAGAGATAGTATACTACTAATATTATATACTGGTGGTCAGGTCACTGGTCACTAGTCACACTGGCAGTGGCACTCCTGCAGCAAAAGTGTGCACTGTTTAATTTTAATATAATATTATGTACTCCTGGCTCCTGCTATAACCTATAACTGGCACTGCAGTAGTGCTCCCCAGTCTCCCCCACAATTATAAGCTGTGTGAGCTGAGCAGTCAGACAGATATATAATATATATAGATGATGCAGCACACTGGCCTGAGCCTGAGCAGTGCACACAGATATGGTATGTGACTGACTGAGTCACTGTGTGTATCGCTTTTTTCAGGCAGAGAACGGATATATTAAATAAACTGCACTGTGTGTCTGGTGGTCACTCACTATATAATATATTATGTACTCCTGGCTCCTGCTATAACCTATAACTGGCACTGCAGTAGTGCTCCCCAGTCTCCCCCACAATTATAAGCTGTGTGAGCTGAGCAGTCAGACAGATATATATAATATTATATATAGATAATAGATGATGCAGCACACTGGCCTGAGCCTGAGCAGTGCACACAGATATGGTATGTGACTGAGTCACTGTGTGCTGTGTATCGCTTTTTTCAGGCAGAGAACGGATTATAAATAAAAGTGGTGGTCACTGGTCACTATCAGCAAAACTCTGCACTGTACACTACTGAGTACTCCTAATGCTCCCCAAAATTAGTAAATCAAGTGTCTCTCTAATCTATTCTAATTCTAAACGGAGAGGACGCCAGCCACGTCCTCTCCCTATCAATCTCAATGCACGTGTGAAAATGGCGGCGACGCGCGGCTCCTTATATAGAATCCGAGTCTCGCGATAGAATCCGAGCCTCGCGAGAATCCGACAGCGTCATGATGACGTTCGGGCGCGCTCGGGTTAACCGAGCAAGGCGGGAAGATCCGAGTCGCTCGGACCCGTGAAAAAAAACATGAAGTTCTGGCTGGTTCGGATTCAGAGAAACCGAACCCGCTCATCTCTAGTTGCTACAAGGACAGTCTGGGCACATGACAGCTCCGCTGTTGAATACCAGGCCAGAGAAAACACTGACTATACTCCTCCTCATAAGGAAGCTATGCACTGGTCAATGGCATAGGCTGGCACACCTCTAGGCTGGCCCCCAGGGAACATGCCCTCGTTGCCTTACCCTTATTACACAACTGCTAAAGTACTGTATATTAGTCACATTTAAAGAATGACCTACAGTATAATAACCCCAAATGTAGAATGCAGTGACAGTTAACAGGGGATGCTTGAACGCCAGCTATAGGCTAATTGGTGTATGTAGTAAATGAAATCAAAGCTTTGCTCCAGCTGGAAAGAGTCATTGTAGACCCTGCCTCATTTTCTCTAATAACAATGCAGCAGCCTTCAAAGGTTTTCAGCGGGATCTGTGCACAAACTCTATTTAATAAAATCCGAGAACCGAAGCTTCTCTCTACAACATAACACCAGGATGATGTTATGTGTTCCTCAGAGGAGATAAGAAAGAACAGACTGTTATATTCATGTTTGCTCCCATACTATGTTGTGTGACGTACCCCTTTGAACATGAGGTACATATGCACATGTCATCTTTCATAGCTGCAAAAGACAGCACTGGACGCCTTTATTTCTTCCGCAGAACAGACTTTTACCATTTGATCTGTCCCAGCATTCACAAAAAAATAAAATAAAAATACATACAGGGATAAAAGGAAAGCAAAAAAGTAGCAATATTGTTATGCAGCTTTTCACTTTCCTTTTAACTACTTAACTGGCATGTTCAGATCACTTGACCGCGCACATTATAATATTAAAGTATTTAAAAAAGACTTTTTAAACTATATTAAATAAAATAAAAATATATATATTTATAGCAACGGTTTTGAAGGGAAAAATAGTCAGTTAAGTGGATACATTTTGCCATAAGTCACATAGTGGCATCAGAGCTAATAAAGAAAAATAAATATAACATTCCTCTATTACGCACATTCTCACAGCAGTAGTAAGGTGCTCAGAACTTAGCATGTTGGCCACAGTCACAAGTCTGTAATGAAAGCTCAGTAAAAAAAAAATGGTTCACAAACAAAAGTAGTATGGCCATAAAGGTGAGACTTTTTAAAATTCTGGTGTCTATTAGAGAATTATTCCTGTTTTTTTAATATAACTGTGGTGCCAACATTTTTTAAATGTGAGTTTATCACTTTCACCACTCTTCTAGAAGCACAAAACACGCTCATGTACAGAGAATGCATATATGTCACATGCTGAGTTCAAGCTGTCTCATGATGATGTTTTTCTAATTTCAGTTAAAAGATATGGGTCTGCTGATGGATCAGATTATAATCTTCTAGTATTGGTTATACAGTATATTGTGGGTTATGTGTCAAAAGAGTAATTACTTCCACCCAACCTTTCTCATCCCCCATTCCCACCACCATCATCACACAAATGCTACACAAATATTTCATATTTAACAATGACTGGTAAGAGAACCTGTTCACTTTCTTTTTTAAAATAATGCAAATGCCCATCAATATGAACTCAATAAAATGGTAAGTTTCTTGCACACAAGAAGCTGTAAATCTGTAGACATATGTAATGTGTAAGTGTAACAAAATGTAGAAAAATTGCATTCGGCATTCAATAAGAATTCTAATAATATTTATTTACCACCCTGAGATCTACCTATTACATGTGCTTTGTCTTTGTTCAATGCAGGGAATATTTTCACTTATTACATATATTACACCAGTGGTTCTCAAACTCTGTCCTCAGGACCCCACACAGTTCACATTTTCCAGCTCACCTGGCAGGTGCACAGGTGTACTCATTATTCACTGACACATTTTATAAGATCCACAGGTGGAGTTAATTTTTTCATTTGCAATTCTGTGAGTAGACCTGGTAATTATGAACTGTTCTGAGGACCGTGGTTGAGAAGGTTGAAAATGAAATGAAAACTAAATAGAAACATCTATTACCTTCACTTTTCCCGATACAGTCCAAATGAAAATATCATAAATTATGTAGTCCCCATGCAGCTGCAGCTCCACACAATATAGCAGCTGAACTAATTAGTTAGGTGCAACAGATATAACAGGGCTCAATGGGTCGTGGGTGCAAATGTGATTGTGAATATTCACGCCTGGATGCAATTAATTTGCAGGAGTGCCTGCACTCATGTGATCCCCCCTCCCCCCCCCCCCCCCCCACAAAAAAAATATAAATAAATAAAAAAATCTAGGCATGCATAGCTGGCCTGGAAACTCTTCATGCTGCATTTCCAATAATTTCCAGTGGAAAATATCACCTGAAATCACAACAGTTTTTAGATCCAAGATCGGAACTTAGCAGGTTGACCCTATTTGACTTGGTATCCCAAAGTGACCCGAGCCTAGAGTCAGTTTGACACGAAACACAAGAGTTCGGGTACAAAAAGAAATGTAAATTGCTCTCCCTTTGCGCTCCCCAGGTGCAAGCAGGTGGCTAAATGACAGATGAAGCACCCTCTCCCAACAATCAGTGTAAAATCAAAAAAAGGTGACCAGCCTTTTGTGCTCCCGGGAAAATTCTTAGTAATATCACACTCCAATTTAATAAGTGTGAATTTGGCACACAGCAAGCTATGGAGACAAACTTGCATATCAGTTCTGTCCCGCGTTCACGTAATGGTTTCTTTAAAAAAAACAGCAGCCTTAAAAGTTAAAGCTACACTTACATTCTATTTCACTCTCGCATGCACACAAAGGTTTCTTTCTCCTCCTTTTAGGTAAAGGACATCCGTTTGAGTACGATGGTAATTAAAAAAAGTTTTATTTAAAAAACCCTGATACTTCCAACAGTATTACAGGGAACATTTAAAAAATGACATGCATACACCAGTATGTAAATTCAGAGTCTCACAAAAAGCAGGTTCTATCAGGAAGGTAAGTGTCGGGGAAAACCTCTGCAGCGGTGATAGCCCCACTATCAGCTTCCTCTCCAAGATCCCGTGTGGACGTCTGATCTGCTGGACGTCTCATTTCCCGGGAGCACAAAAGGCTGGTCACCATTTTTTTATTTTACCAAGAGTTCAGGTGTGTTTGGCTTTTAGCAAAACCAAGCCAGCTATGTCTAGTTTGCAATCCATCTCTCTATCAGAAGCAAGTCATTTATTTGGTTGGGTTTGCCAACCTGAAATAATCAGAAACCTTTATATGAGTAACATATATTTTTTTTTAGATTTATTATCTGTTTATTCAACACATAAAATGATCATATTTGGTCTGACCACGAGGACATGAAATAATGTAATTGCTTAAGTTCTTAAACAAACATTTATTAATAACATTTACAGCATTTGGATGAAAGTTAAGTCATGTTTTATTTATATTTAGACAAAGATTCTTGTGTTAGGCTCTGTGGGGCTAATTCAGTATGGATCTCTTGTGCGTCCCACTGCACAGTTTCCTGATTACCTAGAAACTGCGCAGGACCAAATTTGCACATGTGCAGAGCAGGTCCTGTATGTGGCTCAAATTTTTCCAACAGCCTCTGCCTGATTGACAGGCAGAGGCATTCGAGGGGTGAGGCAGGGATGGAGACGGCTGGCGTTTCCTGAAATGGAGGCGTGTTGTCCCATTTTCCGGGAGTGGCAAGGTCAAGGTCTGCATCTCATATGGAGATATCTTGGACTTGCATTCCCCCCTGTGACAGCTAGCCTGAGAAAGCTGAGGCTTACTCAGCTGGCAGTCTGCGGGAGAACATCTTGCCCATCCTGTCGCAATATTGATCTCAGGCTGCAACATGGTCGTAGCGCTGGGATCGCAAATGCAGCAAAGAGGTTTTTAACACCTTCTACTGCAATTGCATTTTTAGTGATTGCATTTGCAAAGCTTCCTGCATGCAATTTTGCAAATGCAATCCTTACTGAATTAGGCCCTATTTTCCTTATAATAGCTTGAAAAAAATGAGTTAGCCATTCCCTGTTTAAGCTTCAAAGACTTTTTTGGAATGTGTGTATTTATGTTATACTTTGATATTGTTCTTATTTAGGGGGAGATTCAATTAGCCACAGTAATTTACCACGGCTAATTAACCCTCCTGGGCTGTCCAATTATCCCCCGATGCTGGCACTCAATGGGAACCTTCTTTACCAGCCTGAGGCAGGTGGAAAAACTTCCCTGATAAAATGCACCGTTTTAGCGATATCAGCTGCAAAAACACGTACAGTAAGTCATGGAATGTATCCGAGATCCTATATGTTTTTACATAAAAACTGGTCATTTTTTGGGCGCAAAAAACAGGTAACAATTCAAATCGTCGAAAAGGAGAAAACAAATTGCATAAAAAAAAGAAAAATCATTATATTTGCACCTGAAAAATTAGCGCGGTTAATTGAATATCCCCCTTAGCATCTGTGTCAATGTTACCAATGAACATGGAGAGGTTAATCTGGGTGCAAATATGTACAGATTTTTTTTTAACTTTATTATTATTATTATGCAGAAATGCTAATTTTCTTAAGGGAACTTATATAAAAGCTTATTTTAATAATCAAAACAACACATTTTATGCAAATGACGTTACCAGGCCTCCTGCACTATACTCTAGGGTTTCTTTGACCTCCCAGAGAAAGAAGATGTAGCAAGGAGAGTAAGCATCGTGCATTTCCCGGAGTACTTTTTCCTGAAGGCGTCTGATGGAGTAATACAGTGCAGTAGTATTTTGTCACACTAACATTTTATAAACATGGTTTGATAATTGTTTTAATTAAATGTAAGACATACAATGACAATATGACAAACAGTTGCTAAAAAATCATTCTGGAATTGTGAACATTACGCAAGTCAACATTTTATATATCAACCTACGGTCTATGTCAACACTGTGGTACCAAAGGCCAAAATGCAATAACAACAAAAAAAATACAGTTTTGGGGGTTTTACCACATTTATATATGTACCAGGCTCCAGAATGTGATGCATTATGGATCTTGGAGACAGTGGGTAATACCTTATTTGGGTGGCGATACCCAACAGAAGCCTGTGGACTTCTTTTCGCTACCCCTCTAAAGAGGGTTCCCCGCACATTTCTGCCATTGTGCAATATAAGAAATACACAATTAATAAGACAATACAGAAACATTGGATTTGACTATAACGAGGCTTTGTTGACATTCTCGTGTTAAGATTTTGAATGTCAACTTGTTATACCACCCCCAGTACAATATCATTTGCATTTGTTTGCAGTGCACAAACCGTATGTAAGAGCAAAACACAGACTAAATATTCAATGTGATACATTACACTGGAATGTAGTTGTATTGCCGACAGTCGGGTTCCGACGGTCAGGATACTGACGCTGGAATCCCAACCACTGACAATGCCACCAGTCGGAATCCCGGCTATCAGGGGCTATTCCCACTCGTGGGTGTCCATGACACCTATAGAGTGAGAATAGAACCTGTGGTAAATCACTCAACCATCATTACGCAATGTGTTCTCCAAAAACAAGACACTTTCCAGTTTCTCGTTCAATCTACAATACTATTATAAGACACCTGCATGTAAATAACCAGTGATGCCCGGTAGGAGCATGTAGGGCAACATAGAGGGACAGATATCTTGTATTTCAAGCAACCTGCAACATACTCTATGTACAGAATATTTGAGAATATTATCCATATAACATATTATGGTGCTCAGTCACAAAATATTAATTATAATGAAGATTCCAAATGTATGGTTGGAAAGGGGCTGGTGACAGCGTTGTCCAAACTGTTAAGATCGGACCGCTCATTAAAAGCATTTTCCAACACGGCTGGTATGGACTTTACAAAGCTCTTCTTGAAATCATGGGAAAAGAAGACATAGATCAAGGGATTGATGCAGCTGCTGAAGTAAGCCAAGCAGATGGAAACTTCTGTAATGACAAAATCAGCTCTCCAGTAATTTATCGTTATTAATGGCCAGGTGTTATATGGAAACCAGCAGATGAAGAAGCATACTATGACAGCGGTGATAACTCGGAATGGTCTGTTAGACCTACCTGATTTTTTGATTGCTCTTATCTTGAAAAAAATCAGGACATATGATATGAGGATGATGGCAAATGGGAATGCAAACATGCAGATATTCTTTGTGATAAACATTGCCCATCTTCTCTTTCCTGACATATGAAAATATTTAGGAAAACACTCAGTGACATATTCAAACCCATGGTTAAAAACCAGGTAAGGGATACTAGTAACTAGGCTCAGCAGCCAAACCAGTACAGCTATGATGGTGGCTAACCTGGATGTCCTGTGTATTTTGGTCCAAATTGGACAACAAACGGAAACACATCGATCAATGCTGATGATGGTCATGAAGTAGACACTAGTTAACATGTTTATGAAGAGAATTGTTATACCAGCCTTACATAGGAAGTGATCATAATGAATGTCCCAATATAAAACCCACTCAGATATACGTATGGGTAGAGAAATACATGTGACAAAGTCAGCAATAGCCAAGTGTAGGAACCACACGGCACTGACTGTCTTCATCTTGAAACCGGCAATCCAGATGACTAAACCATTTCCTACGATCCCCAAGATTAGAGTCACAATGTACCATATGATGGACATTGCCCTTATAATATTAGTTACATTGTAAATATGATAATACGTTATGTTGTCATCATCATCAGTGAAGCTGGAATTGAGCCAGATGTCTCCAGTAAAATTCCTAAAAACATAATTAACTAATTTACTCATTACTCTACTAAAATCATTTAATAAAATGACATGGAAAGCATGTTGATGTAATAATTAGCTCGCTGTCTCACAGCACAGAACTCAATTCCCATCCAAGTCCTATATATGTGCAGCTTGTATGTTCTCGACAGTTTTTCTTGTTCTAATTGCCATGATATTGAATGGTGATGCATTTGGTATCCGGTCTTTAGGTCGACAGCACTCAGGTCAACACTCATTGGGTCGACCACTGTTGGTTGACATGCATTTGGTCGACATGGTCTATAGGTCCACATGGTCACTATGTCAACATGGCAAAGGTCGACATATGAAAAGGTCGACATGAGTTTTTCACTTTTTTTTTTTTACTTTTTCATACTTTACAATCCACATGGACTACGATTGGGAATAGTAACCTGTGCCGAGCGCAGCTATAGCAGAATGAGTCACCTTGCCCAAAGTGTGAGCCATGCGAGGGGATATGCTGCACTAATTGGGGTTCCCGGCCACTTTATGAAGAAAACAACACCAAAAAAAACCATTAAAAACTCATGTCGACATTTTTCCATGTCAACCTTGTATATGGTGACATAATGACCACGGCCACCTATTTCTGGTGTCGACCTAGTTACTGTTGACCAATAGTGGTCGAACTAATTACTGTCGTCCAAGTTACTGTTGACCCCATAAACCACATCCATGCATTTACACCCATATACACATATTTATAGAATTATAATCACAAGTAATTTATGTAGTGCAGATATCGTCCTAGACCTTTATAGTGACTATTTGCTCATTCACCTCAGTACCAGTCCCAGTGGAATTAAGAATCTGCATTCCCTACCACATGTACATACACACTAGGCTTAATTTTTGTCAGGAACAAATTAACCTTCCAGTATATTTTGGGATTGTGGGCGGAAACTGAAGTACCCGGAGGAAACCCATGAAAACCGGGGAAAATATAAAAACTGCACACAGAATTTGAAACACTGTTTTGAAGCTAATTGGAGGAGAATATATCTATATGTGGTATTTGGATGTTTCTTTAATGTCTAATTGCTATTTTATATTTATGGCTTATTTATAGTTCCACTTTTTTCCTTATTAAATTGTTTATTTTAGTAATCTGGTTCTCGTGTACATTTTTTCTATACTTCAAGGGGTAGAGAGGGCATATTTAAAGTTGTGTGTTTTTTCATTGGCAGCCACAGATTCTTTGTGTCCCTGCAAGAAGGCTTACTTTTTACACTTCCAGAAAGATTAAGATTGGGATTGGCCTATATTTTTACCCCAGAGGCTTGCATTTTTAAGTGGTCAAATCCTCTAGAGCACAGGTTCTCAAACTCGGTCCTCAGGACCCCACACGGTTCATGTTTTGCAGGTCACCTGTAGATTTTTAAAATGTGACAGTTGGTGATATACAGTGCAGCTGCTGGGTGACATGGAAAATGTGAACCGTATGGGGTCCTGAGCACTGCTCTAGAGTGTTCAGACTCAACAGTTTAGGTTTTCATGTTGTATTGCCCTTTAAACATCTGTTGTTAATACTCCCTATGCTACTCTCATATTAGTGATCCTTCACAGAGTAAGCAGCCTTTAGTGAAATATTGAAACCACTTTGCTCAATGATGAATCATACTGTATATTGCTGTCATATATTTTTCTTTGATGTGGATGGGTAAAATGTATGATATCTGAACCAACACACACTGCTTAAATTGCAGCCAAGTCTTCTCTGTGTATTTCTACCAGTGAACCATGGACGAACTGAGGCTGTAACCAGCCCTGGCAGGCCATTGTGTGCATAACAGGAAGGTGTGGTCATGGCTAATGGGGGCATGCCATGTGTCATGGGGGTCTGGCCTTGTGGCATGCCCTATATACTGGCCATGGTTGGGATGGAGGGAGGGTGGGAGGATGAGTAGAGAGTTGGAAGGCCGTGCTGCTCAGCCTGTATAGCAATTTGTGTTCCGGGCCAGCCCATCCAGCCGCCAGCACTTCTGGCATTTGTCAGAAGAGCCAGATGTCCTGTCTGTCTCTGCTGTGAACCATGTCCCTGTCTATCACTTAATCTATTTTACTGGACCCACCCACCTTATAGTCGTCCCAGAATATCCAGGGACTTGCACATTTGTGGGAGCTCTTCCGGTTGCTAGAGTAGTGGACAACTCTCCAGCATGCTGCCCATTTCTCCCATATAGTGGGACCTTCCTGTAAAATTTGTCATGTAACCAGTGGTGGCTCCAGAGGAGGAGCTGCAGGTAAGCTCAAATTTAAAATAGAGGAACCACACCAACTGCCACCAACTGCCATTTCAAACTGACTCACTGACAGTTGGTGTGGCTCCCCTATTTGAATTTTAAACTGAGCTACAGTCCCATCTCTGGAGCCGCCCCTGCATGTAACCATTTGTATGTGACCAGGTTTTGCATTTACTGTATGCAGTGAACAGACTGAGGATTTAGGTGAATAGCTCATTGAGGTCTAGCCCATCATTAAGACCAATGGGGCTCAGTGCTCAATGATTCAAAAAGCTCTGGGCCTAATTCAGACCTGGTCGCAGCAGCAAATTTGTTAGCTAATGGGCAAAACCATGACCCTCATTCCGAGTTGTTCGCTCGCAAGCTGCTTTTAGCAGCATTGCACACGCTAAGCCGCCGCCTACTGGGAGTGAATCTTAGCTTCTTAAAATTGCGAACGATAGAGTCGCATTATTGCGAAAATACATCTCTGTGCAGTTTCTGAGTAGCTCCACACTTACTCGGCATCTGCGATCAGTTCAGTGCTTGTCGTTCCTGGTTTGACGTCACAAACACACCCAGCGTTCGCCCAGACACTCCTCCGTTTCTCCAGCCACTCCCGCGTTTTTCCCAGAAACGGTAGCGATTTTTCCCACACACCCATAAAACGGCCAGTTTCCGCCCAGAAACACCCACTTCCTGTCAATCACATTACGATCTCCAGAACGAAGAAAAAAACGTGAGTAAAATTCCTAACTGCATAGCAAATTTACTTGGCGCAGTCGCAGTGCGGACATTGCGCATGCACACTAAGCGGAAAATCGCTGCGATGCGAAAAAATTTACCGAGCGAACAACTCAGAATGACCACCCATGTGCACTGCAGGTGTGGCAGATATAACGTGCAGAGAGAATTAGATACGGTGGGTTATATTGTTTCTATGCAGGGTAAATACTGGCTGCTTTATTTTTACACTGCAATTTAGATTTAAGGTTGAACACACCCCACCCAAATCTAACTCTCTCTGCACATGTTATATCTGCCACACCTGCAGTGCACATGGGGCCTAATGCAGACCTGATCGTAGCCGTGCAAAATTTTGCACGACTACGATCAGCCACCCTGACATGTGGGGGGAAGCCCAGCACAGAGCTAGTCCGCCCCGCATGTCTGGCCCTCCACCCGTCGCACAAGTACAAAAGTATCGCATGGCGGCGATGCTTTTCTACCCGAAGAGTAGCTCCCTACCAGCGCAGCTGCTGCACGCTGGCAGGGAGCTTCCCATCGCACTCCGGGTCGAAGCGCTGTGTGTGCAAAAATTAAAAGCAGTGATCAGGTCATAATTAGGCCCATGGTTTTGCCCATTAGCTAACAAATTTGCTACTGTGATCAGGTCTGAATTAGGCCCTCTGTTGATTAAATGCACTGAGCCCCATGAGACAATAAACTATTCACCTAAATCCCTAGTCTAGTAATGTAATTCAGCTGGATCGATTAACTCCAATAACCTCAATAACCTATCTGAAAATAATATATTGTAAGGGGATCCGGTCTGAAGATCGACAGTGTCTAGGTCGACAATGTTTAGGTCGACCACTATAGGTCGACAGTCACTAGGTCGACATGGATGGAAGGTCGACAGGGTTTCTAGGTCGACAGGTCTAAAGGTCGACATGAGTTTTTCACTTTTTTTATTTTTTCATACTTAACGATCCACGTGGACTACTATTGGAACGGTAAAGTGTGCCGAGCGAAGCGAAGGCACCATGCCCGAAGCATGGCGAGCGAAGCGAGCCATGCGAGGGGACGCGGTGCACTAATTTGGGATCCCGGTCACTTTACGAAGAAAACGACACACAAAAAAAATCCTCATGTCGACCTTTAGACCTGTCGACCTAGCACATGTCGACCTAGAAACCCTGTCGACCTTCCATCCATGTCGACCTAGTGACTGTCGACCTATATTGGTCGACCTAAACATTGTCGACCTAGATACTGTCGATAAAACGAACCACACCCATTGTAAGACAGATACTGTACAACATAACTAGATATGAAACAAATCATAAAACATACGTTGGAGTATAATCCTCTGTCATGGGATATGAGGTCCTATTTTCCAAAGAAGGAATGATTGTCATATTATCCATAGATGGAGTCATCATTACTGATCTTCTCACTAGAAGCAGAATTATAACATATATAACAAATGTAGTAAAGGAACACAGCAAATACTGTAGATTTTAAACAACAAATTGTAAGCATTTCAAAATATGAATTCATCATGAAATAGAAAACAAATGTTAGGAGATTATTTTAATACATTTACTACAAACAGTACAGTAAAGTTGCTATTACAGAAGATATCCCAAATATCTAATTTTCTATCTTGAATCCTACAGTACTCTTTCCAGCAGATGGGTTGTGAGGTGCAAAATCTCATGTATCTGATGTTCAGTAGACACTGGTGGCGGAATAATTCCCTAATAGAGGGGGTAATTCAGATCTGATCGTAGACGTGCTAAATTAGCACATCTATGATCAGTTACTCTGACATGCGGGTGGACGCCCAGCACAGGGCTAGTACGCCTGCATAGAAAGTTTGTGAGTCTGCGCACCGAGTACACCTGTTTGGGCTAGCTGCATCACTTAGGTGACTAACCTATAGACAGTAATTGATGATTAAATGCTGCGCTTGGCCCTATTCGTTGTGTGGGTGTCTCCTATATATACAATAGGAAAATGGCCAATGTGTAGAAATATGGACCTTGCACAATATAGGTAATAAATCTTTACTGATCAATTCAAAAAGTAATTAATGACATAGATCTTCCAAACAAATGAGAAATATAAGTAACGTAAGGATTAAATGCAGTTAATCCTGCAAATAAATTAAAAGTAAAGTAAATTAGAATGTAATGTCCCGCAACAAGTGATATTAACCTCCTGGTCAACACGGTAATGTGAGCGGTACCTGACCCTTGGTGAGTGACCAAAGAGACTAAGGGAAACACAGTCTTGAATGTCCTTCGGACGGCGGCGTCCCGTCCTTCGGACGGCGGACTAATCAAGCCACCCCGGCCCTGAACTCCAGTGACGCGTCAGTGTACGGACGCTCACCAGATGTCAGTCAGCCATGGAGGCAAGAAACGTCTGCACCGGGGATGAAGAACAGTCGCGGCTCAATGAACCGCTGACCGTCCGCGACTGTTCTTCATCCCCCGTGCAGACGTTTCTTGCCTCCACGGTTGACTGACATCTGGTGAGCGTCCGTACACTGACGCGTCACTGGAGTTCAGGGCCGGGGTGGCTTGATTAGTCCGCCGTCCAGACAGTTCGTGCTTCAGCGGCTGACTGAGATCCAGCGAGCGTCCGTACACCGACGTGCCGCCGGAGTTCAGAGCCGAGGCAGCCTGACTAGTCCCCGGGGGGTAGTTTGACAGACCCTATCCGTACGGCGGGGAACACGGTGAGCGTCGCACACAGCCGCTGCCGTGATACACTCCCTGCCGAGACAGGTCCCTGCTTACACAGCACACGATCACCCAGGGAGCGCTGGTGAACCGGCGCGCTGCAGGGGAACGGGGCTGCAATAGGGCAGACCAGTCCGGAGGGTATTGCTCCCAACACACGCCCGGTCAATACCCACCGAACACCGTGAAGAACTACTCCCATAAGGTATACCTAAGTGCAAGTAGCTACTCGGACGAGCGGGCCGCCGCCGTCCGAAGGACATTCAAGACTGTGTTTCCCTTAGTCTCTTTGGTCACTCACCAAGGGTCAGGTACCGCTCACATTACCGTGTTGACCAGGAGGTTAATATCACTTGTTGCGGGACATTACACTCTAATTTACTTTACTTTTAATTTATTTGCAGGATTAACTGCATTTAATCCTTACGTTACTTATATTTCTCATTTGTTTGGAAGATCTATGTCATTAATTACTTTTTGAATTGATCAGTAAAAATTTATTACCTATATTGTGCAAGGTCCATATTTCTACACATTGGCCATAGTCCGCCTGCATGTCAAGCCTTGCCCCCCCCCTTCCCCGCAGTGGGGCAAAGTATTGCACAGTGGCGATGCTTTTGCACCGGCCAGGTAGCTCCCTGCCTTCGCAGCACAGCTGCACTGGCAGGCGGCTACCCACGACGTCCCGGGTTTGCAGCGGCTGCGTGTGACATCACGCAACCGCCGCGGCCTCTTGCCGCAACGGTTCAGAAACGCCCCGTTGTCCGGACCACGCCCCACCAACGGCGTTCTAACGCCATTGGCATGCCCCCTCGCACCCGGCGAACGCCTCTACCTGTCAATCAGGCAGAGGCGATCGCAGCCCTGAGATGCTTTTGGCATCTCACTGGTCTCCCAGGGTGCACACGCGCAGTATGCCCGCTGCACATGCACATAACACAAAGGGCTTCAGGCTGCGATCGCTGCCGCTGCAGCAATCCAGTGTGAATTATTGCCCAGAGATTTCTCAGTTTTCTTGAGTGAATGGGGTTCATATAAAAGTTGAAGATTTTTTATTTTAAATAAAAAAATTCAATTGTCAATTGGTACTATAATTATATGGTAACTAATAGATTCCATTTCATATACTTGTACAGAATACAAATATAGGGCCTGATTCAGGTTGGATTGTAAATTCTGCTAAGTAGCAGAATTTGCAACTCTTGTGATCGCATGCTGGGGGCCGCCCGTCGCAGAGCAAGGCCGCCCAGCATGCTGACCGCCGCTTTCCCCCATTGATCAAACAGAAATTGCGATCGCACCGCAATTTCTGCATTATCGCTAAAATTAAGAAAGCCTCCTGCCGCCGCAGCTTGGCTGCGCCCGGAGGTCTGCTGCCATCTTTTTGATTGCGGCGGCTGTGTGTGACATCATGCTGCGCATGCAGCTGACCTGTTCACGCCCCGTCACCTTCCCATTCGCACCGGCATGCCCCCGTTTCTTAGCCATGCAACCGCTATGCTCTGCCTTGGAAATGGAGCATTGTTACCCCCCCACCCCGCGAACGGCTCTGACTGATTGACAGGCAGAGGCATTCGCATGTTCTCCCGGTGTCCGCAGTAAATGCGGTCACATGCGCAGGACAGGCGCTGCGCATGTGTCTGCATCCTTTTAGTAATTTTTGTGGTTGGATCGCTTATTGCAATCCAACCTGAATCACCCCATAGACCGCAGTCACCATAATCAATAATCTGAGAAAACCTACTAGGATGAATCAGCTATTATAGCATGTTCTTTCTATTATATAAATATCTATCCATTTTATTAATTAAATAGTCAAACAAAATGCTTATAATTCTATAGTTACCAGAAAAACCTGTAATAATAGGTATTTATGTGCATTAAAGTGGCGCTTGCTAATTTATTAAACATTCTCCCATACTCCAGTAACTATTGATCTGCAGTATACTGGATATTGGACCTAATTCAGCATGGATCACTATACAGAGAAATTGCAAATTGAGCGATTATGGAATGACTGCGCATGCATAGCGTTCGCATTGCGCACACGCGGGGGGTAACAGCAACAGAAATTGCGTACAGATTGTAACCGCAATGTAGCCACTGTTTGACTGACAGGAAGTCGGCGTTTCTGGGTGGAAACCTGCCATTTTCTGGGTGTGCCCAGGCATTTTGGGGAGGGTCTCTGACGTCAGCACAGACCACTTCCAGGCCATCTCAATCGCAGATTATTGGCAGCCTCAAACCTACTCACATTTGCTCAGACGGCGAAGTTTCTTTGATGTTCTGGTGATTGCATATGCATCTGCGAGTGGATAGCGTTCAATGATACATTTGCAATTTTGCACCGGGCGTATTTTCTTACAGTCGGGGCAACACCTTTCAACTTGCAAACTACTGCAATTTCTCTGAATAGTGATCCATGCTGAATTAGGCCTATTGTCCGGGTGGTCTTCTGGTTGCCGGTGGCGGAATCTCGACCGCCGGCATATCGACATCTTTTCTCCCTCTTGGGGGCCATGACCCCCCTGGAGGGAGAATAGATAGCGTGGCACGTGCAACGCGCAACCGTGCCCGCAGCGTGGCGAGCACAGCGATCCTACAAGGGGCTCATTTGCGCTCGCCCAGCTGTCGGTATGCCAGCAGTCGGGATTCCGGAGCCAGTATGCTGGTCGTCAGGCCCCCGACTGCCGGCAAACCATACCACACCCCTATTGTCCATCAGCTGCTTTATTGTATAATAAAATTGACCTCCACTGTTCATCCTTTTCCCCAATACCAGACAAGTGGCGTTTAATGTCCAAGCCCAATAATAGATAAACCAGAGCACACTGGGAATTTTACTATACTTTTCCTTTGATAAATGGAAGGTTATTCATAAGTGTACTCTTCATTCTTCCATTCCCAAACCAAAAATGTATTTAAAAAAAGTAACAAATGATAAATCATATTGCCTAATTGCATATCCCAGTTTCTTAATGCCTCACCTTATTAAAAAAATATATATACAGCTTCTTTATAACCATCATTAATGTGTCCTAAATGATGTCACATATATTGAAGTTCATTTAGAGAAAGCTATAAATTCAATTTGCACCTGGATAAAAAATGTTTCACTCCAAATGTTGGGAAAGCTGGTACAATGCTGTCTGCATCATCCTGTAACAAACATGAAAACTATATTATTTTAATTAAACTATTTAGTGAGCTAACCAATCCTAACCCTTCAAATTTGCATATTTTAATGTATCATAGCATAACCTGGTTTTGCCAAGGTGTGCATAGCTCACTGGATTGGGTGTTAACTTTACATACAGTATGACCCATAAAGTATACATTTGTCTACCAAATTATTATTATTATTATTTTTTTTGTATTGTAACTATATCTACTTATTTCTCTATGTTGGTAATTTGAAAATGACTTTTTCTTGTTGAGGGAGTATCTAGCATAGAAAGTGTGAAATTACACATAGCATTACATTGTTTAGCAAGAGTTCAATTGACAATCGAGAAGTCATGATTTTAGCAGATCAGTTCCAATTTTGCTAAATGGAAACAAAAAATGGTATTCGTACTCAACATGGAATGTCCAGGTGTAACTGTGTTCCCTGTAGATGAATTTGCTCCTAACTCTATATGAGGACATCTATGCATTGTGATCTACCTCCACAACCCAATTATAACTGCTTCTTACCTCTCTGTCTCCATGCGAGAGTAATAGCTTTCACAGCACTCTTCTCTCCAAACAGCATGAGAATGAGCACATATTTTTAAAGTTCCTGGTAAATGTGATAGTCTATCAAACATCTTTTGTTGTTCTTAATGATTTGCATCTGCTCAGATAGGAAGCACCACAAGAACTTCCTGTCCTATAAAATCTAATTTGGTGAAAGTTATCACTTTGATGGGACTTGAACAATTACCTCTGCTGATGTTTTTACCTCCCTGTATCTGTACACCTTCCAAGCATCTCCAGAGAGCATAGAGTAGTCATGTGCCATGATGTACACTGCGCATAGAATCTAGGCACTTGGGGTGTGGTATGACTAGTCAACAGTCACCAAGTAGATGGTCATCAGTTCGACATGAGAATGCTCATGCCCAGCATGTCAACAGTGACCATGTCAAGGTTTATCATGTCTAAACAGATAACATGTTGACATGATGAACTGTCGACAAACTATCACTGATGGTATAGTGGCTTTCTAACTTCCCCTGATGTCAGCTGCGGCTCCACCGTCTTCTGCTTCCAGGTCCAGGCGGTGTTGTGAGAGTCACTACTGATCTATACTTCTGATGCTGCAGCATTCTGGTGATTATTTCTTCCCCATTCCATACCCTAATCCCAAAACCTAACCCTACGTCTCCCCCCAGCGCCTAACCCTAAACTCATCCCATCCACAATACTAACATCTGCCCGCAGCCTAAACCATTGTTAACCTGTCAATAGAGTTAGGATGTCAACCTGTCTGTCAACAGTTTGAACCTTGTCAAAGCTCTGATGTCAACATAGTGATGTCGACCTTCTGAACATCAACATGGTTACTGTTCCATTCAACCTGATACCGGGTGCCACACAATGTGGTCTGAGCTTTGTATAAAGCTATTCCCCCTCTGTCAAAGCAGTTGTAATATACATCAGCTCAAACTGCCTGATATCATCTGTTGTCCTGTTCTCTTATTTAGACAAAACAGTTCCCATGCTCGGTGCACTGTGTTCTTCAAATAATTAGAGATAATTAGAGATGTGCAGTTTGGTTTTCCAGAGATCTGAACCCACCTGAATGTTGTGGATCCAAACCGATCCAAAACCTGGCCCAGCGCAATGAAAAAATAAATAAAAATAATACCAAAAATACAAAACATTACAATGAAAGCTAGTCATTTTAACAGCAAAGTACCACATATAGGGGGTCATTCCGAGTTGTTGGCTCTGTATTTTTTTCTCACAACGGAGCGATTAGTCGCTAATGCGCACGCGCAATGCCCGCAGTGCGACTGCGCCAAGTAAATTTGCTGTGCAGTTAGGTATTTTACTCACGGCATTACAAGGTTTTTTCTTCGTTCTGGTGATCGTAATGTGATTGACAGGAAGTGGGTGTTTCTGGGCGGAAACTGGCCGTTTTTTTGGGTGTGTGCGAAAAAACGCTACCGTTTCTGGGAAAAACGCGGGAGTGGCTGGAGAAACGGAGGAGTGTCTGGGCGAACGCTGGGTGTGTTTGTGACTTCAAACCAGGAACGACAAGCACTGAACTGATCGCAGTTGCTGAGTAAGTGTGGAGCTACTCAGAAACTGCTAAGAAGTGTCTAATCGCAATTTTGCTAATCTTTCGTTCGCAATTTTGATAAGCTAAGATTCACTCCCAGTAGGCGGCGGCTTAGCGTGTGCAAAGCTGCTAAAAGCAGCTTGCGAGCGAACAACTGGGAATGAGGGCCTTAATGCTTAATTTAGATGTGGTTGGAGTGATAGCGCTGTATGGTAATGCAGCAGGAGGCATTTATTACAAGCAAATACCTCCTGCTGCAGTAGTGATTTGTAGCTGATCACACAGGACAGGTCCACAAGGGATTCTCAGTGACCCCTGTGACTATGCTATCCGAAGATGGCGTAATTATCATACGGCTCACCGTGGTATTTTTTCACATTTTTGTTTAGTAAATTCGTCCACATCACATTTCCCATTATAAATATGAAAGAGTGAATTTATTATTTCTTTATTAAAGATAACTGTCCCTAATGTTGGAGATAGGAGGTTCCGTTAGCAACATGTTGATTCATTTTTAGAAGTTTGATAAAAAGTTAATGTACACAGTACATGTATATTTGTTACATATTGACCTCTCCTGATGATTTCATTCTTTATTTCAGTTAAAAGATATGTGTCTCCTGATGCTTCAGATTATAATCCTCTAGTAGCGGTTATACTGTGGGTTAAGTGTCACAAAACTAATACAGTTTATCTTCCACCCAATCTCTTCATTCTCTCTGCCCCCACAAAGCCTGAAGAAGGATAACAGTTTAACAATGCAAAAACAGACTGTGGGGTAAATTTACTAAGAAGGGAGTTCTATTTAAGATGTGATGTTGCCCATAGCAACCAATCAGATTCAGGTATTATCTTCTAGAAGGTTCTAGATAAACGAGAAGTAGAATCTGATTGGTTGCTATGGGCAACATTCCATCTTAAATAGAACTCCTAT
The DNA here is from genome assembly GCF_028390025.1 of Pseudophryne corroboree. Taxonomy (NCBI): domain Eukaryota; kingdom Metazoa; phylum Chordata; class Amphibia; order Anura; family Myobatrachidae; genus Pseudophryne; species Pseudophryne corroboree. The sequence continues at coordinate 29,878,079 of NC_086453.1, read as the reverse complement.
CTTAGTAAATTTACCCCTGTGAGAGAACTTTTTTTTACAAGTTTATAAATAACCAGCAGTGTGAGTTTGCTAACTTGCTTTAGTTTCTTACATGTACTCATGTAGAATTCTGTAGAGTAAATGAGCTAGTTTATTATGTGAAACAAAATTAAGAAAATGTATTTTGGTATTCATTAATAATACTGATTATACGTCTTTACCACCTTGAGACAGTTATAGTTAGTTTTAGTTTCACTTTCAATGATGCATAATGAATTTAACACTTTACTTGCGCTCTCCCACCAGTGTGGTGCATTGGGGTGGTTTGGTGTGGTTGGGCTGCCCTGGGGGTGTACCACACCCTTGACTTGAACCCTTAGAATTTTAAGGACTTACCAAATAATGAGGTTACTTTCAAAGTTACCTGATAATGAGGTTACTCTCGGTGTGGCTAGGCGCCCCCGTGCCTAGCCGTGCCGGGCTGTGTTCTTGTGCCATCCCATTCAAAGTGAATGGGGCGTATGCGTGTCTAAGATGTGCACCTATTGTAGATGTGCAGTCGTGCGAAACAAGGCTCATTCACGCCTAGATATAGTCACGATGAGCATGACTACATCTGTATATGTATGTGCATTTGATGGCAAGAGACTCCTTCAGCCTAAATTAGCAATACTCCCACCTGCCCCTATTTGTTTTTTAGTAGGAACTAGAGATGAGCGGGTTCGGATTTAACGCCAGAATTAACGCCAGTTCGGTTTTATCTGGATTTTTCCTATTGGCTATCCAAAACACGTGACATCCGTGAGCCAATAAGATGTCGTTTTGAGAACCGAGTAAATCCGAGTAAAACCGAACCCGCTCATCTCTAGTAGGAACTCTTGCATTTGCTAATTGCACTTAGAACAAGGCACAATTATAGGTAGAACCTGAATAAATTTATATAGTGTGTCAGTTATAGGTTGAGTTTTGGGGTGTGGGACCCACTGAATTGCTTTGGCTGGGCTGCTCAAGGAATCACTCTAATTTAACACTTTATAGCACTCTATTTGTCTGTGTTTGGCACTAAAAGTCTCAGGGTTTAATGTAAGAAGGGTCGTTGCAGGGGAGAAATGGTATCAGTGCCATTATGTGTGCTGATACTGCTTATGAAAGAGGAGATGAGTGCAAGTTGACCATTCCAAGTGAGCTGGGGAAGAGACACAACGCATCAGCACCAGACTGATGCACTGTGTGTGTGTGTGTGTGTGTGTGTGTGTGTGTGTGTGTGTGTGTGTGTGGGGGGGGGTAGCCTGGCACCGATCACCTGGGGGGGGGGGGGTATTTACTTCCCCATTTCTGTATCCAAGATATTAATACATCTTGGTACTACTGTTTTATTCTTCACTTCGGTAAAGAGGTGTTGTTGGAAATGATATGCCTGCACGATATGTGTAATACCTTTACTCCTCAGTATGGTAGTATCTCTCATTACATGTAGTTGGGATTGAATGATCAGCCATCCATGAAGGCAAATGGAGCTATAGTTTACGTATTTGTAGATCCAGGTCACCCTGGTGTCCACTTCAACTGTGGCCCACATTGCACAACGTTGTTCTCGGTGATGGAGGATACATGTCAGCCACACTGCTCCTCATCTTCCAGGGACCATCTCTCATGTCAAAATTCTGCAAAGCACTCAAGCACAGTAGCTTGGACAGTGCTTCCTCCCCAAAAGCATCCTGCAGTTGGTCAAAACTATCTTGCTGTCGTAGACCACTCTTGTAGTTGTAGAAGTTCATGGTTGTCCAGTGGTGTCTGTTGAGCTTCATAACATAATTGTGAAGAAAGTGCTGACTCCTCAAGGGCAGGGACCTCTGTCCTCTTGGTTCTCACCCTGTACTATTTCTGTCTTCAATGCACCCCCAGAGTTACTATCAGTGACTTTGTTCCTTTCAGACTGCCCTTCCCATGCACAGGATCAGTGATTACTTCTGTTAATAACTGTATCTCATTCTGGTGTATAATTATTCCATTATTTGTTTTAAGCCCCTGTAATGTCTGTTCTATCTCCTTTTTAATTTTATTGTTTGTTCATCCTATTGTTGTTTTCCAGGGATGACATTATATATATATATATATATATATATATATATATATATATATATATTCTTGGCATTGGGGGAAGCTGTCAACACTGACTGATAAATTAATAAATTATGTCATTTTTAAAGTAAAATATTTTTGGCACACATTGCTGGAATGATACAGTATACAGTTTTTTTATTATTAATTATAACATCAGATGATAAAAAACATAATAGACTACTTTATATAACTGAAAAATGGCGATTTGATGATACAGAGCAACAAATATGGAGTACAGTACAACACAATAAGAAGTGTGAGCCGTTACACAATGGCAGTATTGTGAGTATCCAACATTGTTTTTAAATATTACTTTTTATAGTGTGCAGAGAATAAAACCATGAAAATATTCAATCATAATTACATAAAGGACCACCAAGCCTCCACTGAAGTTTATCAATGTGAATGCACTGTGGCACTTTAGAAAAAAATAATAATTTAAAAACAAAACAAAAACATTGATGTATGTGTGTTTTCCAATGCATTAACAGCCTAGAATTTGGGAAAACAGGAAATTTATCTTAAACTTAGAAAAATGTTCATTGGACAAACTAGGCAGCTTCAGAGTTGAGCTACAATGCAACTACAATTTAGAGTTGAGCTATATTATTCCATCCTCCCAACTCATGGATTTGCCTACAACTTTAAATTACACCTATTCTGGTTTTTTTCATGCTCTACTGTTGTCCACCACCAAACATCATTTCTCTATCGTCCTAAGTGGATGCTGGGGTTCCTGAAAGGACCATGGGGAATAGCGGCTCCGCAGGAGACAGGGCACAAAAAAGTAAAGCTTTTACCAGATCAGGTGGTGTGCACTGGCTCCTCCCCCTATGACCCTCCTCCAGACTCCAGTTAGATTTTGTGCCCGAACGAGAAGGGTGCAATCTAGGTGGCTCTCCTAAAGAGCTGCTTAGAGAAAGTTTAGCTTAGGTTTTTTACTTTACAGTGAGTCCTGCTGGCAACAGGATCACTGCAACGAGGGACTTAGGGGAGAAGTAGTGAACTCACCTGCGTGCAGAGTGGATTTGCTGCTTGGCTACTGGACACTAGCTCCAGAGGGACGATCACAGGTACAGCCTGGATGGTCACCGGAGCCGCGCCGCCGGCCCCCTTGCAGACGCTGAAGAGAGAAGAGGTCCAAAATCGGCGGCTGAAGACTCCTGAGTCTTCATAAAGGTAGCGCACAGCACTGCAGCTGTGCGCCATTTTCCTCTCAGCACACTTCACACAACAGTCACTGAGGGTGCAGAGCGCTGGGGGGGGCGCTCTGAGAGGCAAATAAAAACCTTATTAGAGGCAAAAAATACCTCACATATAGCCCACAGAGGCTATATGGAGATATTTAACCCCTGCCTAACTTCAAAAATAGCGGGAGACGAGCCCGCCGAAAAAGGGGCGGGGCCTATCTCCTCAGCACACAGCGCCATTTTCTCTCACAGAAAAGCTGGAGAGAAGGCTCCCAGGCTCTCCCCTGCACTGCACTACAGAAACAGGGTTAAAACAGAGAGGGGGGGCACTGATTTTGGCGATATTGTATATATATAAAAGATGCTATAAGGGAGAAACACTTATATAAGGTTGTCCCTATATAATTATAGCGTTTTTGGTGTGTGCTGGCAGACTCTCCCTCTGTCTCCCCAAAGGGCTAGTGGGTCCTGTCCTCTGTCAGAGCATTCCCGGTGTGTGTGCTGTGTGTCGGTACGTGTGTGTCGACATGTATGAGGACGATGTTGGTGAGGAGGCGGAGAAATTGCCTGTAATGGTGATGTCACTCTCTAGGGAGTCGACACCGGAATGGATGGCTTATTTAGAGAATTACGTGAGAATGTCAACACGCTGCAAGGTCGGTTGACGACATGAGACGGCCGACAATCTATTAGGACCGGTCCAGGCGTCTCAGAAACACCGTCAGGGGTTTTTAAAAACGCCCATTTACCTCAGTCGGTCGACACAGACACAGACACGGACACTGAATACAGTGTCGACGGTGAATAAACAAACGTATTTCTCATTAGGGCCACACGTTAAGGGCAATGAAGGAGGTGTTACGTGTTTCTGATACTACAAGTACCACAAGAAAGGGTATTATGTGGGAGTGAAAAAACTACCTGTAGTTTTTCCTGAATCAGATAAAATAAAATGAAGTGTGTGATGATGCGTAGGGTTATCCCGATAGCAAATATTGGCGTTATACCCTTTCCCGCCAGAAATTAGGGTACGTTGGGAAACACCCCTTAGGGTGATAAGGCGCTCACACGCTTATCAAGTGGCGTTACCGTCTCCAGATACGGCCGCCCTCAAGGAGCCAGCTGATAGGAAGCTGGAAAAATATCCTACAAAGTATATACACACATACGGTGGTTATACTGCGACCAGCGATCGCCATCAGCCTGGAGATGCAGTGCTGGGTTGGCTTGGTCGGATTCCCTGACTGAAAATATTTTATTCATGTAGAGCATTTAATAGGATGCATTCTATATATATGTATGTGAGATGCACAGAGGGATATTTGCTCTCTGGCATCA